>NC_084764.1:18837500-19468750 GCF_028858725.1 Colius striatus | reverse complement strand
GGTCTTTGCTCCATTGCCTCCAGCTTTTATAGACCATTCAGGATCCTGTTCAGAGTTCCCACCCTGGGACAGCCATGCACTGAGGAAGGACATTCATTCATCTTCTCCCTCTTTGGCAACATAGATCAAATTCTCTAGATCTTAAAATATTGTGCCACTACATGCTGCCTGGGACTCTTCTTAGACAATCTACACTTCCTCCCTGATGCCACCCAAACTTCCTTTTCTATTTTCCTAGTAAGGAAAGTACCCTCTTCTTGAGTCAGTATCTCATGAAATTTCACTGCTACTCTCAAGTATCTTTCAGCTACTTCATCTAATCTCCATAGCTCACCTGCTTTTATCTACATATATAAAAGAATATCCTGCTTAAGAATACTTTTTAAGTAGTTCTTAGAATAAAAATATATTTCGTGTAATTACTAAAGGTAATTTACTTCTTTAACTTTGTTTTAATTTAAAGAGTGTGAAAATTGAAGTTCTGGCTTTGGAACACATGTGAGCAGCTACTTCCTTATTCCTAAAGTAAGTATTTGATTGAGAAGAAAAATCCTTAAGCCATTTCTTATTTACATGCTAAAAGGGAGCACCAAGAACTCTCAAAAATAGGTATTGGTAAAAAAGTAGGACTATTCTTCTACAAATCACCAAGTGGAAAGAACTGAAGCCAGTTTAAGCTGCCCTTGTAGGAACAGGACTCAAATGCTTAAGGCAATGGGAAGTGGAAAAAAAGGTTAAACTTGTACAGGATGTGGTTTGAACTAAGTAAGGGGTTATTTTAAGAAGAACTCTTACTAGCATATTAGACTAAATTTTCTATATGGCAGATTTCCTTTGTTCCTTTAAATCCCTTTTACTATGAACACATACACTGTGTGTATGTCTTAATAACGCTATTATCGATACCTTTACTGTAACTATAAGCATTGCATACATGAGGGAATTTAGGTAGGTATGATTTTTTTTTTACAGCTAACAGTCAAATATGTGAGGAGAACCACCTTCCCACTGATAATTTTTAATTTGTAAAGTCTAGATAACTCTTGGAACTTCATTGCAACATGTG
The DNA here is from genome assembly GCF_028858725.1 of Colius striatus. Taxonomy (NCBI): domain Eukaryota; kingdom Metazoa; phylum Chordata; class Aves; order Coliiformes; family Coliidae; genus Colius; species Colius striatus. Next base: position 19,467,684 of record NC_084764.1, on the reverse strand, counting down.
CTATGAAAATGTTTGATCAGTTTCTCAAGAGTAATAATGTAAGGAATAATGAGGCACTCATTGTTTTACAATCAAGCACACACAAAACTCTTAATGAATATTTAACCAGTACTTACATTTTCGCAGTGCATCCTTCTGGGTTTCATATGGGAAACATTGAGTCCATCAATAACAATATCAAATGGAGGTCGACTTTCCACAAATGCTTGAAAGGCTTCAAATTCCTGAAACAAACAAACAAACAAACACACACAAAGGAATAATATGTTGAGTTTCACAGAAAGAGATTCCATCTACTTTTTGTTAAAAAAAAAAAAAGAAAGTCGGTCTAAATCTCTCACTTTTCCTTTGTTGGCTATACTTTACATCTTTACTTTACTTTGCTAAAATGACTGCACCACAAAAAAAAAACCAAACCAAAACAAAACAAACTTTAAAAGCCATAAGTATTACAGTGGATACTTCCAATATAATTTGAAATTACATTACAAACGAAAATCAAAACTTTAGACATACGGATTTTCAAACTCACAATCTGAACTGTACACTTTTATACAGATATGTGCAAGAGTTGTAAAACAAAGCAACTGGACAAACCAGTAGACTATGCCACTATTAACAAGTTTTAACATTTCCAAGTGTAAAAGAAGCATATTTACTTTCTCTGTACAAAGTCTGAAATCTCTGAATACTAGTCAATACTGAAGTCAACATTCATTTAGAAATACACAACTTTAGGGAGAGCAAAACAATGAAATTTCGTACTAGTCAGAAACAATGCAGTGACTGAGCAAACCAACAGCATCCATCCTATGTTTCCAATGGAAGGAAAGCCACAGTTGTTTTAGGCTTGAGACCCCATAGGAGGAGAAAAGAATATATAGCTTTAATAAAAACTTCTGGAATTTCTCCATTGATTTTTGAGGAAAAAATTAATGTTTTTAGCAGACACTTGCACTAAGATTTCTACTTCCTGCTTCTGACTGGTCTTAACAGGCACCAGAAGGCTAAACCATCCTAGTGGGCAGTGAATTGATTTCATGAGTGACCTTTCTAGTAACCTGTAAGACTTACTAGTTGGTAACAGAGGTTTCACAGACCGAGGTTATAAATTAACTTTCATAGGAACTCAGAACAATTGCAAATGTCACACCTTCTGCTCAAAATACAAGCACTTTTCCAATATTGCCTTCTCCCATGTAGCCATATGGCAACATAAGCCTAAAGAAAAAACATCCCCTCAAACAACTGAAGAAAAACCTACATAGCAGGTACAATTCTTCCTTGGGGAAAGGAAGGAAAGAATTGATTTGTCCAGAAAACACATTGCTGTCAGGCAATAACAAATGATCACTAACTTCAAAATTAGTCAAAATGCTTGGACAAGTTATACTAAGAAAAGAGCTACTTGTATGAAGAGCACAAACCAATCAAGTGAGATCATAGAATCACTGAGTGGTAAAGGTTGGAAGGGACTTTTAGAGATCATCTAGTCCAACTCCTCTGCTACAACTAGGCTCACCTAGATCAGGTTGCGTAGGAACACGTCCAGGTGGGATGTTAAAATTTCAGGCATAATGTCCAAGTGAACAGAAGTACACTGGCCAAAAGCTCACTGAGGAGAACACAGACAACAGTGCGCTTGGTCTAGAGCACCACTAGATTCAATTACTTTTTATGTGACCTTTAATTTCTTCATAGCTTAAACAAATGTTATTGAGAAAGTATAAAAAGCTGGGTAAGAAAATTATCATCTCAAAAAAAGAGAAATTGTTAGCACTTGCAAAGATTTTTCTCCCTGACCCACAACCCCAATCTCCACGTATTTTACATAGATGAAGAAATATTTGCCATCTAACAGTGAAATCAAGACACAGAAAGTCACTAGCAAAGGCAGGGGCAGGGAGAGGGAGGAGAAACAAATGCAAAATGAATAACAGGATTCCTGACTTCTGGATTCATGCCATCCAGTAGACTTGCCCATGGTTCAAAATCAGATGAGTCATCACTGTTATGATACTCAATGGCTGTCTGAAACATCGGAAAGAGAAAAAAGAAGCAGAATATGTGCAGATCAAATGAAGGTAAAATAGGAGTGCTCTGCAACAAAGATAGGTGAAAATGGAACACATAAAAGAAAGTGGAAGCAGATGACAAACGTGGTACACACTCCAACAGAGCGTTATTTTCCTAATGCCGAAAAAGACCAGTATTATTTGAAGAAACGTGTTTAGAGTCAAGTAGATTTTTTTATAAATATAGTGTACATCTCTTTAAGGGCTTAGTTCAACATAAACCAAATACTTTCTGGAGAATTTTTGAAGTGATATTTTATTTCAAGTGATAAGAGCTACAGAGCAGTTCCTGAGGGGTGGATTTTCCCTGATGAGCAGAGTAGAATGCTTTGTCAAGGGAACACTACAGCATGAGTTGGGGGAGTGGCAGAGGAATTCAGTGGGTCAGGGTTCACCCCTGCCCACTCTTTGCCCACTTTTGGAGCTGGGGAGATGCTGCAGCCTTTTCAGTGTTGTTTCCTGGGCCACCCTAGCCATTCCTAGCCATCTCCTCCTGTCCAGTAAACTGCAATACAGGGACAGAAGGTTCTCTGTCACAGAAGACTCTTATCTGCACAGAGAGATGAGTTAAAAACAGAGTAACTGCAGAAAACAAAGGGCCAAGTTTAATGTATGTCACCAAATACAGATGACCCTAGTGAAAAGCTTCAGACAGACTAAAAATCCCCAAGGATTGGCTCATTTTCTCCTCACCATCCATATTTCCCCAGCAACACACAAAAGTGCTCCTTCCCTCTTCCAAAATAAAAAAAAAAAAAAGACCAAAAGAGAAAATCCAGGTCTGCTCAGCTGAGAGGCAGCATTTGCATCACCAGATCTCCCATCCTCGCGGTTCCCAGGGATGAGGAATAAGCAGCAAACTCTGTCATCCAGATGCAGAACAAACAGTTATTCAAACATACGTAGACTTACACTATACATATGTAGACTTACACTATAAGAGTGTATTGGGTCAGACTGAGATGGAGTTAATTTTGCCCATGGCAGCCCTCATAGTTCTGTGCTCTGTACTGGTAGCTAGAAAGGTGTCAATAACACACCAGTGGATTTGCTACTGCTGAGTGGTGCTTGCAGAGCATCAAGGCTGTCTCTCCAACATTCCCCCCTCACCTTGTGGGTGAGCAAGATCTTGAGAGGGGACATAGCTGGGACAGGTGACCCAAATTGACAAAAGAGGTATTCCGTATCATTTGATGTTTGCTCAGCAACAGAAGCTAAGAGAAAGGAGGAGAAGGGGAGCATTTGTTAAGACATTTGTCTCTGGAGCAAGTGCTATTCATGCTGAAGTCCTGGTTCCCGGGAAGCAGCAGGACATCGTCTGCTCATGGATAACAGAGAATAAATCTTTCGTTTTCCTTTGCTCCCACACACAGACTTTGCTGTATCAAACTTCCTTTACCTTTTTTTCACCTTCTTTTCTCCCCCTACCACTCCTCTCCTGAAGAGGAAGGTAGTGACAGAGCATCTTGGTAGGCACCTGTTGTGAAGCCAGGGCCAACCCACAGCAAAGAGAGAAAGTACACAATTTGAAGGATGCTGATCTTTCAAAGATTAGGATTTTATGCAAGTCTTTCCTACGGCCACAGTAACAAAGACATGATTCCCCAAGTCTCTAAAGCTATTTCACTCACTAGCTAACTGAAACAAGAAGAACTTTTTTATAAGCAGCAAATGGAGTATAGCCACAGCTACAGTACAGCTGATCAACAGAAGCCAGACACAATAATCTTCAGTGCCGGTTGGTTTAGGCAATGAGAAGTGCACCAAGCATTCCCCTTAAAAATGGAGAATGCAACATGTGATCCATATACACCTCCGCGTATGCCACAGGAACCTCTGCATGGAAATATCCTGCTGAACACATCAAGGGGTACTTCTGATTAATCCCTTCAACATGCCACTTTGCTACTTTCTCTCTCTGTTCGTTTCACACCAAAATGAACAGAGCAAACCCTGATTTCTAACTTCTTCTGACCAGGTTCATCTCTCAAAGTTTCAGAGGAAACATCCTCAGAAACACTACTCAAATTTGCTTCCACACATATGGCAATTGAAGGGATAAAACTTTTAAAACATATACAGCATTGCTTATTGACATGATCCTCTTAATGCTTGGGAGCCAAAGAAAACTGTTGTAGTAAAGCAAGGCTATTAACTCACCACAAGCCTTCCCTAGCAGCCCATGCACCACCTGTACATGCCTCCCTGCAGCAGGAATAAATGCTATGCAGCAGGGTGCTCATGAGAGGCTCCAATGATATCCTGTTTCACATCATGTACAAAAGAAAAGGGAATTTAAAAAAAAAAACCACCTGACTTCATCCATTGCACAGCTGGGAAAATAGGGGAATGCCAACTACACAACCATCAGAAATGATTCATCACATCTTCTACGAAGAAAACTTATCTTTGGGCACCAGACTGATGAAATCAGTTTGGAAGTAAGAACCAGCCATAACAAAGCTATGATGGAATTTACCTTGACGTGAAGAATTCAAGCTATTTCAAATAGATTTTTGTTTAACTGCTAGCATGTGGGTGCCTCAAGTCCATTCATATCTCAGCAAAAGCACAAAACAGTCTCACCTTTTTTTGGTGCTCCACGCCAGCTGGATGACTCATGCACTACTTCACCATCATTTCATCCTGGTATGTACTGGTGCCACCACAGAAAGGGGGGATTTCTACCTTCTCCATTTCCTCAGCCATTCATTCCCAGCCTTGTCCCTGCCTCTAACTACACAAACACTTTGTCGGCAAGAGGACTGAAACTTAATACAGCTAATTAACAGCCTTTTGCCTGCACCAGACTGGGTCAGAGCATAGAGGTTTATCCTGGCATGAAAATTCAGCCAGGATGTGGAATAGGAATGAGACTAGTAGCAAGTAAGACTACTGGGATCACCTTTTCCCATTGGTGGATCTGACTATACTAACTTACTGGACTGTGAAACTACAACATGAGATGTATCTCTCAACCTGGGGTATTGCAGCAAAACAAGAGACAAAAAAAACCTAAAAACTGAAGTGTAAGAATTACTGTTTGAGAAAAGGGAGGGAGAAAGGTAGAAAGATTAAACCATTCCTTTAGAAAGTATTTTTTAAAAAAAAGCATGACCACAGAATTCCAAAGTTTGGCTTACACAGCCAGTAATATTTGAAATAGCAAATAGTAATAAATCTGAAAATAGGACTTTTCTGTAAGAGTATTAATACTGTTTCAACTTCTGGAATTACATCTATAAACAGTATGTATGTTTTTCTTCCAACACCAGTGCATGCAAGTCTCAAAAGTACAATAAAATGAGGAGAGGAATTAATTGTTAGTATTTACAGATTTACTACCTTAAATACATTAGAAATAAACATCACAATTGAAGACAAAACAAAGAAAACATAGCTAAACAAGTATGTCCTTTGATAGGTGGTAATTCAAATTAGTATTTAGAAATAACTTTAGTGTCTATAGTAGATCTAAGGGTATTACAACCACCAGATCACAGAAAGGTTAGATCACTTCAGCATTTTTCTCTGCAAATATAAATAGGAAAAATGTTGGCAACTAGAAATAAAATCACGGTATTGCTCAAATTCCTCAACAACTCAAAATGTCCACTGATCTAAGTATCAAAAACCAAACTAATGCAAAGGAGATACATGAGCAAATCCATAGAAGACTTTTAAATACATGAAAAGCTATTATATTCATACCAACAAAGGGAATTTGGAAAAAAAGCCCAACCAAAAACTAAGAATACCAATGCAGGAAAGGCCGCTTGTCACTTCTTCTAAACTAAAGTTTACACACACCCAACAGGAAGGGCAGAGAGACACTAAAGTCAAATTAAAAAGTGAGAAACTACAGTATTCAACATATATTGTTTCAAGAGCATTCACAATAGTTTAAACTTTGTTCAACAGAAAAAACAGTGCTTCCCCTCTCAACCTTAAATTGCAACATACTCAAGCGCAAGGAAAGAGTAAATTCTAATTAATTAATTAATACTACAATTAAGTATTCTGTAACTCTGCCCTAAGTATCAAAATGGTGTTGAAAAGCACCACAAGGGCAGCTTTTAGAGAAGTGAAAACATTCACTTTTTAACAGCTTCACAAAATAAAAAGTGAGAGGGGTTGTTGTTTTCAGCAGTGTTTCTTGGTATCAGAAGAAAAACATAAGAATGAGCATCAGAGTGTGAGAAATAAAATTCAGCTATCAAACTGAAATCCAGCCAATTTTTTATGGCACCCTGTTGGAGCACTCTTAAATCTGTTTGTTGCTATGCCTGAAGGGTTAGAATATTTCCCCCACAGTTTCAAAGCTTGGAAATCCCCTTCAAACCCTTATGAGCACAAGGGCTTTTCTCAGTATTGTATATGGTATCACTGTGTACTCTGGATTGTATACAATTTGTTTGCCCTCCGTTACACCCTTCTAAAGTTAACAAATAATACAGGAGTCATAGATTCCTGTGGCTGTAGCCTTCAGAGATATCATCACAACCACGAAGGTACTTGCAGGCACACTGACAACCTGAGATATGTTCTGTGTTGCCTGTTCATAATCCCCTATCAACAGCAGGCAGTGTTGTCATGGGTCTTGTCCCTGCCTGCCTAACATCAGACAGGAGAGGGTAAGTCACAAGGCCAACGCAAAACTTAGACCTCAGCAACCCAGGCAGTGCATTTCTGAAATGTCCTCCCTGAGCACATTTAACTTGGAGGGAGGAAGATGCACTACGTGTTGCTCACCTTGGTGGGAAAATGCCTCAAAACTGTCATCACAAAAGTATAGAAATGGACCGCAACAACTTGTTAAAACCAAACAAACAAACAACACAACTTTGCAAAGGCACAAATGTTTTGATTTCCTGGTGCTTTCAAAACTAAATCAGATATTTGGGAACCATTTCATCTTAGGGCAAACCATCTAATACAACACTAAGTCTGGAAAAGATTGACTTGAATGCTTAAATACAATGTAATGGGCATTACAGAAAGACTGGAAAAATAGAAAAGCAATGCAGCATAAGCATCATAGAAAAGATATCATTTCATGTAAGTAGAGTAGTGCTTAATTACACATGGTCCCTAATACCCATGTGGAAAAATGCCACATGAGTATCAGAGAGCCACATGTACTCCCACGCTGTTTTCGCTGTTGTGCTGGTAAAGTGCTTGAAGCACATATGAACAAGGAACTAATCTTGCTGAAAAAACATCCATAAGAAAATAAACCATTATTTTATCATCTAGGTTTGTGCCCATGGCACTGTGCTCACTTGTTTCCTGGCACACTTACAGGGGCAAAAAGGGGACAGGAACAAACAGCAGCTGGCAGGGTGCTAAAGCCAGGTCTGCTAATTTAAAAAAAAGGCACTACTTATGCTAACTAATATTTGCAATCCAAATGGCACCACATTTTCTACCCCTATTTAATTATTTTTAGAAACGATCCAGAGGCTCATAAGCCTATGCATTCAGCGTCTGTAACATGTCTGAACTGATCACTAAAAATTGTGCAAACTCTCTGGAATAATATGATCTGGTAGAGTTTAATGTGCTCAACTTTTGCAAAAGGGTATTTCTAGAAATTCATTCCTGTGTCAATGAAAAAGCTAGTAAAGTAGAACCAGACAGCATTAATTAGATTTTCAGAAAACTTGACACAAGACCTCATAACAAGCTGCTAAAACACTGAAATAATTATAGCATTAAAAGAATCAGAAAAAAACAAAAGGTCAGCTAAAAAATTATCAGTATCTTTTGAAGTTCTGTACTAATTCCCATATATATTAAATATTTTACAGATATTTAGGAAAGAGGATGGCACAGAAGAAGCCAAACCAAGGATGAATACAAAACAAAGTTAAATTTAGCATTAGAAATATGAAACAATGCATAACAAAGGAAGAAAGGGCACTTATATTTTACAGACTCTTGGAAGAACTGTATCAACCTAAATGATCATCATAGTGTAATGAAAATATCTCCTCAAATTGCTGATGTTCTAGACCAAATCTAGTCATATCCTAAGAGGCATTGTATAGAAAATCTGAAATTATTATAACTTGATAAGCTATTCTAATTATCATAAATTATAATAAAGCTTTATATTAGACAATTTGATACAGGCCTCTGCAGCATTTGAAGAATCTGTCTTTGACTTCAGTTGGAGACTAGCTCCCTAACTTCAATGGACCTTTGGCAAAGGACCAAATGATAAAGAACCATTCAATAACGCTTAAGTTCCAAGTGGTAATATTTCAAAATGGCTTAAATCAACATCCACTTGCACTAATTTTGCTTTAGAAATATTATCACATAACTTAGCAATGTTCGGAAACAGCAAACACTTAAAGAAAGGACAGTAGTGTATGCAGTCTGTGTTACGTAAACAAGTCTCAAGATCCTACTGAGGGGAATGCATGAGCTGCAAGTCAAGAACTGTGTTTCCAAGAGGTTCCTGATAAAATAATCTCCTTAAAAACCAGCTACTCGGGTAATTCATATTAGTTTAACTCCTTAGTTAAGTTACTGTTCCAACTTCATGTTTATGGTCCTGCCTGCCTCTGTGATCAACTAACGGACAGGAAAAAAAAATAGATCTTTATCAAGATATTCTTAAGCCTTGATGAAATTCTTCAACAATGTGTATTTCTCTCTATTTCTTCTTATCCATTCCTGCTAATGTAAGGACGACACAAAATCACTGACTCTGCAAACCATGTTTGTATTTTGGTTAGCAAGATCTTTATATGATACACAGTAGGATCAAGTTAAGGTTAGCAACTGTATTTAAAGCAAGTAATTAGCATTCAAAAAATATTAAAATTAAACCCAGATTTTTCTAACTTGATTACACTAACTAGAATATGAAGAATGTATCATGTTAGGACAATTTCCAAATACAGAAGTGACAAAGTAGCAGTTTAAAAAGACTGTGGAGGACAATGAACTTGTGGAGACAGTGAAGTGGAAGAAAGGAACATTCCTGTGTGGCAAGGTTGTAAAATTTTGCTGCATAACTATTTGATGGCAAAGGAGACCAAGTGACCTGAACAAAACCCTAACTCATTCCTTGTTATATGAACCAAGAACAGAAGCACTGTGGACAACCTCCAGAAGATGTGATCCACTCTAAGAAAGATTCTCATTCTCTAACATTGAGGTAACTGAGAGGAAAAAAAAAGAGTTGAATTTGTTATATTTTCATGTAAGTCTATTTCTTGCTTCTAAGGAAACCATGATGTATTTTATTCCTCTGCCAAAAGACTCTTTCTGCTTCCATTTGCTTCTGTTACAAGCAGTCTCTGGGGAAAAGGAAGATGCAAGAAGAATCTTAGAAAAATTCCAACTGCCTTTGTCTCTCACCACTCATTTCCAATTCAGTCTCTCCTCCTGCCCTCCTTTTCCTTCCTCTCTGAAGGTCTTTCCTCTCTGAAGGTCCCTCATCTCTAGCAGATCATATCACTACAGTGTAACATTCACCTTGAATTAAATGGAGGCAGGAGGATAGATAGTAAGCAGGATAAAGGCTGCAGTTTGTGCTGCAGTGTTGTCAGGCTCTAAGCACTTTACTAACGCAACTGCAAACCCACCATAAACCATTACCTATCTTTATTCTGTGCTCACTAGACCTACAAGATTTGTCTCGTGGTTCAAGCTCTGGGGATAGCAGTCCCTTTAACCTCCAAACTAACTCTAGTTCTACTAGCCAAAGCACCACAATTGAATTAAACCCACAGCTAATCCCAAGTCCCACTCAGACTAGTTCTCCTCTATCCTTGTGGATGTTACAAAATCTAGCGGCAAACCTCACTCTTAAGGCAATGCAGGACTCTGCCCTGCTGAACACTAACCCTACTCTCACTGAGTCCAGTGACCCATATCCAGCAGGCATCTAGGAAAAAAAAAAAACCCCATTCAACTCTATCTGTAAATTTTGTCTCATCTTTGTAGGTTTCCCTACACCTGTGACTGCATATCTTCATGACAAATGAGCCTTCAGACTTGATACCATTGCATTTAATTAAAATTGCAATGCTAGCCCTATCCTTATCTACAAGCTAATGACTGTACAACCTTCCCATAACTAAAAATCAGCCACAAGGCAATCTGATATTCTGCAAAACCTGTAGAATCAAACTGTTCAGCACAATCAAACTACAGCTATAAGGAAGTTTTTTGATCAGTGCTGTTGGAGACTGCATAACATATTTGTCCTTATTGATGCCACCTCTAATTTAATGCTCTAGCCTAACCACAGCCATATTGAGTGCTTCAAGTATTTTAACTCCCAAATATCAACTCTTACCCTAGATTTATTTATAGCCCTACATCAACACATACTCAAAAGGCTACCAATTAGCCCTTAATCTCCATAGGCATTAACTCTTACTCAATCCTTTCACACTTTTCAGGTGTATGAAGTAGTCACAAAGAGAATGAAGTTACTGTATGTATTTGCATATGTGCTGGTTTTGGCCAGGACAGGGTTAATTTTCTTCACAGCAGGTAGTACAGGACTGTGTTTTGGATATGTGCTGAAAACTGTTTTGGTAACACAGACATGTTTTCATTACTGGTGAGCAGGGTTTGTACAGAGTTAAGGCCTTTTCTGCTTCTCACCCTACGCTATCAGCAAGTGGGCTGTGGGTGCACAAGAAATTGGGAGAGGACACAGTTGAGACAGCTGATCCCAAACGATCAAAGGGATATTCCATACCATATGGCTTCAAGCTCATCATGTAAGCTGGGGGAAGGAGGAGGCAGGGAGGGGAGGCATTTGCAATTACAGTATTTTGTCTTTCCAAATAACTGTTAATGCATGACAAAGCCCAGCTTTCCTGGAGGTGGCTGAACACCTGCCTGCCCATGGCAAGTAGGGAATGAATTCCTCATTCTGCTTTGCTTGTGTGATCAGCTTTTGCTTTACTTATTAAACTGTCTTTATCTCAGCCCACAAGTTTTGTCACTTTTACCCTTCTGAGAAACTTTTACTAGTCCTCATCCCAATATGGGGGTGTCAGTAAGCAGCTGTGTGGGGCTTAGTTGCCAGCTGGGGTTAAACCACAACAGTATATTTGAGAGAAACACCTGAGAGCAGCTGCAACGGGAAAAGTCATCAGAGTGAAAGCTCATTCTGCTCCTCAGTATACCAATTACATCATATCAGACTAAATGTCATAGCTCCCAGTTAAATGCAGAGTAAACAGGCACTGACTGAGAACATCATATAGACACTGGTATAAAAGGTGACAATTTTGTTACAATTGTTTTCTTTCTTATAGCAGGCTGCTTTATATATATATATATATGTATATGTATATATATACACATGTATATATATATACATGTATATGTGTACATAACATACATACATTTTAACATGTGATATATACGAAAAATATAACACATATACTACATTATTATATCATCCTATGACACCCTAATAGACCTTTCAACAGTCATGCATAGAGATCTGAATTTTTGTCTGGTTTTAATGTGTAACAGGCACTTTTATCACAGAGAATCAGTTTTACAGTTCATGCCAGTCATATCTTCAGTGTATTTGTAAACAGTGCATAATGACATTCTGCAAACCTAAGCTGCTTGATTTTCCTTCCTAAAAATAATTACAAAAGGGATTTTTTTTTTAAATCATGACACAACAGACCTTTTTTGGGTGACCCTCAACAGACCCAATCTTTGTCCCTAATTTTCTACTCTGATCGCCATTATTCTTCAGTGAGAGAAACAAAATCAAATAAAGCAATGTTGCAAAATTAAGACAAAAAAGTATTCTTCAGTGGAAAAAAAGAAAGGAAAAATATTCAAAATGCATTATATATTCAATTTGAAATGTTATTGGAAAAAATATGTTTACAGCTCAAAACAACTCAAACTGTCTCCTTGAATAATCATTTCACTGCAATAAATGCAGATTCATTAAAGAAAACTTGTTAGGAGGAAAGGAGGAACAGAAAGCTAACTAATTTTTTATTTGAATTACAGCCACCACAAAAAAAATGTTACTGACTGTAAAATGGAAACCCCTCCTATTTTCAGCCTCTTCACCTAGTTTCTCCTCTGGAAAACCCTGGCTGCAAAACAAGTCACACAGTCTGGCATGCCTAAAATGGGCAGCATATTTTCTTCACCATATGTCCGCTTTCACAGCACAAAGGCAACTAAAAAGTCCCAAATTTGCTTCTGGAAATCTCTGATACATCACAACACTGTTTTGCCTCTGCCCCCACATCCATGCTCAAAACCCATTGAGGAAATAGGCTTTAAGCTGTACGTTCAACAGTAAACACACTGAGTTCATCTCCATTCAGCCTCTCAGTGACTGCCAGCCGATACAGAAGTGGACCATGGTCAACTTCAAACTAGAAAGTCAGGGAACTCAGTGACAAATCACCAAATTTCAGCTAACAAAATCTGCTGCCATAAAAACTTAAAATTTTGTATTGGGTTTTTGTTTTATTAATTTGGTCAATCAAGTTCTCAAACAGGAGGAATATCATTTCCACCACTGCTCAGCTTGGGCACGAATGTGCTGTTACACACAACTCCCTTCTTAAATCTCTCTTGCCTTCTGCTAATCTCAACTATTAATTTTCAAGACAGCAATTACCATAGGGAACAGAAATGAAACTTCACAAACTAGACAGCTAACTGGTTAAAGAATTACAGGTTTTGTTGTTGTTTTCCTTAACAAACCAACCTCAAGCGTAATTTTCACAAAGGCTTTTAGAGAACTGATAACAGTTAGTTGTACAGGGTGCAAACAACACATCCTTTTGGTTTGTTTACCTTATAATACTATAGAATATCATTAAATAGTTAAAATTATCACTACATTTTTAAGGATAATTTCACTCCCCTTTACAATTCACAGCTAGATCTGCTAAAAGTCCTGAACTGAGGAGAAAAATGTGTGGAAATTAGATGTCTGAACAATAACAGGCTGCACATACTCCAACACTAACTGTTTCAAGTTTCTGTAACAATCACACATGCACAATGTGTCTACAGAAAGCTCGAAGAATTAAACCTAGTGGCCTCTACCGGATTTTCACAACCAGTGCAGAACTGAGGTGCCACCTGCAAAAAAAATTACATTGATCCTTACAAAGGTAAAATAAACCCACCCTGGGATGTGGCACTGGCTCCATCTAGTGGCATCATTCTGTATCGCTACTGCTGAACCACTACTCACTAAACGAGGAAGAAGTAGAACTGCAATATGCTGTAGTGGCTGGGAATTATTCTCTCTCGTATGTTTACAATGTATGTTTACAATGACCTTTGAAAAGCTTGATACTCCTGATGTACACTGTAATTATAAATACAAACGTATCTGTAAAATTGAGAGGTAGGTAGTTGATGAGTTGGTTGGTTATAAAAGTGAACAGAACAAAATGACAATTGGTTCTTTATTGTTTCTGGCAAACAGTTGCTCTACTGGAAAAATCAAATATTCAGCACATAAATACAAGCTTCAGATGTGATACTGAACTTCTGAAACACTAGGAGTTCTACTTTTTCACAAGCTCAAAATACTAGATGTCTTATTTGCTCCGGTTACTGGGTTTTATTCCAATTTAAAATTTAGCTTATATTTAATATAAAAAACCTACATTTTCATTATTTTGGTATCCACTAACAGTTCACTGAAAATACAAGAACAAAGAAAATATGAAAGAGGTCAAGATTTAGACCCATTTTATAAACATGACTGAAAAAGAGACACAGGATACTTCAATATCTAATGGCCTATTAATGTTTAAAGCAAAAGAAAAAAACCCCACTTCTGGTGTTTTTAAAGTACCTGAACATTAATTGTATATTACCCTCCTAGTCAATGAACCTTACAGTGTGCCAGACCTACCTGTGGACTTGTCTTTCTAAAAGTGTCGGTTCCATGTATCACGTCCCTTATAATTTTTTCACTGAGATTGTTATATTCCTCTTCAGTGAGGTCACTATCCTCCAACTGATGGTTGCAAACTGGGCACTGTCCACTGTAATAATAGTGAAATAAGAAAATAACAGGATAAAAGCTTTTAAGTAAGAAATACTTTAAATTTTACTAACTTTTTGAGTGTTTATGTATGAGCATAATTCTTCACAAGAACTCCAACGTAGTACAACCATCAGAAAATTAGTTGTACTCCTTCTAGGATGGATTCAAGACCTATAAAAGTCACTGGAAATATTTTTATGTGTGCCGGATGCTGCACTTAGGCCACAACAACCTCCGGCAATGAAACAGGCTTGGGGCACAGTGGCTGGAAAGTTGCCCTGCAGAAAAGGACATGGGGGTGCAAATGGACAGCAGCAGTGTGCCCAGAGGCCAAGAAGGCCAATGGCATCCTGGCCTGTAACAGAAATACTATGACCAGCAGGACCAAGGAAGTGATTGTCCCCCTGTAGTCAATGTTGGCAAGGCCACACTTCAAAAACTGTGTTCAGTTCTGGACCCCTCTCTACAAGAAGGACACTGAGGTGCTGGAACGTGTCCAGAGATGGGCAACAAAGCTGGTGAGGCGTCTGGAGAACAAGTCTTATGAAAAGTAGCTGAGGGAGACGGAGATGTTTTGCCTAGAGAAGTAGAGACTGAGAGGAGATATGATCACTCTCTGCAGCTACCTGAAAGGAGGTCATAGTGAGGTGGGGGTTGATCTCTTCTCTCCAGGAATGAATAGCAGGACACGAGGAAATGGGCTCAAGTTGTGCCAGAGGAGGTTTAGGTTGGACATTAGGAAGAACTTTTTTGCCAAGAAGGTTGTTAAGCATTGGAACAAGCTGCCCTGGGAGGTGGTGGAGTCACCATCCCTGGAGATATTAAAAAGATGCACAGATGAAATACTGAGGGACATGGTTTAGTTTAGCAAAGGGCCTGGCAGTATGAGGTTAGTGGTTGGACTCAATGATCTTAAAGGTCTTTTCCAACTGTAACGATTCTATGAACTGAAGGAGTAACTGTTCTTCTCTAAATCCATACAAATACCTTATTTTCGTGAGCACAATCTCAGAACTGAAATGCAGGATTTGAGTGTTAAGTGTTGAAATGGATGGAGTTACTCTCCCCTGGCTGAGTCCACAGAGATATCCTATAGATGCCAAAACTAAGTCATTGTCATTTTCTAGAATCATGGCAAACAAAAAAGTTAAATTCTCCCAACAATTCATAACTTATTTACATTAACGCTCATACTATAAGCCAAGACTGCATTAATTGCAATGCTGACAATGCACTAACTGAATCAAAGAGAGATACGCATGAAATCCCAGCAGTGGACACTCACTGCTGCATACAAACAATACACTCCAGTTGCTCAATCCACTGTGGCTACTGCAGGCTTAGCCTAAATATTAATATAAACAATTAGACTGGCGGCTCATGTAACTGTAAAGGTGCCATTAAACACATCTAATTGCATTAAGGAACTTCAGTTTGGCAACAGACAAGAAACACCTAACAAATTTTCAAAAGACTATTTCAAAATCATCAAGCCTAATGCTTAGGGACCTGTCCCATAGCTAACTTGGATCCCTCTGGAACTACCATTACTTTCAGATTACTTTGAAAAAAACCCAAAAAACAACAAAACCTCCCCATACCCCAACAAGTCAAACCACCTGACAGCACCACCACCAACCAAAGCTCCTGAAGCTTGCTGCTTCTTGTGAACTCTCAAAGTGAATTCCCAAATGCAGCAGAGGCAAAACAGGCAGAAGAAACATTCAGAATGTTTCAATACTGGATCCTTAGTCTAATTGCTGCTTTTTTTGTAATCATACCCTTAAAATTACCTTTTTTGTAACTTCTCGTTGGTCATTCCCACCTGTAAGGCTTTCATTTCTGTAGGATAGGTAGCTGTCCTTACAGCTAATTGACCATTTAACTACTTTTTTCGAGAGGCTACTTTTTGAGATAAACTCAGAGTATCATGGAACCTGTGTATCAAGCATGAAGTCAGATATGCTACAGTAATTTGAATGCAGGCTCGAAGTACTTGAGCTGCAGCTTTGTATAGCTGGTCCTGGAAATCCAAAGCTTTTTCTAACTCACTAAGAAAAATGGTCAGCAAAAAAAAGTTTGTTTGTTGGGGGTTCAAGCTTCTATGACAGTTCAAAGAAGCTAGGAGCTCAGTGCTAGAGGAAAAAGCATATTAGATATAACTGTCAGCATTTACACAGAATCAGAATAATCTACAAATAAGCCTAATAAATGGTCAAATGGTTTAGGAAAAAATTGTTCTGGATTTTTTTAACTCAAGACTCATATTTTAATATATCAGTTATGCTGAATGCAGAGATGAATCTAGTCCCTATCACTCTATGATTTTCAGAGATACCTTATGGGCTTTGTCCTATATGATTAGGACAAAAAAAATCCCAAACAAAAACCATTCACAAAAGCAAAAAATGTTTTTCTTTCTTAAATTCTAAGGATCTTTTTTGTCAGTAGCCATTTAAACACAAGAAAACTGTCACATTGTTTTTGTTTTCTTGAAATAATTTAAATTTTATACAAATACTTATCCAAGTAGGCTACCTCAAACTCACTTATTTCAAAACGTGTTAATACAGTTACCACAAAGTAACTACCACACAGCACCCTGTCACCACTTTGTTTGCAGATTCTTAATCCATCATAAAATGTGAGGTGTTCTTAGTTTAGCTCTCAAAGTCCATAACAGAGTTTACAGGCAGTAAGATAACAAGCTACCTCTTAACCAAGACAAAGAGTTTTAGAATTTTAAAACTCTAAAGGCTGAAAAAAGTTGTCTAGAATTTTGTGAATTACCATATTACAGTATAGTAACACTCATACATAACAATAATCCACCATACAGTGAACAACCCTTACTCTTCAGACAGTGTTCTTTCATGGGCTTCAAAAGCAGCAGACTATGTGTGCTTCTACTTTTCTACTTCAGTGTATTTTTATAAACCACCAAAAATCCCCACCACCCATTGAAGATAAAATCAATACATTTATAGATGCCAATTTGCTTCAAAATCACAGAACTGGGTTCCAAACAGAGTAACATTTAAGATGGGAATTTGCAGACATAAGAAAATTATGCTCTAATACAGAACCAGCTAACTCTCTGGTGAAAATCTAACATAAGAATCTTTTTGTCTTTATTGAAAATCAGGTGGAACGAGAAAACCCTTCCATCTGTACAAATTAACTCCAGTGTGTGAATAATATCAGTTTTCAAGAGACACCTATTTACACACCAAAGCTGCTGTTAAACTATTGTGTTAAATGATAGTATTATAAAGCCAACCAACAAAGTCTTTAACTCCTTAATGGTAAACAAATAAGCCACCCAGTAAAATGCAGCTTGCTTTTTCTGTATTTTTCTGTCTCAGCTCTGCTTAGCTTGATTCCTTTCCAAATGTGCATGTTGGGTCTTGTTGATGCACAAGAATGAGTTGGAAACTGGAATTTGGGAAATCACACGTACACAACAAGGTTCACACTCTTGATGATTTAAATACTTCTTTATATAAAGAAAGCTATTTTTTATATTTAAGAAGGAAGAGTTCACGACAATCAAGACAACACCTCACTTTTAAATAAAATGTTGCATTTACCTGTCTTTAATGTTGGTCAAGTGTCCTGTCCAGTTCCCTCCTGGAATACTAATATGTACAGAGGGAAATAAAAATAAAAACATGAGACTCTTATTTAACAATATCTGAAATACAGATAATTCTATTTTGATCAACATTTAGAAATAAAAGACCAAATAATCACCTACCCTGCCAAGAAATCACACAAAGGTTCGTATATAATTTAGCAATACCTGGAAATTTTATATAAAGAACCAGCACTGAACAACAGGCAGAGAACTAACACCATCAACCTCCTCAGTTCATGCTGTCCCCAAATATTAAGAACCATACAAGCATCCAGGTGGCACTGACAATTTTCAAGTTGCTGCCCTACCATTCACAAAGCATCTCAGATATGAGATGGGAAAGCAGGAATCAAGACTTCTATAAAGATGTCATCTTGAGAGATTAAGAAAGAGATCCTCACATCAAAACGTTGCATTGAGACTTTTTAGCTCTGCATTATTATCACCATCACCACCACTACCACAGCCACCATCACACTGGTGTCACTATTCCTTTTTGCCCACAAGATCCAAACCAGAATAGGTTACAAAATAGGAATGCCCATGCCAGTGTGCTACTGCAGACACCTCTCCCTTTGCCTTTGTGCTTACTATCTCAGGCTGCACAATCATACATACAACAGGCTCTGGAGTAATCATCCTGCTTCTGCCCTTCTTCCCCATTTCTCATGCTGATGCACAGTGGTTCTTCAGTTTTATTACAAAGACAGAAAATACCGAGGTTCTTTGCTGAACACTCGTATCTATGAATAGGATTTGGGTTTACTCACTAAACCCAAATGTGCTGGTCTGCTCTTCAGAAAAAAAAACAAATCACTTTTTAAAATTAACACCTATTCAGTTACAGTCACAGAGCTCACTGCTGTGTTTACTGTAACATTGGTTTACTTCCTCAGCAAAAGTTACCTCCCAATCTGTATGGGGTTTGCAAGACTAACAGTGCTACAAGTTACCAGATTCTATCTCCTTTAGGGACCTCAATGTAAACTGTGTATTTATTTTCACCAACTCACATATGCAAGTTCAGCACTAGTAATTGGAGCATTTTTAACACATTCATGGATAAAAAGCCAGAAGGGATAACTGCTCACCTAGCTGCATCCCTCTGCTATGGATTTAGTTTCTTTTTCGTATTTCATAACACTACTTCCTTTAGGGAAACACTCAACATTAATCTTAAAATATTAGTCTACCACAATCTTTCATGAATTGTTATAACAGTCAAATACAGTATTAAAGACATCAATGGGAGCTTTTATGGCTTCAGCCTGCCACTAGATACAGGCAATAGCTCTTCAACGTACTCCTTGTCCCTGCAGTTTCCTTGCCAAGGACTCTTTATTACACTGAGTTTCCTGTGCATTCAACACACACCTACAGGTAACTCCCCTTCCACTCTATTCACTGGGAAATTTGAACCTCACAACAGATTTTCACCCACTAAACCAGTTCACCTCAACTGAAGTCTACTGTGTCTGCTCTTTCTCAGAAAAGAAAATAGCTAGGGGACACCAGTATAAATCTTGCAAATGATGGTAGTGCATTCTCACAGATGTATTTTCCAAGCAGGAAGACGAACTTGTAGAATGGCTGTGTAGCTCACATTAATCAAAGCCAACAGTTAAAACCCAAAAAATCTCATTAGACTTGATCTGTGGAATAATCTGAATCTCACACTCGTGAACTGGAGCTTGTTATCAAAACATTATTTACCTTTCAAACCACAGCTTTATACTCTGCATAAATGTTTTGTGAGGGTATATTTGGTTGTCTCTCAAATATAAGAGGATATCAAACAGCTCTTTTTGTAACTCAGCATCTTTCATACCCCTGTTGAAGTCAAAAAAGACCTGCAGGACATCCAAGGTTGGGACTAAATCCCTAGCCAACATTTCATGGTAAAGTTTAAATGCGTGGTCCATCTCTTGGTGACGGCTGAGTGCTTTGATACAGGATTCATAGTTTGTCCGTGAAGGAACCATAATCTCTTTTATTTCTTCCAAAAGAGTCAAGGCCGTTCTCCATCGATCTGAATTACTCAGCCCCTTGATAAGAAGGTTGTAAGCCCCACTTTCTAAAATCCTAAATCTTACTTTCATTATATCATACACATCAAGAATTTCTGAAGTCTGCCCCTGCTGCACACACAATGCCAGATATTTGACCAACAAAGTATATGCAACGTCACCATTACTCTTTGCCACATGCGTCAGCAAGGACTTAGCTACATCAATGGGGCTGTTGCACCTGATCATACTGTTAAACATTGCTTCTTCAAATACTTCAGGTGTTCGAAAGCCTTCCTTCAGTCTGTTCCATTCTTCAGCCCGCAAAGGCTTTTCTGGAGGCTGTATATTGGTAAACTTGTGCCTTAACGGTACTTGACTTATTAACTGCTTCTTTGAAGCTCCAACAGAGGAAGAAAAGCGGAATTTCCCTTCAGATACTTCTTTAATCTCTTCATCCCATACTTCTTCATAATCAATTTCAGACCTCTTCTTGGTAGGAAGGACATCAGGTCCTTTGTGATCCACTGGTAATGCAGTGCTGGAATATGTCATAAAAGTGAAATAGCTAACCTTTTCCCTATGGGGGATGCTAAAAGTGACAGTTAACAGTTGTTGCCATCTTGAAACAGGACGAAATATACGATATTTCCACAGCAAAGCGTGAAAAACTTGTTGACTAATCGGAGAAAAGAGCGCCATCACAAGTATTAGCTCACTGTATCTGACAAAGTTATTAAATGCAAAATACAGTTTGCATGGGGATGTTTATTATAAAAGCCCAAGGGCTGTAAGCTGTCTAAGCTTTAGTTTCAAAATGCTTGTTCTATGAGCACTTTCTGCCTCTTATCAAAACACAAAGTGGTAAAATATTTTTTCATATAAATCAATCTCTTAGACTGTGAGACTATTCATCCAAAATGAGGACACCTCTCTTCAGAGAAAAGAAGTCCTGCTGGTTTACAGCATATAATTTCTGTTTGCTGTTACTGGAAAGTACTGAGTGTGCTGCACACAGACGGGTAACTCTGATGCAGCCAGGCAAACAGGGCAGGGTTTTTTCTTCCTGACTTCATCCAAGCCGAGACAGAAGATTTCCTAAAAATAAAAATAACACAACATCACAACCTGCTCCGTGCTTTCCTGTCGTATCCACACTTTCATGCTACTGAACACAAAGTACCTCGACCACTTCAGGCCACGAATCCCAATCCTGATGCCTAGGGCAGTGCCAGGACGGGATTCCTATGTTGGTTCCCTCATACCTTTCAGCCTGCGACAAGTGCCTTTAATCGATTTCCCCAATCACAAATTCTGGGTAACGCCACTGCCACAGACGCAGAGCAACACCGCCGGCAGCAGTTAAAAACGAAATCCCACCTATGGCTATGAACGTCAATACGGGGAGCGTCCCCGCCAGCCGCGCAGGAAGCTGGTGCAGCTCCCGAGAGGCCCCTGTCGCCCGTGTGCTCGGTCCGGCGCGGCCCGCCCGCGGCCCCTACACTACAACTCCCAGCGTGCACAGCGGCCCGGCCCGGCCCGGCGCCTGCTAGGAAAGCCCTTCTCTCTCTCTCTCTCTCTCTCTCTCTCCCCCCCCCCCCCCCCCCCTTTTCTTCCCCTCTTCACTTTACCGCGCCAGAGGGTAACGAAGCGCAGTCCCGGCGCTGCGAGCCGCCGGCACGGAGACGCTTACCGCAGTGGCGACCCCGCGGCTGCTGGCGCTCGCCTCCCGTCCGCCCGGAAGCGCCGGCGGCCCCGCGCCTGGCCTTGGAGCCAATGGCGCCTCCCGGAGCTGGGCCACACGTGGTGCCGCGCGCCGCGGCGGGGCGGGCCGTTCCGCCATGTCGGCTGCGGGCACAGCGGCCGCAGGGTCCTGCGCTGCGGGCGGAGGGAGGGGACACAGCGCGTGCGGGGCATGGACTGGAAGCGGAGCCTGAGGGGCCGCTTGGCCGCCCACCGCGCCCGTGAGTGCCGCGGGGCCGGGCCCGGCAGCAGGGTGGGCAGGGAAGGTGGCCTCCCTGGGCGGGCGCGGCCGGCGGAGCCGTGGTGACATGGGGGGTGCGGGGTCAGGCCTGGCGGCGCGGCGCGGCTCTACCGCTGTCGCTTTAGTTTCCCGAGCGCAGGCGACCGCAGGGGCCAGACAGGCCTTGGAAGCGTTTTGCGGGCAAACAACCACCCTTGTGTTAGGGTAGGCGGCAGGAGGAGTGGTCTGGGCTGAGGGGCCGCCTGAGCCTCGGTGCTGTAGAGGCCGTGTGTCAGTGGTACACGGCCCTGGGACGGCTTTAGCTGGGAGCATAAAGAGAGCGTAACCGAGCATAAGGAGAGCTCCCCTAGGCCTGTGGTGATATCCCTGACGTTACCGAGTGACAAGTTTTTTTATGCTGCTACTCGCAGTAAGCATGATCTTAAACACGGCTGCTGCTGTGTCAGTCAAAACCGCATATCTGTTACAATGCATACCCTACAGAGCATCAAGTGTGTGCAGTTACTGAAAGAGGTTCTCTGTAAGTACTCAAATAGAGCATATATGCAACACGTTTTATCTATCTGTTCTATATTTTACGTAATAGGCTTATGCTTCATTCATTTCCACATAATATCCGTGTTGGTAAATGGTAGAGCCATGTAAACCTCACCACTAATTTTTTCAAGTTCTTTGTTACATTAAAACTGTCTGGAGCACAAGACAACAATTCTTTCCTGTGTTAATCCAGCTAAAAAGAGTGAGCAAGAGCTAAAAGAGGAAGAAATGGATTTGTTCACAAAATACTACATGGAATGGAAAGGAGGAAGAAAAAGTGTTAACATGTCATATACAAACATACCAAGATTTTATTATAGGGTAAGAGGCTCTTCTGTGTTAGTAAAAGAAAGTTGTGCTTATTCAAAGGGGTACTTTGCCTTCAGAAGCTTGAGTGAACGGAAATCTGAATGATGTGGATTGCTAACTGCATTTGTTCTGTTTTGTAGAATTGTGGATTTCAGCAGTTTTAAATAATTACTAAGCATCTTGCCAAAGGCTGTGAAAGAGTTTCCTAGTCAGGCAGTAAGCTTAGCTGTTACTAAAGATACTCTTTCAGAGAAGCTTCTGTTTTAACTAAATTTTGACATATCAGTGTTACAAATCTGTATTTTCTTGTTTCTATTTAGACACAGTGGGATGCTGTGTCATGAAAATCAGGGGTTATTGGTCTTGCATACTCAGGAGAGAGAGCTGTTGAAGGCGTCATCCAGCAGAAGTGCTTGGTCTGGCAATTTACGTGTGAGAGGAATCAGATTGGGATGAGGGACAAATTTAACATCTTGATACTGCTGGCACATGTCAACCTGACCATTCAGCTGCTATGTAATCCTGCGTGGTCCCATATTTCATAGGATCATGAGTTTCTGCCAATTAAGTTCTCAAGTATCTGCATTTCAGTTGCTGGATGCATAGGCAACCATCCAAGCTCTGGTAGCACTTTGAAGTTTTGCGTTTAGAGATCAGCAGAACTGTCATGCTAAGCATGACAAGTCTCTTAGACATTTAAACTTTGGAGAGTGAGGCCTACCACAAAATAGAAAGTTCTGCTCTCTCCTGGGGAACAGGAGTAAATGTCTTTCATGCATGAGCCCTCCTATTTTGCAACTGTGGCAAAGTCCTTACTGCATGGATTATCAGGTATGAGGCCTTTGTGCCTCATGTTAAAGATGCTTAAATAGATATTTCAGTATTTCAATAGTTTGAGACAGTATAAAAGTAATATCAATAATAGAATCAGCTGGTACTATGCAGCATTCTGCTATATAGGTCATTGCTGTCTGTTGAGAAAAGAACTTCATCAATGTGTCAGGACTACCCAAGAGTACTTGTTAGGTATGTAGTTTTTTAATAGTATCATTGTATAGAAAACTTAAACACCACAATGTTTCTAGCTGCCAGCTGAAGATGAAGTCTTGCTTCAGAAATTAAGGGAAGAATCCAGAGCAGTTTTTCTGCAAAGAAAAAGTAGGGAATTGTTGGATAATGAAGAGTTGCAGGTAAGAAAATGTTTTCTGTTTGTCTCCTAACCACTTCTGACAGACTTGCTCTTTCTGCAGAGTTTTATCTCCTGTCTGTCCACAGTCTCGTGGCATGGTGCTCTATATTTTGGCACATTGCCTGATTGTGAAATACTAGCTGAAGTGCTCTGTAGGCTATCAGTGTAAAGCTTCCTTGTTGTCATCTATGTTAGGTCTAAATCAATGGCTTCTAAGTTTTCCAGCACATTCCAACAATTTCCCTAGTAGGCTCAGAAGAAGTAAATTCTGTTTACATATCACTGAGAGAGACTCCAAGGATGGTTGATTTTACTGCTATGCAAAGACAAAAGGGATGTGACCCTAGAGATCCTAGTGAGAGAGAGAGTGGGTGTGTTTAATATCAGGGCAGCAAAAATGTCTCTTGCTTGCTTTTGTGGCTGAGGTGACAATGTGTGCTGATTAACGGAGTGAGCCTTGCAGCAACACCACCTTTTTTCTGCATTTCTTAGATGCTCTGTCATAAGCACACTGACATCTCTAGAGAGTTATCTTTTTAACCAAATATAAATGCCTTTTAAGAATCTGTGGTTTCTACTGGACAAACATCAGACATCACCAATGACCGGGGAAGAAGCAATGATTAACTATGAGAACTTCTTGAAAGTTGGTGAAAAAGCTGGACCTAAATGCAAGTAAGGCTTTCTTCTCTTGTATATGCTTATTTTGGGTGAATCTAAGAGGTCCTATAACTTTCTGTTGCTAAAATAGATGGAAATAGTTTAATGGGGAGGTATAAATCATGTCCACATAGTTCTTGGTGGTAGAACTGGTTGCTCTGCATTCTTGCAAATGTGTAGTGCCCTACATCTCCAAGGCAACTTTTGATAGAGATTCCTGCAAGAGGAGTACTGACTGCATCCTTTTGAAGAAGAAATTCACATCAACATTTTTATTATATTTGTGGCCAGTGAATTTTATATTTCAAGAGGAAACCATATCACCAGAGACAATGCCCAACCCTCCCTAATACCTCCTGGTGGCAAGTGTCATACCAGGTGATCTATCTGCAGCTTACAGTCAGTCTTTCTCCTTTGTGCTCCTGTTCAAGACTGTTGTGTGCACAGCTTTCTGATTGAGTTTTGAGCAGAAGCAGATTAGTTGTTAGTACTGTCAGGTCCATTTATGTGCCTGTCATTGCAGACGATTGGAAGCCACCAAATATCAGGGTACTAAAGAGAAATTAAATTTAACAAAACCTCTCAAAACTCCCACATTACCAAAGAGTCTCATGAGCAGTGAAGGCATCTGTTTTTTATTGAATTTACGATTGTTACCTGGTGGGATCCCCCTTGATGGTTGTAGTGTGGCAAATTAACATCTTTGAATACACAGAGCACAGGCTGTATTGTTAAAACAATGTTTTGAAGTGTCTCTAAGTTTTGGATGCTGTCAGTTCAGTGTCATCAGATGCACAGAAATAGCTTTGTGTTTGTGTTTTACAGGCAGTTCTTCACAGCTAAGATCTTTGCTAAATTACTCCATAATGATCCTTATGGGAGGATATCTATCATGCAGTTTTTCAATTATGTCATGCGAAAAGGTTAGTTGGTGCTGCTTTTGTGGTAATGAAACGTTGTTTTATTTTCAAGACTGTTTTAAGCTTCATTAGTTACTTGTTGTCACTTCAACAGCAGTGAGATCTCGCCCTTGGTTCCCAGTGCTGTTTTCTGGGGGCTTGGGATATTTTTTTGCAGTTACCCTATAGGAGACAAGAGTTCACTCCACCTCTGAAGTCTGCCTCTCCTGTCAGACAGGGATATCCTTCATCTGTTCCGTATATCATCATTTCCATTTCCTTTATTCAGACAGTGCGGTGAAGAGCAAAACAGTGACGTAGGGTGGCAAGTGTGATGCTAACCACTGCAACTGGACTCTCTGACAGATAGCTTTGTTGCTGTTCTCCCTTCTACAGAGTGGTGTTATCTATGTTTTCTAACTGTGCCTATCAAACATGTCAATAAGTTCTTGTGCTTGTCACTATAGCTTTACCCTAATATCAGCTACTTCTTGTTACAGATAACCACTTGGGCTGAAAAATGTTCTTTTTTTTTTTTTTTTACTTAGAACTCACTTAAAAAGATGAGGCTGGCTAGCAGCAAGGAGGGTTGCCTCATTCTTTTGTTCTCTTGCTCCTGTGTTCTTAGGTCTCGTAGAGCCTTGAGAAGGAGAGAATGACATCTTTCCCCAGAGCAGCTCAGCTTGTTTAACTTAAAAATCTTGCAGTGCAAGGGATGAGAGATGTGTTGAGCAGGAACCCTGGTGGGTAGGCATGCAGAGTCCAAGTGAAGGAGTAACGGGCCCATTTGCAACAAACAGCAAACCCAAATGCTGCGAGATAGGACACTTGTGGAGAAGTCTATGAAAATTCTGTGTTTCAAAGGCCTGCCCAGAAGGACGGAACAGAGATTCATTCAGAGGTCTTTGTTTAGTTTGTTTCACCCAGAAGTTTTAAGTCTTGTGTATTTATGTTGATATATTTTTAGTAAAGGAAAAAAAAAAGCAAACAACAAAAATCCAGTCAAATCAACTAACCAAAAATGTAGAGAGAGGAAACCTTTTGGCATGTCCCATCACAATCAGATTTAATTTTTAGGCTCTGGCCAACATAAGGTCCCATCACAGCATTTGTTTGCCAGCCCTCTTGGGTCAATTGGATAAGTATCCTTGGTTTTGCTGCCTTATGCCATTGGAGTTGCCTAATAAAGTTTTCTCAATAGCTTGTCTGTGCTGAGATCATATTTGTTGTCTGTCGTACAGTATTCCTTGTGAGAGCTAAAGACCAGGCCAAGTATTAAAGGAAGAAAAGACTTAAATTCCTATAGGAACTTTGAGTTAATAGTTGAAATT
This sequence comes from Colius striatus, assembly GCF_028858725.1. Classification (NCBI taxonomy): domain Eukaryota; kingdom Metazoa; phylum Chordata; class Aves; order Coliiformes; family Coliidae; genus Colius; species Colius striatus. The sequence continues at coordinate 19,441,023 of NC_084764.1, read as the reverse complement.
GGAATTAGTGATTTCCTTCTGCTACGTGTCCACCAAAAGAAAGGATGGGAAAGCAACATGTTGAAGGGAGTTACTCCACAGCTGCTTGAGCTGATCCAAACTGGGGCAGCACAGTCCAGTATTTGACCTTGTTTTGATGAAGCTCATGCAGTGGAGTGGTCAGCCTCCAGAACGGTGCTGCAGTGGGGAAGAGGCTGTGGTCACCCTGAGCTTTAAACATCTTGAGCTGCTATGCCTCAGGTGTGTGATGGTATTCTCTAACCAGCTGAACTCAGTATTGAGATTTAGAGGTTTTTCTTTTATATATTTATTAAAGTTTTGGGAATAGCTGCAAGTATTCACATACTCATGCCAAACATGTAGCATTTTGTCTTTCTCCTCCTTGCCTCCATCTGAAGGATTTCCTGCAGTCTGTGAGCCTTCCTCTTCATTAATAATGTACACAGTGCTTTTAGGAAAGGCTAAGAGAACTTCATCATTAATGATTACATTAATAACTGAATAATGATGAAGAGTTTCCCAAAGCACCACCTGCTTCCAGTAATGCCCTCCCTTCAGCAGGAGAGGTGATCAAGCCTGTTTGCTTTGTCCAAACAAGTCAAGCCTGGTAAAAGTGTCTTGGATCACTGTGGGATGTAGGATGCACTGTTTTAAACTTCAGCTAACAAAGAAACAGCCTCAGTGTACAACCTCTTGTCACCTCTGAGTGACACTTGGTCTGTCTTGGCAAACACCTTGAGATGAGTGTTGGTATGAAGCAGCACTCAGACTTTGTAAGAGGAACTTTTAAACTGATTCTTCATAAAATAGAACTGAAATTTAACATAGAGGCTGTAAATAATATCTTTTATGCCTAATCTATACCCCATTTCTCTTAATGTGTTTTAAGAGTGGTCTCATGCGCATTGTCATATATATTGCCTGGTTAATGTCCCTTCTCATTGCAAAAAAAGTAGATGCTGATGCTATTCTAATGCTCCTGTGGTGACCCAGAAGTGAGGTCAGGAGTCTTGGCCATAGCTGCCATGTCTTGTGCTGCACGAGGGACTGTAGCAATCTGTACGCCACATGACACAGCTGTTTTTAATGCAGTGAAAATGTGCTGCTACCTGTATCTCTAGTTTGGTGAGAGACGACAAATCCGTATGATTCCATGTAGCAGATAAAATGTGGTGTCAGCTTAGCTGCTTCTCACATCTAGTTATTTATAAGGCAATCTTGGCCACAACCTATCATATATTGCCAATGTCTCTTACCAACCCAGAGACTGAAACAGTGTTTCATGGATTTGCTGAAGTCTCAGAAAAATGGAAAATGGAGGGGCACACTTCAGATGCACCAGTGCCTTCTGGCATTTAGAGTAACTTGACATTTTGCTGGGGCCTCAAAACCCTGCTAGGTTTCTTGCATTGTAATTCTGTTTTCTGTTTTACAGTGTGGCTTCATCAGACAAGAATAGGTCTCAGTTTGTATGATGTAGCAGGACAGGGCTACCTCAGAGAATCGGTAAGTAAATTCTTGATTAACTTAATGTCTGTCTTTACTCAAGTGACAGCATCAGAAAGGCTCCTATTTTGTTCTAGTCTTACATCATAAAAGCTTGCATCATAATCTAGATTTGGAGTGGACACACTTGTTTGGATAAATAGCAGTCTGCATTCTAGAAATTGGGTGATTGTGCTGCTAGCCTTTTGAACACATGGATAATTCTCTGCAAAAGAGATCGTAGATGGAAAGGTTTCATGTCATTAGCACATTACTAGATTTAGTAGGATATGGTAGAAATCACAATTAATTGTCCTCCTGTTCTAATGGGAGTTAAATTCTAAGTAAGGTTTTAGTTACCACTCTACTTAAAAAAAAGCTTGTTGAAGGATACTCAGAAATAGGATAATCCAGTTAAGAGTTGTGCATTTGTATTTGAAAAATGTACAGTTGAATGCATTTATAGTGATATGTAAATATCGTCTACTTTGTTAACATTCTGCTTTATTTGTGGACCATTTCAGCCAAGGCATCACATATGTATGTATGTGACCTGGGATTGCTTGCATGGTGACAACAGCTTATTTGCCTGCTTTCACACTTTTTCCTGCATTTTGTGTTGTTAACAAAGTGTACTCGAAGGCCAGAGTGGAATACAGCTAACATGCAACAATGCCAGGGTTTAAAACTTGTCTTCCCCTCTTTCTTAATTCTGCAGGATTTAGAAAACTATATCTTAGAACTCATCCCTACTTTGCCACAACTGGATGGTTTAGAAAAATCTTTTTACTCCTTCTATGTCTGCACAGCAGTTAGAAAGTTCTTCTTCTTTCTGGATCCTCTCAGAACAGGTCGGTCCATGGTTCCAGAATTCTGAATATGTGGGTGACTTTCACTTTTAAAATGTTTCCACTAAAGCTACCTGTGTTTTCAAAGAAATGTGTCATTGCCTTGTAGGCTTTCATTCAGCAGTCTTGTATTCGAAGATTACTCTTATTACTTCTACAGATAATATATTTTAATGACATCCCCATCAAGTGTGGTAGTATAGAGTTATAGAAATGGACAAGATAATGTTTTATCATAATGCCTCATTAGCAGTGGCTAATTTTGTAAGTGTTTAGAGGGGAAAAGAAAACACAGTAACTAATGAAAGAACTGCTTGGCAGAACAGAGACAGAGCCGCAGATATGCTCAAGAATTATTATTGTGACATGCTTTGCAGTTACAGCTGCTAATCCGTATGACAGATGTAGCTCCCTCATACGACAGTTTGCTTTTTCCTGTGCCCTTGATTTAAGTCACAGCTGCATGTGTTTTCAAGATCTAGCTGTGCTGCTCAAAGACATTTGAGTTGTGTGGGCAGTAGCCTCTGGCAGAGGTAATTACGAACTCCTTGGGGGGAGGTGTGAAGTTATAATGCCGTTATTTTGCACACCAGTCACAGCTTCACTAGCAGAAATGCATTCTGTTCCCTTAGCTTTGTGTCATGTCTGTAGTTTCTGAAGATGCAAAAATATTACATCTCTTAAGAGACTTATTCCAAAAAAATATTTTAAGCATGTTTTTGTTGCATTTTTTATTTTACATTTGAAGTCTATGTTGAACATATTTTTAATCTACTTTTCTATCTTTTAACTCCTCTTCTGCCAATACCAGGCTAGTTTAGTTCAGTCATTTTAAAAGCTTATTTATTTTATCTCTTACATTACAGCCTTATCCTTGACACTAGAAGATGAGTTTGTTTTGTTTTTTTAAAAAGCCTTTTTCTTCTGCTCAGAATACTTCTTTCTTAAGCACCTAAATGAGAACAGGCAAATGGATATGTTGTCTGGGTGACTGTTAAAATGTGTTTTTCTTTTCTTGCTGCAGGGAAAATAAAGATACAGGATATTTTAGCTTGCAGCTTCCTGGATGACTTACTGGAGGTAAAGATCTCTTAGCACACACTATTGCATTTTAATGTGCTCTTTCCAAATTCTAACTTTGTGTTTTGCTTAGTTAAGGGATGAAGAACTTTCTAAAGAAAGTCAGGAAACAAATTGGTTTTCTGCTCCTTCAGCATTAAGAGTTTATGGTAAGTTCTTTGATATGTAATCTCTTTTTTTTGTCCCCTCTCTGCCTAGTATGACTTAGTCACATTCTTAGCATTATTTTTCCTCCTGTTGTGTCACTTTAAATCCTCCTGATAACTTGTCTTTTCAACTCCTGCAACCGTCCTTTTTGTGTATCTTCCTGACTTTACAATTTTAGTACAGGATTCTTATGTAATATTCTGAGTGTTCTGTTCATGCTTTTTCATCACATGTAGCTCTTTTTTTTTCATGCTTACATCAGTTTATTTATAAATAATATGAACTTAGTCTTCTGCTGCTTTCTCTGTATAGACAGGCTTTACTTTTGAGCCATTACCTTAAAGTAGAACTATTTGCACCTTCTTATGATATCCCACCTTCCTATGTTCTATGCTCATTGAGGATGCTCTATGAATATGATACTCATCTAGCACATTCCCACCCAACTGCATTAACTTTATGGTGAAAATTAAATAGATGTTTAGGAAGTGCTGAATTTTCTTTCTGTGTTGAAATAGTTCTTTGCTGATGAAGGAATGTTACATTTTACCCTCTGTCTCCTCCCTAGGCCAGTACTTAAACCTTGATAAAGATCACAATGGCATGCTCAGCAAAGAAGAGCTGTCCCGCTATGGAACAGGGACTCTGACCAACATATTTTTGGACCGTGTCTTTCAGGAGTGCTTAACTTACGATGGTGAAATGGTAATCATGTATTTCCACTCCATTGACAAAATAAAAGCTTTGGGTTATTGAGACAGGAAAGGTCCCACAACCAGTGTCTTTAAATTACAGAGTAGCTTGAGGTAGAATAACTTTTCTTTATCATGTGCACACAAATGACTGTGCAACAGGTCACAGAATCTTAGGGATTGGAAGGGACCTCGAGACATCATCTAGTCCAACCCCCCTGCCAAAGCAGGACCACCTAGGGCAGGGTGATTGCAGCGTGGCTTGAAGACAAGTTGCTTGTTTTGAAAAGCAGAGGTGATACAAAGTCCAGCCACCCCTGGGTTAAAGCTTCTTGTAGATTCAGCCACATAAAGTGCACATTGAAAAAAAAGTGTAAATGTAGCAATGCTGTTTGGTTACATGTACTTCTCAAAAGAGAAGCAAAGAGAAGGGACATGCGTGACACTAGTGCCAGCTAGCTAACCTGTCCACTTTTCACGAAGACAATGTGAGGAAGTGGGTTTTGTTGTAAGCTTTCCATAGCTGTGAAAAATGAGAAATCTTAACTAAATTAGTTAAAACAAAAACTTATCTCTATATTTATGTTGAAAGCTTTACTTAGTGTATTGCTGCTCTTGTTGTCTGCATCCAGACAACTCAACTCTTAATAGTGATCACAACTAGAGTTGTCACAACTAAATCTTGATTGGGAAACCAGGAATCAGTCCTAGTGAAAGAGAAGTGTGATACATATTTGTGATGTCTGCTGATACTTCTGCCATGTGATTTGCCAACTGCTTACTCCGATCTGAGGATTATACACTGTAGCAGGCCATATAGTTCACTGTTTGGTAGCAGCAGGCTCATCGCCGCTGAACATTTCATTTGTGATGACGAAAACTTTTTATATGACTTTTCTTCACTAGTTGGGTATGTTCAGCAGTCTAAAAAAAGATGTATTAAACACTGTTTTGAAGCGTGTATTGTATGCTGAATTTGAATTTCTGCTTGACTTCTGAAACAGCAGGATTTCCTATCGTCGTCAGTCCTTAAAAACTAACTTTTTTGTTCATGTTGGTGGCAGCAGCCATTTTCTATTTCATGTTGTCTTTTTCAGAAAAAACACTGATCCCCTACAATGAAATAGCTGCCAATTATAAAGTTCCTGCTTGCAAAATCAATTTAGAAAGAAGACTGTAATAAACATGATTGTATCTACTTTTAGGACTATAAAACCTACCTGGACTTTGTGCTTGCATTAGAAAACAGAAAGGAGCCTGCAGCTCTGCAATATATTTTCAAATTGCTTGATATAGAGAACAAAGGATACCTGAATGTCTTTTCCCTTAATTATTTCTTTAGGGTAAGTCTCTTTATACAGGTAGGCCATTTTCTGTGTTTATAGTGTTATAGCCTGTGTGCTTCTGCATTCACATCTGCAGGGAGTCACTTTAAATTACCAGTGCCCATGGGGAGGCCAGTAACTACTTCTAAGAAGATTTAAAATATTAAAAAAAAATAATATTCCAAAACTTGGAAAGAATTCAAAAGGTGTTTTTGACATTTTATCTGCAGTTGAAATTAACTGTTTGGTTTTGTTTAGGAAAAATGATTTCTATCGCCTTTTTTTTAGAACTTCTCCTAAAATTGTTTAATGATTATTAATGAAAATCTCTTGTGATGATTCTGATTGGCTCTTGCCCGTGGTTTTAATTTCCACTGTAATCCTAAAATGCAGTAAAAGAAATGAAAATAATGAAATGCAGCATTGGGCCTGTGTAGCTGTGGGATTTTTCATTCAGTGTATTGGTGGCGAAAAGCTGCTTGCATTTGTCCTGCTCTGGGGTTTTAACTGTTGGTCCCAGAATAAGTTTAAAATAAGCTTAATTTTTTTTTTATTCAGAGTATAAATTAGCTTAAGGCATGTAAACATCTTCCTCAAAATTGGCGTTTGTCAGGGTTTGTTTTTTTCTTTTGCTTCTGGCTTGTAGTGGTTTGGACTTGGGAAGTGTTGGGGTGGATATTTTGTTGTTTTGTCTGGTTTTGGTTTTTTGCCCTTGGTAGATACCCAGGATATTTTGGGAAGGGGAGTGTTATGCAGTGAAGTAGCATTTTTGCTGTGGATACTTAAGACTGAGTTACCAGTGTGATGCTGTTTTCATGTACAAGAGCCCTTCAGTGATACCTGTTGAGACAGAGGGACAAGCACTTGGATTTTCTTTATGAGGCTCTTTGTGTTATGACCATAAAAAGAAACCAAATCGGTGGCCTTGGCGGTATGCTCAGAGTGTGAGGAGCAGGGTACAGATTTCATTCAGCTCTAACTAAGGCATCCAGGCATCCTCAGGATATAGTCTCACATCCACATTGTTTCTGTATCGTAGTTAAGACTGTAGTCAAATGTGGACTATGATAGTGACTACAATCATATGATTTTGTAAATAATAAGACTTCTTATCTGGAAAGTATTTTCTAAAAAGGAAAGGCCTTTTTTTAAACAAACAATACTGAGCAGTATTTAGGATCCCAGAGAAACTACGCACCACCACACATTTTCTCTGCCTACTTTTACAGCTCACCATTCCCACCACTTTCTCCTCTTCTGTTCACATAGCAGTAGGATTCAGGGAGGCCAGGGGCTGTATCAACCATCTCTGACTTCAATAAACGGTGTTAATTCACATATTTATATTTTAAAAAAACAGGAATTCTAGTGTTTTCATAGTGTATAAGTGATTCTAATATGAAAACAATTTAACAAGGTAATTCAGCATAAGCTACTGTGGCGTGGCTATTTTTGTGCATGTCTGCAGTTACGTACTTACTCTTTGGTTTAGTTATTGAAAAGATTCCTCAACTACAGCAGGTGCTTGATCATGCTCCAAAATGTGTCCCCCCCTTAACACTTTTGCAAATGGAACTTTCTAAGTTTTCCTTGAAATCAGAACAGTTCCTTTTGACTCTGAATAATTGCTTTTCTGCTGGTGTGGGTGTGGGTGATACAGCTCTCCTGACAAGGCTGTATGGCTTGTGCTGCCAAGTCAAACAGTTTTGTTCATAGCTGTTATTTGCAGGTAGAGATTTGGTAATGGAGCTGATTAAATAGTACCACATTAAAAGAACTAATAGTAGAGAATACCATTTTGTTCAAAACAAGAAATGTCCACTTACAACATGAAGCAGGAGAATCCTTCCATCGACAAATGCTCTGATAGACAACTACATCATCTCCCTTGCATTATTATTTGACCAAACGTGAGTACAGGTTCCATTTTCAAAGTAATTGACAGTATGAGTATGCTTTGTCTGTCTGCTGGTTGGTCTTTTTGCTTATCCCTTTCCCTACTCTGTATTTCACACTCTTGTCAGAAAAGTAAACTGTCTGGTCTTCAGCTTTCAGTGCTGAGTGATAACATTCAAGTGTCTGCATATCCCATTTGCAGAGCATTCAGACACTGGGCACGGTGAAAGTTGGATTCTTACCACATTGACCAGGAACTGTGAACCCAGAGACGTGTGGTGTTGATTATGCCTTACCTCACCCATGCCTCTCCTGGGGGAAGAGAACTGACTGCAAAGCTGTACCATAGATGCTGTTACAGGGCAAAACAGCTTTAAGATGCAGAAGCATCAGAAAAGTTGAATGCAGATCAGTATCATGCTGCACTAATTCCTAAGTTTCTTTCTTTTTTTCCAGGCTATTCAGGAACAAATGAAAATCCATGGCCAAGAACCAGTTTCTTTTCAGGACGTCAAGGTTAGTTTTGCTGAATAGAGTGCTACGTGAAGTACTTGAATAAGCAGTTCATCATTTCATACTGTGGTTTCTACATTGTTTTATAGAGGGGATCTGACTTGTCCAGCCCATAGGTTTGAAAATGTCCTTCTATTCAGCAATTACTCTGTAACAAATGTGATACCCAACTCTTCTAGTAGTTCTTACTAAGAGCCAAAACACCCGTTAAACGCATGTCGGTGTGCCTTACGCTTGGAGATGCTTGGTATGTTTGGTGTATGGTTCAGGATCTCTTTATTACTGCCCACTTTACATTTGGCAGTTTTCGTACTTAAAAGAAAGTACAAAAGCTGCTACAGGACTCCATACAAGTGAACTGAGTTTCATGTTGCCACTTTGAGGCCAAGGACGACTCAGAAAACCAAATTCTTACTTGAGATGTGGGAGCTGAATGCACTGTTCCTATCTATAGCCAGTTACTGTGCTTTGTATCTTTAATGGTTTGGAACTTGACAGCTGATTTATTTTTTAAATTGGTGTGAGTGGTACTAGTTACCCAAGGGTCATTCTCTGTGTGATATAAAGTAACCCTTATTCTGCTTGTTAATGTATGGGGCTTTTTTCCCCAATTTTGACTCTTCTTTCATAGGATGAAATATTTGATATGGTGAAGCCTAAGGACCCTTACAAAATCTCCCTTCAAGACTTAATCAATAGCAGTCAAGGAGACACTGTTACCAGCATTCTAATTGATCTGAATGGGTTCTGGACATATGAGAACAGAGAGGTCCTTGTGGCAAGTGATAATGACAGCACTGCTGATGTTGATGATACGTGACTTCGAACAGGAGCAGACTGTACCCATAGAGATCCCTCAATCTGATGCACTGACTGGTGGAAGCTGGAAACATTCATTGTCTGAATCAATGCCTCTTCCATTTTACTTCCCTCCCCTTCTCCCTCCACGTAATATAAAATGTGGTACGTACATGAATCGCAGAAGTCATTTCTGAAACCAAAAAAGCAAATGCTGTTAAAGAGGTTAAAAGTATCTTCTTTTTTTAATAAATATTTTTGGACTTTTTCCTGTGTACCAAGCCTTATTCTTCTTCGAGTACCTGACGCTAAATGTCAGTTTGCCCTGAAGGGAAGGATGTAGTTCTTCATACCTTCAGCACTGGCCTGGATGCACTCAGCCATCCCAAGTTCCTGCTGCAATCTGTATGGCTTCTGCCTACAGTAGCACTGTTCAGCATTGTGGTGAAAAGGCAAAACTCTTCAGGAACAGCTAAAGGGTTTAGGCCTTTTTCTTCTACGTGTGTCCAGCTTTAAGTGTCTAATAGAGAAGGTAAGTAAAAAACTTGAAGTGCCTCCACTCAGCTGGGGAGGCCTCAACTGAGTGTTTACAGCTCAGTCCCTGGGATGGTGAAAAAGGAGGGGAGAGAAAAGGGGTGATGATTGTAAGGAGGGAGCAGAGGTAGTACGGTGTTTGGAATTTCAGTGCTTGAATACTCAGTCAGGACATGTGACTCAGTAAAGATGAAAACAGTGAACAGGCCCACACTCAAGTTTCAAAGACGACACAGTTTTAAAGGAAAAGCCACAGTCAACTTCCAGTTCAAAAATTATATTAAATATAAAATAACCAATTAATGCATTTACAGAAAAAATAAACTGTTATGAAAGTAACCAGTTTCATACAGTTTGCAAACAACTGAAGGAAGGATTAAGTTAAGGCACAGTGAGTAATACAGTATTCTACACAGAGATGTTCAAACTCAAGGCAGTGAGAGCATTTCTGATGCAACAGATAGTAGGGAAAGAAGAGGAGAAAAAACTTAGTAGAAAAGCAAAGCATCCTTTAGCTGTAAAGGTTTCATTCTCGAGCTATGTGAGACTTCCTATCTTTGCCAGTGTCAGAACTCCCAAGACACGTGTTTCGTGTATTCCCCAGCTGTTGAGCCAAGCCCTCCCTTGCCAATGTGTCAGGCAAAGGAATGATTTCGCACAGCTGTAGTGCTGGAATGTTAAGGGCAGACAAGAAGGAATTTGTGCTCTACAGGACACTGGTTCAGGCAGAAAGTTGTACAAAATACACAACTGAACTCTGGAAACTAAGGGCCAAGTTGCCTGGCTTCTGATTGTACATCAGGCTCCTTAGTTGGTAGTGGGACCAGGGCCAGGGACCTATGATGATACCCAACATAAAATTCCACGGAAGACTAGTTTGTAATTAATTCCCTTTCTTTTCTAAGGAGTCTCAGGGACAGAAGTAATGTTTCATATGGTAACCAGTACAGCCTCTCTGCTCCTTTACCTACAGTTCTCTATAGAAAGTGACTGGGGCACTGACATCTGATTGTCACAAAGTTAAACCATTCACCTTGTACAAGCTACAAGTGGAACAAGTCATTGCAGTAAAACAGCCTTATTGGGATTTGGGGCCACTTGAAAGCTCTGGAGCTACCTGTGTTTCCCTTACACATTAAAATTCCTGTTGTTGCAGTACTGCCACCACGAGGTTTTGTTTTTTTAAGAAAAAGGAAGAATTGTACAGTTTGGTTTTGTGATTTCTAGTTACGTATTGAATGCTAGAGGGGAGAAAAACACCTGCAGTGGCACAGCCCTTACTGGTAATTTAACAATGGTCTGTTTAGGTTACTCAGGCAGTCCATGTCCAAAAATACATTCATAGTTCTGGATTGGTACCATCCCCAGTGTCCAGTGCATTCAGTGTAATTTAGCAAGGCTTTAGTTTATTTCCCAGGACCATTCAGAACAGGTGAAGTATTCAAGCAGGTGCATCTCTTTAATACTTGGAGTGAGAACATCTTACCCTGTACTTTGCCACAACAGCTGCACACTGTTAGCCTCCAAGAGAGCTGGTACTTGGTAATAAGGGAGTTTACAGCCTCCTTTAAAGTTGATTTTTTATAACAAGAGAAGTCAGTGGACCCTTAAATCTAATTAACATTAAATCTAACAATATCTCTTGGGTTAAACAACACAAGGAGAAAACCACATGCATACAACAGTGACAATAGATAGGGACAATCAGACGCTAGTGTAAGGACTTGTGAGTTACAGGGTATTGATTCTTATTAATCTATTCATAGAGAGCCGAGTTGCACATGACGTGCAAATCAGAAATAGGTGTTCAGAAGGAGGAAACAGCACTGCCTCTGCAATCCACGGGTGTGAGAGACAGCAATTCAAAGAAAAGACACTTTTACTTGCTTGACACAGAAATGAGCTCACACATTCCATTTTAGACCATGTATTTGTAGTGCAATTTTCATTGTAACCGGAGTGCGGCCTGGGCGGGACGCCTCAGCCTTGGCTGGGCAGGCAGAGAGCACACCTGGCGCAGCTCTCTCCCGATCAATAAGAATGCTACAGGTTGTACTTCAGTGACACAGATAATCCTATTTTTCCTGCTTCTAGCCAGATTGTGACACCTGACACTTCCTATTTCCTACGAAACAGAGCTTTACACTTAAGGAGGGACAGGAACTGCATCTTGTTTATTTTCCCCCGCAGACTGGCAGTCTTCCTCATTTTCAAAGTTTACATTCACAAATGAAGTGCACGCTGTTGCTTCGGGCTGGTCTGTGTGGACAGGAGCTTCAGCCTGAGGATTGTTCTGCTGTTCCTGATGCCGTCTTTCTGCTTCTTCTGACATCTTGTTTTCCTGTTCCTCCTCTTCCTCCTAAAAATAGATTCGTAAGCTACTCTTTACCACTTACCTACATTCACTGGAAGTCTTTTAAGAACATACCAGTTCCTACTACAAGGGTAGGACATTTTTTCTACTAGAAAATGGTCACTGGTTGATCATAAGATACATTCCAGAATTCTCATTGTGGGGAGGAAAAAATCACCAAAAGAGAAAGATTAAACTGTGTTAAATATATACTGAAAAAGTGTCCCATGTCTAGATAAGTAGTTTTCCGTCAACAGCCATACTGATGGGTCTAAAGCTTTTTCAGCTCTTAATAATGAAGAGCTATAAAATATAAGCAATAAGAAGCAAAGCTTTAAATATGTTTCCCATCTCTTCCAAATGAATATTATTAAGAGTTTTTTGTGCAAAAAGCACTGGCTATTTATCAGACATTGCCCGTAATGGTTTAGAACAAATGCTAACATCGTATAAAGTCACCACGGCACTTGGTTGAATGAGTTCTAAGATTTGGAAAGTATATTCCTAGGAGGTGCCTCTTTGAGGTATCCAGTAAGTGCTCCATCCAACTTTCTCACATTGTTGACTGGAAAATGCGTTGTGCAAGAGAAACAAATAGAGCAGTGGTCAGGACCCAGGCAGTTTTAAGACTCATGAGCTGGTGAGAAAAGGCTGATGGATCAATTGTGTCAAATGAAAACTGAAGGCACGCTGAAACAGAGGTTCTAAAGTTTCTTTTTAATGCTGGAATACAATTTTCATGTTTTTAAATAACAGGGAAGGCAAGTTGGTAGAAAAATAATGCAAGAACCTTATCACACACACGTACCTCTCTCTTCATTCTGTAATACTCATCAATGGCATACTGGTATTTTGGTGTGCTTATCCCCAGAACAGATGCAATCTTTTCCCCAAGGAAATCACACACTAAAAAGTAAAGAAAGTTTACAAATGGTTAGCATCTAGAAGAAAATTCTTAAGCACAGTTTTACTTTAAAAGGTATCATCATTTTTCCTAAGTAGTTTGCCATAGTTCTGCTTCACTCAGGCTAATCTACTTATTTGCAATTGTTAGCGCTATCACTCGGCAATAAACAGAAGAAGACGGGAATCCACAAAAATCCAGGTGATGGTAGTGTTTGTATGAATTCTATTAGTTTCAGTTTTGGATCTAAGTTTCTTTTGCTAGGGGGTCAGTTAAAGGCTTATCCTTTAACTGAACTTTACATGAAAAGCAAGGTTAACCAAAAATACATGGCTACCAACTGTACTGACACTTCACTCTTAATGGTACCAGCTGAGTTACTTGTTGACAAATGCCTACTTCAAGTCAGTAGCAGTTTTACCAATGTCCTGTGTTGCATGCTAATGGATTAATAAAACATTTAGGTTTTAGCTGTCTCAGTTTTCAAGTTAGAGGCCACATGCAGAGCCACTTAGTGCTAAAACAGGTAGCACGCAGGCCAAAGTATGGAAGAGGGGGGCTTGTGTCAGTCAGTCTCTTTACTACACTGGTGGCCACAACAGCAGTTCTCAACTAAAGGTAAGCAACAAGTCATATATATTGCACCGCAAACTGCAAATCTGCCCCAAGCGTGTAAATGAGTTAGTTATCTTCAGGGAAAACGAGTTAGAAGTTAGCAACTGACTGCTTCAATGAATATTCATAATAACTAATTCTACAGATATCCCACCAGCCACAGCTCTGTGCAAAACACCAGTTCAAATTACAAATATAAGTAGCGACACCAAAGTAGGAGGAAACTAATATTCAAATTCCTAAGACTTCTGAAAAAAGGAAAAGGAGCATCTACCTTTGTGTGTGAAGAACAGAGATGACAAGAAATACAATTACACTGTACAACAGAGAAGCGTTTATAAAAATAAGGACAGGTTAATTAATAGACTACCAGTAGCTTTATAAAATGGCAGAAACTCTACAACATTTGTCAAAAAAACCCAATAAAGATACTTTACACAGAAGAACATAGACTAGCACAAGCGCAGGACTGGAGAAAGTCCAATGTCACTCCACCCTTCAAAGAGGGCAGGAAGGACAACTCGGGAAACTACAGGCGGGTCAGCCTCACCGCCATCCCTGGAAAGGTGATGGAACAACTCATCCTGAATGTTGTTACTGAACATATGAAGAAAAAGATGGTTATCAGAGGGAGTCAACATGGACTCACTAAGGGGAAATCCTGTTCGACCAACCTGATAGCCTTCTATGAGTGCATAACTCTCTGGCTAGATGAGGGGAGAGCAGCAGATGTCATCTACCTTGACTTCAGCAAGGCTTTTGACTCTGTCTCCCATAACATCCCCATCAGAAAGCTCAGCCAGTGTGGCTTGGAGGAATGGATGGTGAAGTGGATTGAGAGCTGGCTGAATGACAGAGCACAGAGGGTGGTGATCAATGGCACAGAACTGAGTTGGAGGCCTGTGGCCACTGGAGTTCCACAGGGATCGGTTCTGGGGCCAGTCTTGTTCAACATCTTCATCAACAACCTGGATGAGGGGACAGAGTGTACCCTCAGCAAGTTTGCTGATGACACCAAACTGGGAGGACTGGCTGATTCCCCAGAAGGTTGTGCTGCCATTCAGCGGGATCTCGACCAGCTTGAGAGTTGGGCAGAGAGGATCCTCGTGAGGTTCAATAAGGACAAGTGCAGAGTCCTGCACCTGGGGAGGAACAACCCCATGCACCAGTACAGGCTGTAGATTCACCTGCTGGAGAGCAGTGTGGAGGAATGGTTAAGGGAGAATGGACGTGGATCCCAGGGCATAATGTTAGGCCTGATGGGGCAAGGCAATCTGAGTTCTAGTTATATGAATTTAATGCACAATCAAGACCAGAGTCAGAGCCATGGTTAAAGCAGTTGCTGTCACATAGTCAGCGAAGACAGCAGGCCGCTTTCTGCTCCTTCAAGGTCGGGCTGTTTTCAGCTAACCAGCTAACAGCTCAAGGTGGAAAACAACTTCGGGGGAAAAAACAAGATGGGAAAATGTGAGGGAGCTTGCTTATCGCAGAAACCGCAGGTAGGATGAAGATGAGAATGTAATCTATTAGCTGCTGTTGCTGAGCTAGCTTTGAAGCTGCTGTGTATATAAGTTAGAGCCTGCTCTCAATAAAGAAGAAGATTTCTGCTATCACTCACATTGAGTAGGACTGATTTCTTCCCACCCAGCTGAGAATCGGACCCTGGGTTGATCGCCGCATGAAGTAGGCTTGGAGCTGGTTTTTCAGGCTTCGAGCCTGGGTTTTTCAGACTTAGAGTCTGGTTCATTTTTCAGGCTTTGAGCCTGGTTTCAGGCTTCGAGCCTGGTTTTCAGACTTCGAGTCTGGGTTTTTCAGGCCAAGAGCCGAAAACTTCGCGGCAGAGCAGCTCTGCAGAGAGACCTGGGAGTCCTGGTTGATAATAAACTAACCATGAGCCAGCAATGTGCCCTCATGGCCAAGAAGGCCAATGGCATCCTGGGATGCATCAAGAAGTATGACCAGCAGGACAAGGGAGGTTCTTCTCCCTCTCTACTCTGCCCTGGTGAGGCCTCATCTGGAGTCCTGTGTCCAGTTCTGGGCTCCTCAGCTCAAGCGGGACAGGTTCCCTGTCCCGGCTGGAGACAGTCCAGCACAGGGCCAGCAAGATGATCAGGGTACTGAAGCATCTCCCTTATGAGGAAAGGCTGCAGGAACCAGGGCTGTTTAGTCTAGAGAAGGGGGACTGAGGGGGAATCTCATTAATATTTATAAGTACCTAAAGGATGGGTGTCAGGAGGTTGGGACATCCCCTCTTTTCTGTTGTATCTAGCAAGAGGACAAGGGGTAATGGGATGAAGCTGGAACACAAAAGTTCCATTTAAACATAAGGAAAAACTATTTCACTGTGAGGGTGAGGGAGCCCTGGCACAGGCTGCCCAGGGAGGGTGTTGGAGCCTCCCCTGGAAGTCTTCAAAACCTTCCTGGACATGTTCCTGTGCAACCTGATTGAGGTGGACCCGCTTTGGCAGGGTGGTGGAACTAGACGATCTCTAAAGGTCCCTGCCAACCCCTACCATTTTGTGATTCTACGATTTTTAAAAATTCACAAAATCTTATGAGGTCCACAGGCCACATAAACCTCTGTGCAGTGAGTTGCAGGCTCCTGACAATCATTTATTTATTTAGTAACCTCAGAAATCTGTTGCAAAGTACAGGGCTAGATGTGTTCTGGAGATAATTTCAATTTGTCTTCATTAAATCTGCCAGTTCTGTTACTTTAAGCGGCATTCTTTCCAGATAATATCACACAAAATAGTTCCACACAAAACCTAATAGAAAGCTGATGTATTTCCTTGCCCACACCATCCTATCTCCATATGGAGAAAAAAAAAAAAAAAAAACAGGAAAAAACAACCTGTTCAGCAAAGGGTATTTTCTGTTTGTTCTTCCACTTGAGATTTGTTGATTGGATGTAAAAAAAACAGTGCCTGAGGCAAGAGAGCACATCTCCATAGATCAAAATACAGGTTCTTTCATATATCTGAGAAAGTGGCCAGCAGCAAAGAAATATGATTTACAGTCTGTCAAAGCAACTTTCAATATTCCATTACTGGTTTACCCAAGAATGAAATAAAGTAATACCTGATAAGGTTGAGGTGGCAACTCTCAGCATATGAAACCACAAGTAGGGCCCCCACGTCAGCGTTGTCTGTAAGAACATGAGTAGTATGAATATGTACAATAATACATGCAAAAGCTCAAACACACTGAGAAGAAAGATCTGCAATGTTTCCTGTTTGCCAGCTACCACAATATTTTTGCTTATTAAAATAAGTCTAGACCAGCAACACAGACAAGCAAGGTGTCACTGTAAGACATAACCATGGTTTATATCTCAGATCATTTTTTTCACTGTTTTTTGTTTCCCACTAAGCTTGGGAAATAACAAGCATACAACTTAATCCCAACATAACTCACACTGTAACTAGAAAGACCCTTCTTTATTGTTCTGAATTCCTTCAGGCTGTGCAGTGGGTTAACCGAGTAGTCCCTCATTACAATAATGACAGAACTGCAAGACGGTTTAAAACAAAACTTTTGAAGTGGTCCCTGAGCAACAGGCTGCTTCCAAGTATTTACAACCAGCTACAAATTATAATTTGGAATAGCACTTGAACAACAAAATCAGGAACTATAAGGGAGGCAGGTGACCACAGCTGAGGGACCAATGGACAAGAGGCCTGGGGTGATGCGAACAATGAGAAGCACAAAATGAACAGGGCTCAGGTGGGGTGACCTCAAGCATCTGCATGTGAGAAAGTCTCTCCCAAGTGTCTGCACACTAAGGCAAGCAGCAGGGCATGAACAGGAGGAATGAGAGATCTGTGTGCAGCTGCAGGGTTGGGATCTTGTTGAGGTCCCAGAGAGGCAGTAGATGGCTCAAATGACTGGAGCACTGCAGTGCAGGGATCCAGACCCTTTAGGAAGGACAGGCTGGGAAGACAAGGAAGAGGAGTTGCCCCTTGCATCACTACTGCAGAGGAAGTACTGCAGCCTCCAGACAAAGTAATTGACATCCTTACACATAGGAAATTAAAAGAAAATTTAGAATTTAATGGGCATACACAGGTTGTTTTATTCACTAAGGACAGAGGCTGTATCTCTTTAAAAATAAATAAATAAACAATAAGCCGTCTAATAAAAATGAGGAGAAAAGCAGATTCCAATCTAATGGGGAACAGCTGTAGGTTTTCACTTTTGCAAAAAGGCAAATGTCAATCTCAGTGAAATAAAATGTGTTTAGAGTTATCAATCTGTTGTATTCAGATAAGCTCTTTGTTACATATTTCCCCTTCTGTAGAAGTACTCTTGTCAAAAGCAGCAATTATAAGTTTCAGCTACTATTAAATGAAAGCAACTAGCTCCACTCGGTTACATATGTAACTTGTTGCTCAAGTAATTATTTTCTGGGATCTTATTTAATAGATACTGGTAGAGAACAGACAATGTTACTGTAAATAATACAGCCACAGAGACTAGTTGGTATAGCCTCAGTATGCACATACACAAGCTACTGGACTTCAGTGCTTTCCAAGCACAGCTTCTACAATCAGTGCAGTAAGAAATCACCTGTCAAGCCAGAAACTCAAGTTGGGTGAGCTGAAAAAAGCCAGATGCTATATATTTTTGGCAGCGGGTATGGAAAATGTCCTGCCAAGGTAAAAGTGTAAGCAAAACCAGCTGCTAGCCTGCTTGCACAAAGGCACCTCCAGCTTGTTGATTACAAGCTCGGTTGGTGGACAGGCTAACAACAATCATTTCAGAGTTTGTTCAGTTGAAGAAGTCAAGAAAAGTGCTGGAAAGGCTTGTTGCCACAGGTGCAAATAATGGCATGATGAGGTTCTGTACAATCCTTCATAACGAGGTGACAAGGTTAAAAAGCATTCACACAGTGCACAGGACAAACAAGAGCCTGCTGTGCAGCTGCAAGCAAGAAGCTACAAGAGCCCCCTTAACATTTCAGAGTGAAAAGACAAGCTGAACTTCAACCTAACACAGAATATTCAGACTTGTTTGTGGTAACACAAACACAGGGAATGTCTGAGACTCAACAGACACAGAGATTCTGTTTATTTCTACTGTTTCCCTCACTACAATTAAAAATCAGTTTGGTATGCTAGAGGAACTTCTAATTTCAGGTTCATGGAAACCTCTGCCTTCTGACAAAGCCCAATGGCACACTTCTGCACCCCCACCAATCAAGGCTTTGACAGTCCCCTCAATTTAAGAAAGCAGCATTCTTTCAAGTGCCTCAAAAGGCAAAAAAACGTGAGAGAAGCTATTCCACTGAAATTCAACAGTGGACAGGAGATGGTTTGGGGAGTAACCCATCAAGAACAACCAGGAACAAGGGAACATGTCGAAGACATAATCCTCCCTTCTCCTCTGCCCCTTTATTTCCTCAGAGTAAGTTTAGGTGGTTTCCTAAACAGGAAGCAGGAATGGCAAATATTAGATGAGAGGAGGTACTGGAGAAAACCAGAATGGTTCAGGTGAAGTGAATGGCAACACCTTGATACAAACTAACCCTAGCTTTAATGCATTAAGTGATAGAAGAAAACAGTACCCAAGTCAGAATGGTCAGGATTGGAAGGGACCTCTAGAGATCATCCAGTCCAACCCCCTGCTAAAGCAGGTTCACCTCTTTCAGATTACAGGAACACATCCAGGCGGGTTTGGAAACCTCCAGAGAAGGTGAGTCCACATCCTCTCTGGGCTCCTCATGTTCAGTAAGAATCACATACCTATATAATGTATGTCAAACTCCTTTGGCCAGAGAAGCCTAAACATTCAGACTTCAATCAACACAAGGACATTGTAATACTATATTTCTTGACTGGAAACAAGGGGCAGCAGGACAGAACACAGGACACTGGCATAATAAGCCAGGACAATATTTCTCCCGCCATCACTCTGCTGAGTATACATTTATAAATGCTTAATTATACTATTGAGCTATCCTGACTTTATTTTGTTGTTTAAAATAGAAAACATAATGGTTATGATGAATGGGTTTTAAACTATAAAAATTCTTAATGTACAATTTTAATCCAGTGCTGCATTTGAAGTAGGAATGCACGTAATGGACTCAACCATTGATAAAATCAAGATAGCTCTGGTTCAACAACAGAACATGATTTTGTTTCCTAGTATGGGGCTGACAGAGTACACACATGCTCCCATGAACCTCAGAGTGTACCATATTCCTACAATCCACATCTACATTTATTTTTGCTAGATTTCAGTCCCTAATTAACACTTGAACTTTCCAAAGTAGGGTTTCTTTTTGCCAGAGAAAACAGCAAAATGAGGAGAATCGTTTCCTGATTTAAGAAAAAACAAATCCTGTATTTATGATACAAATGATTTATGATATGCCACCAAATAGAGACTTTTCCATTTGTTCACTGTGCCAAGATGCCTTTTAAATAAATTTAATTATTGACTGGTCATTACTAAAATAGGTGCTTCAGTGTTTGTGCCACATGAAACTGTGACATTTAAAACAAGCCAGAAACACACAGACTATCCTCCATCAAAAACCATATTAGAAGTAGCTATTACTTGGGCGGTGACTACTTTTCTCCCTCATTCCCAAATTCTTAAAAGAAAATTAGAGGTCAATAGTCCTCAAGAGAGGACTTTCTGTTATTTCAAGTTAAGCTTCTTTTAACTACAGATTATCAAGATAATCTTCCTGTAAGGATGTGTTTCTATCTGTCTAAACACTGAAGGTTAATCAAATTACATGTCTTCTGGAGCTCGGTAGCTCATTCTCAGGATGAATTCTAAGGTTATCACCAACAGTTAGTTACAGTTGCTCTGCAAAAACTTAAGTTCCACATTTGCCTCTCATGTAACAGGTGAAAGCAACAAAGACTTTACAGCAAGTGGCCCTCCAATGAATAAACACAAATATTATTTTCTAGAACAGGCTAGAAAAAATATTATTACTATTACATTTTAGTGGACAGAAGCAAAAGGAGATTTATGCATCAAGTATAAGCATCTACATTTCAGGAAAGAAAACTCAAAATTAAAGCATTGCTGTTATCAAAGCATTTAAATTTTGAAAACACTCAGATAATACTGAATGCTAGTATCTAAAAAATCAGGGGAAAAATTTATTAAGCATATCTTGTGTTCTGGTTTCAACTTGTTCTTCAAAAAAAACCCCACAATCGAACAGACACTCCAGTCAAAAATGTTAATGAACTGAGTGCTGGCCTCAGAAGTATCAGAATTATTTCAATGCAGAATGTAGGACCCAGTTCCTTCAGACAATATGTTTTGTTATGAGTGGCGGAGTCCATCATACAGAGTGCATTGGTTATCTTATTACCAGGATACATACATGTTACTTTGCTTAGTAAGAAAGACATTGTCATTGTCTGCTTAGCTCTCAACCGCAATTAAACCAAGGTACTTACCCAAGATATTTCTTTATAACACGGCAAAATATTTGTTTCCCTTAAACCCTTTCAGAAGCTGCCAGGATGCCAATACCAGCTGAGCCTCAAAATTTCATGATGCAAAGTTTCTATTCAAAGTATTATATGTGGGTTTTTTTCTAAAAATAAATTGGACCAGAAACAGCTATTAGTTGCAACATACTTTTTTGTATCCCAACTGAGATAACAAGTTTTAGACATGCTGGTCCCAGCAAACTGACTATTTAATTGCTTTTATAGAAACCCTACAATAAAAACAGTGTTAAGGCAGCTGTTGGCTAGAACATCAAAGCTCAGCTTGGACTAACATTTCTTCAATTGACTGGCTCAGCTGGGATACACAAAGCATGCAGCAGATAAGGTAAACTTCACTTAATAGCAACCCTTACTCTAATCAAGTTTATTCTGTCAAGGTAAAAAGCAACACATAATAAGGCATACTGTGCTCCACAATAAACTATTCGGGTTTGAGAGGTCCTTTTATTAAAAAGTGTATCAAATTTAATGATTTCATAAACTATAAAAGGAGAACAAAGCAATCTTAACTGTGCCATGCAATATAGTTTTTGGTATTCAGAAAAAAAATATGCAGTAGGAAAGTGGGAGAAAGATCACACAGCATTCCCAGCTGCTGTGCACGTTTGAGGGCTCTTTAGTTAAGTGTCCATTTGTACAGCAGCATGCACATCTTTGGCCTCACAATACATACCTCGTGAGCCTTCCATCACTGCACCGCAGTGGAAACCTTCTACTGAGAGGAAATGGCACAAAAAAAATATACACATCTGGTCTCTTGCTAATCATAGTTGGGAAAAAGATGTCTTGCACATCCATGGCTGTTTGACATGACCTGCATAGTCGGTAACAGATCTGACTCTGAAGATAGCTAGACATTACCATAATATTCAGTAAATGTCACAGTTTTTACATTTGAGTAGATCATTAGGGAGGAAACAAAACCCACCATTCAGCAAGACAGCTTAACATCTACTCGTTGTTTGTGAGTCTTTCAATCTACAAACTTCAGGTGTATTTTTTACTGATCATATCCCACCTGCTCACAGACTAATGTTACTTTTCATGGCATTCAAGAATTGCCTATCAAGAGAGAAATAACAGTGCCACAAATCCATCCAGGATGAGCATCCCCTGTGAAACACCAGGAACTGCAGTCTCATATGAATTCCCACAGCCCCAGTACAGCTCAGTCCTCAAAACACTGCTTTTTTCCTTCAAGATAAATTTGTTTCATAGAGGGGAAAAAAAAGAACTGATTGGCAGTCCTCCCCAAAGCAAATCCCTTTTGGTTCACCATTTCTTCAGAAGAGAATGAGCAGAAAGTCAAAATCTCCACTGCAGCCCCTTCAACAAAGCCCAGCTCTCCCAGGATGGATATACATATAAATATACTCAGGGCCTGCTATCACATAGTAAATAGAGAGCTTCAGCCACAGCGTTTCTCTAATTATGGATTCTCAAACGTCATTTCAATGGTGCTGTCAAGCAGAAAACAGCCCTGCTTCCTGTGCATGCAAGGAATGTGATGTGATGCAAGGGAATGAGCCGCCTGTCAAATGGCATGGCCTCCCGCCCCCGGGCCACAACCAGCAGGAGGCGCCGCGGCACAGAGGGGCCACAGCCCCCGCCTCTCGCCAAGCCGTGACACTGCCAGGCAGAGAATGCGGCTGCCCACACAATTCTGGGGTAAGAACTGCCGGAGGAGGGTAGAGAAATGAGGTGCTTGGGACACCAGTTCTTGGGGCTGGACTAGACAATCTCTAGAAGTCTCTTCCAACCCCTGCCATTCTGTGATTCTGTGTATTTCATTTCATAGAATAGAATTGAATCATTATGGTTGGAAAAGACCTTTAACATCACCGAGTACAAACACTAACCTCACACTGCCAGGCCCATCACTAAATTAAACCATATCCCTCAGTATTCATCTACACATCTTTTTAATACCTCCAGAGATGGTGACCTCCCACCACCTCCCTGGGCAGCCTGTTCTGATGCTTAACAACCCTCTTGGTAAAAATGTTCTTCCTAATGTCCAATCTAAACCTTCCCTGGTGCAATTTAAATCCATTTCCTCATGTTCTATCATTTGTTACTGAAGAGATCCACCCCCACCTCAATACAGCTCCTCTTCAGGTAGTTGTAGAGTGATCGTATCTCCTCTCAGCCTCCTCTAGGCTAAACATCTCCAGTTCCCTCAGTGGCTCCTCATAAGACTTGTTCTCCAGACCCTTCACCAGCTTTGTTGCTCGTCTCTGGACATGCTCCAGCACCTCAGTGTCCTTGTAGTGAGGGGCCCAGAACCGGACACAGTATTCAAGGTGCAGCCTCACTACAGCCAAGTACAGGGGACAATCACTCCCTCAGCCTTCTGGTCACACTATTTCTGATACAGGTCAGGATGCCATTGGCCTTCTTGGCCACCTGGGCACACTGCTGGCTCATGTTCAGCTGGCTGTACATCTCTAAGTGTAGATCTAGAATCATTGATAAAAATGAAAACATTATTTTTGCATCTGCAATACACAATATTGCAGACAGCTTTAGTTGTTGAAACTCCACTTGAATTTGGACCAATAAACTCCATTCACAGGTTGAGCAATATCTTGACGGCTTACAAGACAGATGAACATTGCATCCACAGACTGGGCAAGTCCTTTAAAACCTGTTTGTGATATCATTGAATTACGTCAGTTTTCATTTATTTCTGCAAGTCATCCGTTTCCTTTCTGTGCTCTTTGAATTGTATCAAATTGCTGGTATGGTAACACTAAATTATAGCTTCAACTCTCCACTGTCACCAAACTTAAGGAAACAAATGTCTTCCCTGCACACTTTTCTAAACAACAGTAAAAATTAAGGAGACACTAAGAAAATATGAGAGCTGGAAATGCCGGAGAGGTTAGACTAGAACCATGAAGAAATTAAACACATTTCCAGCTGACAGGGCTACTCTAGTGAAGGAGGACTCCAGGATTAAACTTTTCAGGAATATATAGATTTCTCAGCTCCCAGACAATCAAATTAAGGGAATCTTTAATACTAAATCAGATTTGTGACACCAAAACTAAAACATAAACTGTGGGTAGGGCCCAGTAAACCAGAAGTAGCAATTTATCACGCAAAATACCTACAGGATCTACAGGCGGCAACAGGTCTTTTTTCTCTTGTTCATCTTCTTCTTCATCTGTGCTATATTCTTCCATGGTTTCTCCACTTGCAAAATGGATAACCCTCCTTGGAATTTTCTTCTTCTTTCCTATGACACCCAACTCCACATTCTCAAAGCCTCTATCTGCATTTGCAAGTTGCTATAAAGAAGAAAAAAAAAATCATTATCTCAAGCAAGTGCTTCTGGAACTGGAAAAGTTCCCCCTTAAAGAACTTTATGAGATATTCAAAATATTTTAGATTGATTACCATATACAGTGGATATTTGCAAGAGCTTGGCTGGAGGTAAAAGATAAGACCGGAACATTATTGTTTGCAGATACGTAAAAACTGATCTCTTCACTAAAAGTAATGAAAATATTAAGTGCCTTCACTTCAGCATGGACAAGTGGTACTAAACACATTTATTCTGAAAGACCACTGTGTTATGTAGGAGTTTCTTAGCAAGACACTTCAAATAATTTGATCAGCACATAAGTGTTAATATTTAGAAGTACTGCTGGCTTAGGATTGAACTTCTAGTGAAATTAATCATATAGTTCACAGGCAATAGTAACCCTTCTTTGCAAGCTTAGGCAGACCCCTCTGCCACAAGAGAGAACTGAATGAAGGCAAAGCAAACAGCCAGGCTCGATGTATCACAGAATCTGCCTCTGTGCGCTACCAGCAATCACAATTAGCACAAGGGACCATGCTAAAAGAACAACACTTAATTGTGGCTAAGGACTTCTAAAAAGAGAAGTACAATGTCTGGTTCTGTTCTCCCAGTTGCTGAATACTACAAAGCAGTCTTTGGGTCACAAATATTATAAAAATATACTTGTAGTTCAAAAAGACCAATCAACAATTGTTTAGGCTAGCAACTCCTGCTGCTACAGAATTTTAGTAAGGTTTACTATTTCTCTATGAAAACAGAGCCTTCACCTCGCCAGAGGTTTTAGGTATTACTGCATCCAATGCATAAAACTGCTTTGAAAACACTTCTGTCATACAGAAAAAACAGAAGTTAGGAAATGCCAGCCACATGTTTTTAATGTGCCACAGAGGTTTTTTAAAAATACATGAGCTCAAGTAACTTAAAACCGTATCCCACGTAATGAGATACATGTACACAGAGGTCAGACGGCGTAAAATGGGCACATTCCAACGTTCAGCTTCTTATCTGTGCAGCCTTCACCATCTTCACAGAAACAATTCTGAATTAGTTATAAAAAATACATATTTTGTCACACCGTTGTAAGACACCCCATAATGCCTACAAGCACAGCATCACCATTCCTGTCTCTCATGCTAGATTACACAAATTAGCTTTACAGAACAGGCTCTGTTAGCTGGGAAAGCCAGTGAGCATAGTAGAGAGGGGTTGGGGGGGGGGGTGTAAGGAGCAGAATGGTTTCCTTATTCCAGGCATAGATTTTTCTTGCACCCACAGAGAAGAAGGAGGGACAGTAAAGATCACTTGCTGAGCTCTACAGTGTGGAGGAGGAGCACAAACGCTCACCGTCTCCCCCAGCCCTCCTACCACACTTCTCAAAACTGCAAGTCATTTCAGCTCCCCCTATCATTTACATGGCCACTGTAACACATTTCTGACATTTTCTTGGAGGAACAGAGCAGCATCCAGTGGCAAGTTTTCAATGGGGCAATTCAGCTGAAATGGCATTGCATTTCCATGCAGAGTTACATTTTCATGTAGAAGGCAAAAATGAGTAGCTGGCGTGCTCTCTCTGCCATGTTTCAACCTTGGGAACTGAGCAGGAGTAGAACAGCAACACTACAGAAATATGAATGCCAAAAACGGTGAAGCAACCCAGGCACAGGGAGCACTCCCTGCTGCTGCTAGAAATGCAGGAGCCACTTGCTGCGACTCAGTTCTGTATTTTTTGGAGCAAATCGCACCACAGAATCAGCCTTTTATGAACATCTTGTGCTCCTTTTTTGGTATGATACAATGATGCCATTTTTCATGTTTAGTCACAGCACTCTTTCTTGCAACAAAGAGTCACAAGTATGACTCTGATTAATAACAGCAAGCAACATGAGCCTCTCCTCAGAGTTTCCCTAAAGGCACAGTCCCTTCATCTATTTAATCTCATTTAAATCAAATATTTCAAAAAGCAGGTTTTAATTCCCTGCACACCTACCCCACACTCCATTGCAGTACCTACAGCAAGCAGCTCTATGTAGCTGGTACTGGTACAAAGTTTCAGACAAATGCAGTATTTCAAGACAGTATGGATTCATCAAGGAATAATGAATCCAGTTTCCCCTAGTAATCTGGTTCAGAGTCCTAAATTATTAAATAAAATAAATAATATGTATCAACTGTTGCTTTGGTTATTACCTAGTCAACAAACCCGGATGTGGATTTCAGTCCTCACTGTAGCACTTGTCTGTTTAATTTTTACATTCTCACCATCAGTAAAAGCCAACTCTCCCAGCTGCAAGCAGAAAGTTTAGCAACAGTAAACCTTACTTCTCAAAACTGTGGTGATGCAGACCTATTCTGGAATTGTCAATTAGACTCACTTCATAGCTCAATGTTACAGCATCTCCTGCTTAAGGCTTTACACTTTTGATCTCCCTTTTTACAGTTACTACAAAGATCATTCTGCTAGTCCACAGCTTCGGTCAGGTTACCACCTCATTTCTTTCACAGACTTGTCCCTCTCCAACACATTATATGGGTCTTGAAAGACTCAGCATTTGTCTTATCTTCATGCCATAAAAGAAGTTACTTTGCTTTCTGTTCCAGCAACTGTTAGATACAAAGGCCAGTCACCCTCTGCTTTCACCACACCAGCTAATATCCTGAAAGTACTCTGTCAACACTGTTATGTGACTTCCATTTTCCTTTAGATGCCCTGTTGGAATTTTTGTTGCCTACATGGCACAAGTACAAACCTCACCTGTCAGGAAGTCAGCCTCTGAAACTTCAGCTCCTTGTTTCTTTACATCCACTCTCTTATCTCACCTTTTGGCCAGAAACAGAGAGGGAGTTAAGCACATTTTGATAGTGCTGGTACAATGTACAATGGCATTTCAGTCTGCAATGAGAATGCCAAAATAAATAAACTACAATTAAGGATGAAGTATGTCAGGACAATCGCAGTTGCACTGGGAGAGCTTGTACAACTATTATTAGGTGATACAATAACATAAAGTGTCATCAAGGAGAAGAAGAAGAAAAGCAAAAAGTAATGAGGAGACCAGTCTATTTACTTTGGCATCTTTTAATCTGTTGGACTCAAGTATCCTTATGAGAGCCTATGACCCAAAATGACAAGGTCTGTGATGTCTCATCTCCCTCAGAAAGATAAGTAATTCAAGTTCCACAAATCTACTGACCTGATAGTACTAATTACTACGAGGCTGGTGATAGTCAATGAGAAATATTTCTACTCATGCTATCTTACCTGCCTTACTGATTTAACTTGGGCTCCTTTTTTTTTTGGTTAGGGATTTCTTTTGGGCAGAAGGGTTGGGTGGTTGGGGTTTTGTTTTGCATATTGCTTGACCTTCCCCCCTTGTGTTACAACCGGAATCAAACAGCATAAGTCTTTCTGAAATAAAAGTCAATGAAATAACAGAGGACAACTGTAAGAAAAGACACCCTTGGAAGAACAAACCTTGGAAAGGCACCATAAACAGTGAAGCTGTGGTGCACGGAGTATTCAGCGTGAAGCCAAGGCCACTGCGAGGGACATCAGAAGCTCGCCAGCTTAAAGTCTAATTAAAAGCTGGTGTCCCTGACCATCCCAGAAGCCTTCGCCAACTTGACAGCCCGGAGAGAAGCGGACACCAGTCTCCATTTAATATTTATCAAGCTCGTTTGTAAGAGGCATTGTCTGCCGGTAAGCAGGAGACACCTGACACACCCTTACCCGCCGTGCTGACTGTAACTAACGAGCAGCGTGAGGAAGGAAGGAAAGGAGGGCAGGGGCGTAGACCGACTGCCGTCTCCCCGCGCGGCCTGGCCCCCCACACCTCACTGCCCGTCGCGCCGGAGCTCGCTCCCGCTCCCTCCCCGGGGCACGGCGAGGGCCCAGCGCCGCCCGCGCCCCGGCCGGACCCGGGCGCCGCCGCGGCCCGCGGAGCTTCGCCGTCCGGAAGCGGCCTCCGCCGAGGTCCCGCGTCCACGGGGACGGGGAGCGGCCGTGCCATCAGCCCCAGCCCCGCTCACCTGCTCCGGCTCCATGGCGCAGGCGGCAGCCGCAGGGCCGGCGGCGGGCGCGCAGTAGAGGGTGATGGCGGACAGCCCCTGCTCCATGCTCCCGCCCGCCGCGGCGCCGGGGGAGGGCGGCAACGGGCCCGCCGCGGCCCAGGGAGGCAGCGAGCAGCCGGGCGGCACCGCCCGCCACACTGCCCGCCGGGGCGGTGCTTGGAGCCCGCGCGGCCTGCGGGGCCGCCGCACGGCGCGTCCACGCCCTCGGCGGGCTGAGGGGGATAACCCGGCACGGGTGGCCGCGGCCTCGGGAGCGAGACTGAGCCACTGCTGGCCGTGAACAGCCCGGCAGCAACCGGAGCCCGGAGGAGGAAAAGGCCGGAGGTAGCTGGCGTGCTAGGCACAGCCATACCTACACTCAGCAGGAAGCACAGGCACTCTGCAAGGATGGAAAAGGGCCTGTCGTAGGGAAATGCACACGCGTGATCTTCCTAGAGTGTTGTAAACATCTGCAAAATAATAAAATAGTATAGTGCGTGGAATTATGTGACAGTAGAGTCCTCTCTCCAGGAGTGGCTTGCTGGGCCCTTAAGTATGTGCTGGTGGCTCAGACAACTCAACATGTTCTAAAGGACAACCCCGGAACAAGAAAGAAATGCAAACCCAGGGTCGCCTGGGAGGTGTCTGTGAGAGAAAGTAATGTTCATTTCCAGCACGCGGGGAAGTGTTTTTCAGGTAACTGGGTTGCTCAGGTGCCCCAGGGAAGAACAGGGAGTCCATTTCCTCCACATCTGTGCTGCAGTCTTGTTACTGCAGGTGAGGGCCCAGTCTGAGCAAGGGCGGACCTAGGCAAAAGGCACATTATCCACTCGCAATTACTAGTGACAACAGATGGCTGTGGAAGCATGAGAAACAGTCTTTCAATAGGATTGAGAAGTAATTTAATATTTGTTTTTAAAAGGTTGGAGAAAATGGCAGTAACATGCACGTACAAACCATCCTTCAATCCTGAACAATTAGGAATAGGTTCCAAAGAATCCATCTGTAGCATAGATGGGCTCTTAAGCACTCTTTTATCAAAACATTAGCCAGATCCCATGACAAATAAAAGTCCCAAGTAAAGTCTAGACACACTAGATTTACATTAGCGCAAGGCAGAAAATTTTTAAAAAGGACTGACACACAGGATGTGCTACTGAATGTGTGATTACAGAAACACACGAAGGAAAGATTACTTTGTATGTTAAAGCAAAGAGATATTACTTTATACTGCAAAGAAACAAACTAATGTAAGGGCACATAAATACCTCAACTTGGACTCTACATTCTGTTAAGTAAGGACTGATTGAAAGAGGGTAGCAGCTCTTAAAGAATAGCATTAAATCATCAACAGCCAACTTGCTTGTCTTTGCCTCTACTGCAATTATCACAGCTGTACAGTAATCTCAATCTGAAGTGAATCTCCCAGAACAATTAATATTTACAGCTTAGACAAGTCTAATAGATTTAGCAAGTGTCAATACTGAAAGTACTGAGGAAGGATGAAGACTGCTAACAGTAAACACATGCCCGTACCTTTCGTTGGCTATTTGGATGTGCCAATAATTGTCCAGCTCCTACCACATAGCAACCTACTGACCTTTGTTTCCTCTTAGTAGGCTGCTTAGAAGAGAAACTTAAGATTAGTTGCCATGAACTGCATGCCCACGGTCACAGAATCACAAGAAATGGAAGGGACCTCGAAAGATCATCTAGTCCTATTCCCCTGCCAGAGCAGGACCATCTAGAGTAGGTCACACAGGAACTTATCCAGGTGAGTTTTGAATGGCTTCAGAGAAGGAGACTCTACAATCCATCTGGGCAGCCTGTTCCAGTGCTCCATTACCTGAACAGGAAAGAAATTCTTCCGCATATTTCTTTGGAACTTCTTATGTTCCAGATTGTATCCATTGCCCCTTGTCCTATCATTGGATCTCACTGAGAAGAGCCTGACTCCATCCTCCTGACACCCGCCCTTTATGTATTTGTAAACATTAATGAGGTCACCCCTCAGTCTCCTCTGCAAGCTGAAGAGGTTCAGCTCCCTCAGCCTTTCATCATAAGGGAGATGCTCTGCTTCCTTCAGCATCTTTGTGGCCCTGCACTGAACTCTCTCCAGCAGCTCTCTGTCCTTCTTGAACTGAGGGGCCCAGAACTGGACACAATATTCCAGATGTGGTCTCATAAGGGCAGAGAAGAGGGGAAGGAGAACCTCCCTCCACCCACAGTCCTTCTAATACACCCCAGGATGCCACTGGCCTTCTTGGCCATGAGAGCACATTGCTCGCTCATGGTCATCCTGCTGTCCACCAGGTCCCTTTCCTCTACAGTACTCTCTTAAGAGTTCCTTCCCCTACCTGTAGTGGTACATGTGGTTATTCTTTCCCAGATGCAAGACTCTACATTTGCCCTTTTTGAGTTTCATTAGATTTCTCCCTGCCCAACTCTCCAGCCTGTCCAGATCGTGTTGAATGGCAGCACAGCCCTTTGATGTGTCAGCCACTTGCCTCTTTCTTGAAGGTATAAATAAATTAAATAAAACCATCAAACTTGTTGTTCTAGCCCTGTGGTTAGGATTTTCCTTAAAATGGCAAACTAATAAAGTATGCAGCAATAATACATGATTATTCCATAGATGGCAAGGTCTTCCATTTTTATTGAAAAACCACCATCTTCCAAAATAAACACAAGATATCTATTTCTATAGTAGTGTGCTGGATGTCGAAGCTTGTTTACATCCAACAATAAAAAGGGTGACTGCAGGATGCCACTGATTTTGAAATAAGGGTGCCCTCCTAAAAGAAATAAATATTTGAGCTTATTTTGTAAGTTACTCTTGTCTATTGGCTCCTTCTAGTGGCCTTCCCCTGCTGCCACACTTAACAAATTACCTCAACCTTTCCTTACTGTCTCAAACCTCATTTAGCCATGTGTCCAGACACCAAAAGAGCAGACAAACTTGTCTGAGCAGCAGCAACAGCTTTCAGTTAAGGCATACCTAGAAAGGCAAACCTCAGACTAAGTATTTCCAGTGAAGTTTGCTTGCCCTTAACTTTTCAGGCTTCCTGTATGTCAACAAAAACTTTTTCTGCGGAACATGGCAAGATCCTGTGGTGTAGAAGAAGCCTATGGCCTCTCCTAGCTTGATGCAGCCTCCAGTTCAGAATACCAAATTGTGAGAACACACATAACTAGGGTTTTTGTCTACATATGACACTCTGGCGGATACACAAATGCAAAAAAATACTGCACACACTCCCTAAAATTATTTTACTTCCATAAAGCTATAGGAGATATTTATAGGTGCTCCTATACAGCTTAACTCCCCTTTTAAGGGCCTCCAACATGCATCTGTACTCTGTTGTTTCCTGGTTTGGAGATTATTTTGTTTTTAACTTGAGATCTTTAAGTAATTATTTTAAGAAGGCCACAAAAGCTTTTATACCTGGCATGCTAAGCCAAGAGCATACTGCAATTTGTTATAGCATATACCTTCTAAATAACAACCAACACATATTTAAAGGCAATGCTTTGTGAACTTGCCCTTGCCTCTGCCAGCATACAGGTAGTGACAGCTCTCTTCCTCTCTGGTAGCAGCAGTAGTAGTTTGGATATACTGAAGACCGAAACTAAATGTATGCAATGAATTGAAAATGGAAAGAGTGAATTGATGGTAACTTGACAGTCTGACTGAGCCTGCCCAGAAGCACAGTGCTGCACTGTTCATCCTCAATATGCCTATTCATGGCTGATTTCTGTCAAAAACAGTCAACTTAACTCTCCATTCTCCCCTACCAACTGCATTCCAAACCAAGACTTGCTACTCTGCTGCATGGTTTTGTACATTGCACTAGTTTGTACTGCTCAAGAACTGAAAATACCATAAACTCCAAGATAAACAGTTCAGTAAACACACACCACTAAGCAAATGAGGACAGCTTCCCCAGCTTGACAGGCAAGGATTCGTTCTTTTGTTGCATTTAAAATACCAAGATCCAACTTAACTGATCCTTTTACAGAGCAGCGCACGGAATTTCATTGAGGTTGTATTAGAAGTTATCTCCATAGCAAAAGAACTGCTTAACTGGCAGCCTGATATGAAGATTATCTTCATTGTATGAGACAGCCTGACACCTGCATACCTGTGCATTTTCAGTCACTTTTTATCATTCTTTGCTATATGTAAATAATAATTCTGAGCACAATGCATTCACCTTTTAAAAATGCTCCAAGGAAAACACCTGAGCAGCAACAGCACCAATACTGAATAATTCTTATAGTATCTATGCTAAACATGAGTAATAATAGCCATTAGAAACCAACTACAGAAATCCTGTTCTTACATACCGATAAAGGACAGTTATGAAAGAACTGAAGAAACAGGCCATTCCTTTGTTATAACCACTTATATTTTATTTTACAGTATAATTGTGACATTTTATTTTACTATAACCAAAGATCAGGGTTGTTTACAAATATAATGGCTGCCATTTTTATGTAAACAATTAAAAAGTGTCTCTAAATATTAAAATTTAATATGACTGTATTAAACTGAATTACTTTCTGTGCCATCAGGTATTAATGGAGAGGAACTAATTTAAGCAAAAATAGTTTTCAGAAATTAAATGTAGAAACTAAGAAGCCTGAATAAGGTTTCAAAAGACCACTCCCTCCTCTCACTGTAAAAAGGAAAAAGGAAATTCTTTCACTGAAGTTGCAACAGAGTCAACCAAGTCCATTTTTATTAAGGCTTCTTTACATATTATTGAATCCCATCATGCCTTTCATATTCCCAGCAGCACCTTGTTGAAATTGTCTCATCATTGACTGCAATCCTGCCATGCCACCTGCAGAAAATAAAAGTGAAAACATGCATATGTTACTTAACTCTGAAGGCTTCTGAGGCCTTATTGCAGTACACAGGCTATTTCAAAAATATACAAATACAAAAGCCCAAGACTGTCAAGCCAGGCTTAAATGGGTATTGGAAATGGCCAGCTAACTGAGTAATTACAGAATGGGCCATGAAACACAAGGCTTGAAGTAGGTTAACGTGACCTGTACATTAAGATCTAGACAAAAGAGGAAAAACTTGAAGGAATGTAGCAATTAGTAAAGTTCCTCCATGGGAGTCTTTAAATAAAGCTGCTCATACAAAACTTAATTATTTGAGGCAACGCTTAGAAGAGAAGGCAAGATAAGTTTAGGAATAGATTTGCTTTGCCACAGTCATGCTTCAAGTTACCACCTTACTATTTCAGACATCACTCCAGCTGCTCATTTTGACAAGCAGAGTGCAAAGCATTCATAACATATGGACTAAACTCACTGATTCTTGTTAGAAAACCTATAAATACTTAATACTGATATACAATGCACACATTCTCACATCACCTTCCTCACTCCTCTATTTCAAGTGTAATTGGTAGTCCTCTCCTGAAGCTGTAAAAACCAACACATACCCATATGATGAAGAACTCTTGGATCCATCATCTTTGCCATCTGTTGGTTCAGTTTGGCCAGCTGAGATGGGTTTACGTTCTTTGACATATCACCACCTTAAAAAAAATAAGAAAGAAAAAAGCAGTTATAAGACAGTGGATTCATATATGGGACGAAAAAGAAATCAAATCAGGATTTTCCAGACCATGATAAAAAGTTACTACATCAGCCACTTAAAAAGTACTTTAAGAATCAACTGTCCTTGCACCTCACAACACTGAAATGTCAGTACTGTAGTAGTCATCGAATCTACATTGACAAAAGCAAAAAAACAATAGTTTTCACTGCCAAGTTACATGTTAGGGTCATGAAGAACAGTGCAGCTCTTACCACTTATATAAAGAGCTTTCAAACATCATCAATATGAGTGAGCT
The DNA here is from genome assembly GCF_028858725.1 of Colius striatus. NCBI lineage: Eukaryota > Metazoa > Chordata > Aves > Coliiformes > Coliidae > Colius > Colius striatus. The sequence goes on along the minus strand of NC_084764.1, from coordinate 19,407,113 downwards.
ACAACTTACTTTCTCCTCTCTCAATAACTGTCATTTTCACATTTCGTCTCTGTTCACACATCAAGTGACTTTCCCACTGAGTTAATAAATATTTTTCTTTTACCTTTGAAAAGTCCTTTGATGCCTCCCATCTTTTTCACCATCTGTGCAAACTTGGTGTACTGGGTCAAAAGCTCCTGAACATCTCTGGTGGAAACACCTGAACCTCTTGCTACTCTTTGGATTCTTCCTGGCTGCTTACTGAAAACTTTGGCACCATCTGTACTGTCAAGTTCTGCAATTACAGTGTGGCAAAGAAAAATCCTTTCAGTTACTGACATTAAAATCTGTTACAGCTGGTAGCAAACTTGTTTCCATTATTGCCAAGAATTTAACTTTGAGCTAGAGACCAAAAATCTAGTTTTTGAAGTGACAATGTAGAATTTCACATAAGTAGAGATACAACGTTCTAGGGAGTAGTACTAAAAAGCTGTTATGTTCCTACATAAATCACCACAATGGAAAAAGTTGCCTGAAAAAATTACACACTCAGCATAATCGTAAGCCATATTAAGCGAGTTTAGCACAAGGGTAAGACCATACCTCTCTTGAAAGAGTTATGGGTAGATTAGAAACAATATACCTTGAATTTCAGAGATCAGGCTATGTTACCAAGTAAATTTGAATAAAGGTAAGAAGAAAGATAGCGATGAGAGTAAAGCAGAATGTAGCTTTTTAATTTGCAAATACAGTGTTAATAATTTAAGCAGCATAGTTACGGTATGAAAAAAATACACTGATAATTGCTTTTGGCTGCTCTATTTTATGTAGGATAGGTGGGATTTTGAAGGACTTTTTTTTTAAAATAATGTATCTCTCTAAATATTAGACTTATTCAGAAAGTTTGAGATACATATGTACTCTTTGCCATTTCTGAATAAATGTTCTGTATTTTCTGTCACTGTGGATGGTGCCACACGTCTAACTTTCCAAAAAGATCTCTGTAAATAAGCTTGTTCAACAATGGAGGAAAAAAACCTCCAAACGGTGAATATTGTTTTACCTTGGTCATTCATACTGTCCATTATAGTCATCAGTTTCTTTAGTCTTGCCATTGATTCCTGTTCATTGCCTTTACTCATGAAGTCAGTTCCAAAACCAGGGATCATACCCTTGATTTAAAAATGGAAAACAAAAGCTGTGTCAGAATAGGCAAAGCTAGCTAAGCTAAGCTAGCTTTAACTAAGCAGCCCAAAATAGAGACAGCAAGTTATAGGTCAGTAGCTAAATATCGCAGTAGGAAATAATTGCAACTTTTTGAAAAACAAAGCACAGAATTCAACACCAGTTTCAATGAAGAGTTTTAAGCTCATAGCAGAATTCTGTCAAATAGAAATGAAAACCTGATAAAGCAAAACTGTTTTGGGGATAACTGACCAGGATCTGACTGAAGGGTCCCATTTTCATGATGTTTTGGAATTGTTCATACATATCTCTTAATGTAAACTGACCTGAAGTACAATAAAAAAAAAAAGATGATTAGCAAAAGTCCTACTGGCTTTTTGGTCTTACTATCCTTTTTCAATGATTCTTTATATTTAAAAGGTACACATTATACTGCATAGCTAAGCAGACAAATAAATGTCTTCACTATTAACATGGCTAAACTGTTTTAGATGGCACATATAAGTTAAACTAGTGATTTTGCAGTTATAGGCTGTAAAACTTACCACTCAAAAAACATAACTCATTTTACTTGCCTGCCACACTTATTAGAGAAGGAATAATCACTTTTCACTAAGCATGTGAAAAGTTACTTGTCTCTACGCATAACACAAGTTAAATCAGTAGCCTACATCTGAGAGAACCTGCCAGGAATAGGTCACAGCAATGTATGCAGTATCCGAACCTTGGGAATACCTTACCATGCTTGAGCTTTTCTATGAGTGCTTCATTATCATCCAACTTCAACTCATTTACTTTATCTATCAGTCCTTCAATGTCACCCATACCTGGAAAAAAACCAAAAAACACAGCTCTGAAGTTATCATTAAAAACCCTATAATTTGACTTTCTATTATCCAATTCAAAGTACCTTTTACATACGGTATTACATAGTACATACCAAGCAGTTTGCTGATGAAAGGCTGTGTTTTAAAGGGTTCAAAGTCATCTATGTGTTCACCAGTTCCAATAAAAATAATAGGACTCTTTGTGGCAGCAACTCTGCAGCAAAATACATTTTATGAAATATTCTCTCAAAAATTACCCATCTTTTGTACCACCCACTGCCATAATGAGCTAGGCATCATCACCACAGCACATCCTCTCTGAAGTACTTTTATTACACCTCAAGCTGTTAATGTAAAAACACCCAGCATTTAAGATGGGTAGCTGGGAGTAGCTGATGCTTCCCTAATTAGTATTTTGTAAAATACAAACTCAGCTTTGGAAAAAAACAAACAAAAAAATCAACAGCAACAGAAGTTACTTAAGCTCACCAATAAGCAACTTGAAAGAAAGAAATAATCTCATTTTTCCAAAACAGTAAAAAAGTTTAGACATAAGAAAAAACAGAATCTTTTCACCCCTCAGTCACCAACATTAGCTTTTACATTAATTCAGCATGACAACTGGAACACGCTTTTGGTATTTTCATTTTGCTTTTATTTTTACATCACTACACTATAAATAACATCAAAATACACATGGCACTTTAAGAACCCTAACACTTAAAGATCAAAGTCAGACATTGATTTAGTAAGTTGGTGTCAGTTAACTTTGACTGGTTTTACAAATCAGCTCAGTCCTATACAGGCTGTATCACTGACATGCAGCTGGAGATCAGTCTGACATACCATGATATAAGGCTGAAGATAAAAAGTAACATTTTCTAGTCAATAGAGTCTGTTGAGATATGGCACAAAGGAACTCCAACAAGAATGGAATTTACAAAAGTATGACTGCAGACGTATTTGTTATCAAATTGCTGGACGTTAGCAATCCAGAAGTTTGATTTGCATCATAGTTTTAAGCCCATTACATAAGACTAGATAAGATTAGATAAGTTTTTCCTCTTGCAGAAAAAAACCCCAACTTGGGCATTATACAAGAAAAAAACTTTTCACGTAAGCTGTATCTATTAAGTCCAAATTTGTATTTTTTGATAAAAACTACTGAAGCATATGATGCAAAAAATAACTGCTTGATGCTGTTTTCAGAAGACAGAAGTCTGACACGTGATACACTACTATATTGTATTTCATATCTGATTCTGACTGACGTTAAATGTCAATAAGTTGTCTATCCATGAGAAGAAGGGTAAGAACACAATTGTTACTGACTTGAATTTCAGATTCTGTGCAGTGTGACAGTGACACTCTCATAGGACAGGTTTCTGTGAGACACTAACACATTTCATCATTGTTCAGGCATGGCTGGATGTTGGACACTATTATATCACAATACTTACGCACTAAGAGCTCCACCTCCTTTCGCATGTCCATCAAGCTTAGTAACAATAACAGAAGCTACATCTACTTTATCTTTAAAAGCTTTAGCTTGAGCTTCACAAGCTTGGCCAATGGAAGCATCCATCACATAAACAATGTTATCTGGTTGCTAGGAGAAATGAGAGATAGACAAAATAATTATTTCCTGCTTTTTTGCAGAATGTTAATGTATTTTGTTCAGCAGCAGAACTTACTGCAATAACAGTATGCACAGGCTGTGCAGTTTTAAAAAAAAAAAAGGACAATCGTTTTAGGAACAGTATTGTCTAAGGACCATTTGAAAACTCTGATACTGTATTACTATATGAAAGACTTACCTACAACACAAAATATTAAAATTTAATAGGTTTACATTTATTATATTTTGAGTCATTTTAGCCAGTATCTGAGCCAATAAACCAATTAGTATTCACAAGAAATTAATGGCTAACAACATCTTCCACTAGGTTTTACATTAAGAGCTCTAAGATATCTACTCCTCTGAAAACAAGTAGTCATTCCCAGGCACAGTGTGGGAAGTGTCATATTGTCATGAAAGATCACAGAATCAAACAAATAGTCAGACATTGAAAACCCATACAAGAAACACCACCTTCATTTACATATCAAAACGGTTGAAAGTTATCCAATCCTCATGTCTGTTTCAGGGCAACTATTCTTGGTGACAATCACAGAAAATTTACTACAGCATAGCTACAGGAAACCTGATTATTTTATCTAGTTTCTTAACACAGGAATGGTAGTCTAGTTATGTGCAAGTGTCCTTGAATTATAGATTTAAGAATTAAAACTGACATAAAACTATCAAGCACTGGTCATTCCATCCAGAATTAGAATTATAATATAATAGAATTATAATTATAATAGAATTATACTCTATTAATTCAAATGCTGACACATTCCAGAGGAGGGAAATCCATGCATATCCATGGGAGACAAACATAAGTGAATTGTAGTCGTATTACTATAACAGAAGTTAACAAATTTCTTGAAACTACTCACTATGGCATTAGCAACTTGTAACATCTCTTCAAACAAAGAGTCTTCCTGTTTGTGACGTCCACTTGTATCAACAATGATTATTTCAAAGTTCTCATTCTTAAATTTTTCAACACCTTCTGAGGCAATAATTACAGGATCCATTTCTGTATAACTGATCACAAGAGAAATATCTGTACATATAGATAGATGGAATTATTTGTTCCCAAAGAAATTCAAAGCATTTCAATTCAAACTTCCATCACTTCACTGTAAACTTAACTGTAAATCTATCTGGATTTCAAGAATGCCTTCTTATGTCAAGCAAAAAGTCATTACAAATATGCCTTCCTAAGCCACTTGCCCTTATTCAGTGAACTAAAGCACAAAGGACTGTCTGTCTCACCTGCTGAAGCCTGCACCAAGTTCTACTAGCCCTTCTCCAAAAGAAAAGGGGCAACTGAGCACCTAAGACAGTACACTTCCAGAAGCTTAGGGGAAAATTATCTACTGCTTTATAAGAAGTTATTTTAGGTTTACTGCTGCCCCTACTTGACAACAGAATTAAGGGTCCAAAAGTCATATTCTTTGATCCATAAAGATACTTCCTGAAAATCTGAATGTGTCTGGTAAAGGCCTATAAACTGCTATACACTGAAACAACATCCTAGAGAATTATCCTCAGATGCCTGATCTCTTCTTACACTATCACTACCTGCTCCTACTGGCAGACAGCATACTGAATCAGGTAGAATTTTCATCTGAACATTGCAAATATTAAATAAAATGTAAGAAATTAGGCAACACTGAATAGGGCTTGGTGTGAGATACTCAATAAGGAACAACACATCATTGGAGTTGAATCATTCTCCAATTCTGAAAGATGCTTACCTCCCATAAAAGGGAATTCTTGCTTTTGTGGCATTCTGCTTTAACTGGTCAAAAGCACCTGTAAGACAGATACAGTCAAGACACTAGTAAAAAATAAATAAATAAATCTGTAAGTACCAAAGAACCACATCATTAAAGGCTGCATTACCTGCTCGGTATGTGTCTGCACATATTAAACACGTCTTCCAACCTTTCCTCTGATAGAAGTATGCTAACTGTAAAAAGAAACCCAAAACAAGTCGTTATACCAAAATCCCACTAGAAAGCATGACACTACATAGCAGCTTACAAGTCACTGAAATACAGAGAGGTCACAAAGGCAAGCCAGCCTTCCTGTAACTGCAATCACTTAGCAACACTGTACGAATATCAAATGTTTGCATATATTTATTAACAGCAAGATGAAAACATCTGCTAGACTCTGTTTCCCATTTCAGTATCCTGAATGATTGCAAATTCCAGTTCCCATTTTACTTAACTCTCAGATTCTGCCTACTGTTAATAATGCAGAAAGGACTCGCTTTTAGAAACTGCACAAAGCTAGAAGTACTTCAATATTAAGCAGTGTAATGGCTACAACTTCTACAGGTCTTTGCTTCTGTACTTCCAGAGTAACAAAGATATATCCATCGCAAGGACATGTTTTAAAGTGACAAATGGAATCCTTACTTTGTTCTAACCCTCAGCTTCCCCGGTATAACGTATATTCAAGAGAACATTTGATTGACCAAAGACAGACTTCCAAAAATATAGTTCATCTACAGAAGCACTAGGAAAGCCTCATGAAGTCAGAGTGGAGACATATTCAGTACACCCTATATGTAAATCTTGGAAGAGGATGATGGAAAAAAGCAAAAGATGCATCAATCTTTTTCCACAGGGTAGTTTTTCCTCCCAACTATCATCATAAATCGGTTAAATATTGATTCTGAGCTTTTCTCTTTTTTTGGCTTAAAAACACAAATCTGAATTTCCTCACTGAATTTGAGGCTGGAAGAGGTTTCACACCACCTACTCACACTCAACCAAGATTCTAACACAGAGGCCAACTTCCACTGATTCTCCTAACTAGGCAATGGAATGAGACAGGTTCCATTCATAGTAGTAGTCTTAAACCCAGAAAGTGAAGAACAGAAATAATCTTTCTTATCCATATACAGTATTGTTTTATTAAGAATTTAGTTTAAAGAAATCTTGAAGGAAGTTCTACAAGCCATAAATTGCCTCAAAAGAATATTACTTTGGACATTAGTTTCAGAAGTCTCTCTGCAAAAAATCTCTCTACATTGTAATCAGTAACACTTTCCTACTACTAGAAACACCATCTATCACAAGCAAATCCTACCAAAGGAGGTCAGTGACCACAACCTCTCTCAAGAAAATAAAATACAAACCATGCAAAAAGATTCAGTGCAAGTTACCTTTGAACAGGTCGTTGTTTTACCACTTCCTTGCAAACCAACAAACATGATAATATTCTGTTTTCCTTTGGTAGGTGTCCATGCTTTGACTCCAGGATCTACAAGCTAAAGGATCAAGTATATTATATGCAACATAACCGAATTTCAGAAGCACAGAACGGTTAGCGTCATAGTTACGGTGGGTGTCTGGTTCTATATTCAGTGGAGCAAGTTATTCTTTGCATACTCTCAATTTGGCTTAGATGCTTGCTGATTTACAGTGAACAGCAACAGCCTATGTAAGACCTAGGCACGCACATATATATAATAATTCTAAGACCAAGCACCAAAGTCAGAGTGGCCTATACATATGGCACAACAATCAACACAGAAACACAACCTTCACCCCACCACCACTGCTCAAGATGGACCTCTTCTGATGAAAATCCTACAGTACAGAAGACTTATTACGGTTGCTGCCTCTTCTTGAATGAGTAGCAGGTACATATACATTCCAGAAAGCCGTCATATGGGTGGGCACAGGCTACAGATGAACAAAAGACTGAACTGAAAAGAAGACAGAACCCAGGTGCTGATTTGACCAAGCAGGCAGATTAAAGAGAAATGTTGCCATGAACTGCTGCGTTGTTAATTAACACTTTTTCAAAAGCTTCAAAGCTTTTGAAAAAGCTTGAACAAATCTTCATTAGGGTTGCAATGGCACGTTTCTGGGACAACCACAGATAGTCCATAAGCTAACAATACTTTACCCTTATTTTGTCTTTAAATGCGAATTGAAGAGTAACAACAGGTGAACTTGACCTTAAATTGAAGTTAGTCTAAGAGATGGCCAGCAAGTAGTTTAAATCAGAAGAATAGTACTGTTTGTAATACCAAGAAGCTTTACCCTAGAAGACATAAACTGCATGTACCACACAATAAAACCTTAAAGGTTGGCTTGCTACTGTACCACTTTCACAGCCCAGGCTGTACAAGAAAAGTGACATAATAGAGAATTTTGACGTCTTACCTTAACAAGTTCCTTAAAGACAGCATGCTGAATCATTTTCCTTTTGTTAAGGCCAGATGCCATTTCTTCAAGATCAATTGCAGACCTGAGTGTAGGAAAAACATCAAATATTAACATAAATTAAAGTAATAAACAAAGTCTCTGCAACAACACACGCTGATTTGCCTTGAGTTTTCTAATAGGATGTATGTAAGAGCAGCCATGCATTGGAGACATTATTTCTGTATGCAGGACAAACAAGTTTGAAAGTACTCCCATCTTTCAGAGTTGCATTGACTCGAATTTCACATCTGAAAATAGTCAAGGTTAACAGTATTGATCATATATACAGATCTATTTATATCCAGCACAGAACATGTGAAGATGAGGTGTCTAGGAAGTAACAAAGAACTTGTTTATCATACCACCCAACTGATGACAGCAATGTTTTTTTGAAACAAGACTATAACAGCAATAACTGGCTGAACTTGATGAAGATTCTTTTGATGGAGGTGATTAGACATTTAGTTCAAACTGTATTTTCCTGTTAAAAATAAACTGTATGTGCCAAAGAAAACCATATAAAGTTGTAAGTTATTCTTCTCCAACCTCAAATTACAACTTTTTCAAATGCTGGAAGTTAAACGCATTTTGATTATTTCACTTACTTGACATTTTCTCGGAGTTGCTTCACAAGTTTAATATTAACATCAGCTTCCAGTAATGCTGTACATACTTCTTTTAACATAGCATTTAAAACCTTTGGAGTATAAAAGAAAAATGGTTTTATAATACACAGTATTGACCAGACCAGTGTTAGTTGAAAATAAGACTGTGAAAGTGCATTTATGATACAACCAAGGCTTTTACAAATTAATTGCATGCAGTCTTATCATTATATTGACTGACACACACACAGACAAACTGTGCATTTGTTCCTGTGTTAATACAATTTCATTTGAAAGAGTAATACTAGAAGAGAAGGGTCCTCAATTTGTAATATGCATACTATAAGAAAGTAACACAGAATACTTCCCACCACATTAGAGTTCACGTGGTAGCAAGACTTCCTTAACTTCCCCACAGGCACTCCGTAGTGAAAGCTGTAACAAAAGCTGCAAAAGAATCTCTTAAACACAGCAATCCCTAAATAAAAGTATTCCTTAAATGCAGGTCAGACACACTGCTCTCTGCATTCTCAGAAACTGGTCTGCTGCTTTGGGGTATGCTTTTTTAGCAAGCAGGTGCTTCAGGAACCCAGTTTAGCAGTCCTAAGACTTTTCAAAATGAAAAGTCATGAATAAAAAGAATTTTCAAAAGTTACACCTGCATAAATGGCCTCATTTGCATAGTCTGAGCTCTTGCAGGAGAAAAGTTTCTACTGCTAAACACATCCAGATTGGGTTATATTTGATTCAGTTAAGGATTTACTCTCCCAGATGAAGATTTACTGAAGCCTTTCCTCTATGCACAAGTTTCAACTCCATAACGCTTGATAATCTTATAGTTTAGTTATTTTAAGCCACCTGTCTGCCTACCTAAAAAGAGTTTCTAGCAATTTGTTAAGTTTCTAGCTCAGAAGCACTTTAAACAGTTACACAGTTAAGTTTTCTGTCTTGCTTTTCAGATTACATAGCAAAAACCACTTATTTGTAATTTCAAATTATTATTTAAAAAAAATACAGACTATACCAAGTCAAATAGCTTCCAGAACCACACACTGCATTGCCTTGGATGTAAAGGCAGCTAACAGAACATAACCATCACATTTCAAAGTATACATTGAAAGTTATTTGTTCTTCCACACTTCAGCTTCTAGCAGCCTAGTACACATCTCCATAGCCTGGCTATGCATAAGTCAGAGCACTTTACATAGCCTCTGAGCCTGCTTTCCACCCACACTTGGGCACACATTACCTCCTCCTCTGAACACTAATCTCCATAACCATAGCCACCAGGCAGAAGGACCCTTTGACCGTGGGACCCCCTATGCTTGAAGCGATTATACATATCTAAATCTGGTTCTAAGTCTTGGGAGTACTATCAGGGGAGTAAAACCTCTAGCTAGAAATTTTACTTGAAAGAAAAAAGCCTCAGGATAACATCAACCTATTTCAAGCTTCTCATCCTCCTTTGAGGACTTTCTTAGAATGTTGCTAAGAGTTGGTGCCACCACACATGCATACTACCCACCTCTTCATTGATAATTGTAGCATTGCTCAGTGAGCGTAATGCTGAAGTTATTTTTCTTCCAAGATCTGCCAGAACCATTTTGGCGGCTTCAAGTACAACTCAGAAGAATCTGAAAAAAAAAAAAGATATTAAATTTAAAACTAGTTGAAGCTAAGCCTTCACAAATTAATTACTCCAGTATCTTTTGGGTTAAGAAACCACATTTACATTCCAGCAAGCACACAAGTTTTACTTTCTAAGTTATTTTTACGAAATATTGGCCTGAAGTTAATTTTAGGTTATCCTGATGGCCTACTTAAAAACAGAGAATCCACAGTGCCATTAGGAAGAATTTCACTGTCTGGAATATTTGTGCATTGGATTGACCATGAAAAAAACCCAGTACAGACAGACTTCCAGAAAGAATGCTAACTGTTTCTTATCTTCTTGTCAGCAATATGCTACAGGACAGAAACAACATTAGGTAGAATAGTCTAGAAATTCTGCATCCTGCAAAGACAGTATGATCAGAAGCAAAATATTTTACTAGCAAAACTGAACATTATTTATTGGTTCACTTTTATCTACCTTACACTGAATCAAACTGAATTTCTCATTTCAGCCACCCTACAAACATACTTTCATTTTAAAAAGTAAAATTTGCATTTTTTTTTAATGGCAATGGAAATTCAGACTATTTTTGTTCACTATAGGCACAAATCTTACATAGAAACCTAAAGCACACCAGAACTAAGAGTCAGGAAATCACAAAAGTTAATTTCTGAAGGGTTTCTGATGTCTAATTAACATGCTAAAGCACTCTACCTCCTATACAAGGTGACAGATATTCAAGAGACACATGGCAGTAACTGCAATCTAAAATTCTGAAAAAGGGCAAGCCAAAATTTATCTGAAGAGCAAAAAAGTTGCACCACCATAGTTACTTCTGAAATGGAGCACTTCAGATACTTTTTGTATCCTCCAATTTCACAGTTATTTTCTTGTACCCAGCTGAAAATACTCTCTTGCTGATAGCTGAATCCAGAATCTTACATTTAAGTTTATCCTTACAGAACTGAAAGCAAACTTCCAATAACGAGAAGATGTGTAATCTAAGCAGCTGGGACTTCAAAATTTTTGGTACTTCCTCCTCTCTCAAATGAGTAGGAAAGAAAACAGGTAATAAAAGCCTGTCCATTTAGTAACACGAAGAACACATCATTAGTTACATTCTTATTTTATTTAAGACAGAGGGCTCCAACCTAGGCAAGATAGAAAGTTCATTATATACACAATGAGATTTACTAGCTGCACAGCCCCAAAAAGCAAGGTTTACGATGTGTTTATAAGTACAAACATATATTAGAAAGTAGATAAGTCACCCATGTAAGCCAACTTCCTGACTGCTTTGCCAAACTATAGTATTGTCATGAAGGTGGCAGGTTAAAAAAAAAAACCTCAAAACAAGAAAAACACTCCCACTGCCAGTCCAACCCCTACAATGCCGAGGTCACAATGCAGAACAAAGTCTACAGAAGTTTAAGAAGATGGAGGTTAAATAAATACAGTCTAAGTACAAGCCTCAGGTGTAGCAAATGATGCAAATAAATGTATTTACATGCTTTAGATGTAATGTACATTGCATGTACGTGCAATTCCAAAGTGACATACATTACCATGCCATCTCCCTATCCCGTAAAAAAAATTAAAAATCAGTCTATGCTTCCTAGGGAGCTCTGCCTCTAACATATGTGCAGAGTAGTCTGCCAACAGATACGGATGTCCATCTTAATACTTTGCTGAAGAGGCTTTTATGTGATCTGCCTGGACATGTTCCTATGCGACCTGATCCAGGTGGACGTGCTTCTGCAGGGGGGTTGGACTAGATGATCTCTAAAGGTCCCTTCCAACCCCTACCATTCTATGATCTGAAATGTAAGTATATTTTCTTTACAAGGCACATGAGCCATATTCTTGCAGAATAATTCTGAAGAAAGTGTTATCATCAATATGATCTGCCAAAGAGTGTCTTGTAAAATGTTTTACAAGCTCATTTCCCGTGAAAATCAATGCAAAAAACCTCTCTTTAAAAATAGCATTGCATCGCAGTAAACTTTGTGCTGTTAAAACTGCGAGTTCTACAGATCTCCAAACAGTTAATATGTCCTAAAAAAAAAAAAAAAATCACATTTTTTTCGACTGCAGAACTCCAAAAGCTTCTTCTAACAGCCTTACAATGAGAATTATGCAAATACTACGCTAGGGGAATGAGTTTAAGCAGTTTAATGTCTCCTCTCTCTAGCATATTAAAAATTTGCAAAGCCCTCATTATTACAAAGGGATGCCAAGTAGAGAAATCTAATCTAACTTTTCATGTACAGTCCATCCAAGCTACGAGCCACGTTACAGACAAAAAGACACATAAGCTGTCTTAGCAGGTAGCCAATTTTGATTGGCAGGTAGCCAGAAACGCATTAGCAGTGTCTGCACTGCAGAATAGTTATATGCTGTGTTCAGAGCATTTACGATTCTGGAAGAGCTTTTTAGCTTTGATGCAGTGTTCCACAAACACACTGCACAGGTTTAAATCCAGCTTCACAGTAAAAAAGCCAGGCTATATCAAGCAGGGCCCATACTGAGCAAAGCTGAGAGCTCTTTGCAGTCTCAGCTGCCCTCAGCAGAAGCAGCCTGGGCACCTCTGCTCCCAAATCCCTGGTCTACTGCATGAGTCCAAAGACCCCACAACTCTGCTGAAAAGGAGGCCTTTCAGGAATAAATAGGCATCAGAAATAGCAGTGAAACAGCCTGGAAGAGATAGACCACCTATCTCTCACCTATCTAATACAAAACTCTAGCCAAAATTTGTCTGGCTATGCTACCAGTACTCTAACACATGGAATTTTTAAACGTTAACAGCTTTAACAAATAATCTCTGTTTAAACAGCTGTTTTAAAAGATAACAGCTGTTTCAAATGTAACAAGCAAAAGGGATATTTCTACGATGGAGTTTTACTAGCTACATACACGCATAGATTAAGATTCACTGAACGTGGCTGGATTTGATGATCTTAAAAGTCTTTTCGAACCGAAACGATTCTGTGATTCTAAAGTATAACATTACAAAAAAAAAGAAAAAAGAAAGAAAAAAAAAGAAGAAGAAAGGCCGCCTCTCAGCTGGAAAGTGCTTCAGCTCCTGCAGTGACATGCAGCCCCAACTTACTTGCCTCCACCTTCTAAAGTTACCTCACAGCGGGACGGGAAGGCGCTCCCCGAGCCGCGGGCGAGGATCGGCTATCCTGCCTACAGTCTCAAGTCCTTGTTTTCAAGGAAAGGGAAAAAAAACGGTGAAGGTAAAGCCCTAAATACACGCCCGGCCCCTGCCTTCGCCCCGAAGGGCTGCCGCGGAACCAGGCACCGGTCTGTGCGGGCCGGCGGGGCTCGCCCGGAGCCCGAGCTCCGCTCCGGCGGCACGGCCAAGCAGTGGCTCGGCAAAGCGGAGAGCTGAGCCCTGCCCGGCCCAGGGGACGGTCCCGCCGTCCGTCCCGCGGGGCCTAGAGGGCCGAGCACGAGCCCTCCCCACTGCAGCCACCCGCAGCTGGGACGTGGGCCGGGCCCCGCCGCCACAGACCCGGAGTCCGTCTCCAACCCGCGTCGTGGCAGTCGCGGCGGCTGCAGCCCGAGCACTCACCGGGAGGAGGGCCGAGCCGGGCCGAGCGCAGCCCACCGCGGCGAGCCCGCCCAGCGCTCTGCAGCCGCTGCTGGCGGCCAAAACACAGCGCCGGCCACCAACCGCGGAAACGTCACCACTGCCCCGCGCCCCGCCGGCCTTGGCCGGCTTCCGCTGCCGGGGCGCGCCTCAGCACCGCCTCCTTAAGGTGGCACCGCGGAAGCGTCTTGGGGTAGCTCCGCAGCACCACCAGTAACTGCGCCGTTCCAGCTTAAGAGTGGGCGGTGCGCGGCAATAGGTGGGGAAAGAGTGGGGTTCCCCCACGGCGCTGCGCACGCACCCAGGAGGCGGGGCGGGGCGGGGCGGGGCGGGGCGGGGCGTGGTGCCGCTCGGTGCGGCTCCTGCAGCGGGCCCGGCAACCTGAGCGTGCGCTGAGCCAGCGCCTTCAGCTGCCGGCCTGGGCGAACTCGCCAAAGGACCCTCCGGGGGGTGGCGCCCTCTCGCGCGCGCCAGCGAGTGGGTGTGCGCAGCACGCGCGCGAGGGGGGAGGGGCTTCGCGGCGTCGGCGGGAGGAGGCGCCCTCCCGCGGCGGCGCGATGGAGCTGGAGGCGGCGCGGCGCGCGGTGCTGGCGGCGGTGCGGGGCACGTGCGCGGCCGACCTGCCCCGCCTGCTGCACTGGATGCGTTACACCAGTAAGCGCGGCCCGGCGCAGGCGCTGCGCCGCGGGAGCTATTGCCGCCGCCCGGCAGCTGACGGGGCCTGGCGGGCAGGTGCTGGGCGCGGGAGGAGGCCCCGGTGGGCGTAGCGGGCCTGGGCCGTATTCCGCCGGGGCAGCCGGTGTCGGTGCAGCCGCCCGCCTGCCCTGTTCCTTTAAGGCGCTGGCACCGAGCTAGCGGTACGCTCCGGCGCCGCTGCCTGTCTTGCGGCCGAGAGGTTCGGTGCGGCAGCCGCGGGGTGAGGGAGCGGTGTCCTTGCCCCCGCGGGGCCGCCTGCCGGACCGAGGGCCGCCGTGCCTGGTCCAGGCCGCGTCGGTCCCCGGGCAGGCGGCTGCCAGGGCCCGCGGCCCTAGGCCGGCCGGCGACGCTGCGGCCCGGCGTGGCCCGGCCCGGGCGAGGGGCCTGCCCGGGAGCGGGGCTGCCGCCGCAGGGAGCGGGTCACCGTGCTGGGGCAGGCGCGAAGCCGTGGCGCGGGCAGCCCGTCAGGGGCCGCCCGCCTCCTTCGACTCACAAGTAGGATGTGCTGTGACCGAAGCTGTCTGTCGGTCCTAGCTCAGGCTCCTCAGCTGCCGTGGCTGCCCGAGCTGGCGTTACAGCCCGCTCGGGGTTGCGAGGGCCGTGGCAGAGGTGCAGGCTGGTGGCCGTGCGGCGGTGCCGGCAGCAGGGCAGGCAACTGGCTATGGTGGCATCTGTTTCAGTTCCCCGGCGTATAACGTCAGGAACCATATGGAGGTACTCTGATCCTGACATAGCTAGAGGCTTTCAGGTGTTAGCGTTGTTCAACTTCGTGTGTGCTCACAGCAGCCTTTCAGAAACTTGAAAATAGTGGTTTGAGCTAATTGGCAAACACTTATTTCCCCACTTAATGCCATCTGAAGTTAACAGAGCTTTCTGTTTACATTCTTGTTTGTGCCTTAGTCTAATTTCATCAACACACTGCAATCAAGTGTCTCATGACAGATGAAGAAAGTAAATGTGGGTCAGTGCACAAGCTGTTTGTTTGCAACTGAACAAAAAAATGGCATGGAAGACCTGAATATAGGCAGTGCACTAAAGCTGGAGGCACTGACTAAAGACTGCTTAGTCTGTGGGTATATTTGCATTTTGCCATTGCAGATAAAAATCTTGAAGGCTCCCCGAAATCCTTTGAACTGGTCTCCAGCAGCCAATAAGTGTGTGTCCTGTTTATTAGTCATTGCCTCCTGGGATGGTAAATCCACTCTTTGGTGATCATGCCTTGAGTGGGAAAAAAATTGTCATCACTTCCCTAAGATGTGACATATTGTGCTAGGATTATTATTCTTGTTCAGATCTTTTGTTCCAGCACCTTTGCTTTAGGAAACATCTTCATAAGCAAGCATATGGGGACTATTTTGCAGAGGCCAACTAGGACATGTAGAAACTGTCCAGCTGTCCAGGTACTTGGATCTGCAAACCTGCTGTTGCTCTGTGGTTTGCAGCTCCCACAGGCACTTGCATGAAGAGAGGCAGGAAAGATCCTTCCCTGGCTGAGCGGGTCCCCGCTCACATGGGAAAAGAACTGTCTGGGTGCACAGCATTTACCCTCTTACCACCCAATGGGTTCTTTCCAAGGCAAGATATTGCCAGATATTTTGTAGCACCTCTGAGTCGGCTTTTAAAATTAGAGCAGGGATGGGATGCCCTAAGACTTGAAGGCTTTAGTTGTATGTAGTTAGTGTTAATAGTAACTATGCATTCTTACTTTATGCCTGTGTGTAGGTACACACATAATGTATTGCACGTGTCTACACATAATGGTAGAACAATCTGCTATAAGCAGTATTTAATCCTTTTTAAGTCCTTATCTGGATGCAGTAGCATGCTCTATGCTCTAAACAGTGTCTGGCTTACTGTAAATAATGTTAAACGTGTTTTTCTTCCATCCAATGTACGCTTAATTTTAAAATCTCCTTGAATTTCATATGCAATTATTGATGTTGCTTGTTCACTGAATGTAAACCATTGCAACTCCTACACTATGTTTGCATGCCATGCATATATGCTTTTCTCAGCTTATGGACTCCAAGTACAGTAAAGCACATGGGAACTTGGTAGTGAAACCTGTACATGCCGAACTGTTTCAGTTAGGAAGCACATCATCGTTTGTGGATGAAATGAAGCTGGGCAGGTGTGTAGATCTGCTTGAGGACAGGAAGGCTATTCAGAGGGACCTGGACAAGCTGGATCAGTGGACTGAGGCCAGTTACCTGAGGTTCAACAAGGCCAAGTGCTGAGTCTTGCACTGGGGCCACAACGACCCCCAGCAGTGCTACAGGCCTGGGGAGGAGTGGCTGGAAAGCTGCCAGGCAGAAAATGACCTGGGAGTGTTTGACAGCTGGCTGAACATCATCCAGCAGTGTGCCCAGGTGGCCAGTGACATCCTGGCTTGTATCAGAAATAGTGTTACCAGCACAGCCAAGGAACTGATTGTCCCTCTGTACTCAGCGCTGCTGAGGCCACACCTCAACTACTGTGTCCAGTTCTGGGCCTCTCACTACAAGAAGGACACTGATGTGCTGGAGCGTGTCCAGAGGTGGGCAATGAAGCTAGTGAAGGATCTGGAGAACAAGTCTTACGAGGAGTGGCTGGGGGAGCTAGGGTTGTTTAGTCTGCAAAGAGGAGACTGAGGGGAGACATGATCACTCTCTGCAACTACCTGAAAGGAGATTGTATTGAGGTAGGGGTCAGTCATTTCTCCGAGAAACAAGGAAGGGAAATGGCCTTAAGTTGCTCCAAGGGAGGTTTACGTTGGACATTAGGAAGAACTTTTTCCCTGAGAAGGTTGTTAAACACTGGCACAGGCCGCCCAGGGAGGTGGTGGAGTCACCATCCCTGGAGATATTTGAAAGGCAGGTAGATGAGATGATGAGGGATACGGTTTAGTTTAGTCATAGGCCTGGGAGTGTGAGGTTAATGGTTGGACTCAATGATCTTAAAGGTCTTTTCCAACGAAAAAGATTCTATGGTTTTCTCCACTTTGATTCTATGATTGTGCTTTACCTCTGCCATTGGAATTTTTAGACAATGACATAGTTTGTGTAGACATGCAGAAGTCTTTTGTCAGTGAATAACTTTAAATTTTTTTATGTTGCAGCTTCCAAAAATTCTCATAGTTCCCGTGAAAGATGAGCATGCTATAGTTCCTAGCCTTTATTACATTGCAATCTCAGATACTTTTTTCTGAATTTTAATGATCTATATCCATGCCTAAGTCTTACAGTGAAAAGAAGTATATATTCTTGCTTCTTATTTACTCTTCATAGTTAAGATACAAGCTAAAGTGTAGATAATGTTCCAGGTTTTGAACTACTTTGTGCTTGATACATCTGAGCAGTCTGTGTCCTTCTCTTTTTATATTGTTTGCATCAAGGCTGATAGGTGCTGCTTCACTAGGTACATAATCTTAAAACGGACGTAATTAGTTTCTTAGTTGCCATTCAGTGGCTTTTAGCTCATGTGCTGTAGATCAGATGACAGAGTAGACAGGATGTGTAGGGTCACAATCAAGTGGCTGTAGTAATGAATCTAATTTCACCTCTATAATCTCCTTGGCAGACCATCTTCAGAATCTTTTTGTTTTAGAGTTCTTGTAGTTGCTATTTGTCATATTTTATTGTCTTTGCTTACAGGCTTGTTCTCTGATAATAATTTGTACAAATTTTCTCTCAAAGAAAAAAACGATCACTGTTCATGTCCTGACTGATGCTATTAGTTTATTTTCTGAGAAATTAATGCTTTGGGCATCCACATCTTTGGCATTTCCTTACAGTTTGTGACTATTTTGCCAAGTGCTATTGCAGTATAAAGCTATGGGTAACCATATTTGTTCCCAGATGTATTGTTTGGGACATGCATTATTTAGATTAATTTTATTTCCCAGATTGCCACATTTGTGGAGAAATTTAGAGCCCATAGATTTTGGTCTCATGCTACTGCTTGTAGAAGCTACCAGTTTTTTAATCCGTTGATGTTTTAAGTAAAAGTATTAATGTTTGCACAGTGTATGTGCTATCTGGAGGTACTGCAGTCTCCCCCTTTGACATACATATATGTGTACATGTAGGTGTATAGTAGAGGAGAGGGAATTGGAAGCTTTTATGCCTATCTGTAAGAACTTTCTTTGTAATCCAGTTAAGATATTTTACATTGTTTCACACCTGTGTTATGTTTTTCCACTCTGCTTTTTCTGAATGGTTGTGTCCTTCTGGTTTGTCTGCAGTTTTCTGTTTCATCACCCTGAGTAGAGTTTTCCTGCAGTATTAAACATTAAGTAAGCAGAGGCATTTGCCCAGCAGGTCAAATTCCCTCATTTTTTTTGCAGTTTCTCTGAAGGGGATGTCCCCAACATGACACTCTTGGTGATGTTTCTCTTTGTATTGTTTCTCTGAGCTGCTTTCATGGCCAGATAAGGACAGTAACTTTTACTGTGGGATTTTTTTCCCCTCAGAGTTGTTGCATTTGAGTTAGTTAAACTGCTTGTTATAACACCTAGATAGTGCTGTAATAATAAATACTAATTGGACGGAGAATAGTGAGGAGTTGGTACTGAATACATACTGAATTCTGCTGAATATAACTGTGAAGTTTGAAATTCTCTCTCTGAAGAGAGAAAACAGTTTTATGGGAGATGCTAAAAAGATACCAGATCTCTGTACCACACAGAAATAAAAGTCTAGTCTTTGGCAATACAGGAAAGAAACAGCCCTCTCGTGGACAAAAGAAAAAAAGTTGCAGGGATGGGGAGAAATAATATTCTGCATGAGAAACTGAAAGCAAACAAGGATAGGATAAATGGAAACAAAAATGTCGTCCTCACAGATAAGTTGTTTTTCTGTGGTGTGTGGGTTCCCACCCCCCCGCCCACTGCTGTCCTATTCCTGTTTCTGTCAAAATGTTGAGCTTATAGTTTTACTTCCAGCCAAGGAGGACTTGGGCATGATTCCAGTGTTAGCTACAGTCAGGCTCCTTTCCTCCCTCACACCTCTCTGTCAAGTAAAGTGTACGTGCAGCCTTAGGTTGAAGTCCTCTGTAAAATGGTTGTCCTTTAGGGTCAGTGAGGTCACAGAGACAATCTTCTTTATTAGTGTAACTTATTTGGTGTTTTCTGACTCACATGCTGTAGGGAATGTTACTGAGAAACTTCCATGTAAGAGCAAAATTACTTTCTAGTAAAGCAAGTTGTCTAAAATAAAGACTCGTGTATGTGAAACTAAGTGAATATTGAACAGATTCTCACTCAAATGATTTCTGACTAATCTTCCTTAGTAATTCCTGGAATGTAAGTGTGTGCAAGATGCTGTTCATTTTATTCTTTGTACAAATACAGAACAAAATAACCAGTCATGCCTTTTTTTCCCCCTGCTATTGAGAATTTTAGAAATTCCATATCTTTACATATAATGGAAGAAGACGTTTCTGTTTTAAGGCAGCTGCTTAGCAACACTACTTTGCTGTTTCGCAGTCAGACAGCTCTTCCTACACACTGCAGTGAAATGTACGTCATTTCATGGTGACTTGCACTCCAGCTTTTCTTTTGAGTTAGCCTTAGATCTCAAAGAAAATGAAATAATAAGAGTTGGAAATAATAACACAAACCTTTGGTGTCTAAAATGAACTTATTTTTAATAATAGGATGATTAATGCTTTAATATCCTGCAATAACCATGTTCAGAAGTTCTGGTTAAGAAAACTTGGTTGAAGCCCAAGAACTAATTCAAACCACTTGGGGAAACCCCCCTGAAGATCCCCTGTCCCAGCATTTGATGTAAAGCTTCTGTATAAATGGTCATAGTCCCTCTCACTCCTCTACTGCCCAAATTTAACAATTTGTAGTAGCAGGAGAGGCTGCATTTGATAAGAATGGGTGCTGTAGAACATAAGCAATGAAAGCAGAGTTGAGCAAACTATTGGTCTACATGAACAGAGAAAAATCAGAGGAAGTAAGTACAGGAATCCTAATGTCAAGCTTGAGATTGATGTCACCAAACCACTCTTCTTACTGGTAATTACTGAACTGTGCTTAGAGCTTTAATACAGATTACAAAAGCTTGTATCTCGATTCATGTCAGTGAAGCACGGATAAAGTGATAAAAAGACCCTTGATAGTTTTTCATGTACTGTCACTGCCTTAGCACCAAAACTGACTCTTCTAGTACTAGCATTTAACTTTTCTGCAGTCCTGTAACAGTAAAATAAAATAATCTTACACACTTTTCCCATTCTATTTATTTAATTAGCAACATTGAAATACAAAGCTAAGATTTCAAAGTAATGTGCAGGTCTCAACTGCTGATTGTTCATACAGTGATGTATTACTCAAAAAATGATTTAATAATGAACTGTTGCAAGTTAAGGATAAACAACATATAATTAGGTCCAAATTAACTTTTTTTCTTCTGGATTCATTTGTAGTGAGAGCAAACCAGCTTTTAAAGAGATTGACATAGGATTTAGTCATGTGACCTGAAAGTTGAGGACAGTCAGTGCTCTAAGTTCAGGCTTTTGTCAGGCAGTGAAGGAATGGTGTCCAACAGTTAACTGGGCTATGGTTTACATGCTGCTTTAGTACAATGTTCTTCTTATGGAGAAGAAAATTCTCATACTTTTACAAACAGACCAAGTTTGTCCAGCTTTTTCTATTATCTACTTTATGATCTAACTATTGTGTTCTCAGACCTGCTAGGTAAAATCATCAGATGATTTTCACAAGACAAGAATAGGAAGTAGTGTAAGAAAAAAACATCTTAGGATGGTCTTTAATGTTTCCTTTCTGTGCTATTGTCACTGTAGGTGGAACTGAAGTGGAGTGAGTCTCTTTAAAAGGATGAAAACATGAGTTTCTGCAGTATAACAAGTATAGTATGTGATTTTTTTCATGTATGTGAAAAAGAAATTTAGTACAAAGCATCATATCCAAATTGGCAGAAGTGATTTATCCAAATAAAATATCCTTCAGAAGAGATCAAAATACTGTTGCAGAGCCATATTAACTGGAATATGTTTCTTTGTTAAATTTATGCCATACAAAAAAATCTTTTCTACTACTCTCTTGTTTGGTAAACAAAAATGGGATGTTACCTGTAATTTGATGAATCATCAACTTTGAGAATTGGCATTAATTTCCTTTGTTGTGACAAATGATCCTGCTGAGAGAGAGGTCTCAAGAATCCCAAGTACTTCTAAGTTGTTAGTCACTGGAACTTACTAATAGTGGGGAAAACTAGTTATTATAAAATAAGTATGTGACTTACCTTGTTTAAAATTTAACTTTGATGCTTCTTTTGATTTACAAATGTGAAAGGTTTGAAAAAGTAATAAAATGTTAGAGCACTGGTTATAGTTGTATTGGATAAAGCTGATTACTTTCTACCAATAGCTAAGTATGTTTTGGAATAGAAATATTATTTAGAGTTCTTGAAGGTCACAGGTTGCTTCTCAAATTGTTTAGCCAAAGAAGGGGATAGTAAGGTTTTAAAGACATGGGACTTCCTCCTTGACCTGTTTGTTCAGTATCATTTGAACACACTGAATGATTAAATTAACCTCATGTTAAGTAACATGGACATTACTATTTGCTTTTTACTTCTGTGAGTCTGAATATGTATCTAGAAGACGATAAGGTTTGTGCTATTATGATTGTCTTTGCTAAATCGTCTTCTTTCCGTGTGACCTGTAATCTTCTGTTGTCATTTGGAAGTCACACATTGCTTGTCTTCAGTCATGTATTTCACAGTGCCAGGATGTTTGGATGTTGGTATAGCGGTGTTCTCTATACCGTGTGAGGCTTTGTGATGTTTTCTTAGCTTGTGTTAGATTTGCTCTAGAAAGGCTGAGCAACACCAGGGTGTTAATCACGCTTTTTGCAATGTGTTAATTAAATTTTAGAAATGCGTGTTGACTAGGTCCAGTGGAACCGGTTTTTGAAGTAAAATACAAACACCATGTACTCAGACTTCCTCCATAAACAATGATTGTGATTCATCACGCACAGTTCTTTCCTGGTTAGTTGTCTGTTCAATGAACATGGGGGCTGACTTGCACACTCTCTATTTCCTATATATAACAGGCACTAAAATGATACAAAAATAGTTTTCTGGATTTGTTTTTTCTTTGAAGCTCCCTTGTAAGGTGATACTGAGATTGTCAAGAGGGAACAATTTGTTAAACACAAGGGTGGAGTATTTTCACATTTGGCACCTGTGTTCTGTATTTGATGGCAATCTGTATTTACATACTGCAGAAGTAAATGAGTTATTGTGGTAGCTGTTGCTGCTTTGACAAGCAGGAGGTGACTCTGCATCTGAGTTCAGTTACAGACTCTACACACAAGTGCAGAGCATTGCATGCACAGCTTCTGCTGAAGCTGCCATTTTGTTGTCTTGGAAGGAGTGTGTTCAAAACTGTTGGGGTTTTTTTGGTTCCTGCATGCTTATGATTTACAGTTTTAACTGAAAGTTGGGAAGGAGCATGTCCATTCATCATTGATTTCTTGGTATCAGTGTTTCAACAGTTTTTCATTTCAGCTGCATATGTGCTATAAGGGTTTCCTTAAGACCTGTTTCATACAGAGCATCCACAGGAACTCTTCGGTACTCAGAGGGCCCTATGTGAGGTGGTCAGTGTTGTGACAAGTGTTGTACAAATGGAAGTCAAAGCAGAGAAGGGGTATTCTGGATTTGAGGAAAATATGCCACCTGTCTCCCACTGAGACATGCATTTCTCTACTACAGAGCTGGACACTGAATAGCCTAGAGAGCTTTCCACTGCTAGCACTGGCCACAAAGGTCACCCAGGCCATGAGGGAGCAGGTCTTACTGTTGCACTAACTCTGGGAGAAAGAAAGCCAGAGTTCTTCATTTGCAGTGTGATGTGGCTGGCCTGGTGGTCTATGAACACTTTCTGCATTTCATTAAACACTCTATATGAAATTGATACTCTTAACAGGCAATATAACAGCTGGATGAGCTCTCTTGCATAGTAATAGTATTGTTATAGAGCATGTGCCAGATGTAGGGGCTTATTGCCCACAGGCACTGGTCTGTACAGCTGCTAATATCAACTTTCTGCTCTCTCATTCTGTCTGTGACAGTTTTTCTCCTTTCTTCCTCAGATGTTATTCACCCCAGCAAACTATGGCTCCTTTGCACTCTGAGGGTCTGTTGCTGTGGTGCTGATGGTCCAAAACAGATAAATCTGTCCACCTTCCTTTCCCATAATCTCAGGGTTTGCTTCTGTTCTGTATCTCATCTGTAGAAACTTTTCCTGAGCTGTTCAGAAAATTCACTCCCTGCTTCTGAGATGCTCATAACAAAACTGCAAGTTGTTGATTGGCTTGTGAGGTTAACAGGAGATGGGCACTCATTAGAGGTTTCAAATCAAAATGCTGACAAGCTGGAGCTGCTGCATTGCACCTGGTGTGTTGTTCTTGCTCCTACAGCTGCCGGCTCTATCCCTCCTGTGTTTCTCAACACAAAGTCTGCATCTCTTTAGGAGGTGACATTCTGGAGAACTTAACTGTGGGCTTTTTGGAACAGTAAATTGTCTTCCTGTCATATAACCACTACCTATGGCATTTTGCCCATCAGAGCCTTGAAGTGTAATTGCTACACAATTAATAAATAATAAACCAAATATGTGAAGAGAATCCAGATTTAAAGTTTCTGCTGCTTATTTTGGGGGGATGTGGGATTGCCTGTTGGAGTCAGTTTTGGGACATATAGGAAGAACAGTTTTCATGTACATCCCAAGAGGAGAGTGTCTTACACTAGTGAACAAGGCTTTCTTTAATCATATTGTTCTCACTACAGTGCTTAGCTTAAGCAAAAAGTATTTTGGAAGCATTTCGTAGTTAAAAGTTTATCTGGTCTCTGTTTCTTAAACTAGCCTTAAAATTTCACACTGTTTGTATCATAGCCTGTGTTCCACAGGACAGATTAAGTATATTAGCATAGAGAAACTTGCAGCATGTTTTATAGGTTTATTTTGAACCTACTTGCTATCAAGCTTGTCTGTGCTAACATTCCCACCTGGGACAGCAATGCTTAGAAATGTTAACTTTTGGGTTTTTAAACACCTGTAAAAGCTCTTAGGTCTTCTTTTGGTGGGTGGTATAGATACACGTAAAAACCACAATCCCTGCCCAACAAGGTGTTAGTCTAAATAGGAAAAGAAACAAACCAGAAGGAATGGGGAAGAGAGGGCAAACATCTGTTTTTAGACAAGAATCAGTAGATGGGTTTGGTATATTTATCAGAATTAGATTTACAATTGCTGTTTGTTCAGTGGGTTTTGTTTCTTTTACGGGTATGTAATTTTGTCCTAAGATGTACATTGGTTTAGTTCAATGTCCTCAGAGCAATGGGACATCCAGACAAAACCAGAATTTGATCTAGTCCTTCTTCTGGGGAAAATGTAACAGAAAAGGAGCAGGCTACAGATGTAGAACAGATCTCATGCTGAATGTCAGTTAAGAACATCATGCTCTGGGAAGAGAGCTAACATGAAACTGGAGTGTGTAAGCAGTATGGTGGCTGTGAGATGTGAAAAGTCTGGTTACTGCGAAAAAAATTTTAGCTGGAGTAATGTGTCTAGTTGGAAGTACTGCAGGTCATTCTTTAGAATGAGACAGTCCAGTAGATCCAAAAGGAGTAATGAGAATGAGCGAACTCCTAGAAAAAAAAGCAGGAAAGGGCTAGGTAAGTGGATTTTGTTTCTTCCAGAAAAGAAAACTGATGAGACCCATGATAGATCTTGAAAGTTAAGAAGTTGCTATATACAGAAGAACAAACTTTTCTTTTTCCATTGTGTGTGTGACAGAGTAGTGAGCTTAAATTTTGGCAGAGGAAATCTAGATCAGTTATTAAGAGGAGTATTCTAACACTAAATGTACTGAGGCACTGGAATAGATTTCTAAGGGAGACTGTGGAGTCTCCAGCCTCAACATACGTTTTAAAAGAATAGTTTGGAGAAGTAGTGACACTTACTATTGATTTAGCCTTGGAAGAAAAAAGAATTGGTGGCTTCCAAAGGTTCTCTCTCAATCTTTTTACTAGATGTCTTTAAAAAAAAAAAAAAAGGTGTTAAAGTAACACAAGGATATCCTGGAAAAATAGCAAGAATTTACAGTGTGGTTTTGCAGAAATGAACTCTTGCATCCATTCTTATTTTCTTTCACATAAGAAATATTTTGGTAGTTTAAGTCATGTAAAATCTGTTGTAAGTTGAACTGTTGAACTGTGTATTATCCCTGATTTTTTGTAACTCTTTTATTAGAAAGATGGTATGTATATAAAAGAAACATATATATTAAAAAAGGCTGCATTTAGGCAGCTAAGAGTTTTGTAACTCCTCCAATAGTTCAAAAACATCTTTGATGTTTTTATATCTTAAGCTGAAACAGTATCACTTTCGTGGCAGCCCAGACCGTCGTATGTGAGTTATATGTTTGTAAATATGAAAATAATTTGAGATTTCAAAAAAGCACTATGTTTATTTTGAGTGGCAAAGTTATTACAGTCCAAATCTGTCATTGGCTGGAAAAGCTAACAAAGGTTGAAAAATGCGTTTTGAATAAAAACCTTATCCATCTGGTATTGTTCACATGTTGCAACTGTATTGTACTGGTCATCATTTAGTCCACATGATCTACATATGATTGTACAGAGGGTTTTGTTTGTTTTGATTTATAGGTGACTTTGATGAGCTTGTGGCAAATAACAATGATATTGTTCTCAAAAATATCGCTGAAGATTTGCGGAATCGTTTACCCATGGAAGCAATGTTCCGTTCAGAACATCAAGCTGTTCAGAAAGTAAGCCCATAGTTATGGTCTCCTTTTGCTGAACCATATAATGTATTTTGGGACTATGCTGATTTCAGTTTTAGTAGTAGTTCATAATAGAGAATGAGCACTAGATTTAGCTGTAGGAAATCTCCCTTTGGTTGTCATGTCTGTTGCTGCATGATTGTGTGATCCCAGGAAAGTTGCTTTGTAGTTCTTAATACTTTGATCACGAGTTATTTGGCATAGGTTTCATTCTGTGTGGTATGGCACCTGTCATAGTGATTCTTTAATGCTGGCTCCATAATGGGCTATAACATTCTTCTTAAAGAAAACAGAAATACAGGGCCAGTGTTTCACTGTTGCTGTAATGTGGGCAGCCCAGAAATGGTTTCCAGCTCTTTTCAGATTCCAATGGCTCAGAAAGACATGGGCTGTGAGTCCTGTCAGAGGGAAGAGTACCTTTTCTACTCGAGCTGTCAGTATAGGTAGAAAGTTAATGCATTTGCCAGAAAAGTGTTGTGTGGCTCCTAAACAGGAAAAGTGGATTGGCCACTTGCAGCAAGCCTCGGGGAGGGAAGAAAGAGGAGTAGGAAGATGAAGATTGTACCCGGTGAAATGATAAGGCAAGCATTCAAACAGGGTATGCTTTTAATTGAAAATGACACCTCTGTTAATCAAGGGTTTTTCTAGATTAAGTCATAAGGCATGAAGATGCAAATATTCAGACAATTGAAGCTGAGAAGCAAAACTACCCTTTCTCCAAAATTTAAGTTACATTCTCCTCATTAAAATGGAACAGAAAAAGCTTCCTTCACCCTATACCTCCTCTGTAGTCAACAAAGTCCTAAGGATAGAAAATTCATGTCAGGTATCCTACTCAGCTGTCCTTTGTCAGCTTCCACATACTGGTTATTTCAGTGGAATTTGATGATCCAGTTTATGTGCAGGATTTCAATTGTTTGATTTCTAACTTTTGAGTAGGGAAAAAACTTGGATCTCAAGGATTTTGGGAAAGGTGTGTAACAGTGTATGTGAAATATGGAGACTTGGTTATGCCTTTCTTAGGTTTTGTTCCTCTTCTCAGATACATCAGCACCCACTGCCCATGATTCACGTTGATGCATTCCTTTATGATGATGATTTTGTTGACTCATTGTGTGAGGAGGGGAAAATGAGTAGGAGCTACTGCAAGGAGTGTGGCTCATACAAGACTGCATCTTTAGGTAAGTTCTCTTTTGGGAACATGAACAACAAATTCAGTTAAACCAAACTGGTTTGTGCAGTGAATCAGCAGGACAACACAACATCCAGGGAAGGAGCACTTTATCCAGAGTGATGCAGTATATAGGCCAGAATCATCTCCCATAACCAGTGGAAAGAGACTCCTACACATGTAAGTTGAATTAATTTGCAGTGTCTGAATGACAGTAGTTGCCCATAAATACAGGGAAGAGGCAGGGCTATTTACCAGCAAGAAGAAAGGTGCAAGAGGAAGACAATGCTGTAGGACTCCATGCCATAGCCTCAGTCTCCTCCTATGTGCTGAAAAGCAGTAAAAAGCACCTTCTGTCTTAAAGCTTGAGAGTGGCATGGTATGTACCACTTCTTCACCAGTATAGCACAGGCATTGAGGGAGGAATGGTTTATATTGAGAACACTCAGTTCCTTAAAACCTTGGAGTTAAAACTCAAACTATTACTGTGTCTGCCTGTGGAAAGGTTTGCCATGAATTGTGTTGAGCTGTAGGTACTGTGTTTCCTTGTTCACTTAAACAGTTCCAAGTGGCTTTGTTTTGTGTTCATTATTGTGTCACTGTATAGGAAAAGGTAGTTCAGTTTCATGGAGGATTTCAAAATTCTTCACGTAAGGGAAGAAATATCCAGATTTGGGACAGAGTATTTGGCAGGCTACCTCTGATCTACAAACCCTACACTAGTTCAGGCAGGAAACCATACAAGTTTTCAGTGATGTTAACTCTTCAGATTAATATTTCGTTGGTTAATAAAACAGCAGTTAGTACTGCCCACCCAACCTTTATTCTGTTCTTATTTCCCAGAGTTTATTTCGCATTCCTTTTCCCTCACGGAACTGAAGTTTCTTTATCAACATGTACTGCTCGATCTGACAGGAAAGGTAGTGGTTGACGTTGGCTCCAGGCTTGGTGCAGTGCTATTTGCGGTAACTTCCAGCACAGGAATTCATATTTTATTACTGTGACAAACATTCTCCCTCTTCTCTGACTATCTACTCTCATTGCTCCCATCTTGGACGGGTCATTCTGAGAGGCACCTCTGGTCTGACTCTCTTGTGCAGTATAAGGTGCTGTTTACTAGCAATTTCAGTTCTGTTCTTCAGAATGGGGAGTACAATTTACCTTGCTTATGGAGAGGAAAAGTCTGTTGTCCGACAGAGTAGCATATTGCTGTCACACATGCTGCTCTTTTGCAAGTTCCTGCTCTGTCTCTCCTTCATAAGTAAGTTTGTCCTCTATGTCTTGACCACGTCTATATATAGATAGATTAGTTATGTTAAATTCCTTTATGAAGCTGACAAACTGTTAAGTTATACAAAGGAAGACTTTGATATTAATTTGTCTCCAAAAACATATTTTCCTGCTCACTGTTTTAAAATGTACATAAAATACTTCATCGAGAAACTTGAGTGCAATTTTGATTGCTTTTGGCATGGCTGGTGCAACATATGGCCAACAGCAATGCAAAACACACATTACAACTTTCTTACAAAAGTCAATGGCTGTTTAGGGCTCAATCTTGGAAACATTTGAGCATGTAATTTTACGCATCTGAACAATCTAATTTTGGGACTACTTAAATGAGGAAAGTTACTCCCATTTGTAAATGTTTGCAGAATTGGGTCCTTAAATGGTAACACTTCTGCTAGCCTGAATTTGTTTTGAAGTACTCAAATGCTTATATTCTTCTACTAGAAGATATTCTCAAGTAAAACATGGGAAACATTTTAAAAACCAGTTCTGTTGTAATCATAATCTTGACGTGTTGGAGGAGATGTGACTTCACCTTCACAGGTCGCTTTTCTACACTTTGACTTGAATGGTTTTGGAAAATGTCAATACTTAGATTGTAGTATATAAATATCTCAGATATTCTCTATCTTCAACATTATCTGCCTTTGCCATGGTTGGCAAAGTGTGGTTATGGTGTCCAGTGGAGACACTGGCACTTAAAGCAATATCCTCATTAGGGCCCTGGAGGCTCAAGTATTTGTTGTTTTTTCTTTTTTTCTAACAACTTCTCAAAATCTCTGTCCAAAACAGAACAAGTGTTTTGGGCTTATTATTAAGGGATAATTTATCTTTTTTCATACGAATCTATATGAAACACCTGAAAATGGCAGTTATACAATACTCAGAGGTGCTGACAAAGACTCTGTACCAAAAGATCCCATTATATTACTGGTATTGTCCTCCATTTTCACTCACTTTGCCTATGTATACATTTCATGTTTGAGTTTTTTCTTCTTGCTGTTTTCTTTTTCCCTTCTCCCAAGAAGCAAAAATATGCCGCATCTTTTCCTTTCACTCTGGTTTCTACTGCCTTTTTCCTTTTTAGACTATTTTCCATCTGTTTTGCAACTGAAGTCAGAGCTTCCTTTTTTTTTTTTTTTAAATTATTTTTACACGTCATTTTGGTTTTCTTACTAAAATTTGTGAGGCCTAAGTAGGAATTGACAAATTAGGGGCTTAACTCTGAAAAATATCATGTCCAGTAAAAGACATTTCTCAACTTAAGCTGCTTCCTTAATCGTCACTTGTAGGGGGTTTTTTTTTGCATTTTAATTGATTTTTTTAAAAATATGCTTTAAAGGCATCACAGTTACTAAATTTCCTTTTCCTAATGTAGGGTTATCTTTATAGCTCAGCATCTCAACTGTTCGGAGTAGAAATGAATGCAGACTTTTGCCAGTTGCAAGAAATGATGATTACAAAGTACCAGTTCATTGACAGAATAAAGGTAACTAAATACATGGTTTAGTGTATGTATTTTTAACCACTATGTATTAGATACCCTGTTTGTGGGATTGGCTGATAAATTAGCATTCTGAGAAGTTTCTGTCTTTGCTTGTTCCAGTCCTAAACAAAGGCTTTGCATCGTGGAAGAAAAAATTTGATAGCAGAGAGTAAGATGTGTTGAATCACTTAGCCTTTTTTTGGAGTGGAATTTGTACTAGCTCACTCAAAACAGATACATCTTAGCCATTTCTCCCAGTGAAATCAACAATGCTATTGCCAGTATGGTGAAACTGAGTAAAGAGTAAACAGTTTGGTCATGAAAAACAAAACTAAATGTTTGTGTTTCAGTAACATTAGCAGAAAGTTGTTTGTAGAATTTGAAAATTTTCATCTAAGAATACCTAAGGGATTTAGAGGTATTGGCATTTCCTTTCTTGATGTGTCAGTGCATGTGTACTTTCCACAAGCAAAATGGGTTTCAAACAATGTGATACCACTATGTGAACCACTTTCCTTGTCCCTTTGTGGAAATAACTACTACTATTTTAATAAGCTGCTTTTTTTTTTTACATTTCTGAGGAATAGCCATTGTTTTGTTACCAGCAAAAGTTGCTAAGTAGAATATGCTGGGTAGAGTACTGGCTTTAATTCAGTGTCATGTACATGTGCTCTTGAATGGAGTCACACAAACTGCTGGGTGTAGTAATTTCTTGGGAATTAAAGTAGGTTTAAACTGGAAAGAAATCATGAACATAAAACTCAGAGTAAGCAATATCATTGGGTTGCCCAATTCAATCCCAGTTGCTGCCAGTTTATCCATAACCTTTGTGTTATGTTTTATGTTTGTAACACCTTATTGTGATGAGACTGAAAGTGCAGTTAGGAACTCTGTCAAGTTAATGCAGTAGAGCTGAAGATCTATAGGCATGCTTTTCAGCCTCGTATATTCTTTACAATAAACCTTTTTGTTTTTCCTTCACACCTTGTAATTCTGCTGAAGTATTCATTTCAGAGCATAAAGATAAGAAGATAATAGATTTTCAAAGCAATGCCTGAGGACTTCGCTATTTGAGTCTCATTAGATGCTAATTTAGTCATGTGACTTGTTATTGCAGTCCTTTGAACATTTCAATCTTAGAGTTTTATTTCACCCCAAATGAATCCTCTAGAGATAGATACCAGCTTGAAAAATAGTCAGAATCAAGTTGCTGTTAATAATTTGACACAAATTTGAAAAACTTTTAAGAGACCCTTCTTAAATATCTTTTTTTTTTTTCAGGAGATTCTGAGTTTTTATTAGAGCATGTTGGCAAAGGACAGCAGGGTGGAATGAAAGCTTTAGTGGCTAAATCTCTGAGCAAACCTTGTGTTTCTTTGGTCAACATTTGGTTTGTTAAAGTACATAGAAAGTAACTCGGCATCTTTTGCTATTTGAGCAAACATTTATATGCGGGGAGGAAAGTTCAACAATCTTAGAAAACCTGAGACATCAGTTCAGAAATTGGCTGTAATTGTGAAAAGCTTGGTGTGATTCTGCTGGGCTACAGGGCAGTTTTAAAATCAGTTGCTGCCTGTGTTGTGCCAGTACACAGACAAGTGGGTCAGGGAATTGATGCAGCTGAAAAATAACCCAGAAAAAAAGTAGTGTTTCGGAGGAATACCTGTGTGTGGCTCATGGTGCAGCCACACATGCTTATGTGGTCCCGCAATCCCCAGTAAGAATGAGGATGTGTTAGAAGAGAATGAGGTATTTGGGTCTCTTCAGTCAGCATGGTCACCTACTCTGTAAATGCAGGCTCATTTTAAGTGTTATTCAAGTCAAAATATCAACACATGTTTAAAGTATCCCAGTAGTTTAAACATCTTTCTGAATTGAGGAGTAAAATGTTAAGACTGCTCTTGGTAAAGAATTAAGAAAATTTACTACTAATTGTGAGTTGTTGTGATGCAAGAAGTCCACTGGTGGAACAGTCATTTGTGTTTGAATTAACAGACTGCTGCTCAGATTTTGTGCACAGAAATTCTGTGGGTTTGTTATTTGTGCCCCTTAAAAATCAGAGAGTAAAGTAAAAATTTCTCCTGTGGTGGTTTAGCCCTGGCTGGGTACCAGGTGCCCACCTGGTTGTTCTGTCACTCCCCCTCCTAAACTGGACAGGCGAGAGAGAAATACATCCAGAGGTTTCTGAGTTGAGATAAGGAGAGGGAGATCATTCAGCAATTAGCATCATGGGCAAAACAGACTCATCTTGGGGAGAAGTAGTTTGATTTAGTAATGAACAATCAGAACAGAGCAGGGAAAATGAGAAATAAAACACCTCCCCTTACTCCCTTCCAGGACTCTCCTTCCTTCCTTCCCCCACAGTGTTGCAGGGGATGGGGGTTGCAGACAGTTCATTACAGATGGACTTTGCTGCTGCTTCTTCTCAGGGGGAGGCGTCCTCAAACTTCCCACTGCTACACTGTGGGGTCCCTCCCCATGGGAGACAGTCCCTCACAAATTTCTCCAGCATGGGTCATTTCTCATGAACTGCTCCAGCATGGAGCCTCCCACAGGGGCAGCTCCTGCCCCAACATGGGTCACTCACCAGGAGAACAGTCCTTCAGGTACGGACTGCTCCTGCCTGAGTCCCTCACAGGACCACAAGTCCTGACAGCAAACCCGCTCTGGTGTGGGCTTCTTTCTCCCCACAGGCTCCCAGGTCTTGCCAGGAACTTGCTCCAGGGTGGGCTTCCCATGGAGTCACAGCCTCCTTCAGGCATCTACCTGCTCTGGCATGGGGTCCTACACAGGCTGCAAGTGGATCCCTGCTCCCTCATGGTCCTCCATGGACTGCAGGGGCGCAGCTGCCTCACCATGGTCCTCACCACAGGTCACAGGGGAATCTTTCTTTCAGAGCCTAAGCACCCTCCTCCCCCTCATTCTCCACTGACCTTGGTGTCTGCGATGTTTTTACATTCTCACTCCCTGTTGCTGCTGCTGTTTTGCAACTATGCAGGAACTTCTTCTCAAATACTTTATTCACAGAGGCCTCAGTCACTAATTGGCCAGGCCTGGGTCACCTGCAGGGTCCGTCTTCGAATTGACTGGCATTGGCCATGTCAGCTGCAGGGGAAGCTTCTGGCAGTTCTTTGTTTAA
Organism: Colius striatus; assembly: GCF_028858725.1. Lineage (NCBI taxonomy): Eukaryota > Metazoa > Chordata > Aves > Coliiformes > Coliidae > Colius > Colius striatus. The sequence continues at coordinate 19,373,857 of NC_084764.1, read as the reverse complement.
AGAATCTTCCTCTATAGCTCCCCCGTTTACTAAAACCTGGCCCAGACAAAACCACTACGTCTCCTTAGCCTCAGAAATAGTGATCCAAATCCCGCTTACAGTCTTAAGTAAACCTAGGTTCCAATCCATAAGTTCTGACAGATCTAGCTGAGGCATGTTTGCCCCTAGCTGCCTGTCCTGCCCTGCTCCAGGAGGCTGTTGCCTGTGTAAGAGGGCAGCAGCCAAGCCTGTATCTGTAATACCTCTACCACCCTAGTTTATGGTCTTTCATTTTAATCCACAATTAACAGTGTCTTTATGCAGAGGACATGAGTTGAAAAGCAGGACCTACCATATTTAGGACTGCTGATGGTAGCCTGAGTGATTTGTCTTCTTTCTCTGCTGCCTGAATGCTTGAACTTGTTCTTAATCAGCTCCTATGCTGCTACAGTGCACTATTTTAAGACAAATGATTACTAATCTTAATCGTCATAAAAAGCTCTGACTTTCATAAACTAGTAGGTAAATAGTTCAGATGTCCACACACTAGAGGTGAAAGCAGAGACAGAGCCAGTCATTCTGACAACTAAACTGTCCCTATTTCTCAATGAACGAGAGCCTTCAAACAGTAACCTGCCAGTTCTGAGTAAGAAGATACAAGAACACAGTTGCTTCCTTTCCAGTCACTATAGGCATTGGTGAACAGCTTGGCAAAGTAATGTGTTTAAGGAGATAAAGCTGTTTTTTTTAACTTATTTGGAGCACTTGCAGAGAACCTGTGGAACGTAGCTCTCAAAGTTTGAGTGCTATGATGCCTATTTTTTTATGAACAGTAGAGTTTTGTTTCTGTTATTACTGATATTAGAATATTTATCTATTTTGCAATTGCCATAATGCATTCTAATAGAGTAAACCAGAGTCATAAAGTGTGGCAACTCATCATCTTTTCTGCACTTGAACCCTTATAAGTTGCGGAGGTGGTAGTATCTGTTTCCTCATCAACCAGAAGAGTATGCTTTGCGTATTCATTGTAAGGAGGAATATGTAATTTACCTTTCCAGTAAGTATTGATACATTGTTAAGTCAGCAAAATGTTTTTCAACAGATAAGTGTTTTCAGTCTTCTGTACTAACATTCCTCTTTCCTGTCCGATTTAAGAATTCTTTTTTACATCTGCCCAGTATTGGAAGGATTTGTCAAAATGTGAAATGTTAAAACCATCGGGTTAATGTAGTCCCAGCACAACCTAGGAATTCACACAGGAAAGAAAAGTTTTTGAGAGTTTCTGTCCATTTTCAACATAAAGAGATGCACTTTCCAAAGAGTCTGTGAAGTGCAAGCAATATTCAGATTGGTTTCCTTTCCCTTATCCCTTCAAAAGGTGGTCAAATTCATGTTTCTCCTCAGGTTTGGGTTGTGATGTCTTTCTCTGTGTTTAAGAGAAAATCAAACACATCTTACCAGAGTGTTAATGAGCATCCATATTCTCCTGTCACTATAATCTCACCTGTTTGAAAATGACATGATGTGCTAATATCCTTTTTGGTAGGTGAAGGCAGATGGAATCAAACCAGCAACTATGCTGACTGGAGAGGTAGTTGTTTACTAAGGTAAAGCACTTGTCCTCCAGTGCAACTGAGCATCCTGCCTTTCCAGCATACACAGTCCTAGCATATGTCATGAGAATTCAACTGTCAAACTTGAGTTTGTAGTGTCTTTTCTAGCTATAATCCTTTAGTAACCCACTGAGCCTGTGGGATGCCTTTTAATATCCTCAAAAAAAAAAAAAAAAAAGCTTTAACTAGCTTAGCTCCTTTCCTGAAATCAGTGAGCATTTGTGGTAAAATATAGGTAAGTGAAATGTAACGGCCATCATATACATATGGCATGCAGTGTTCTAGACCAAAAGTCAGATACACTTTATTTCACTTAGTGGAATAAATAGAGTATTTTAGTTAGAGGAGATAAATATGATTTTTATTTCTTTCCTTTTTTAAAGCCTCTTCTGATTATTTACTTTAGTTTCATCTACTATGAAGCCAGTAACATGCTGTTTTTGTGACTGATTCAAAATGGTGGTAGCAGGTGCTGTATTAGGTTGACAGGCTTCATGACCACTTGAAGGCTGTATTTGTTTCTTACGTTAATTTATGCCTCGTGAAATTTTTCTCCTTCAGGTGGTTCACGCAGACATCTGTACTCAGGCTTCACTTCTTCAGAATGCTGATGTTGTTGTAATGAATAATGTCTTTGAATATTTTCTTGACAGACAGGAACAAGCCAGGTAAGCTATGTGTCCAAACAAGTTATCTATTTCTTTGGCAATGTGTGTGTAACCTTGTGAGTTATGGAAAACCTTAAGGTTGTGCTTTTTGAAGTCACATACATAAATTACATAGGGAAATTGCTTTAAACTGCCTACACATAATTGTTATGCTTAACTACTAAGGTGTTATGGCAGTTGTTTATTGTTAAATCCACTAAACACAGCTGCTTTGTTTACCCAAACCTTGCCTTGAATCCTTGCACTGATCTGTTAAGAGTGTCTTGCTGTTAAAGGATCTGAAATTACTTTATCAGTGTAAAGCTTAATCTTCAGAAAGAAGACAGGTCACTTACTTGTGGGGGTCAGAGCTGTAATGTAGATGCAGTGCGAAACATGTCTATTGATGATAGTTGTAATACATTTTCATAAGGAAGCATACCATAGTTGGAAGCAAACAAACGTGTGGCTAAGGTTTTTCTCTTTCAGGTACAAGACACTCACAGGTGAGCTTTTACTAATCCATCAGTATCAATTTAAAACATAAATAACTTTACAATCCAAAGATACTGTGCCTTTAGAATGGACAGTCAAAAAGAAAGGGTACCTGTGTCTCTACCATCCCAGCTTGCAGTCTGACACCTTCTAGCAGTTTCAGCTGAAGCTTGTCCTACTACTTTGAAAGCAGGGAGTAATGTCAACCAGAGAGGCACAGAGTGGATGGGTGAAAGTTAGGGGACGTTTCAAATTGCCAGATTTGTTTGCAGGCACATGAGTGAGAATTCATTTGATTTTTCAAGAACTCAGAGGTAGTGGTTTATGTTGCATTAGTACCACAAAGACAAATGACATTTGAAGAATGCTGGAAATTAAATTCTTTTTTTAGTCTGAATTGATGTGCTGTGAGAAATGATCTGACTTGCACAATCAGAACAAAGGAATGTAGGGGTCTATATTTAAACACACTGATTACTAATGTCTTAAGTATTTTGTCACGACTTTTATGTGTATATGTAAAGAGCAGCTTGTTAAGTGTAACAGAAGGGTGCTCATAGACTGGATTTTCTTCAGAAACAGAAGTTTAAAGGAACTGATTGTTGATGTTTAATCCTAGTCCAAAGTGAAGGTACTGACAGTGCAAAATCACTTGCATGTGTCAGAGTTAAAAAGTTACAAAATCAAACATTGTAAGACCATGTATTCCTTGTTTTTAATATGAGGCTTGATTTTTTCATACAAAGAGATTTGCTTAGATATTAACAGTGACTAATAAGCATGTATAGCAAGTCTCTTAAGCTTAGTCTACCTGTGGCCACTATACTGTGAAAGTATGAGATGAATTTTATATCAAATTCAGGTTTTTTCCTTAAAAAACGGTGATGTATTTTTAAATGTTTCAGAGCTTGGGAATTTATTGCTTGTAATGTAAGGAAAAGAGGATCCTTGCTGGTGACAGTTCCAAGCCTTAGAGAATCACTCTCAAAGCTACAGGTAAGTTCCCTCAGCTGGTTCTAGCTAATACGTTTTGTCACTTTCTATGCAAGGGGCAGTCCTGTAGGTGAGGCTAGCAGCTTGCCAGCATTGCTCCGAGGAAGGATATATAATTCTGTGCATAGATTAAGTAGGGCTCTGGATTCTATTTCTGGGTTGACCACCAACACATCTTCCTGTACTTTGATTGTCTCCACCTGTAAAGTGGAAATATCAGCCTATATCAATAGGCTGCATTAATCATGCATATTATGAACGGTACCTTAGCTCTGAGGAGGAAATTCCCACAAAACATCAGCAAAGCTACATTAGTCTTGTAAGTTTAGTGAGACTCATATCTGCTTCCATCAGACTTTTTCCAGGTACAGGGGTAGAACCTCAGAAGTAAAGATGTGTTTATAAACTTCTAGCAGCAAAACTAGAGGAAATGTTCTTCTCTTGTTTAGTTCTACATTTGCACATTGCCTTGAAACATGACAAACGGGTTTGTTAAGCCAGTGGGAGAAAGGAACGTGCTAAAGAAGGACCGTCTTTGAGGATACTGTCTTCTGACTTGCTGTCAGCATAGGAATTGACTCATAATATGCCAGTATGAGCTGTTAGGAGTACGCATTAGGGAGAGATATGGTCTCCTAATTAGCCAAGTGATTGCCATCAGGCATCTTGGATCAGTGACATGGCTTTAAATTGCAATTGGAAACAAACACAACAGTGCAGCTTTCAAAGACATTAAACACCATGCTGCTGCTATTCCCTGAGTAGTAACCAATTCCAATGGACCATCCTCTGCTCTGTGTCCATTCTGCCATAGGTCATCAATTATGTGTGTAACACTTAGACAAATCATGTGGGCTGACTTTAGTTAGGAAACAAAACGCTAGTAATACGTGACAAAGGTGATTTGTCAAGTGGCTTGCTCACCACAGAAGTCTGCTTTAGAGAAATCGAATTGCTTGTTGCCTTTACGCTGATGGGTGAAGTAAATCCTCAGCCCCAGGAGCAGCAATGGTGTCATTTGACCTTTTCTTAGAGCAGGCAGTAGTTACACAGCAGCTGAGAAGCCCTTGGTAGCGTTAATACAATACTCCCTGGGTGTAAAACAAGTACCTGTGATTCTTCTGTGGTACAGTTAGCTGCTCCCTCAGCGCTTGCAGAATGTTGCACTCTGGTCGGGATGCTTAAGGCTTATACAAATGCATATAGAGAAGCATTTGTAAGATAGTAGCAAAATATCTAGACTATTGACTGAGGTAATCTTTAAATATTATATTTATTATTTCCTATTTAAGTTAAATGGCATTTCCAGAAGTGAATTTATCATTGCTGCATATTTTGGAACAACTAATCTCCCTTATTATGTCTTGCCTTTTTAATGTTGTACTGACCTTGAAACTCCTGCTATGTTTCTCAACATTGGATTAATTTAAGGATCTGTTTTCATTGTTTCAGACAGATGTGCAGCTAAGCCAGTGGGTTGAAGAGATGCAGCTAAACTATGATGTGTATATGGAAAAGGATGTTGACAGAGAAGCACTTGAACAAATACATTTATACAAGATTCTCTAGTACTTGGAAAAAAAATTTGTATCCTTGTAATATCATATATTTTTGATCCAAAATGAATTGGAATTGATTTGTGTGAATAAATTAGGTTGAAATTCTTACTGAGCTTATTCTGAGTCCTCTGTGGTTTGTAATGGAAGAGTCTTTTGAAACAGGTTTTCTTATAGAGGCATTCTGTCTCAACAGAGTATATTGACTTTTAATTAGACGATATCCTTATGGTTTAATTTTTTGAGGAAATGATAGAAATAATGGCTTCATACTGGTGCTAAAAGAATTTTTGTTTACTAGCATTGTGCATTGCTAGTGTTTGCTAAGTATATCAAACCTAAGAATGGCAAGTCGTTATTGATGTGAATTATAATAGCACACTTAGCAAGTAACACTTGTTACTGAAAAGCTGCATTACATTGGAGTTTGCTTACTCGTTTTGGTATAGACTGTTTATTATTATCAGTAATAACATTTATTGTTAACAGTATTGTCTTTCATGTTTCTCCGATGGAATTCATGGGTTTTCTTTCCAGGGTCTGCTTGATAGCCAGGGCACCTACTGGCATCAGTTATGAGAAGCGAGTCCTTCCATTTAGTTAGTTGTCCTTAAGGTGGCTATTAGTATAAAATGCCAAAAGACACCAAGGAGCCATTGAAAATTAGCAGAGCAAGCCCAAGATGATAGAACTCTGTTCCACATCCTGAACTTCTGCTGGGAATGGTAGGAAGTGTAATAAGGGGTTAAGAAGCTGAAAATTCTGAACAGGTGTCATGGCTTAGCGGAGGCTTCGTGGTGGCGTAAAACATTGAAAATTCGTAACAGAGCCTCCTCAGAGAGAAAAGATCCACATACGCCCACCACATTTATATTTAGATTTCACGTTCTAAGGATGTGAAGCTTTTAGTCAGCTGAAGAATATTTTGTGTTTGAGCAAACATTAGCAATCCAAGTGCAAAAATATTAACTTCAGGAGTTTTGGACTAAATGTGAATTTGGAGGCATTTTTAGTGTCTGGAAGTTTGCTAAACAACTTTAGTGCAAATGGGAAAACTTTAAATTTATTTCAGTCTTCAAATTATTTACAAGTCACTGAACTTGATAATAAATGCTGTATGCAAAAAGGAACAAGTGGCCATTAGGCACTCGCTCACATGGTAAGTAAATGGTACTGTAGAAAGGACAGTGAGTTTTAAGAGATCTTGCTTTTCATGGTCTGTTTGGAGTGGAGGAGAGTCTTAACTTGAGTGATACTGAACTGCTCTCCAGATACTGTGTGGAATCTATTCTTCATGCATTTAAAAATGAACAAAGATGGAAAGCTTCTCTTAAAATGTTTATTTTATTAAAGTACAGTAACTGATCTGTTGATTACTTAGTTGTCACTGAGACAAGACCTCCTAGAAAGGGAACCTAGGAGAGGCTATAAGCAACAGGGTTGATGTAGTGCAAGACTAATAGATCTCACAAGGAGAGAGTAAAAATCAGAAAAGAAATGCATGTGCAATTCAAAATGAGGAAATGAACACTGGAGTAATCAGTACAGTACTATGGAAGCTGTGACTAAATACAGAGCGTGTAAGTGGGCTGCTATAAAGAGGGGGAAAAAGAGTTTTTAAACAGCTACTTCATAACCTTACTATCCTGTGAGAAGAGAACACTGTGTTGGAAGGTTGCTTGCTTCTTCCAGAGATCCTGCAAGATCTCCTGAATGAATTGTTAGGACTTTTGGCTCACAATACTGGGTATAATCTGTGCCATGCATCTTGTTTTGGTAATACAGGAACTGTTGCTTTCATTGCAGTTGTTTCCCCTCTTCATGCTGAGTCTTCAAATACTTTTTGGGGTGTTGATCTCAGATTAAAAAAATTTCAATAGACTGGAGCAGATCACCATCATATTTAATGACATCTGTATCCTCTGACTCTGGAAATAGCATGCAGCATCTGGAGCTCATATGCAACAGGGACGCTCTCCTGTCTGTTTTAAACATCAGGAGAAGCTCAAGAGGTTAGTTCAAGCTGCTGAAACTTCTGTCTCCCTCTCCTGCCCCAAACAGGCGCTTGATTTAAACTCAAAGAAGTAGTGGTAATTCAGTTTGGTTTTGTTAAACTGATAATCATAAATACAACTTCTCTGTCCTTTTAGACATCTCTTTTTAACTTGTCTTCATAGGGACGGAGGTCATAGGGCCATTTGGAAGGGTGTTATGAGCTGTTTAACTCATCTGCTGAAGAGCTAGAAACAACTAGTGTGTGAAAGAGGATCTTAATTGAATTTGTCTATTTTCTCCAGCTTTAACTTTTTTTATCCAGCCCCTTTTACTCCTGTTACAGATTCTCACAGTCTGCAGCAAAAGTAAGGTTTGCAAAACCCAGTGTGAAAGTGGGCAAATCGGTCCTCCCTGTATATGCTTATGTGGCCTTGGGCATCAGCTGAAATCCTTTCAAGTGTGTGTGTTGCCTCAACTCAGGTTTTGCTTGTTTGCCTCAGGGAAGCTGCCAGGGGTACATCCAGAATGCCAGGGCCTTGTGCTCAGTTCCTCATGCTGCCACTGTGTTTGTGCGGTATTTGGCAGATGACTGACCTTTTATCTGCCTCAGTGCCTACAGCAAAAATGGGAATAAATAAAAAATCAGAGCAAGGTTGTGAATTAATTGAATGTCAGTTGTTTTGAGACTGTCATATAAAAAGTGCTAAACAGCCAAACTGTTCTTTATAGCCCGACCTAACGAAAATACCTGAAAGGCAATGAAAATATCCGTTTTTCTCTCAGATAAACTTTCTGGCCCTTCTCTTCCCAAGACAGCATTGAAAAGGAAGTCAGATCATCCACACTACAGTGCTGAAAATGCATAAATAATTATTTCCTAATGCCCTCAGATTTTACACTGTCTTTGCTTTTAGATGACCAGTGGTGCTGGGAGGAGCAGAGAAGGGACAAACAAGCTCCCACTGGTACCCAGACTTGATTTTGCATGCAGGCCAGCTCTGTGACAACTACCAAAGATAGCAAGGTGGCTGTTGCAAGCTGCCAGCCCCTGAGCTGCGTGCTGTTCGGAACAGCTCTTGGGCTGCACGGCCAGTGGTCCACATCTTCCAGGAAAGACATCTTCATGTGTGACCTGATGGAAGTCCTAATCCCAGCTATGACACGGAAACCCTGTGGTCATGAGCAAACTCTAAATCATGAAATTTCACACTGGTTGACCTGAATTAAAACAAATTAATCTGAGGGAGCTGTGCATCTGCAGCACTTGTAATTGCCAGGAGTTTCTGTCACACATGGGAAGCAGCTCTACTCTTCCTTGGCAGCATAACTTTCTCTGTAGCTATCTGAAATATAAGCCCATCAAGAACTGCCTCTGTAAACAAAGATGACTTTTCACACCCACTCTTAACAGGGAAAAAACTGTCAAGCATTAAAAATTATAGATTAGTTTTGCAGACAGAAAACATGGCAAGTACTTTCACTTGTCCAATACTTTGTTGTGGGCAGCCTGGCTCCCAAAGGTGAGTTACTCTCCATGTGCGCTTTTTCCCAGAAAGTGGTACTGGGATGGTCTAATGACTCATGCTTGGGAAAACTGGACACAGGGGCAAGATTCTAAAAACTCAAATCCATGGCCTTCATTCCACACCGTCTATGTCCTCCTCTCTTTCTTAGGTTTCTTTTGTCTCTTTTCAGTTGTGTTTTCTCCTTGCTTCCAGGGCCAGGACCAGCCCATGGTGCAGCAGGAGGCACACGGAAGCTCCATCTGTTACTGGAAGCCAATAATGGCAAACACAGCCAGTAACTTCAGCTGAGTGGTTTCTAAGGGACAATGCTGACTGGAGGAACCATGGAAGCATTTCTAAAAGGCTGCATCACACTCCATCTTGTCTCTGAGACAGACCCAGGCTGTCCCCCACACCTCGGTAAAGTGGGAGCTTGGCAGGCACAATACCACTACACAATGCCACTGTACAATGCCACTGGCCATTTTAACAAATGGTCTCTCAAAATTCACCCTTGGGCTGTCACAAGGCCTCTGCAGTAGAGGAGCTGCTTATTTGTAGGAATAAGTGGAGGAGGAAATGCTGCTTGGCTAACAGATGTTTGTTAAATACTCTTTCTGGAAATGTCTGTACTTCCGCTTGTTATTTGAGAACAGATTAATGTGGCACATGGTTTTGAGGTAAGAAGAGAGATGGAACGTCATGCTTAAATATATGTGTGTGTATATATATGTATTAATCCCTGTAACTCAATGCAGCTTGCCACACTTAAAGAATGAAATGTTTTCTTTTTCAACAGAAAAAGAAAGGTACTAGTACACTTGAAGTCTTAGAGCTGATCAGCTCCAGAGCCCCTTGTAGCTTGTAACGTGAATCCCTTACATGAATGCTTGCTGGAGCCATTCTCTCTTTCAGGAATGCCAATAAATAGATCTTAAAAACCCAAACCCAGAAGTTCCCTACTAGTTGACTTTTCTACTAGGCATTTTGCATCTCAACCTTTTTTTTTCTGCTGCGTGACATCAGAGCCCCTCCTGCAGCTATATTGGTACTTTACTTGTACACCTCATCTACAGGGGGATTTTTGTGTTTGTTCTTCTGAGGAGGTTCCTGTCCTTCCACTTGATGAGGCAGAGAGAAGAGGAAAGCAGTTTTTATTTATTATCACAGGGTGCAGCAGTCAGCCTGGGCTCTCCCTGATCTGCCCTTTTCTGTGTGAAAATTTTTGGGAGGTCTTGCTTTTGCATCACCAACCCTGAGACACACCAAAGGCCCGCGGGGCATGCAGGGGAGAGAGGAGGCTCTGCCTCTCTCCTCCCGCCCTTCTGCTCAGCTATGCTTCCCCCGGTTTGCTGGAGCATGGCAGGCAGATAGCCAAAACTGTCAACCTGTGCTGGAAACAGCGAGGATGGGGAAAGTCTGCAGGATATTTCATGCCAAAATTTGAAGCGGAGTATTTTGCCAGAGCTGCTAGCAGCCCCAACAGAAAGCAGGACCTGATTGTCTGCGGTATTGTGTGAGTGTGTGTATTGTGTGTGTGTGTGTATATATATCCACTCATGGAATTAGACTCTGCTTATCCTCCAGAGTCTATTATGTACACAGACCAAGGTAGAAGAAAGGAAATAATATTTCCTATCTTCCAGATGGGGCATTGAATTTTGTGTTGTTATTGTGATTGTGTAAATGAGGTAATTGCACGCACATGGTCTGCTGTAGGATTGGGGAGTGCATTTTTTGTGGTCAATATATTCAAGGACTTAAAACTGTGAACATGAAAATATACACAGCTGTTAAATAGTCTTTATTTTAATAATGACATTAAGAAGATAAATAGTACACGATTTACTGGGAAGGGAGAAGGGGAGGGAAACATTACTGACAGCTTCCTGGCAAAACGTTTAAGACACTAGAATACAGGCACCAAGCTGACACGCAGATAAACATTGTAAGGGCACTGGTGTAAAGAAATTTGAGTGGAGCTGCCTGCTTCCAACTGCTCAAAGAAAGAAACCAAGGAAAAAATAACAATTTTAGTAGAAAGTTAAGTGGAAAGCTAAGAAAGCACGAGGCTTAGTGTCTTAAAATGAAACTAAGCATGATGTTGCAAAAGCACTTGCCAACTAACTGGGGCTGGATGCTGAGGAGAAATATTCTGTACTAGAGATAACAGATGCCTGCATATTTTCTTTCAGTCCTGTGTATGATGTGCAAGCTGAAGATGTGCATGAACTGCTATATTTTCTTGGTAATTTTGAAAGCATTTTGAATAGTAGGTACATTTCACTTAGGAACTGTGACAATTCAAATAGTCTTGAACCTCTGTGCTGCATATGTGCACTAGGGATGTCTTTCTCTGTCTACATGGGAACATCTCAGAGATTCTCCCCAACTCTTTCCCATTTGGCCATGTTAGAAAGACTAGACCAGTGGCTGGTAGGTCATTGTCAGAGCTCTGTTCCTGCCGGGGCAATAACCTAGAATGTCATCAGCAAAAAAATCCAAACCAGAGCCAGACAATGAGTGGGTCACAGTAAGCATCCGAGGATTCTGTAATCAAAACTACCACATATGTAAGTACAGCATGTGGTGTTACAATACTGTGAGTCTGTAATTCTAACACACTTACTGGAATCAGTGAAGATCTCCACTGCCTAGTTAAAATCTGTGCTTAGTAGACCGACTCTATTTCGGTGTCATCAAGGTGTCAGCCAAAAATTACAAAGCCACACTAAGAGTTGCTGTGGGAGAGAAAATGCCAAAATATGTACAGCTTTTGGGCCTCTTTCAGGAAGGGGCTGATTGTGAAGTACAGTACATGTTTTTTGGCTTTCTGTTAATGTCATATTTTGGACCTTATTCCTATTTGTCTTTCAACACCAGAAAAGAAATTGATATTTAGGCCAAACTGCTGTTTGGTACTAATAGAAGCAGACACTAGTTTTGTCTACAGATTTGACAGCTATGCATTTTTCAGAATGAAGGTCCTTCTTTAGACTACTGCTGACATTTAGCTGTGGTGGTGTTACGCTAGCTTTTAGTGCTACTTCTGCTGCATTACGTGCTCATGCACAGTTGGGGGATACAGCTGAGGAAATACCTTTCAGATGTACCTACTTTTTTTTTCGTTTGTGCGAGCTCCAAGTACAGCATCGTCTCCCAACTCCTGTTTCCAGGCCACCTCCTGCTGCTGACTCTTACCTCCTCAGCTCTTCTTACCCACTGACCTGATCCTGCCTCTTGGCCCATCCTTGGCTGCTGCTCGCTCAGCTGTTTCCCACCTCTCTGCAGGGCTGTTTTTTAACCGTGACTTCCCAGGCTCTTGCTTACCGCTTCCTGTCAAGTGCCAGCTTTGGAGAGGAGCCTCAGCTCATGCCTTGCAGAGATTTTCAGGCTGTGTTCTGCTCTATGTCTCATCTCAAAGCTGGTATGCCTCTTCAGTGAGGCACACTGTGCTGCTGCCCTGGAACTTCTCGGAGGCGTGTGCAGGAACAGCAAACCTGCTAGCTTAGGTGCCGGAAGAAGTCTGGCACCAGCAAATGACGTTGCTGCAGGCCACTCGTCCCTCCCCATCAGGTAATCAAGTGAGTTCAAATGTGTCTGTGCAGCACAAAGTCTGCACAATTTAAGCCTTTACAAGAGCTGCCATGACCTTTTAGATGATGCTGGGCACAGAAATCATTCGATAACTAAGTGAAGGGCAGCATGCTGGTTTGGATGCCTGCTGGTGTGAGGACTTCAGTGAATTTCCTTCGGTTCTCATCGGCTGCATATCTGTCTCTCCGCCTTTAACTCTGGGCACTGAGACTTCTGAAGATGGATCTTTAAACCTATTTACACACAGATACGCAGATATTGAGCTACAGCCAAAGGTGTGGGCTGAGGGTGAAAGCAAAAAAAATTACCTCTGAAGTTTTTCTAGATCTCGTATTAATTTGCTTGCTCTTACTAAATAAATAAATAATGCCTTAACTTGCAGAATAGCCAAATATGAGTCAGTCAGCAGTTCTCTTGGGATCTCTGCTACCAACTAATGTCTAGAAAGCCAAAAGTACCTCTTAAGTCCATTATTTTATTTCTTCCCATCCTCAGATTTTTCTGCAGGTAAGAGAAATTGTAAAATGACTTGGTTTGTTGATTGGTTCTGTGAGAGCGTTGCTCACAGGAACAGCACAACTGAGCACAGCATGAGAATTAGATTCAGCCTTACTTAAACAGATAACAAGAAGGTTTTTGTGAAATTTTCCAGTCCCCTTCAAACAGATCCTCTTTTACACTACATGTATGACATACAATCCAGCACTGCCTTCCTTCTTCTCTGAGCTGCTCTAGCCTGCCCATCGTGGTTTTGTCTTTTGGTTTTGTGTTTGGTGTGTTTTTTCTGGCCAACTATTTTGCCCAAACTTTGTATTCAGAACAGTTGATGCCACCCTGAAACTCTGTGGTAACAGAAGGATGTTCTTACATGTTTTACTATTTTTTCCTCTTACCACTCATCAGTTTGAGTTTGATATTCATGTTCTGAATTAGCAGAAGTTAGTTGCAGCACCCACATTTCATCATAACTGTACATATGGTTTAGCTTTCACAAATAACAGGCATGAGTTTTTATTTAGTGGCTAGAAAGAGGTAACACCTACAGCCCCAATGATGACCTGAGCGTGGGCATGAGCCCTGTTTAGCACTGCACCTATCCATTGTTTGCAGCCCTGAGGAACCTAACCCTTTGCCAGTGCAGTGCTGGGTTTGCTCAGTCAGGACTCCTCCCCATAGCTTCCCACTTTGCTTCTTGCATGATTGCAGTGTCTTCAGAAATGCACGTGGGCTGTCCCATGACCTCACACCCCAGTGAGGGGAGCTGGGGGACAAAGGTCAACAGATTGGGATTGCTTTCTGCCAAGCTGGTTTACCTGGGTGCTGGATCCCAGCCAGCCTCTTGATGAGATGGGAGAGGGGCAAGGTAAGAAAGAAAAGCAGGAAAAATCAAGAGCAGCAAGACTTGTTCTGAAATAATTAGGGAAAATGTCTCCAGGCAAGGAGGCTAGTGTGGGCTGTGGTTTCTGTGCCTCTCCTGGGGAGCTGGGATGATGTACAGCGGACAGAGAGCCTTCCCCTCCTCCTCTGGGTGCTCCTCATTCCCAGGGCAGTTTCAAGGCACTGGGCATCTAACACTGAAGTGGGTTAGGGAGAAGAGACCCCACAGAGTCAGTTGGCAGGAGGAGTGTTCTGCTGAGGGAGGACTGGCTGGCAGCACCTAATGTGGACACAGCATGGCACAGCAGCTGGGACTTCTCCTGTAGAGAGCAGTTCTGTCCTTCTCTCATGGTCGTTGGTCTTCATCTGTTACCTTTGTTTTCCGTAAGAACGTCCTGTTCCCAGGCTGGCAAGGGAGAAGGCTCCTTCCCATCTCCCCTGCTCTCAGGTCCTTGTACATGAAGGTGCTCTTCCTGCAAAGCTTAGGCTCAGCCTAACACTTTCAACCACCCCTAAAGCTAGGTGTTTTGTTTTGTTTTTTTTTCAGAAGTTGTATTTATGACCACATATAAATTAGATACAGATTGCTTAATTTGCATAGGTGCCAGACACAGAGATGTGCAAAACTTGGCAGGTATACCCAGACACAAGGGGGGTGGGTGTTGCAAGAGGGAGGAGACGGGGCCCATGTTCATGTTCCTGTGGGGTTTGCTGTTGGCAGGGCATAAGGGGTTTAGTGGAACCCAAAAAATTTCAGATCAAAGGTGCGAAAGGGCCTTTAAATGTATTCTGCTCTCAATCTGCACTGCACCAGCAGCCTCTTATGCTTTGCTTTAAGCAAAAACGTTTGCTGTGGTCAGATTATTACGTGTGTGAAGAAGCTGCCAGCATGAGGCAGCTACTGAAGGTTTTGGAGAATCAGCTGAGTGTGAGACATCATGGTTGGACCCTCAGATTTAGCAGTGATGGCTACGCATTGCCTGCCTACCATCTCTTCCACCTCCCTGCCAGGGCCGATTGCCTCTGCACCAGCAGTGGCCAAAGCAGGGGCTTGCTGCCTTATCCTGTACAGACCCCAGGCTGGACTCGGGAGTGAAACCACACTAATCAACATCTGTTCTTGTTTCCCCTGTTGCTGGGACAGGCAGCACTGGAAGAGGGTTACAGCAGACACGGGGGAGGTAAAGAGTTTAAGATTGCTGGTGTTGAGCCCAACAGAGCCCATCTGAGCTCTTAAAATGCATTC
This sequence comes from Colius striatus, assembly GCF_028858725.1. Taxonomy (NCBI): domain Eukaryota; kingdom Metazoa; phylum Chordata; class Aves; order Coliiformes; family Coliidae; genus Colius; species Colius striatus. The sequence goes on along the minus strand of NC_084764.1, from coordinate 19,358,851 downwards.
AGTCCCAAGATTGAGATTTCTTTTAGAAATCAAGCAGCTTTAGCTTGATGCTATTTAGTAAGATTGCTTATAATGAACCAAAAACTTGGACAGGCACTGTCTGCCAAAACTAGCTAGGCAGTTTAATGCATTAACACGACAAACTTGCTACTCTTCCCCACCCCAAGCAGAGCAGGATGGGTGCCACACCTCACCCTTTCCCAGTGTTTTGACTTAAGCCAATAGTAAAGATGTGCTTGTGCTGAGACACCAAGCTATAGATGATAACGTGCCTCACAAATGCCTAAATCTTGCTCTACTACTTGGGAAAAGGGTAATTTTTCATGACTATGGTATCTTAAACCTTTTTCAACAAAGGTGACATTTAAAAAGGGAGCTGTCTCAGAGCTCTGCAGACCCTTTGCTCTGGAACAAGAGCATTTACGTGGAGTTTAAGATGTCTTAAATTGTTCATGTTGCTTTCATGCCTTTAGCTGATTCATCTTGAGCTTTCTAAGTGGAGATATGGCAGAAATTGCTAAAAAGCTAATGGAAATTTTGCCTGTAGGCCAAAGACCAACTACAAGTAATTATTGTGAAGGTACCTGTTAACAAGTGAGGTTACTTACATCCTCTTTGTTTTCATCACTTCTCTTTGCTAAGCAGAAGGCACATCGGAAATTCTGCTGTCTGAGGATGACAGCAGATTGGGGATGTGGTTATGTGCCTCCACTTACTACACTCTCAACACTCCCTCTCACAGGCTGAGTGGGATGGCTACAACATAGGGAGGATGTGGTTTCTGAATTCTGAATTGTGACAGTTTTCCCCCAATACTCTTATCTGTAGTAATTAAAAAATTCCAGCCTAGTTATTAGACTGTAGCTGGTCTCAGGCTCTGTAGGCCTTGACACTAGCTTCTTAAATTTCAGGATTAACCAGAGCGACCAAATTAAGTTTTCTTAATTAACAGTCCTACTGAAACTCAATCAGAGCCCAAGCTGAGCAACAGCATTTCAGAAGTCATTCTGTTACTTCCACTCCTGTTTTCATTTCTTCCCCAGGGAGCTGTAAGTCCCACACTAATTCTTCTTGTAAAACCTTGTAGTGGATTCAGACACAGGCTACACACTAGAAACAGACAGTGAAGTGAAGATAGTCCAGCAATCTGATCTTTGCTGTTCCAGCCTGCATTAGCATGGAGAATGGATTAGATGAAATTCAGAGATCCCTTCCAGACATATTTTTTCCAGTCTTGATAATATCTATGGGAATATGATGATCGAAAATATTTATTTCTGACTTAAATTAGCTATGTGTGTAGTAAAACAACACAACTACAAAAAACTGAAACAACCCACAAAAAAAACCCCTCCCAGCCTTAGGAGGCTTCTAGAACCTTACATGTATCTCAGAATAGCTGAGCTCTTATTTTAGACCATGGAGATATGATTAATACTTCTTCTCAGATCAGGCTAGAGCTTGTGGTGGTTTGTCAATTTTACCCTTGTCCAGCCTGGTTGGGGGTTTCAGCTGGTGCTTGGGTCCCTTCTCTCCCATGCCTGGGTAACAGTGAGGGAACATAGCAGAAACACAGTGATGAGCACCAGTTCCTGCAGGACCCAGGTGCCTTTTTGAGGTCTCTCAGCAGAATTCAATTTTATGGTCACAGGATTATCTTGGTCCCCTGTCAAGAGCCAACAGGGATCCCACAGATACTGCCTAGGGAAACTTGTGCTTACAGCCTGAAGTTCTGCAGTGCTAAGCACTAACTACTGTAGCACGTGCAGGATCAGATAGTGATGTAACACCTAATCTGCTATGTAGTTTTGAAACCAAACTCAAATTCATTCATATATACATTCAGACATCACCTGGTTTAATGATGCCGTTGTCTAGTGTTTTCTCAAAGATTAGCTGACATGTATGAACTGGTAGTTACTGTCATATTAACCCTTTTCCTGGCTACTGCTCAGCTTGTCCCTAAAATTCATCTTCGGTCTTTGGAGCACACTTAGCCTGAAAGGTGAATTGAGTACTAAAATACAACCATCTCAAATGCTACCACAGTACATTTTAAACTGCCTACACCTCATGGAAAAATCTGACAGATGCCTTACTTAGAAGTGCTTTGGTTTACGTATCGTTTCCTTAACACATTTCTATGAAAACAGAGTAACGGTTTAGGATTTAATCTTCTGTGGATTCCTGACTTCAGTCATAGTCTCTATATGCATCAAAATTACCTGGGACTTCAGAGCACAGATCAGATTAGAAAATCATTTTTCTTTTTCTGTAAAGATCTAAAACCTAAGCAGAAAAATAATGAAAAGAGCCTACCTTCATTTCACTGGTGTGTCATGCGCAAAGTTTTCTCATCCTTTTTAAATTGTTCTTAACGTGATTAGATTTTGCAGTATTGATTCTAGGAATGCTATTGGTAAGCAGTTATGTTTTGTGCAATATGTTAAATAGTACAAAGGATCCACCTGCATGTAGTTATAAAAAGTAGAGCAATTCTTTTATGTAATCCACATAGCCTTAGAAACTCAGTCAAGAAGTAGTGCTGGTTACAACAATGCACTTGGTTTTCAATTCTATGTTCTCAGCTGAGAAGATGGTAATGATGCTGCAATTGTTTTTTCCAGTGCAGAAGAGCATATACATTTGAAAATTACTGGGGAAAAAACACCTCATAAATTTCCATGAGTAGCTGGAAAGCTGAGTAACAAAACCAGTGAAGATACATTGTAACAACATACAGAATAAAAAAACCCTAACAGCTTATACCTAAAGTTACAGATTCACCGTGGGAAAGGGGACTTAAATTCAGTGTCAGAATGCTGTCACCTACTCTGGCTGGAATGGTGCCTTTTCTTATATTGGCTGATTTTGAGCTATTAAAAAAAAGAATCCCCAAATAAGCAAACCGCCTCTTTCCTTGGAAACTTGTTCATTGTTCCTTGCTTTAAAAGGATCCAGGAAGTGACGGATGTATATATACCACAAATCAAAGACGAGAGCGGGAGTAATAGGCTCCCTGACCTTTCTCAGGGAAGGGCATCAGGGAGGGCTGGAGAGAGCTGGTGCAGGGAAGAAGGGCCATGCAGCTCCATGGGCTTTCCATAGTCAGGGCCAGAACAGGCTTTTGTGTGTCTTTCCAAAACCATTCCTGAACCACATATTCTCCAGTCTCTTATGAGTTGTCCACTAATGCTTAAGAGTTCACCTACATGCTGTTATGGGGATTAATTTAACTGTAGATCAATTCAGAAAGAGGTAGCCATATGTAGGTACAAGCTACAGTGACAGAAGCACCATTAGCCTAGCATAACTGCATCCCCTCCTAGCAGGGTCTGAAGTAATTTTATCAATATTTATTAGTTGAAAACATTACAAATGTTAGAAATCTTAGCTTCACATCGGCTGCTTTAGCCCACCTGGTATTGCAGATTGGGACTCATCTGCCTTGCCAGGGTAAAGAGAACAATTTAGGTCATCTCACTTGAAGCCTTGGTTAATACTTTTTACCACCATGAAATGCTCTAAGAATTAAAGAATGACAGAAAGCTCCCTCAAATCACATTTTAAACAGCATTTTCCAAAAATGACTATGTTAGTAGATTTTTATTGTCACCAGAAAGCCTCTGTTAATCTTACAAAGCATCTGCAAAGAATAATCTTCTCCTCCCCCATTCTTATTTGCTGCCAGAAACAGCTTATAAATGCTCAGCTGAAAACTCTGCCAAATTTTGCTTTTAGCCACACTGTTGTAAATAGAGAATATTTCTACTGATTTTGGTAGAATCACCCCAGAATTACAGAGATGCAAGTGAAAGCCAAATTTTGCCAGAGTCTTTCCTCACCAACTGCCACTCAGTGTCCTCGTCAGCACCAGAACTGCCACCTCTGGTGTCAGTGGAAGACAAGTGCTTGAGCCAATTCTGCCCATCGTTTGACAAATTATTGTAAACAGATTTGAACAAATACTTCTGTACAAAACAAACTGGTCAGCAGGCCCCAGGCTCTATTTTCCTGATACATTTTACAGGAAATAATATCAAGTTAGCTATTATGAAACTACCCCCTCCTCACACACACGTAATTGCTTCCAGCTTGCTGATCATTAGCCTTTCCTTAACTGATAGAGTGAGAAGAGAAGTAAAAATATCTCCATACAGTGGGCCAAATTCTCATCTGGTATAAATCGACATAGCTCCATCAAAGTCAATAAAACCATGTTGATTTACACCAGTCGAGGAGCTGATGCACTATAATTTTTTTACTTGCTTTTAAAAATAAAACCTTATGTGATTGCGTAACCAACATTGCAACAGAAACCAGCATTTTCTTTTGTGAAGTCAAACATCTGCCCTCCTTTTGACTTTCAAACGTATTCACTGAGATAGTCTTTCTATAGCTTTTTTTTCCTCACCATCTGGCATAATGTTCCTACCACCGATTTTACTGGGCCAGTGTCATCAGCAAGGTACTAACAGGGCTAAATGATGATCAGTCACAAAATAATAATTCAGTGGAGTAATGAGGATAAGGAGTGAAATGCTGCCGCTGCTCTTTTGCACAGAAGAGGGAAAAGGCCTGTGCAAAACCAAAGATAAGAACATTGTTTCTCTACTGACATTCTCTCCAATCTCCACAACACTTTCCAGTTAGCTGATCAATGACACCAAGCAATTAGTAATTCCTGCCAGGAATGACAGGACTGTGAACTACTATTATAGATAATTTCTTAAATAATCTTTAAAATAATATCATGAGACATTATTAAATGGTTTACTAAAGGTGATACAAAGTGTGTGCTCTGCCTGGACAAACTTAGATTTCTACAGTTTTTCTTCAGTCTTCACTAAGGCCTGTCAAACACATGGTGAATTTTTGGGGAATATTCTTTGTTGTTCTGATCAAAAGCATAGAGAGATGTTCCATGGCAAATATTTTCCATCCATTGCAGGGGTTCTGTGTGTTTCAGTGTAATATATTGTCAAAGAAAGGTCTGGCCTTTCCCCAAATCCTAATTCTTTTTGACTGGTTTTGACGGAAATTGATTATAAGTTCAATAACATCCTGAAAAATCTGAAAAGTTTTATTGTTAATGATATTGTTTTGTATTGGTTAAGCAAACACTTTTGAGAAAACTTCTGTTTATTAATTCTTGGTATTTGTCCATCCCTAATAACATACTGGTAGTTTTATTAAAGTTAATGGTGGTATTTGCAGGATCATAGCCTTTAATTTCCAATAGCTTTTTTGAATACTGTAACAGATTAAGGTGTAATAAAAAGTTGCAATAGCATGCATTTCCAAATATTTTTGTGCAAAGTCTGGTCAAGATTATCTCACTTTAAAATACATTGTCCATTGCTTTGAATAACATCTTGAAACCCATTCCATGATGTCTGAAATTCAGTTGCAAAGACTGATCAGAATTCAGTCACACATTCTGATCTCTGTTTTAATCTACATTTTTTAATTTGTAGGCCAGTCTGAAACACATTCAGAATTAACTGGAAAGCTTTTGGAGTAAGACTTGAATATTTCCTTCTTATATTCAATAAGTATCACTGCACTACTTATTTTGATGTGGGGAAAATTGCTTATCTCTATTAAGCTGTGAACTTTTTGGTTTTGGGATCCTGCTTTTACTGTAATCATCATTTTGGATTACAGCCTTTTTTGCAATGAGGGTTTGTCACCTGGTTGAACAAATGACTGAGATGTTGATGAAGATAAATCCAATTCAGATCCTTCATTACCTGTCTGTTTCCATGGCAAGATATGACTTGAAAACATGACCTATTCACTGGAGAAAACAGTGTGTCTCGAAGCACCCTAAAAGTAGGTATTTATAGGCAGACTCTCTCTAAATCTGGGCAGAGGAAATGAACATAAAACACAAACTGGCAAACACTTTCCATTCAATCAAAATTGATAGAGCAGCCCTATCTGCAGAGAAAGGTGGTGGCAGATCTTGCCAAACAATTCTGTCATGTGTAGTGTAGGACAGCCTTGCATAACATGGACAAGAAGTATCAAGTCCTGATGGGGACAAACAAAAGTTATTAGAAAAGTCAGTTACTGTCTTCCCTGGTACTGATGGAAACAAACCAGTCACTCCAAAATGAAACCATGTGAAAAGAGAAGGAATCATATAATCATAGAATGGTAGGGGTTGGAAGGGACCTTTAGAGATCATCTAGCCCAACTCCACTGCAGAAGCAGGTCAACCTAGATCAGGTCGTATAGGAACGTGTCCAGGTGGGTCTTAAAGACCTCCAAGGAAGGAGACTCCACAACCCCTCTGGGCAGCCTGTGCCAGGGCTCCCTCACCCTCACAGTGAAATAGCTTTTTCTTATATTTAAGTGGAACTTTTTGTGTTCAATCTTCATCCCATTACCCCTTGTCCTGCTGCTAGCTACTATAGAAAAAAGGGATGTCTCAACCTCCTGACACCCACCCTTTAGATATTTATAAATGTTAATAAGATCCCCCCTCAGCCTCCTCTTTTCTAGACTAAACAGCCCCAGTTCCTGCAGCCTTTCCTCGTATGAAAGATGCTCCAGTGCCCTGATCATCTTGATGGCCCTGTGCTGGACTCTCTCCAGAAGTTCTCTGTCCCTCTTGAGCTGAGGAGCCCAGAGCCGGACACAGGACTCCAGATGAGGCCTCACCAGGGCAGAGTAGAGGGGGAGAAGAACCTCCCTTGACCTGTTGGCCACACTCTTCTTGATGCATCCCAGGATGCCATTGGCCTTCTTGGCCACGAGGACACGTTGCTGGCTCACGTTTAGCTTATTATCAATCAGGACTCAAAAGGGGTTTTACTGAACTAGGAAATACAGTCCTTCACAGGGCTGCAGTTCTGGCTTACTAACTCACAAGGAGGTTTCAGGGGCTGCGGGAGGCTGCCATTTAAGCTGCTAGTTTAATAACTTGGGAGCAGTCAAGAGGTTGCTCTCTACAAAGCTGACCCCATTTCCTACATGATAGCAAGAGCAATGGTCATATGCCAATGTCCACACTTGTGGGGCTTGAGCTTTTCCTGGAAAAGTCACAAATTGCTCCTTGAGGAAGTTGTCAGCCAGTATCAAGATGGATGATTTGGATGGTGTATCCACAGACTATCTGCCAGTGAGTCAGAGACCAGAGATCTGGCTGGTGTGGTGCCCTGTTTTGGGGAGCCTAGCTTCAGGTCTGATTGCTGAAAGTTCATCAAAGCAGAGTGCTTCCAAGGAAATATTTCAAAATTTAACCAGCACCAAGCCAAGGTTCCTGCCTCTGAGCATAAATCATATACATAGAAGGTCTAGGTAACATCCCAGACATGTTTTTATCTAGGGCAAAACTTTTATTTTATTCCAAAGTACGGCAACAAAGATTGAAAAAAAAGGCATGGCACAGCCTTGCCTTAAGCATGCCGAAGCTTTGTGGCATCTTTAGCCTGGATTCTTGGCTTTGGAGACTAGAGAAACTTGAAAGTGTACTGGATATGAAGTCAAAACAACTTGTTACCCAACTTGCTTTCTTCCACAAAGTATTGAGATATTAAGAACACAGACAACTAACACATGGATACAACTCCCTTTGTTTGTGTTGAGTCGCATTTGTTTGTTGGAAGCCAAACTCTGTGGATGATTTTGCATGTTTTATCTTTGTGTTGAGTTGTGTGGTTCTGAAATTTGAATAAGATAAGATCAGAAACAAGTAAAAACAGGCATAGGCTGATAAATCAATAGGTGTACACGTAACATTTGAAAACCAAATTGTTCTTGTACTAAGACATTGAAAACTAGGTTCAGGGATTCTGCTGGGGCTGATGGTATTACCAACAGCCAAAGCAGTATTATAAGGGATTTGAGCTACCTTCCTAGTTAGATGTTAATCAAGCCATTACCTAGAAACAAGGTACTCAAAAGGCTGATAATGGTAAACTGTAACATTAGGATATTATAAGCTTCTTAGTCTTTGCATAATAATTAGGTCTTAACAACTGTAGTTCTTTTCAATCACTCATGCCATGTCTGCATTTCCATTTACCCTGAAATTTTCCAATATTTTAGTTGAATTATTCAGAATAGCTGCTCTCTTGCTAAGTTGTTCCTATTTTTCAGTTCAGGCCTCAACTGTACCACAGTGGCAGAATTCCTACTAACTTAATCACATTCAGAACTATGCCATGCCTAACATCAGAAAGCCATTAATAACTAGCTTATACCAACCAAAGTTTGTTGTGTTGCTGATGACACATCTTAAAAGTAGTTTCCTGTGAATTAAATCTACATTTCTATACTTGCCAAGAGTCACTCTACTGGTAACCTTTACACTTTGCTGAAACACTCATTGCCTTTGAGAAACACCTGAATAAGCCATGCCTAATATGACACAATTCAAGAATAATTAAGAGCAATAACTGAAAACTGTAGGGTAACAGCAATATAAAGGTTTCCTTTGCCACCAGAATCTGGCTTTTCTTCTTTCAGCCTCTGCTTCACTTAGGGCAATGGTGTAGGACTCTAACACTCACTTTTAAAAAATAATCCTAAGAATCCCCGTTCTCCAGTCTGGTACATAATTCCCTAGGACAGATCTAAACATCTCCTGTTTATATTCCTCTTTATATGCTGAAGTCTCCTGAGCACTGGCTTTGTCTACTAGCAAGCCATATAGATACTATCAACATCTTCATATTTATAGTGCAGAATTCCCCAAATTCTCATCACCTCAGCAGGTGATTGACTATTTTAAAAAGCTACACATGCACTAGCAGTCTCATCCTCTCTGCGGGTATTCATTTGGTCAATAGCATTCTTTAGAGAAATGCTGTGTTGACAAGGGACGGGTTGCTGAATTATGAGGCTATGGAACGATCATAGTAGTCAGGACTCAGCAGCTACAAGCAGAGCTGTAAACCAAGATGAGTGTCAATTCTGTCCTTCAACAAAGCCAGAATTACTCAAAGTAGCATGCTGAGGCACACCATGCAGAGACTTACCTGCTTAGTTTTATATAAAACATTAAAACAAAAAAGCAAGGAGAAAAACATCAGTAATTTAGAATTCAACAGTGAAGATCATACTAACAGTGCTTAAGATGGAGTTTGAACCAGAGACTTCAACTGAGAACATGGAAAAAGCTCTCAGTCCAGTTTCTTCACTTGTTACAAGAAGCGAGAGAATGACGAAGGCAGCTATGTTACTTTCATAAGGAAAATCTTGTTAAGTAGCAGTGGAAAGAGAAGAAATAAAAGAATTACTTACTTTGTAACCTATTTAAGGATGACTGTAAATATTTTTGTCTGTATGTCCCTGAAGTTCCAACTTTATTTTCTTGTAAGGTTTTTAACAGCTGTGAAATCACTCATTACTTGCCAATTACAGTGTAACTTTGAATTATCAATAACCACAGCCATCCTAGAAGAAAAGCGAGCTGGCAGCTGAGCATACATGTTGAGAGAGATGTTTACGATTGGATGATTAAGAGCAGCAGTTGGAAGGGATCAGAGCTGGAAGGGATAGTAAGTCTAGAGACAGTAAGTGGGACTGGGGTGCACAGGACAGAAATGTTTTGTTTGAAAGACGGTAAAAACTCTTATAGTAGTGCTGGGAGCCTCACACCTGTAGTGTGAGAAGCCACGATCATTTCCAAAAGCATGGGGCTTTCTAGCCCGGAGAAGCCTGAATGAAACATTGAGGTAGGTACTTCTGGCAATTTTTGATGGAATGTGGCCTGGTCCTGTTCTAGGAAGACTTGCAGTCTTGTGAATTGATCCTATCACTTACAGATCAGTAATTCCTAACTGTCTTTCCAGGGCATTGCCAACTATTATCTCCACATCTGGGATCCTTCTGGAGCAGTGAGAGCTTGTTTAGACTGCAGAACTGGTAACCCAGCACTTCTGAGTTCCCAGGGGTCTTCCAAGTCCCTCTTCCTCCTCTAGCCCAAGCTAGGATGTACTGCAGCCATGTCCCTATTTGCTGGGGCAGCAATCCACAACCACATACCCTGGGGGAAGAGAATGCACTCCTGGGGAGAGGCTGCATGGTGGAAGTGGGAGCAGGTAGACTCCTGTGACAGGGAGAAAGGGGACAGCAGGAATCTCACTCTGTAAGTCTCTTGCTCAAGCCATTCATAGGTTAGTTCTATTATAAGAAGTCCATTTTGTTCCCCTTGGTAACACCATGTAGCTATGGTATCAGTACCTGTGTTAAAAAAAAAAAGTAAAAATACTATGTGGCGTTAACAAAATCCAAGAGACATCTTCATTTTTTCTACACAGCCTAGCTTAAAAGGTACCATCATGTGCATTACTTGTTATGAACAGGAAAACCACTTATGACAGAGTACCCAATGGCATCTGCCATTACAAGTTACTTAAGAGCATTCTTAAATACTATACCTATCCCAAGGAACTGTGACTTCTTTCTCCCCTGAAAAGTTTTTAGACCATCGGAGCAAGCTAACTTTTGATGTAGGCTACTGCTGTAAAACTGCCTGTGACAGTCCAACCCTGAGCCATGTTTCTGATTGATAAGGATGCCCTTAAAGTGACACTAGTAATTTATTTTCCCTAATGATCTAAATTATTCTGGAACTAGAAACTCTAGGAAACTGTAATGTGTTCAAAGATACTAAAAAACCTCAACAAACTGAAAAGTACAACATTAACAGAAATGTTATGAATCTAGTATTTTTTCCATCAGGCAGAGAAAAGCAGGGTGAGAGTCACCTTGCAGAGGTAACATTTCTATGCCATTTCCCTTGCAGAGTGTCAGAACAGAGAGTCAGCTGAATCACTTCATGTATAATCTTTTTCTTATCCTATCATGAGACAAAGTTCAGATGAAGCGATAAGGAGATAGAGCAAATTAGGAGAAGGTGAGTGCCGAAGTGATGAAAAGGCCACTTTCAAACAGGTACCTCATGTGACCTTTTACTGTTTTGGCTGTTGTGTATTCATCACTGTCACTGCCTGACCTTCCCAATGTGATACTGATGAAAGTCCTTCTTTGAAACAGGATTTTGTGCACCCACAGAAAACAAACAGGACAGGATGTGATAATCACTTATGCTAACAGAGGAGCTTTAAATGGGCTGAAATTAGCATATTTCTTGTGTGTCTGTGTTCTGTGACTTTCTCAGTCAAACCTGGAAAGAGACTAGCCTGAGTTTGGAGAACCTTAGCTGTCATTTCTTTTTGATAAGCAAGCCCCACAAGTTTATGGTGTCTCTAGATAAAGTTTTTTATGTGTTACCTACTACACTTTAAATGATTGTGACCCTATCTCTGCACTCTTTAGGCTACTTACTGTACTGGTGAGCAAACTGTTTAGTTTGAGGGTGTGAAGTCTTTCTAATAACTGGCATCACCTATCTCTTAGGCACACATTGAATGTTCCTCCCACTAAACATCTGATTGTCATAAAAGGGGAAAAAAACATTTTCTTCCTGGCTTTGGAAGTTGTTATTGGAATCTTTGAATTAGTGTGTCTATCAAGAGAACAAAGGGATAGTACCAGCTCTGAAAAACCTCTGAAGGTTTTATAAATAAACAGAGAGTAATCAATTTATTGTTCTCAAACCCTGTGCTTGGCCCTGAGGTTCATTCAATGCCCCAAAGGTGTCTTTCTCTCCCTTTTCTTTCTTCTTCCTTCTCACACAGTGTAATACCCAGTCAGTCCAGCGATTTGTAGCTAGTTGTAAAAGGGCAAAGGTTTTACGTGACTCTAGGCAACAGGAACACAAAACCAAAATTTCCATCCCCTTGCTCTAGGCAACTGTTAGACACAGGCTTGGGTTTTTGTTCTGTTTTGGGGTTGTTCTGTTTTGTTTTGTTTTTCTCCTGGAGGCAGTGCCCTTGCTCTTAATGCATTCACATCACCCTGGGAAAATCACATGTAATGCCTGGTCTGCTTCTTCCTCGGGCCTTCAGATTCAACCTGTTGCTTTAGAGAGTCACTGCCTTAATGTTTGCAGAGTTATCACTGTGCAAAGACATGTATCTCAGAGCACTCTCCAGTTAGCCTTAAAGAAGTGCGAGTAGGACAGCCAGCTGTATAAATCAAGTGTATGACTGTCAACAGATTAAAGCCTTTTGATGTTGATCATTAACAGTTTTCAACATTGTAAAGTGTTGACTCTTTTTTTATTACTCCACAAATTCTCATTACTTCCTCACCAGACAGAAGCTTGAGTGGCTTTGTACAAAATGAGCAACAGGAACTCTAAAGTGATACCTTGGATGATTCACTAGAGACCAAGGAAAGGCAAACGTGTCCAAACACTATCAGCTGACATTAAAAAATACTAGTTTCTCAATGATGATTTTATCTTGTCTTCAAATATAACTTTTTTTGTTTAAAAAAAAAGGTACAATCAACATTATGTTTAACTTTTGTGGGTTTTGCTTTGTTTTTTGAAGAACTAATCAGCTGCTCCTAGCCCAGGGGACTATTTCCAAGACAGAGGCAATGCAGAGGTGGGTACTTGCTGCTCGTGCCATTTGTTTCTTTGAATATGTTCTGGGAGGCAGAGTTCAGAAGCAGGGAGGCATAGGCTGCCTCACCTCAGTGGCTCTATTCTGGAGAAGTGAATACAGTTATGGCTGGGGCAGTTCTTCTGGCTCAACACCTCTTTTGAACTACTGGAGTCAAGCCAAGGACCTGGTATGACTGATAGATGTTGTTTTCAAGCTGCAGAAGTGCAAGTAACCTGTAAAACCTGATTATTTAAATTTTTTTTAGTACAATGGTTAAGTTCAGATGGGATCATTTGAACAGCAGCTACAACAAGACTCATGTAAGCTTTTTTCACTTTACCTTAACTGTCCTCCCAGGTGCTGCATCCTTGCTTGTAGGTCTTTGGATTCTGATCAAGTGTTTTGATATACTGAATACCATTGAATCTTTAAGGATTCTTATGTATGTATTCACTTGCTCCTTCAGAGAAATTGCAGATCATATTCATCCACATTATTTTTGTTTGGAAAAGGATAATCAGGTTTCATAATTAACTTAAGAGTAATTTTAATATGATTGAACTTATGGGGGTAACACTCCCTCCTTCTGGATACTTTCACTAGCTTTTCTTCTCACAGACCTTTTGAAAAGGCTTAGGAACATACTTCTATAGGTGAAAATACTTGTGTCTTGAAATACACCGTTATTGACTGGAGAAGAAATTAATAAATTACATTTAAAGGTGTCAGGAGGTTGGAACATCCCTTTTTCCTATTGTAGCTAGCAACAGGACAAGGGGTAATGGGATGAAGATGGAACTCAAAAAGTTCCATTTAAACATATGAAAAAACTATTTCACTGTGAGGGTGATGGAGCAGTGGCACAGGCTGCCCAGAGGGGTTGTGGAGTCTCCTTCCTTGGAGGTCTTCAAGACCTGCCTGGACATGTTCCTATGTGACCTGATCTAGGTGGACCTGCTTCTGCAAGGGGGTGGAACTAGATGATCTCTAAATGTCTCTTCCAACCTCTACCATTCTATGATTCTATGATTTAAGTGTAAAGAAAAGAGCATCTAAGTCAGCTGATAGGGATGGATTTTTAGCTTTGCTACTACTATAGTGGGAAAGCATACTGTGTCAAATATTTCAGATACTCCAAGGCAAACTTCCCTTAGAAGCATATACTTACTCCCTTAGAAGCTTATACTTACACCAGTCATGTGATACAGAATCATAGAATCATAGAATGGTAGGGGTTGGAAGGGACCTTTAGAGATCATCTAGTCCAACACTCCTGCAGAAGCAGGTTCACTTAGATCAGGTCACATAGGAACATGTCCAGGTGGGTCTTGAAGACCTCCAAGGAAGGAGACTCCACAACCCCTCTGGGCAGCCTGTGCCAGGGCTCCCTCACTCTCACAGTGAAATAGCTTTTTCTTATATTTAAGTGGAACTTTTTGTGTTCCAGCTTCATCCCATTACCCCTTGTCCTGCTGCTAGCTACTATAGAAAAAAGGGATGTCTCAACCTCCTGACACCCACCCTTTAGATATTTATAAATGTTAATAAGATCCCCCCTCAGCCTCCTCTTTTCTAGACTAAACAGCCCCAGTTCCCACAGCCTTTCCTCATAAGATGCTCCAGTGCCCTGATCATCTTGGTGGCCCTGTGCTGGACTCTGTCCAGAGGTTCTCTGTCCCTCTTGAGCTGGGGAGTTCAGAACTAGACACAGTACTCCAGATGAGGCCTCACCAGAGCAGAGTAGAGGGGCAGGAGAATCTCCCTCGACCTGCTGTAGAATTAAGCAGTCTCTACATAGGCAAACTCGAGATAAAAGGAATTTATTTCCAAATAATGCTAAAACTAATCTACAAAGCTTATGGTGACTCCTCTAGATTGCTTTTTACACCTATTTAACTAAATACCTTTAAAACCCTGTGTTAATGTGCTAATAGAATGTTCACACCTTGTTTCTCAGTCTGGCCACCTGACAGTTCACAGTACAGCAACTAAACCTGCCAAAATAACTCTATTTAAACTAGTTCATGGCCTGATCTACAGATAAAGCTCATAGGACATCCAAGAGAAGGATTTAGGAGGAGACTTAAAAAAAGAGAAGAGTCAGGGAAGTTCCTGTTTGCATTCCCTGACACTGTGAAATGGTAACAATTTACAGTGGCTTTTATCCTTCCCTAAATCCTTGTGAATTGGTAGTTTACCAAATAAAGGGACAGAAGGGACAAATCTTTTTTTTTTTTTCAAAAAAGGATGGTCACATGCACGAGGCCTGTACACCATGGAAATATGAAAGGCTAGTTATATGGATAAATTCTGCTTTAACTAAAGAAAGTCCACATTATTCCCAGCAGCATTTTGTTGTTTGACTCTCACTGGAACTGATTATATTTTATGACTTTCAGCAAAAGGACCTTGTAGTTCCTGAGAGGCTTTACACATACCACACACCAATGCCAAGCACCGGTCATGGCCTGGCCAGGGTATGACAGCCAGCACAGCTTGCAAAGTGCCAAACCAAGTGCTGTTGGCTACACCAAACCTGGTGCCCCTAACCCACAAGCTTCAAAGTTTTCTCATGGCTTGGAGCCAAAGGACACTTTCTACCCTGTTTCAGTAAAGGCCTAAAAGGTAAAGAGGGCTGTGTGCCTCCCTCAGGCACAGGTGACCTACTTCCTGGCAGGCTGCTGGTGCACCATGGTCACACTGAGGCCAGCACCAGCCCCAGCTGTTGCCCAGGCTCCTAGCCAGCCATCTGGAGACTTGCCAGATGCATGGAGGAGGCTGAGGTGATGGACTGCGCAGCCTTTCCATGGCAGCCACAACCTCCAGCCTTCCTCCTCCGGCAGCGTGCCACGGGAGCAGCGCCTTTCAGCTTCTTGCACACCTCCTGGAATATGGGTTGGACAAACTGCAAAGGCTTGCTCTAAAACCTCCCACCAACACCCTCCTTCTTGGCCTGCTTAGGTTAAGCTTTAACCACCTGCCTTATCTGCAGGGGAGGGCTAGGGCGCGGATGCTCCGCCCACCGTGAGGCAGCCCCAGGAGCGGCCCGTGAGGGGCTTCGTCTCACGGGTGCCATTGCCCACCGACAGCACTCGCCGCCGCCAGGGGGCGCCCCGCCTCGGCCGCCAGCCTCCGGTGCGTCCCGGCCCCGGGAGCCAGGTCCCAGGTTGGCAGGGCCCAGCCCCGGGTTGCTGGCAAAGCAGGTAACTGCACAGAGAGAAGCCTCAGACAGCACTCCTGCCCCACTGCCCACCATCCAGACTTTCACCACCGATGGGCTGGTGGTTTGAGGGCCTGGAGGTGCCTCGGTGGAAGGATGTCTCTCCTCATCCTGCACCACCTTGAAACCGCCCATGGTTTAGATGGGCGTGAAGCGGTGAGGAGAGGCATGAAAACAGCCAGCCGGCCGTTCCTTGGGGAAGCTGGGAGCCACACATGGAAGCTTCTGCCACTGCACCAGCACTGGAGCGGTGCCCCAGTTGATAAGAAATGGCTGATGTAGGGGCAGCTCCAGCCACCTCCATGCTTGTCACAAAATGCACTGTTCCCCAAAATACTTTTTCTGCCACATTCCACAGTTAGCTCCCAACCCTGTCCAAATCCCACAGATGGGCCAGCCTGCAGAGCTGGTGCCTGACAAGGTGGCAGCATCAGCCTAACGCTAATATACAATTGGTGTCAGCAGATAAAATGTCTCTTGGCAGCATTTACTTATTGACACAGTTGGACTGAGCTTTGCCAGCCAGAAGACCACTGTTTCTCTTTGCTCTGCTACACTGTTTGGAAAGTTGCAACTTTTTGTAACCAGGTTTTATGTGAATTTTAGGAAGAATTTGTATGTGTTGGCCTCAGAGATAGGCTGTAGTTAATGCCATTGTGGAACTCATTGAGAATCTGACCATCAGCACAGATCTGAGCTGTGTTTCCTGATATACCTTTCCCTTTCCTCCTCTCATGTTTTATGACAAATTTTTCTCTTGCCAGGAGATTCGTTCAGACCATGTGAATAAAGTGTTATTGGGGGGTGGTTTATTTCAACTTCTGTCAGCTGTTAAACATTTTTATCCAAGCTTGTGCACATGCAATATGCACAAGTATTAGATAATGCTGAGGTTGTAACTTCTTTTGCTGCTAAACCCTCTCTTGTGCAACAGTCAAGAAATGGAGAATTGAGGTCATGTGTATGCCTTGTATGGTTAAAAACCAATCTACAAGCCAGGAAATTCTCTCTCTGAAGTTCAGTTTTGTCACAGAGGCACAACACACCTACTCACAGACACAGGGAAACAGAAATCAAGGTAGTTCAGGGCAGTGATGGGAAGGCATGGGCATTTTAAAACCTGATCTGACCTTTTAAACCTTTCTCCTTGGTACAGATTTTAGTGGGGATGGTTACCAAGATAAGTTATAAAAGAACTATCTTGCACACTTCGTCCTTTTTTTCCTCGTTATTAGCTGCATTTCTGTCACTGGACAGAAATGCCCTAAAGGGCGCTTCTAGTTAAAAGTAACTTTCTAATTTCAGGGGGGGCAACAGGTTGGTACGCTGTTTTAAGTGTTACTGTTGCTAAACCTGGATTTAAGTACCATTTTAAATAACATCCTGTAATTATGATAAATAGGGTGCAAACATTTTTTAGCTTGGGATGTTTATACCAATTCAACCTCAAACACAGGTACATTCAGAGAAATATCATGATAAATTTCATCACTAGAAAGTGTTCCTATAGAACAACAAACTATCTGGGTATAGGTATTTTTTCAACATTATATCTACGTTGATTCTGTGGGGTTTTACTGAATGAGGTCTCGGGTACTATAACCTCCATATGTGAGGGTTGTCTTAGGATGATAAAGTCTTGTCTTTGCTTTTTGTTTAGGAACATTTTGGATGACTGGAACTTACAACTGAAATAATTTTCAGTTCTTAATTCACAAGTTACTGCATCTTTTAAAAATTTAAACTATCAATTGTACTAAATTGGTACTGGTAACAAAAGAATTTAGATTTTCTTTCTTGTTTTAAGTGTTTAACAACTTTATGGTAACAATCCTACTAACTTTCCAGCTGTCTTAAGTCTTCCAAAGCCAGCAAGACCAAACCACATACTGGATTTACCACCTTTTAAGTTCTTTTTCCTTTAGCTCTGTTCCACATGTCTGCATTATTGTTTTTGGGTGCCTGACTTCTAAGAAATGTAGAAATTCTATCATAATTTCACTTTCTGTTGGATATGAGGTCCCAACATGGGCATCATGGGAACAGCAGTGTCCACCTAATACATGCCTGCCCCTGTGGAAAGAGGGAAAATATACATGTAGGCTGTGCCTCAGGATCTCTCCTTTTGTGGGATCTCCTTTGAGTATGGCATAAAGAATATATTCTGTGGCCAAGACATGGCATGATGGTCTTGCCTCCAGCTTTAGGGCTCAGCACACCAAGCTTGGGTCACTGTTAACACAAGGAGTTATGGAAAAGCACTGTCCTGTGAAAGCATGAAATCAAAGCTGCAGCTTATTTTGTACCAAGGGCAAGCTACTACCTTACTGCAGCCATTGTCTACTTGGGACAAAGTTGTGGCCAGGATCTCAGCATATGCAGGAGCATCATGGTGGGGTTGTTCCACCTGCACACACCATGACTCATCTGTGAGTTGTCCAGTGGAGAGATGTCCAGAGTCCCTGTCAAGCCAGCTAGAGGTTTCTCCAACTCTGCTCTTATTTGGTATCTACCATCAACCTAGATAATCTATTTGCCTCATCCTTCTTAAAGCCCTCTATGAGAGATGAGACAGAAGAAAATAAAGTGGGAGCTCAAGGATTCTCATATTAAATGGGTAAATCAGCATGTTAGTCACAGTTGTGAGCTGTTATAGTTGTGATTCGTCACATTTGGCAAATGAATGACTCGATGAAAATTCAACATGGTCTGTATTTGAGCAGAATTATATGTTTCGGATTGGCTCATCACTGTAATCTTTGACTAAATAAGACAGAACAGTTATTGGGCCAACTTCTCTTCCTATGCTCCTCAAGAGAAACTGCACTGCATGGGATCTCTGTTAATATGCAAGCAGTTTTGTCTAATCTCAGTATTACTGAAAAAAAGAGTTGGGACTTTATAGTCATTTTACAAAATCATAAAGTAACATCCTTGAAATTATTGTTTCTACTCATCAACAGGGCAGAAAGATGTTCAATATAAGCAATTCAAGTAAGGTGAATGCAAACTTAGTAAATGGCAGGTTAGTATTATACAGTTTCAGAGTTCTCAATCTTAAATTTGACTGCATAGAAAGTATGTCATTGAGTCAGATCTGGGTTTCAAGCAGGCTGATGTATTTAAATCTATTGTAAAATGGCATATATCACTCCAGTAGTGACAACTTGCATGTGTAGAAAATGATAGCAAATTCACCCATCATTCATTCAAAATTATTCATCAGTCATCATTCATTCTAAAATATTGGTTAGCAATGAGAAATTCAGCATATTTCAGTGACAGAATGTTACAAGAGTGTCAATAGTCTGTATTCCATGCACTGCAACTGCAAGAAAGAAAATGCAGTAGCAATACTCTCAGAGTTTAAGCTGGTTTCAGAGACACCATTAGGAAATGAAGAGTGGTTTCACAACATTGTTTTATCATTTGGTAATCAGGTTAGAGGCCAATCATATGTGGTCATTGCTGCAAAGCAGATGAGGTCAGAGTTCCTCCCCACTATTATAAGGTTATCAACTTAAATACCTTTAATAGTCTTTTCTGAGAGGGAAAAAATAGGATATGATTAAAGAAAACTTTAAAAGAACGTATCTCTTAACTTCTGGAGTTGTGTGGAAATCAAACATGCAATATCTGTTAAAAGGAGTGAGAAGTTTATGTCTAAATGCTATTAAAGTGTTTGGGGGGGGTGGAGATGATGATGGAATGGCTTTCTGTAGAATAACTCTGATGCTGTGAAGATCATCTTGGTGCTCTCTGAGGGCCTTGCTGAGGGATGGGGCCTGCTCAATGAGGGTGGTATTTAACCTTAGCAACAGGCGAAGCAGACTCTGGCCATGACTTACTGCCCTCTGTGATAGCAACAGACCAAAAAATGAGCCTGCCTTTGCAACTGTGGAATGCCTGGGTTAAGACTATTAAGAAACTACCACAGAATGTGACTATACCAAAAAGTCAGTGACAATGAGGTTTTTTATTCTTTACCTTTATTTGCGACATGTCAAAGTAAGAAGTGTGGAAGACATCCAGGAGCTGCAGAATAAAGAACCTTGTATCCTGTGATTACACAACTACTTTAAAAGCAAGTTGAAATACAACTGAGATAGAATGAAAGAAAAAAATGCAATGTTTTCTGAAAAATCATCTGCATACCTGTTTTTTTAAACTGAAATATATTATTTCACATGAGGAAAGGCTGGGGTAACGGGGGCTGTTTAGTCTGGAGAAGAGGAGACTGAGGGGAGATCTTATTAACATTTATAAATATCTAAAGGGTGGATGTTCAGGAGGTTGGGACATGCCTTTTTTCTATTGTAGCTAGCAGCAGGACAAGGGGTAATGGGATGAAGCTGGAACACAAAATGTTCCACTTAAATATAAGAAAAAACTATTTCACTGTGAGGATGACGGAGCCCTGGCACAGGCTGCCCAGAGGGGCTGTGGAGTCTCTTTCCTTGGAGGTCTTCAAGACCTGCCTGGACATGTTCCTATGTGACCTGATCTAGGTTGACCTGCTTCTGCAGGAGGATTGGACTAGATGATCTCTAAAGGTCCCTTCCAACCCTTACCATTCTATGATTCTATGATTCTATGATTTATGTTATTAAAAACTGGGCATAGTGCTTTACAGACAGTAAAAGACAATAGACCAAATGTTGCTGTTACTCACAGACAGAGCAGTTTGACAAAACCAGCACATTGTCTTTGCTCACATAGTTTAAAGTCTAAATAAAGATATATGATCAAAATATCAGTAATTGGCTCAGAAAGGTGGCAGAGAAAGGGCAAAAGGTGAAAAAAGCTGTATTGGTGAGTTATAAAATGCTTAATCATAAATAAAGCAGTTTTGCTGGGTGCCATAAGCTTTAAAAACATTACCTACAATTTGTTTATATTATGGAAATGAAGGATTTTCAAAACAGTGTTTGGAAAGAGATGATACTATTCCCTGAAATCTACTCAGTACATTAAAATGAGTCAATACATATGTTATACTTCTCCTTTTTTACATAATCCAGTTAACTGAGAAAAAGGTAGAGATTATTGGTATTGTCTTTTGACTGAACAACTCACTAGAAATCTATCATTTACACAAATAATATATTTTTCACGTATATCTTTTCAATCATAGGTTTCTTCTCAAAAAGTAGCATTGAGAACCTAGCATGGCATTCAAAGTCCAAAGACATTCTTTATGATTAAATGCAATGATTTTTTTTCTCTGACTTCAGCCAAACTCTGAGAGAATAAAGTGTCAGCTTTGAAGGAAAAAGAACAAAAAAGCAAGGAAGTGGCTAAACGTAGTTTACATTAAAAAAACCCTTTCCCAAATGCATGATAGTACTGGTAAAACTGAGTAACATTTTTGCTTTTGCATGGTTCTAAGGATATGATTTAGCTAATCATTAGTTATTCCAACATAAAGTTATGAATTCAAAGTAGCAATGCTCAAGTAAGATAATTCCACGTGCTCTACTTGTTCCAGAATAACAATAGTCACATGTGGAATTATTTGGTAATGGATATAGCTGAATAGATACTTTGGATATCTGAATAGGCACCTTTGCGTAGCACAGTTGGGAAGAAACAGGATAGGAGAAGTGAAGAAATCTGTGATAAAGCAGGAAGCAAGTGAAAAGAAATAAAACATTTGCAAATTGTGGGGAGCTTCGAAGGAGCAGCTGGGGGCTGTCCTGAGACTGGGCCAACACTGTCCCTACAAAATTGCTCTACTCTTAAAGACTTGTATATTTTAAAGACTTTATGTTCCCCATACAACTACTTTTAAAGTTCTGTGAGTGAGAACTGCAACCTCCCTGGCTAAGGAACTCCCTTTAGTATGGCTGTTAGTGTATAATTCTTCTTTCTTTTTAAAAAGCAGCAGCTTTTTCATCTGCTTTGTAGAAAAATCCACATCAACAATCCCATTGAATGTCATCAATAATCCCATTCTTTCATCTGGAATCAAAACTATCCTTTCAGTGATGTGTTAAATCCCCCCCCCCCTCAAATTATTGCAAAAAATAAACACAGCATATAACTACTGTAAGTATTCCCATAGGAGAAAAGTACCTTTTCCTGATTTCTCAGAATTCGTTTCCATTGAATTCTCAGCACCCACTTAGTAGACATTAACTGATGTCATTGAAAAAAAATTTCTGACCTTACTGGGAGCAGAATCAGAACCTGGATTCATAGATTTTAAGCAACACAGCTGAATTCAGAGGTGAGAACTAAATTAACTGCTCCTCTGTATCCTAAGAACATGAAAATGTAGTGCAATCGTATTACTCAGTGAGGATCTATTCACTGGAAAATCACTGAGGGAATAATGAGGGGGGAAGAACAAGAGGAGGAGGAAAAGGTGAGAAGAAAAGAGGAAGAGGGCAAGAGAGAGCAAAGAGGAAAAAGAAATTTGCTTTTGATGTCACAGTTCTATCAACTCATGCATTTTTCATGGTTACCAACTAGTGCTAAAATAATGCTGTGCTGACAATCTGAGCATGAAAAAAAAAAATCAGCCGAGTTCCCAAACATCATTATACTGGCTTTAAAATAATCAGATTTACAACATTTTGAAACTCAAAGCTTTTATTTCCTTTCTAATTTGTGAGCCTTTTGGGTTCATATATTCAAGATTTTCTCTCAAACTTGAGATTTATAAAAGTAATTATTTTTAAGGAGACCTGAGGATCCAGTTTAATCACATCTGCTGAAAAGCTACAGCTTAAAACGAAGCTAAGTGTTGCAAAATCTCACTGTAATCATAAGAGCTGGCAACACTAAATGTCATAACCATGGCATATTGCACAGTTTTGATGCAAAACGAACTAAAAATTACCAGATGTTAGATACAAGTGCATTAACTCAAGTTGCATTTGTGCCCTTTGCTAGAAAGTAATAAAAAACTGAAAATGAAGCCAGCTGACGAGTGAAAATAAACTCTTAGGACTTGAGAGTTGACCTGTTTTGTAGTTCCAGCTTCATATTTTGTAAACTGAAGTAGAAGCAGCAAGCATTAACATTTCCCAGTGCTTTTGATTAAAATCTGATCACTTTTTGATCAAAGTAATTCACAGATTGGATTTACTAATTCTTTTAGGTTTTAGTCACACAAGCCACAGCGGTGTTGATTGTTGCCTTTACTTGCAGAGGCAAAGAAAACAACCTGTGCACAGGTGCAGGAAACAACACAGAACTTTTAGTTGCAGGAACAGCATTTCAAGTTGTAGACTTAGACTGTTTAGATATCAGCCTTTAGCTGTTATTCACCTCAATGGTTATGTGGAGTTTTTACAATTATTCTGTAGATTTTTCATCTAATTCCTGGACTTTGTAATGATGAACTGTGATGGATGTGGATTTTCTCTGTTTTTACGTCTTTGAGTGGTTAGCAACATTAAGAACACAATTAACACCCCAGATTTATTTAGCTTTCTTTATTTAGCATCAATGCATTAACGTAAATGCATTAGTAAAAATAAAAAGTAGTGAAAAATTAATAAACTAGTAAAACCATGTAGTGGCATTTTCGTTGAAATGGAAAAAAAAAAAAAAGGGCAATGTTGAGGGTCTCGCAATGACATATACTCTCAGCAAAATATACCCCCGTGCCCCGTGCGCTCTGACAGCAGTACACTCCTCGGCTTTCGGGCCGTAACTGAGAGAGAAACGTCCCCGGAACTGGACTGTCAAGCGCCGGCACGGCTGTGGACCCGCCGAAGGGAACAGCCCCGCAAGAGACGCGCCTGCTCTGGCTCGCAGGGCAGGTACTGGGGATCGCTCCGGGAGCTGGTGGTTAGTGGGGCTGGTGGTCTCCCTGGGGCTGGTGGCCTCCCGGGGGCTTGGCGGCGGTTTGGGCAGCGCTGGTAATGCCGGTGGCGGGAGGCGCGGGCGGGCAGCGCCGCACGCCGCAGGCTCGGCCGCCCCGCCGTGCCGTCCTGTGCCGTGCCGTACCGCCCGCAGCCCGGCCCGGCCCGACCGGCATCGCTGCGCAGAAAGAGCCGCCTTCCCCGGCGCAGTCAGCCGGCCTGGGCCCACCCCCCCGCACCAGAGACCTCCGGCTGACAATTCAAAAATGGAGGATGCGCCCTCTCAGCCATTAATTAATAATGTAGCTCGCTGTCTTCCTGTGTGACACACGCTGGAAGGCACCGAGCGGCCAATAAAGATGTAGGGGAGAGCAGGGGAAGGCTCCTCCCCGCAGCTCTTCCTGATTGAGAGCTTGAAGAAGTAGATCAAAAACTTCCCAGGAGCCGGGGTGGTAGAGGAAAGGGGAGAAACGCGGCGAGGGGGACCGCGCTTCGCACCGGCCGAGCAGCAAGGGCAGCCTGCGGCCGCACCAGGTGGGCAGAGGGGAGGGAACCCCGGGTCCCCAGCTGCGGCAGGCCGTAGGCGGGCAGCCCCCGCGCCGCGGCCGCGCTGTCCCACGGCGGCGGCCGGGCCGGGGCGAGGCGCGGCTCGGGACTGGGAGGGCGCGGACCCCCGTTAGGTTAGGCAGCGTCCGGGCAAGAGGGGAAGGAGAGAGACCAGTGGTCGGCGCTGCCCCTCCTGGGTGTTTGCTTTGCGGGAAGGAGGAGGCGGAGGGGGAGTGGGAGTGGAAGTTGGTGTCCGGCCCGGCGACTGTGGGTCAGAGGCGGGGGCAGGGGGTGACCCGGGGGCAAGTAAGCCGGAGGAGACAAAGCCCGGCGGTGTTGGCGTTGGCCGGGGTATCCCCGAGCCGAGCACGTTGCGCGGCTGGGGCGGGGGGCGCCGCCTCCACCCGCCGCTCGGCGTCATGGCCCCATTGTGAGGTAGAGGGAGGCGGAGGAAGGAACCGTCGCTCGCTCCGCTCAGTCCCAGGCAGGCAACGGCGTGTCAGGCACAACAAAAGGCCGCCGCCGCCGGCGCTTTCTCCCGCTCCTTCTCCGGCTCCCCCGGGGGGAGGGACACGCCGGGCCCGCTCCCTCCTCCCCGGGCCGGGGGTCGCCGCTGCCCACACTCGCTCAACTCTCTACCTCCGCATTTTTTTTATTTTTTTTTTTCGGTTTCCCCCCTCAAAGCGGGTCCTGGAGAAGGAAGAGAACACGGAGCGGGGCGATGCCGCTGCTGCACCGAAAGCCCTTCGTGAGGGAGAAGCCACCCCCCGACCTTCGGCCGGACGAGCGCGTTTTCTACTGCAGGGTCACTAACGAGATCTTCAGGGACTACGAGTAAGGGACAACCCCCGTCTCTATGTCCGTTCTGCCCCCACCGCCCCCGACGGCGGGAGAGGAGCGGTTTAACACCCGAACGGCTGACACCTGGGCGGGCGGGGAGGGGATTCCCCGGCAGCGCCGCGAGGAGCTCTACCGGGGGGGCGTGAGGGGGGGCGCGGCTGGCGCCGAGCCCGTGCCCTCCCGAGGGGGGTGGTGGGAGAGGGCGGATCTCTCGCCCGGGGCAGGGGGAATCCCTGCTCCTCCTCGGCGGGGGTGCCCCTTGGCCTCTTCTCTTGACGGGGAAGTAAAGAAGCCGGCTCCTTTTTCAGCGCTGGCCTCCCGTTCCCCGCACCGCTCTTTTCGCCGTGTCGCCCCCGCCGGGGAAGTGAAAGTTACGCGTGTGGGAGGCGGCGGGCGGTAACGAGCGTCTGCCGGGCCTGGGCTCCCCCCGCTCCCCTCCGCCCCCGCCGGCAGCCGCGTGTCGGCGGCAGACGGCGCTAGGCCGCCCCGTGGAAGGGCCCGGGTTCAGCCGGCGCCGCGGGGCAGCGGGAGCACTCGCCCGGCGCTGGTCCCGGCCGTTCCATTGTTGTGCTGGTGGTCGGGTGGGGGCTGCCCCTGCGGAGCCCGCAGGGCACGGCCGGGCTCGGCTCTGCGGCCGGCTGCCGGCGCCGTTAACGTCTCCCGGTCCGCCGCCGTGCTGGGGTGCCAGAGCCGCCGCGCCGCCCAGGGCCGCGCTCGCCCCGCCTCCGCGGGGAGCCGGCGGCTGACCCGGTTGGAAATGGCTGTCGGGCCGCGGCGGCCCAGGCGCAGTGGGGAGCGCGGCGCGGGGGTCGTGCACCTGTCCGGCGGGCGCGCGGGTCCCGCGGACGCAGCGGCAGCGCCAGCGCCAGCCGTTAGGCTCGGTCTCAAACCCAGCGGGCACAGCTGTCCCCCGCGGATCTCTTGCTCTTCAAATTTCATCTCCCGCTCTCCGTCACCCTCTCTCTTCTTTTTTTTTTCTTTTTTTCCCCTATCTTTTTACATTTTTTCCTTCTCCATGTGTTTAAAAAAAAAAATAGTGAAAATGTCGTTAACCGTTGAAGGCGTATTGCACGGGTAGTCGCGAACTTGCTGCCTCTTTATCGCTTGTAAGAACAATGGACAGAAGGTATTTAACGAGATGATTTTCAAAAGATAAGGTGTTTTCTCCCGCAGTCTGATCCAGCACCATCCACGCCTACAAAAAAGCCCCCGCATCTATAAACTCTTTTTGTTTTTTTTTAAAAGACGTGCAGACTAATGAGATTAAATCTGAAATACTTCTCATTTGCAGAATACGAAAGTAGAGCACACCTAAATCGTGTCGTGTTTAGACTTGTTTTTCTTACTCAAATACACTTCACCTAATGAAATTTTGAAGAAGTTGAGTTGGGTAACTTTGGAGGGTAATGCCTTACAGTTTCCTGGAAGATGTACTCTGGAAGTTTTGTGGACGTTTATTAAGTAGTGTTTTCATTGTTGGGCATATAAGAACCTAACGGGGAAGAGCTAACAGCCTTTTATTTATGTAGGAATTAAGTCCTTCTCCCCCAACTTCCAATATTTTGAAAGCTACTTTTCCGGTTACAATTATTATCACGTAATTAGATGACTCTCTTGTGTTTGTTGACACTGCACTGAAATACGTGTTGGCTACTTGTAGTTTTCGTAAAAATTCAGCATGAACAGTATCCTTTAAAAGCATCTTTCTGCTCTCATAGTTTGGTGAGTATTTTAAGTATTCTGACACGCTCATTTACACTGCAAACATGTTGTCACTAAGAAAAAGTATGAAAGACTAAATTACGTATTTAACCAAAGTTCACAAATAAGGGGATAAATTTAGACTTGTATTCACACAGGCAATCCCTAGAAATGTCATCTGGTGGTTAGCTAAGAGGTCAGGGCTTGGAGTATGGTATTTGGGAAAACTGCAGAAAACTGCTATTCTTGGAGTTTTTTGTGTGTGTATGTGTAGAGGGTTTTTTTTGTGTTTTTTTTTTTATTTTGTGTTTTTTAAAATTAATTTCTGGCCTTTTTTGTTAGGTTAGGTAAAATTGGTGCTTTGGATCGAAAAGCTTAGTGTTTTTTATTTAGCAATGTGTCTTGGCACAGATGAGTAAATTTACATTGTTAGGGGTTTGTGACATAAGCTACTGGAGAACACAGGGTCATCTTTCAGCAGATTGTAAAGATGCAGATCCTTGTCTCTGCTGATTGCAAAGTGATGCTTCAAATAGCTGATGTCTTCTGAAAACAATCTTTCCCATTTCTTTGCCTAATCAAGGACAGCTAAATTAATGGGGATAGGGAGGGCCCACTTAAAAAAAAAAAAAGTATTAGCTATTTCATGAAAGAAAAACATTGTCTAAATCAGGCTTCTCTGAATCTATTGTGCAGTAGAAACTTGACTTTTATGAGGAGAGAATTAAAAATTATGGTGTCTTGACTAGATCAAGGGGGCTGTATAGATTTCATATGCCACCCTCTTCCTCAACCATAAGAACACAAATGGTTAATTTGTAATTGCTACAAATGGTTAAGAATTCAGTTTTCTTTTTTGTTTGGTTGGTTTGGTTTTGGTTGTGGGTTTTTTCAGAGCACAAACTTGATGTTGAAAAGCATCTTTCATGCCCATGGCAGCTTCAGTAGAGATTAATACAAATCATACATTAGTATTACTCTTCTTTGTATAAGAAATCCTTATGCTAGTACAAGGAGAATTTGGCAAGACTAGTATTTTGTAACTTGACTTTCTTGCTAAGAATGTATTTCCTTTTTAATCTGAAATACCATCACAAAATTTTGTAACCCTTCTAAAGAATGTGCAGTGAGGTGGCAGTGTTTGATTGTATTTATCAGGAGTAACAGGAACTAGGGGAGCTTATGTTCTTAGTGCTTCGTTGTACTCCTGGTTAGAGGGACCGATGTGAGGACAGACCAACATAAGGGTTTCTGGAGCCATAGCAGTGACTGGAAAAGCAAGTATGGGAGAGCAGAAGATGCATGGGATGATGCTTTAAACTAATGGGATGTTAGCACCATCTTTGACACCTTGTCTGTGAAAGTTAATAGCAGATACAGATGTGGGGTGAAATCTATTAAAGTCTTACTTGTAAAGACAGCCTGAAAAAGTAAATGAGTAGTGTAGATACAGGGATAGGAACATACCTCATTCTGAAACATGGGGAAAGGGCAGTTTTGCATCTTCAGCACTTACTGAAACTTCTTTTTACTTTGGCCTGTGGAATTCTTGGTTACTGTCAAAAAGAGATCTGTTCAAAAGGCTTTTACAAGTGCCTTAGTTAGATTAGGTGGATTTTTTTCTGTTTTGTTGAAGATAAATTCATAGCTTGAAATATATTCCTTAATGCATAATTAACCTCTAAATATAAAGGAATAAATATCTTTCAGGATTCTCCATTGTTTTAGGCATTATTTTGTAATATGTATTATTGACCACTTCTGGAGACAAGGTAGTTTACAAGAATGCCTTTATAATATGGAATGGCAGAGTTGGTGTTCCATGATTACCATCCTACCATAGCCTAAATAGATTATATATTAGAGGCTCATAGGGGCTTCAGGATTAAAAATATCAATTTTTACAAATTAGCCATTCCATAGGTTTTTTTTTCTTTGCCTCTCTTAAATTTCACTTACTTATTTCACTTATTTACACGACTTTCTCCTATTTTGCATTCTGTAATGTACAGTTCTTCTGCTTTAAAAAAGAACACTGTCTCTCAACTTGTTTTTAATGTGTTCTAAGAAAATGAATGAAAGTAAATGGTTTGAAATGAATATATTCTTGAAACACTAGAAATACAAAAGATCTTGGACTCAGTAGGAATACTTGGTTAGTTCAAGCAAAAGGCATCTGTCATTTCTAGGCTGGATTTTTATAGCCATTGCAAGTGAAGTCAGCACAGAGATTGTAAGTAATTTATATCTAGCTTCTATTAATGAAGTGCCTCCTATCAAATACTTACCAGGTGGCAGTATTGAACTACTATATAATAATTTGCTGATAATTTTGCTGTTCACCTCACCTTGCATGGATATATAGCTAACTATATGATGTAAATGAATAAAGACATCCATCTGAGAAGACAGCATTAACTCTTACTATGAAGACAGCTCGATTTTTAGTCCCTGCCCCTTGAGTACTTGAGCTGATGCAGACATCTTCACCAAGGCACTGCAGCCCCGTTTGACTTCTCATAGGCAGGTGGGACCACACAAGTGAGCTTTGTGGACATGTTTCATATGAACTTCCTTTTCCATGTTGTGAAGCATTACGGAGATCTTGAACCAGTGAGAAAGCCTCAAAGACTGTAATACCCTAGATAAAGACATAGATAGGGCTTCAGATGGGATGTAGCAGCAGATGCACTTGCTGTGGTGCGTTTAAGTTGAAGGTAGAATATGATCAAGTGCATTATTACTCTTCTAGGGAATAGAAAGGGTACCACTGCTGCTACTGTTCTCTTGGTTTGGTAGCAGTTGGTAAATTTTTCTTTTTTTGCAATAACTGATGTGCACCACAGAAATAGGGACAGAATAGGTGTGCACCACAGAATAGGGACACTGTACTGCTGTACTGTTGGGATTTTGGTTTTTCCTTGCTCTCAAACCAAGTTAAAGTGAGATGGTTAAAACACTGCAATAAAACTGTGAACAGACTAAGCCACAGATAGCACATCAAAGCCATAGGTAATGATTAGCTGAAAAGAAAGAAAGCTTTTGATATCAAATGCAACTTTTTTCACTCTTTTTCTTCCTTGTAAGTTCATGGGGGAAAAATCCACACAAAACAAAAGAGGAAATGAGGGAGAATGAAACTAGATACACAAACTACTCTTGTGTGCAAATGATAAAATGTTTTCCTCAAATATGTTTCAGATAATCTTAGAATTTTGCATTTACAATAATCACGGTTTAAAAAAATTTTACAGAGGATTTGCTTGTTTAGGTTGGTTTTTTGGTTTTGGGTTTTTTAGGGTAGGATTTTTTTTCTCCCACTGTAAGTTCAATGCTGCTATTTTAAATAGCATGACTGTCTGGTGTCCTCTCACAAAGAATAACAGTGGTTCTTAAAGGGACACAGTAAGCATCAACCTTAGGCCCTCCCTCTCTGCTCTCTCCCCTCTTTTTTTTTTTTTATTTTTTTCTTTTACCTTCATAATTTTTGAAAATTGCGTTCTGGTACATTTTTTTCTTAACAGGGTGATTTCCTCCTTCCTGACTAAAGATAATTGTAAAGAACCTCTTTGAGACACAAAAATACGTAGAGACACACAGCTGCCTGAAGATTTGGGTACCTATTTCTTTATCCACTGAAGTCCATAAGACTACTGAAAATTATTGTCAATCTAATGCAGAAGTATTGAAATGTAGGCCAGGAAGAGACCTGAAGAGATCATGTTTTATG
The DNA here is from genome assembly GCF_028858725.1 of Colius striatus. Lineage (NCBI taxonomy): Eukaryota > Metazoa > Chordata > Aves > Coliiformes > Coliidae > Colius > Colius striatus. The sequence goes on along the minus strand of NC_084764.1, from coordinate 19,328,527 downwards.
TATTCTATCACATTAAACAAACAAAAAAACCTCACCGCACACATTTTTGTTTAGCCTATTCTACAAAATGTTTAAGTAACTATTCTGTACTGATTCACCAGGTTGACGGCAAAAAAAAAAAGACTATTCTGTCGTATGCACAAAGAATGACTGACAGCCATCCATTCTCCATCTACTGAAGAATAATCTCTCATCTTTTCTCTCCTTTGTTCTCATTCTCTCATTTAGAGTAAGCAAACCCAAATTACTCCTTATGAGTATTAGACCTATGTATTTCGAATACGTTAAGTAAATTCAGGTGATACAAAAATCTGAAATTTTGAATATTAATCAGATAATATATCTCTTTCTCTTCTGTCTTTTTCCCCTTCTTGCAGCTGATGTTCTTCTGAAAGCACCTCTCGGAGGAATCCTATGCTTATAGAGAAAGGATTATCTGAGCTAGGACTGTCCATTGTCCTCAATCTGGAATTTCCATTTTCATTTACAAAATGTTATGGTCCATCTGCACTGAACACAGTCATTTGCATCAGTCTAACTGATGCTTGTTTGTCAGATTGAGTTTGCAGGGAGCCTGCAAGAAAAAGACTCAAAGTGTGAACTGTCCAATTCTCTAACACCATGACTAGAAATTATTTGAACAGTTCTATAGTTTTTTTAAAAAATATTTTTAAAGGAATGAAACGTCAGTACAGGTAGCTCATGTAGCATGCAGTATTCTGAAAGCACTGTGTGTCTGCTTTGGAATAATTATGTTGCACTGATGCAAGACAAAACAAAACTCAGTTTGTCACATTTTGTGTTGCAGACTTAGTAATACTAGTCCATTAATTTAAAGATTTTTTTAAGAAAGGCAAATAAAAACTATTTTGTGAACTGGAACATATTGAAACATTACTGTCTGATGTTTTAACATGGTTTTGTGAATAGCTACATCATCTACTTCATCTAGAAAGTGTTTAACAAACGACCGTTTTTCTGATACCTGTCAAAACCTGATGGATATTGACTAATGAAATCTTTCTTCATTCTGATAAAATAACTAGTAAGCAAGCAGTAACAAAATTTTAGCATTAATTGGAGATACAGGGATGAAGGAGAATCGATACTGGCTAACGGAGGAGAAGAATGTAGGGAAAAATAGTTTAATGCTTTTTCTAAGAGCAATGCAAACAATGAAGGAATAAAAACTATTTAGAGAACTACTTGATGTTAACTTTTTACCTCTCCCATCTTTTCGTTTGTGAGCTGTGGCACTCACAATCTGAAACTTGAATAAGTTTCAACATGTTTCTGTGATCATAAGGTTGTTTTATGTTTGTACAGTTTTAGACCCTCCTCTTGCAAATATTTGTGTAAATGTGGGGGATGTGAGGAGAATAAGACACGTATTAAACTCAGTGTGATTATTCTTATGCATAAGGTTTCTTACACTTGAATATTTGTTTGCAGCACTTGTAGGTCTTGATTTCTTAGTGTAGTGAGAGGAGGCTTTGGTTTTACTATACCAATTTAACCTGCTATGGCTAAAAATGTTAAATAACTCTTGATTATTTACAGCCTGTACATGGGTAAAACTGCCCTTACATTTTAGACTGGTAAAAGAACTTTGCTGGTTTTATTAATGAGCAAATTGAAAATGTTGTAACTCAACCATATTTTTTCCCCCCCTACCCTCTGCCTTTCTTTTCAGTGATTTTTTTGAACGCACCATTCTGTGCAACAGTCTTGTGTGGAGCTGTGCTGTCACAGGTAAACCAGGACTCACATATCAGGAAGCACTGGAATCGGAGAAGAAAGCTAGACATAATCTTCAAAGTTTTCCAGAGGCACTCATCATTCCAATTCTGTACTTGGCCACTCTTACCCATCGCTCCCGACTTCATGAGATCTGTGATGAAATCTTTGCTTATGTCAAGGATCGATACTTTGTTGGTGAAACAGTGGAAGTAGCTAGAAATAATGGTGCAAGGTAAGTATATTTAAAAATAAATGCATATTTCTGTTTAGTGGGGATGGTTTTTGTGTGCACTTTTTTAAAACCAAAAATTGGGATAAGAAAATCCATCAAACATACCTGAAGTGAGATGGGATGCTTAAGCTAGTGATACCATTACTGCTTCTCCCTATGGGTACCATTGTATTTCTGGGCTTTGTATCTTTTTCTTTAGCTCAGGTGCAGCTGTGCAGGTAGGACAGCACTCTCAGGTCTTGACGCTGCACTTTTTTGGTCTGCATGGTGGATTTGCAAAAGAATGTCAGTCCCTTGGTGGGAGAGAGATAGGTTTGTGGAATGAGATTTAATGAGAAACTAGGGGAAGCTATGAATTAAAAATCATGTGAAAGTTTTGAGGAATCATTCAGAGTATAATTCATCACATGGTGTTTTGTGGTATTTGGAATGGCCAAACTATTAAAAGCTAAAAGAATCGATGAAAGTTGGATTTTTGCATTTGAGATAGTGACAAAAATTGTGACTGCTTTCTCAAGAGAAATTGAGAATTAGTCATCAAATACTTGTAATGGGATTTAATGTGATGAACTTTATTTCCCCAGGTGGAGTTAGTGTTATGCTTATTCTTATACTGACGTATATATTGCAAGCATTTTAATGTTGTCTTAGACTATTTTAAACGTGAAAGAATTTTGAACTTCAGATGGTTTCTCATATCATCAGTACATATTCTCTGCAGTATAAGTAAGTTGGTCAACACGTAGGTAGCTTTAGTCTTTCTTTAAAGTGGCTTCTAGGAGAGGACTAGAAAAGGTCAACATTTTGTCTAAATGAGTTTGCTGTTTCACTTAACTGAGGTTTAAAATAGGAAAGACTTAACCATGCTCAACTTGGAAATACCTGCAGAATGTGTGCTATAACCTTTGTGGATTCAGCTGTTGCTGTCTGATTTTGTTTGTTTGTTTGTGGGGTTGTTTTGTTTGACATTTTTCAAGAGGAAGGTGCCATCTTACACTACAGAGTACATGAGGCTTTCTTGGGCAGCCTGAGGTTTTGGCATGTAATTTGGTGTATATTGGGTGATAGGAGTGGATTGGTTTAAAGTGGTCATTGGAGAACATAGTTATTCTGTACAAGTTTTTTTTTTAATGCCTGATCCAGATCTTACTTGAGGCAAATTTTGTACTACACCAGGAGGAAAAATCTGTTGATGTGTTGCAGGGACAAGTTGTGAGGAAGTTTGTGTGGGTATGGACGTAAGGTTTAATAGAAAAGCTTTCCATCTCTACTCTATTCCTTTCAATCAGTGAAGTTGCAGTCTGCAAAGCCAGGACAAGAGCAACTTAGATAGAGCTGCTGCTTTTTGTACAGAAAACTTAAATCTGAAGTTTGTTTCTGTCTTTTTCATCTTTGCACTTGCTTAATGACTGGACACAGATTACCGCTGAGAATAAGGTGTTTTTTTAATCTAGAAGCCTGAATATTATGAACTGTCATTGTAGCTCAGCTGTCGGTTTTTATTTGCTCATTGAAAAGCCATTGTTTTAAACCTTTTATTACTGTCAGTTTCCAAACTAGTAGTAAAAAATGCTTTGGAAGAACAGACTTTTTTTCCCCCCAAAAAATGACTCTTCTGTTTCACTTTTCAAAGTTCTCTGCTAAAATATTTACCCGTATGCATCTGAGCTTTTCAAAGCTTAAACAGAAAGTTGGCTTATATGCAATAAATACAAGTCTCTTATTCTCCATCTTTTCAAATTAAGAATATTTTTCACTCTTCTTTTTAGACTATCATAAACTAGTTTATGTTTTCCCTAACAAAATGTAAGCTATATTATGTTCAGAGAAATTCATGACATGATTCTGTCTCATGAAGGTAGTGCTATCATTTTTTAACCTGCATCTAATTCAGTCTTTGTGTCTATTCGAAATTGTGTTGAGATACATATCTAACAATTATGTGTTTGTTTCACTTTCACAGATCAATATATTAATAGGATATAAGTGCAATGTCTTAAGCCTTTGAGGTGACCTACATATCATTAAAAATATCTAAGATTCAGATAAATATTTTTGTTGAAAATTAATCAGCTAGTGATTGTCTGTGTTAAAACTACAAAAGCATAATTTTGTTTGGTAAAATGAACTATGAAAAATTCACCTTAGCTGATTGCATACCACTGATTTTCTACACAACTCAGACCTTTAATGCTAAATCCAGGAAACAGTGCAAATAACACGGTAATGCAGATGGATTTTTGTGCTTAGAGATACATAATTAAGGAATACAAAGTGGGAGGAGGTGAGGCATAGTTATTCTTCTGCCCGATTAACAGTTGACTTTGACCTATATTTTGAAGTACTACATTGGGGATTAAGTATAGCAACTCATGTTACTTGTAAATAACATGGCTGTTGAACAGAGGTTTTTCGTGATCTTTTCTAGCAGAAATGGTCACAGTCCATTTATAGTATAATAGCATTCTGTGAGAACAACATTATTTTAGAGATCATGAAAAAATGAAGCTTTTTGCATGTGTAATGTCAGCAGGATCGGTTGTTACCTGAGCACCATGCATCATTTAATGCAAAGCCAACAACACAATGCATGTGTAACCAGGGGTTGCTCAGGCATTTTGAGTATTGCTCTTCTGTAGCTCCTAACTTTCCACATGTAATATTCTTGTAGTATAAATTGCTTTGATGCAGCTTTCTAGATTTTGAACAAAGTGAATGGGAAGGAACCCAAACACTGGAAGAGTTAACATTTTGGCTTAATGCAAATGTTTTTATCTTGAGCATGTGAAGTAGTTGGATAGAAGGTGTTAAGAGGATAAGTGCTTTGTGAGGGGCTAGGCAGAATATTTTTTTTGAGACTGGTGGTTCTTGTATCCAACTCATGTGTTCCACTTGTTGCAGAATCTGGTGCCCCATTGCTTTTTCTGATCTTACATTCTAGACTTTTCTGATTTCTAGCCATTTGTTGTGCTACTGAGTTTTGAATTTGTCTGCTTAGCCTTATTGCTAAGGTCTGGTAGGAGGAATTCAGAGACTTGAGGAGGGACCAAAACAAGAGGAAGACAGACTATTTCTGGTGTCTTAACAGCCCTTTTCAACCAGAAAGAAACTACAGAGAAAGCCCCCCAGTCCTGTGATGTAGCTTATTCAGACAACCTTTGAAAATAATGCATGTAATTTGGTAATCTAGTGGAGACAACAAGTAGATAAATCGGCATGGTCTTTAGGTCTTACAGATGATGTATTGATTAAAAATAGTTCAATTTGTATGTGTCTAGCCTTTCTGGCCAAACTAGGGACTGACTTTTCTTCAAAATGCACTTTAAAACATGAGGTACTTGGATTCTCGGTTAAGGAACCACAGGAGTTGTCTAACAACATTTTCCTAGTACTGCCTTGATAAAATGACAAAATTATGATTTGAAACATTAGTCAGAAACCATCACATAATACAGACAGAAAGCTTAATCTCAAATTAAATTTAAGTTTGTCTGAATTGCCAAGGAGTTGGAAACAGCTGACACTACAAGTACTGTTGTTTAGAATGTCAAATTGCTGTTTATGTAAAGTAATTTATACAAAAAGGCATGGAAATTTTTTGCCATTTGGTTAGGGGGGAAAACTAGAGCAATATTTAATATTAAAACATAAAATAAGCAGATAATGTTTCAGCTCACACTTTATTGAAGGAGAGGAAAAATGTAGACCACGTCCCTGGAATCGCTTCTTAAACTTTCAGTTCTGAAGAGCAGGTATAAGACCCATACAACACTAGTTGACTTTTTCGTTTTCCACAAGGAGTGGCATCTCTTGCAGTCACCTAATCCATTTATTTTGCTGTCTTAGTACTGTGTTGTATTACTGGTGCTTAAAACTTGTGAAATTGTTTTTCTACATCTTTGCATTTGAAGTCAGTTACTTGAAAGTTGGAGCTATGTGAAGTGGAAGACCTACCTGAAATAACCTCAATGAATGCTTCAGACCAACCAAATAAAACTTACAACTGTGTAACTCCCTTAGCTATAAGACCTGTTCCTTTCTCCTTGAGGTCAGGACTGCTAATTTTTTTTACTATTATTTTAACTTACCTGAGGAAATAATATATTTAAAGCATGTGTAAACAACCAGTTGTGATGCATCATCAGTGTTTAAGACTGGATGCTATCACAAGAAATAATGTCTGTCTTTTATTAAGGTATGCAAGTGAGCAGTGTGGTAGTTAATTGTTCTATAAGCTTGCAGTCTAACTTGAGCAGTGAGGTTTTGGGTTGGACAACTCTAGTGGCTCTTAGGTTCTTCCTCCCCCGCCCATAAAAATAGCTTATGTGGCAATGCTTCCCCTTCCCCACAGAGGGTGCGGGATGACCAGTTGTTGTCCAACAATTAGTGTGGAAGTTAATTAAAAAGACAGCCACCTGCAGACTAAAATAGATTTCTTAAAGGTAATATATAAGAAGGAAAAAATCATACAGAATATGATGGAGGCAAAAAAGGAATGTCTTTTTTGTTGAATATGACCACTAGATGACACCACTGCAAAAGAATACTTGCCTAATGTCTGTGCATAGGCAACAGCAGAATGCTTTAAGAGAACATAGTGTTTTAAAAAAGAACCCGTTTACAGAAGTAGTAGATAAAGTTTGCTGTTAGGAAGAGTGTTGCATCTGATGATATGTAAGTGTAGGTTAACATTCTTTCTGTGCTATGAATGATCTGATGTTGACCATTGCCAGGCTGTAGGAAATACAGATAATCATGAAGCAACCTTGTCTGCAAGTGAAACTTCTTTTTTTAACTGGTCAATTGTTTGGCTGTTGTCCCAGTGCTTCAGGAGTGCTCATAGTGGATTAACCACGGCATTAGACCAATTAAAGGATTTGCAGTTCTAGTAGCTAAGTTAGTGCATCATACCTGACAGTACTGGAGAGCAGCTTACCTATTCATAGAGCAAGTACAGTTTGCATTCTTCCAGCATTGCTGTTTTAAGGGTCAGTCAACTCCTGGCCTGGAAGAATCACGTTTAAGGAATTCACTTTCTGCTACCCTTAAGTCCTTTGGGATATAAATACATTTGTACTTGTTGACTAATAAATATATTTGTATTTGAGTAATGGAAGCTATGAGATGATGCTTTCTGGGAGAGAACCTGCGACTTCTTCCTTATAGATTGTCAAACAGCTGTTGCAGCTAGTTTTGGTCACTGCCAGTTTCTGCTAGATCTCGTTTCTGTGCATGCTGTCTACTATTATAACCCTAAATTTAAGGTATAGGGTTTGGATTGTTTATTATTTTGGTCTTTTTTTAGTCACTACAATACTATGAATGGAAAGTTGTGCAGGCAAAATGACGCATATACTGGTGTTCGTGCTAGTGCTGTCTTAATTCCACAGGAGAAAGCTGAGGCAGCTACTGTATATGTAGGATTCTCTTATCCTAAGCAAAAACAGACTTACTGCTGGTTTATTTGAAGCGTACAATCTTCCCTATAACTTGACAGACATATGAAGATGCTAAAAGTTGAAAAGAGCATCTCTTACTGTACTTCAGGAAGCCATTATGTGCATAAAACTTATCTCCGTGTGTGCTCTTGTTTTGTGTGTGCATTGAACTGTACCAATTAGCTTACTAAAAGGTGTCACTCTTTCAGTTCTTGTCTCACTTTTATCTAAGTATTTTCAAATGTGTCTGAACTCAGGACAAGGGTATGAGTTACTGCACTTATCTGAAACGACTTAAAAACTTACTTTTGCTACTGAAAAACTTACTAAAAGCTGAAAAAATAGAATGAGGTTATAGGCTTTTGGTACTTGCTGCTGTAGCTTCTTGAATTGCTGACTCTTGGGGTTTTCTGTATTCAGCTAACTTTGCATACTATTAGAAAATATGTGCATTTTGAGTTTTTACATTTGAAAAACTTTGTTTTCCTTTGGGTGTCCGTTTTAAAAAGTGAATTTCCTTTTGCTGCAGACTTGTTGACCATTGTTTTCTTTATGTTAAAAGCTGACCTCAAAGTATTACAGTATTTCCTTATCTCCTCACTTGAAACAGCCTTCTGCATTTAAGGGATGGGATTTTTTGTCAGCTTATTGTAAAGCATACAGAGACATGTTTGTAATTCACCTGGGCCTTAAGGGATCTTGTTTTTTGACTGAAAGAAGGACATAGCAGAGTGCTAGACTTATTTATATCACAGTAGTGAGTGCCAGCCAGATCAAAAGCTGTTTGGCAGAACACTCAGCTGAAGGACAGTGAGAAGTGGTCTCTCATAGCATGTAACTCCAGCCTTTGTTGTATGTAAAAGCCTACTCAGCGTTTGGGAAGAACTCCTCTGAGTTCAATGGAAGTGGTGATAATTGTGGGGTTAAATTTGTTTGACATCTGATCAGAGATGGGCATAAGAGACTTCGAAGAGCTTTGCTTCTGAGTGTAGTACAAAATAAAGCTGTGAGGATAAAGACCATCTTGAGATAAGTCAGAGGATCCTGTACCCTGTTGTTGATACCAGCCTGTGGTATTGAAAAGTTAAGAGTATAGGGTAATCCTTTCTTGCAGGTTTACAGTTCTAGCTTTTGGCTTTCAGTATCTGAGCTAGAGTTGCTGGGACTGTTGTGTAAAAGTTCATCATAGCTCTAGTCTTGATTTACCCAACCCTTTTCTGAATACCTTTGCCATTCCCTTAGTGTGGCTGTAAGCTTTTTCCCAAGATTTATTGTTATTTGAAGAAAGTGCTTCCTGACTGAGGGGAATATTAGGATACATATTGATTTATTTTAATGCTACTGTCCTTTTAGATTGAGGTGCCGTCTGTTCTTTTTTATGGGAATTAGTGAGTGAACATGGTTTGACTCTGGCATAAGCTCGGTAAAGATCTTAAAGCATCCTTTTAAGAAAGTATTTCAAGAAGTAGGCTTCAATTGAGTATCTTCAGCGTTCAGCTCTTCTGTTTTATGTGCTTTATACTATAAGAGTTAGAATAAGTGAACTCAAGTAATGATTAGGTTGTTTAAAAGAGCAGACCTCCATTTGCACTAGAGGCAGAGTGTCTTTGCCTCTTAGCCCAGTGCATTAGCTGCTTGTAGCCATGACTTGACTGTCCAAGGCTAAAAAAAAAGTTTTGTTCATAGATTATTATTTCTTTAATGCCAGAAGGAATGGTTTTCTTTAATTTAATTTTCTTTACTCTCTCATATATCAGTGAATATTACATGTAATTGGATTATGCTTTCATTGACCCAGGTAATGGGTGTTTTACTTGATTTCTTCCCCAAAGATCTCTGGTAATGATTTCAATGAAGGCACAAAGGATAGAGCATAACTTGCTTTCTGAGACAGGTTATTCCATTAATCATTCTCCCTGTTTAATAATAAAAAGGAAAAATAAACCCAAAATGACTGTATTGAGGAGTTTACTACTTATTGAATCAAGTGTATGGAATATATAATTTCAGTCTTATATGATAAGAGATATGAACCGTGTAAATTACAGGGCTGTCCAATGGTTAACCATGGAAATTAAGTGTTGGTAAAATACTCAGTGACTAAATACACAGGTCTTTTTGTTCAGGACTGATTTGTATGTGTGTGTGTATGCGTGTCAGCCTCTTTGTCCTTCCATGGCATTGGGTGTTGTAGGTTGTGATGTGCCTTTCCCGTGGGTGTCACCTTGATTGCAAACTGAGTGTCTATGTGCTCCCTCTAGTGGGCCTCAAATAGTAAGCTAATGACTGCTTTTGATTATTTCCCATTGGAAATTAAATTAAACTTGTTTTTTTAATTGAACTCTCTAGGAATTAGGTCTGAAATAAAACCAATTATTTTAAGAAGTCTTTTTTGAGCAGGTGGGTTTAAAATACCCATGTAATGATACACATGCTGCCATACAGTCAGCTCTTATTATTTAGTACAAAGGGCAGCTTGTGATGTTCTGTGATGTTCTGAAGATTGGAAACCCAAGATCCTGTAATGACAGACTTTTCTCTTCAGACTCAGATGGAGTCTGGTGCTGGGCCAGACTTTAATAAGCCTCATTGGACTTTGGACTCATTTTGGGAACAGATACTAGGCTTTGTCCCCGTTACCTACTTGAGGGCTCTTGGTTCTTTACACAGAGTCTATTTGGATGTGCACGGTTAATTAGTTTGGGCTTCACTCACCAGGAAAATATGTCTTCCAGGCCCAGACCAGCCAGCTTGGGAGACAGGGCTGCATTGGAGTGGCAGCATGCCTGTGGTCAGAGAGGCCAGCCAACTCAGACTGCCTCTGCATGCAGGCAGCTCTGGTGTCCCTGTGGACAATTAAGCATTTGTCACTCTTGTCTTTGGAATATACAAGGATGTTAATAGTGGGATTTGAAAAAATTGTTTTATTTTTTTTTTAAATAACATATCTCGTTGGAGCATCCTGGAGTGCTCTCCTTGTTGAAAAGATGCTTGAGGAGGGCAGCTACAGGCACTAACTGTGTTACTGGTTTGAGTTAAACTTATAAGTAAAGATGACCTAGAATGTTTTAATGTTTTCAACTTTTCTCCCTCTGCCTCCTCTTTTTTTTTTTTTTTTCCCCCTCCTCAATATGTACAGATTTTGGAGAATACTGTCTGCTTGCAGGAAGAGGTGTTTAAGAAATATTTTGACACTCTTTCCTTTTTGTCAATGTTCAGTTCAGATAGAAGAACACTTAGAATTTGTCTGTCATAGATATGATGGGAGTTTTTTGTTAATTTGTTTTTAACTTGAGCATGATGACACACTAATTCAAGCTCTGTTCTTGATGTATTCTCCAGTTTATTAATTTCAAGTGATATTGCTTAGTAACCAGAGAAGAGAATTATTGATTGTTCTTTCTTGCCTTACCTGAGCTTTTAATGGTAGTACGTGACAGCATCCTTTAACTGCAGTAGTTAATGTTCATGAAACAGGCAAGGCTTTAAGAAATTAGTTTTAAAAATAAGGACCATTGAAAGGGATGAAAGTTACTGCTTAAGAATCAGCTATAATACAGTTACCCAGCATGAACTGTCAATTAATTATACTTTTTAATATGTTGTTAATTCTGCCTTTTATAACCAGCATTCAAGATCGCAAAGGGATAAACTTGTTTTGTCAATTGTGTGCATGCCAGATGGAGCTTTAATATGTGTCAGCAGATAAATGGGCCATTATTAAGATTAGATGCATAATGATCATTTCAGCCTTGTTTATTTAGGTCATCAACAGCAGTGAAAGATGATCTCTTACAAGGAAAAATACTTTAGGATCTGAAAATCTTTTGCTTTTCTTAGACTGATATCAAAATAAATGTAAAAGGTTTGGTGTCTAGTTTTAAAGTAATACATGAAGTTAACTTTTTAGTTTACTTAAGGGACAACTGGAATTAATATTTTACCAAGTATTTCAGTGCAAGGCTCTTAGATACTTACTTATTGGTAGACAATACAATGTTTAGTCATAAGTGTATTCCTAAAATAACACCTACTACAGCTTTAGACTCCTTGCACTAGTGATTTTGGTCGTAATAAATGTCTATGTGTTATTTCAGGTTGCAGTGCAAGATTCTGGAAGTCATAGCTCCATCCCATCACAATGGAATGGCCAACGGCCACACCAGCAGTACTGATGGAGACACAATTATCATCAGCGACAGTGATGACTCAGAGACGCACAATAGCTCTGCACAAAATGGGTAAATTATACTTTTACAGTATAAAGCATTTACTTGATCTGCATGGATCATGAGAGTTGAATCGGCTGAACGTGACAAGCTGAATATTCACAGGCGCCAATTATGTTATGTGTAATGCACTGAAGAACTGTGCCTTAGGAGGAAAGGAGTATCTACAAGAATAACCGTTGTTAATCTATTTGGAATGACAGTGTTTCTGATGAGAGATGATGGAAGAGCCGTGTATGCCTGTCACCTGTCCTCTCTGTGCTGCAGAACCTGTGCTGCTATAAGGTGGAAAATGCAGTCATGTTCTGCACTTGTAGTTTGATGCTGCTTAGTATGATGTATAACTTCACTTCTATTGTAGGGCTCACAGTTGTGATTGCCTTATTATAACAGAAGATGCTCCTACTGGAACACTCTGAAAAGGCTTTCCAGAGAGTTAATATGTTTGTGTCCAGAATATGAAAATGTACAGAGCTTTCTTCATTGTGCCCATGTTCAGTTAAATATATACCATAGTATTTAATGGATTTGATTATGATTTTGGGTGCAGTGAAACATGTGCATGTCTTGTCTTAAGGACCTGCCTATAGGCTGGATTAGATTAATAGCATTGAATAAGAGAGCTTCTTATCTATAATTGCGGTGTTTTATTTGGAATATACCTTTACTGGCCAGTAATAGTTTATATATGCAGCTTATCTTAGCAGTATAATGATAATAAAGATTTCTGTGTTTCACGATGTTAACTAAAGAAGAGGGATCAGGTCTTGTTTGTAGCGACATAAAGGCTTTCCATGAGCTATTACTGACTTTGGGATGCCACATGTTTGCAGAGGTTGTTCTCATTAATTACTCCATGAGAACTTTCATGTCTTGACATGCCTTGAATAACTAGGGTGGAGCTCCCCACTTGGCTAAGAAAATAACATGGAATAAATAATTTTTAAAATTCTCAGCTGTCTCTAGAAGGCAGTGTCCAAGTTCTTAATGAAGCAATCCTGCATCTTTGAGAAAATAAATGCATTTTCTGTGTTCCACAAGACATATGGCATTTGAAAGGAGATTATTCTTGGAATTACACAAGCGTGCACAGAGCTAAATGTGGGACTGATCCCTTTATGTTGCTGTCACTTCTGTGCATGCAGAGCTGCTAGTAAGATCGAGTCTTACATTCCCAGTCAGTCTGTGGTTCTTCCCAGCTGGCTGTTTACTTCGACAATGCAGAGAAGGGAGAGAAACGAAATTATCTTTGAAAAAGAGATCTTGTGAGAGTATTCAAGTTTTTGAAGTGCTGTTCTATGGCACACCTTAACTAACACTTATGCTACAAGCTTAAATTGAACACCTCTCATGGCTTTAATATGCTTACTGGAAGTTTTAAGTTATTCTTTTTATAGCAAATGCAAGAGTATACTTACACTTCAAATAGTTTATAGATATGTGTATGCAAACTTGGAAAGTATTATTTGCTGTACCTGTAAAACCTATCTGAAAGTAGACTATTGTTGTCAATTTTTGTATATTGGCACCTAAGATTCTTTATGCCCCTACTTATAACAATAAGAAATCCCAGTGAACTGAATAACATTACTTTGAAGCCCTGATCCTTTAGGGCCTACATTTACTGTTTATGAAGAAAGTTGAATGTGGAGAACACGGATGCTGTTTGCCTTGGGACCCATATCAAGTTGATATGTCCAGAAACATGGTTCTGCCTCTGCACACAAACCTCCAGATTTTAAGACCCATCCTACATGCAAAGCTGCAGTACCGTTAAACAATAGTACAGCAGATGCTTGGTATGTTTATGAGAGAGGGGGAGGGGAGCACAGTACAGATTGATGGGCCATCTGCAAATATTTTTCCTAAAGAATCTGTAAGGCTAGAGAATCTTAACTGAAAATAGATGTCATTAGAGATCTCAACCTTTCACTGACCCTGTTCCTGTCAGTGTGGGGCAGAAATAGCCACGTGTTCTGTGCAAGTGTTCCTGATGACCTTTTTTTATTGTGTTCTGCAGTAGAATTTGAGGTTTTACACAGAGAAAGAGGCTAGTGTGCTCTTGCTCCTGCACTACCTCAGAAAAATATACTGCCTTGTAAGGTCTTAAATATAGAACAAAAGGTAGCAGTCTTCTGAGATCTTAAACCATTGATACTATGCCCTGGGACCCTCTGGTACCACAGAATAGTGGTCATCATAGAACAGAAGTATTCATACCTTAAACTACTGACTTAGGTATAAGATTGAACTCTTCCATTTGCTGTGGCACTCAGCAACAGACTGGAGATTGAGGGACTTGTACTGCAAAATACATGCAGTACTAGCTGCAACATAATTCATGTCATTCCTTCTGCCAGTGATGTGAAGCATCAACCACGTAAAAAATAATAGAAGAAAAAATCTTCTTGACTTGCTAGCTAGTTTGTGCCTATTCAATTTGAGGTATCATCTTTACTTTGGGGAAGGGTTAATTGTTTCTGCAAATTTTGAGATGAAAGCAGAGGTAAAGTTTTTGGAAATAATGCCAGAGGAACCTTACCATCTAGATTTTTTATTCAACCTATTTCTTTGCCTCTATTGGGAGAAGAAATTATGAAGAAGGTATGTCAAAAAGTACAGTCATAGCTTGTCATTAAACCTATACAATGTTTTCAGTAGAACAAATCTTTAATTCTTTGAAGGAATTAAATTCTTATAATTCTTTAAATCTTTAATTCTTACCTTTCCTCTTTCATTTCTTCCTCTCACATCTCTTTATCCTCTTAATCTAATAGTAATGGTAATTGGTCTTAGTCCACTTTATATTGTAAGGAAAGATCAAAGTACTGAATCAAAGACAGCTTAAAATATTCATTGAAAGGTTCAGAGTCAGCATTTTGTTGCAAAATTCACTTGTCCCTAGACTCAGTCCAGAAAGTATAGATAGTCATGTCCTGGACGAGGTAAGTCAGAAGGACAACTCAGAAGTTTCATGGTAAAGCTACCTTTAGACCATGTTGTCTGAATATAATATATAGCAGGACTGTAAGCAAAAATTTATATCCAGCAAAATGCTCTTGTGCCAAGACTCAAACCAGATAGTATAGATAGTCATGTGGTCACTGTGTTAAAGTAATTGAAGGACTGAAGAGATTAATACTTGTCAGTGGTTCAGAATAACCTCATTCAAAAAAGTACAAGACTGACAGGTGCTAGTCATGTTTATTTGAGTGCAGTTGAAACTAGTGTGATATTAGTGAGTCAGTTCTAGTTTTCACCTGCTGAGTTACAAGGTATTCTGTGTTATTTCCTCTGGATCTGGTGGTCTCTCAGGGATGTCTTGTGAAGGTGTGCTGTAGAGAATCTCTACTGCAAAACGGATCTAACCTTTGCCAACTCTCATAATATAAAATAACATAATAATGTGACTTTTATAATAAAGCAACTTGATAACCTTTATAGCTTTCTACAGGTACTGAATTATCATTGTCTTCCTCTTCTGCTCTAAGCAAAATTTTTACCTGAAAGTTGGATTTAACTTCTTAGGGTAATCTTTAGAAACTCTTAAACTAAGCAGAAAAAACCCATCAATGTGTTTCAAGATTCTATTGGGGCTATTAAAAATAATGCACTGAAGGTGAGAGAAGGATTTACTCAAACTAAAAAGTAAAGTTTAATGATCCAAGAGTTACCAATTTTATATTCTTTGGACTCTGCTTTCAATTACAGACAGTATTGGAGCTGAGACTCTATTCAAAATGTATAAATAAGTTAATATATTTTTGATATAACATTGGCACTCTGATGCCTTTTATCTTATATCTGCACAATGTCTGTTGGAGTCCTTCATCAGCCTGAAAGACTAAAGGACTGGAAACACAAAGGTGTTGGTGATGGTATATTGGTCAGGGAACCAGTTTGTATTTGATATTCTCCAGAAGTTCCTAGCGACAGCCTTCATTAGTTGGGCCTTTCTATCTTGAGACTGCAGATTATCATGGGAGACCAAGTCACAATATGACAAAATTACAGAACCTTTTTTAACAAACTTAAAATTAGAGTCAGAGATGGTAAAATCTTGCTAGTGGATATACTGAATTACTTTGTTTATACAATTTATCTCTGTTTTGCTAAGAAGGGTTTGGGTTTTTTTGTGTGGAGTTTGAAGTTAGTCTGAGTGACTCAGTTGGAGACTTTAATTTGGATACTGTCATGCAAGGCAGACAGCGTATATCATAGTGCTTCTCTGTAGGTTGGACTTGTTGCTATTTCCCAATCTGTATCTTCTTTTCAGTCCTTTTGGATTTTTTTAAACTTTTTCTCTGGAGATGAATGACACTAGCTGTGCATAGGTCCTGTTTCTTTTAAACTTCATTTGTACTCATGTATTTATTGTTAGGCATCTGAGTGTTAAACTTTTTCACTGTGAGGGTGACAGAACAGTGGCACAGGCTGCCCAGAAGGGTTGTGGAGTCTCCTTCCTTGGGGGTCTTCAAGACCCACCTGGACATGTTCCTATGTGACCTGATCTAGGTGAACCTGCTTCTGCAGGGGGGTTCAACTAGATGATCTCTAAAGGTCCCTTCCAACCCCTACCATTCTATGATTCTTTAGACATCTGTTTCACAGAGTAGAGAAAAAGTAAGAATTGAAGCAAATTTCATATTCAACAGCATTGCAAAGTAAAGTTCACTACATCTTGTGGATAAAGAATGGCAAGTGGTATATTGATTTATTTTGTCACAAACTCCAACTTCAAGCATTTTTTAAATGCCAGAAAGACTGATGATAAAATGCATAGCTATATATCTCCTGGTTCAACCACCAAACCTCTTTACATTCCTTTATTGATGAAGTAAGATGACAGTTGAATTCTTCCTGATAAAGCAATACAACTTTTTGATTACAAATTACCATGCTAGGAGAAGCTACTTGTGTTGTTTAATAGCAAATGGCAACATTATTTAAAGAAAATCTCAGTTCATGAAATCTGTCCATACATACAACACACTACTTAAAATATATACCACACTGTTTAAAGTATATTGTCTGTGGCAAAACCCTTCTCTTGTTTTTTATCTAAGAATGAATTTTGTTTGGTAGCACACCAGACCTGGGTGGCTGTGCTCCTAAAGAGAGGTGTAAGAAAGCAGTTACTACTATGTTAAAATTGAAGAAATATTTTCAGTGGGGGGGAGGAAATAGTTCTCTGTAGCTGAGAGCTGTAAAAGGGAAGTATGCTTTGGGGAAAAAACACATACCTCCATAAGCATTTATTTTGAAGTGTAGATGCATTGCCTTATGATTTCTGTTATTTTTGGAGTGTTGGTGAAGGTGTATTTTCTAAATTGATATTTCAGAAAAATACCTGTTTTTTGTTCGTTTTGTGATGTGGTCTGTAGCTCTATGGCTATTACTTTTATTAATTTTATTATTTATTAAATTGTCTTTTTACTTCTTCCTCATGATCTTTTTTTTTCTTTTTCCCATCTTCCTGTTGCCATTAGGAGTACTGAGATGATTTTCTAAGGGAAAGGGATATATCATTCCTTGTCTCTCTCTTTGTTCTTCCTTCCCTTCTCATTTCCTTTCTCCCCATTAAGGAAACGAACATCCCCTAATCCCTTTTCCTGTTCCTTTCAGGAACTGGCTTTGCTGCAGATCTAAGTTTAGCAGCAGAAAAGTTGGCAGAATTGAATAGGTCTTCTTTGGTACCAGTGGAATTTTGCAGCCTGTATGAAATACAGTTGGGCATTTTCAAGAGGTCCATTGTGTAAATATATTAAATGTTTACAATACAAGACTGATGTTTTGTGATCATAGGTAACTTTTAAATTTAAATGTGGTTTGTTTGGCTTTTTTTTAGGGAGAAGAAAGCCATAATTGATCCTTCTTTGTTCAAATATAAAGTGCAACCTATTAAAAAAGACCTGTATGAAACTGTTATTGTTAAAGCATCCCAACTAAGGTAAAAACTAGTGTTACGAAAGTTAAAATTGTATTGTGCTATAACTGTGTGAGTTGTGCAAGTCACTGTAAGTTGTTTTTTATATAAAATTGCTTTTAAAAATAATGTTAGAACTATTAATTAGAGGCACTGGAACAAAATACAGGCTTTCTGTAGGGTTCCAAGATTTACAAATGTTAACCCAGATACCAACTCCTTTCATTAGCCCACAAAGTGAGACCTGCTGGTTCTTCTGTTCTGCTGCTGATGGAGTAGGTGGGAAAAAAGTTTGAGAACCTTGTTCTATAATATTGATGAACTATTGGCATTGTGAGCTCTTTCTCTTTGTGGTAGCATTACGGGTTTGAAATGTTGGAGCAGACATTGCTTTAAAGTGAGGTGGTGCAAAGAGATTTCTTAAATAATGCAATTTTGCCTTGAATGTAGTTAAAACTTTTTTTTAAGTAGGATAAACCAAATACTTTGGAAAAAATCGCAAAACCCAGCTTCAACAATTTCAAGTCATTTACTTCCATCATGAATTGAGACTAGTTTTTTCATTAACTACTCCTGTGTAGTTGTCTTTCTGCTTCCCACGGTGTAGTGCAGATTCCCTGGGATGCCAGGAAGCACTTAGAGCTTCCGCTGTCCTGTAGCAAAGGGTTCCACAGCTTATGAATTCACTTGTCTCACTTGTTGGTTTGGGACTTCTGTGCCTTACCTCCCCCATCTAAGAAATGCGAATTCTGTTTCCCTGCTCTCATTGTTAGCTTATTTTCAGTCTCTTCCAAAATTTTAATTTTACTTAGGGATTTTAAAAGTTACTGTTATAGAAAGGAATGTTTGTGTGATGTAGCAGGGATGCCTAGGCTGTGTAGTTTGTATGTGAATGTAGAAGAGGACATAACAGGATCTTCAAAACAAAGATGAGAGATACATAAAACAACTACAAGTTTAATTATTACTTGGGCTTGGTTTTGTTTGTAAGGAAACTTTTAGTAGAATTGAAGTTGCAAAGAATGACTATTAGTTAAAATAATAAGGATGTAATTTATAATTAAGAAAATGGGGAAAAGGTCAATTATATGAGCTGTTACATGTGTTCTTGAACATATTGTAAGCGATATTTAAAGAATAATTAAAGATGGTAGTTGGTACCTTTCTTTCCTAATACAGCCGGAGGAAGCACCTGTTTTCTCGTGACAGACTTAAACTTTTTCTGAAACAACACTGTGAACCACATGATGGAGTCATTAAAACTAAGGTAAATAAGGAGGAATAGTATGTGGGGTAGAATATTGACCCTATTCAGTATCAGAGTTCTTATTAAAATCAAGTTTAGCATTTTGTAAGTGTAATATATTGAGTTGATATTTGACTTTTCCCAAATAAAACAATGAAAACAGCAAATTCTTCTGTAAAAACAGGTTAACTTTTGCTTTTGAAAAAGATGATGGTTGTTCTGTACATGACACAGAATCAATTATTTTATTTCTTCTTAGCTACCAGTTCAGAAAAGTCCCCAAAATAAAAAAGGAGCTTTTACCTACAAAAATGTAATGTATTAAAACATATTTTGCTTAGTTGAACACAAAGGTTTTTTTGTTCTTCAAGGTATGAAGCTTTTATTTTGAAGTCAAGTAAAATTAGCTACTTCTGTTTTGGTACAGTAAGCTAATATTAGTCTCTTCTAATGCTTTTAGCTGGAAAATATTTTGTTGTAGATTGAATTCAGCCTCTGTTTTTTTAGTGAGACAGAGTACCAAAGTGTTCAAGTGGCTGGAATGAGCTTTTGATGAGGCCTTAGATGTTGAAGATATATGTTTTTGCCATCTTTTATGGAGATACATGGCAATACTTAGTGTAAGTTCAGATTAAAGTTCACATCTTAGTCTGCATAGGATGACTCTTGAGAATTTCTGTTTTCCTTTTGCTCAGGGAATTGAGTGGCTTTTCTCACACTTAAGAATTTCCCTTGATTTCCTTGTTGTGCCTGGACTCTTCAGGCTGCAACACACATTGAAAATCCTTCTTATCTTCATTTTGTTTCTAGAAAAAGTAATGGGATGGTTTATTACTTCACGTATTTTATGTATGTTAAGGAATCCTCATACAGCTGTGTTGATGTTCAGTTTGCACAGGAAAGCTTTAAGAGATGAGAGCATCAGGAGTGTCTTGCCTCTGAAATATGTGGAAAGAGGCAACAAATTTCTAAATAAGTTCTTAACTTTAAAGCTATCTCTTTTAAAGAAATTGAAATAGGTGAAAATAGAGCTGAAAGGGATAGACTGCCCCCTTCCTTGGGCTTATTAGTGATCACATTGGCCTTGATGTGATACAGTGAGCTGAGTCTAGTGATCTATTAGTGATGTTTCCTGGTGCCTCAGGAAAATTGTTATAATCTGTATACATGTGCATTTGTCATATTCTCTTTGAGATTTTTATGGAGTTTCTCCTTATTCCCTTGCAATCACCTTGCCTTTCAGCACTTACCTGAACGTGTCCTATTTGGTATGTCTCCTTTGTATCCTCATCCATATCCCTTGACAAGGGCAGACTTCTTGAAGTCACCAGGTTGACAAAGCCAACTTGAAAAGAATCTCTGACAGTTCTGATTGAGAGAAGTAATAAATTTTCTTCTCCAGATGGAGAATTATGTGTTTCTTCAGTGAATTAGTTTTCCATCTCTGTCAAAAGTAATTCTCAACACATAGCATTTAAGTAACTTGCTAGGAAGTCTGTGTTCAGCTGTGTTTGCTAAAAGGCATCTAGAGAAATAAAATCCTACCAAATGAGGCCAAATTCTGTTTTCAGAGGTGTTGCTTACATTATAATTCACTTGGTATATTAACTCTACACTTCCTTTATTTCTTATCCTAAGCTAATCAGCTGTGAATCTAGTTACTTTTATGTCTTATTTTGTGAATGAATGATTCATTAGTTAGTTTATATTTATGAAAAGGTAAGACTTTAATAACAAACATCTGTTTTTGTTTTTCTTACTAAGGCAACATCAGTTGCAAAATATAATCTAGCAGAACAAAATTTCTCCTACTTCTTTCCTGATGACCCACCCACATTTATCTTCAGTCCTGCAAGCAGACGGCGAGGCAGACCTCCAAAGAGACCTTACACTAGTCTTGTAAGTGATAACCTTTTTAATTCCAGATGAAGACATATCAGCATAGTTTTTAAATTCTTCTATTTGAACTTTCAGAACAGTTGGATAGCAAGGTTGATATTATACTTTTTTTTTTCTTTGAGGATGAACTGGTATATAAAATTGCTTTTAGATTGCTTTTTAGTTATGTCAGTAAAAGGGACTATACTTGATACATTATCTTCCTACTTTTGTCTTTATTTCTGTGATCCCACCAAGAAACCAGCTTTTCAGTGTGGTGTTAAGGCACATCGAGTACCTATCTCTTCTGAGAATGATTAAAAAATAATTTGTTAAAAAGTACTATTTTTTACTCTTAGATACAATTATGATCCCCATACAATTATGTCACCCGTGGTTACAGTTATGTCAATTTCCTGTATTTAAACACAATGGAGCTTGGTGCTCTAAACTATTTCAAAAGAAAGTTGGAAGAAAAGTTTGAGATTTTCTCCTTCCCCTCCAAATATTAGGCAGGATCTGCGAGTACTAAGTGTGTTTGTGGGAAACTCTTTTATATATATATAAAACATATATACATAAGACATATATAACAATTTAGAGAATTGTTGAAAAATCAGGAATATCTGTTGCTGGTCATTTCACTATGGATATTTTGTTCTTTTTTTTCCACTCTCCCTCTGAATTCTCTATCAGGAGGACGAGATTATTACTAAACAAAATACCCAGGGAAAGAAAAGGAAAGTGGCAAGGGAAAAGACAAAATTCCAGAAGCAAAAAGAAGAAATGCAAGCCATGGGTAAGTTGAGGTTTAGTCCTAGTGGAACCAGTTTTTGCAGGTCTGAGATCAGGCTGTAATTAGAGTGGTTTTGGATTGTACTTTTCAAAGAGAAAATGTAATATCTGCTGCCACAGCCCAATTGCAAAGTGCTCCTTTCAGCAGATAGTTGTTTCCTGAATTTTAATTTTCTTTTAATATTACTGAAGTGGGAAAACGTAAGAAGCTTGCAGTTCAGCTGTGGTGATTTGTATCTCAGATAAATGAAGAGCAAAATAAAATTTTACAGAAGTTGGATTGTGAGCTCATGTATAAATTTTACCAGTTAAAAGTACATCAAAGCATGAACATTGAACACAGTTCAATCTGTTGTATGAGGAAAATCTGTAAATGGAAAAACTGCCTCAAGATTTAAAAGAACTGCAATGCTTTCTAAACCTGTAATAACTCTTAAGGAGATACTGAGCTTTCTGAAGATGTCTGTGTGTAGGTATTTAAGATATGTCTAAATGTTCTGCAAGATTTCTTACAGTATGTATACAAATCTTTCTAATTGAAGGACCTTGAATCACTTCAGAGATTTTTTTTTTTTTAGACTGAATTATTTTGGCTTAGTTTTCACCTGTTTCTGATCTATTTAAGCTTCATTTAAAATGAAGTAAGGGAACCCACATGCCTTTTGTATTGGTTTAACTAGGTTAACTTAGTGTGTCTTCTTGAGGACCTCAAAGCTCAGACAAGATGTTCTTTTGTATTGTAACCACTCACATCATTCCTAAGGAAAAGCTTTCATGTGTGGACATATTTCAATGCACTTCAGGATTTTGCCTCTCATTTCCATTATCACATAATGTTATAGGATGGCAGGGATGTCTTGAAATTGCTTAGTCCAACATCTGCTTAAGTAACTCCAAAGTTCTCTGAGGCTACTCAGGGCCTTTTCTTCATAGGCGATAAAGACACTAGGGTTTAACAGAATCTGGTAAATTTGTGCCCACTTTTTTTCATAACTAGTATTTGTTTACGTACTGGAAATGACAGCACAGAACAAAGTAATAGCTGATCAGCATCAAAACCGCTTCTTTCCTGGTGCAGTGTCAACTACAGCTCCTAGAAGGCTAGTTAAGACACATTGTAGCCTAATTTTATCTTCATGTTTTCCTATTGCACACTTAATGCCAAATACCCTTGAAACATATAGTTGCAAACATCCACAGAGCAATAATTCTTGAAATAAGTTATATAACATTGAGATACCAATGTCGTATTTCCATTTCTGCTGCCTCACTAGAAAGCTGTTGGAGCATGTTGATATTCAAACTTCATAAATGCTTTCTGCTCTCTGTTGAGGAAACAAAATGATGATGAATGCATTAAATAACAAAAATACTATGGTGTCACGCTTGTTCTGTCTGCTCATTTTTGACCCAATATTGGCCCATCATCATAAACTTTTTTTAAAGATTCAGTTCTTAAATTCGAAATGGGCAAAATGTTACACTGTGTGTTCTTTGAAAAGTATGATCCCATCTGCACAATAAGCTTAAAAATAAAATACACTTTCAAATATGCCATACTAATGTAACCGACTATTCATCTAAACATTTTACCTGTAAATAACATTTACTTGGAGTGGCAATTACCGACATTCATGAAGTGTCTTACAAAGAGAATATAACTAGTTGTGTGAAAAGGCAACAAAATAACAAGTACCTTGAAAAATCAACCTTCTCAGTATGTAGAAGACAATGGGAAATCTACTTCACTGCGTTTGTTTGCTGAGTGACAGCCATTCCTGGTACATGTAGTAGCTATCTGTAAAAGCAATCTAGCTCATTTTTGGAATTCTATAGGAAAATGTAATCAAAATCTTTTTTTGAGTCTCATCCACTTGGTAATATGAGTAAGGATCTTTTTTTTCATTGTCTCTTCTTGTGATTCTAGCTTTCTTGTTTATTCGGTTAAAATGGTAGGCCCCATGATCCCCTTTTATTTGTTAGCCTTTTTGTGTTGGCTTTGTCAGTCCACAGAAAGTGGGAATTTGCATCCTGCTGTTCTTCTCCAGATAGCTACCAAGAAATCTGGATCTCCCCAGGCAATAATGTTTAATACTAATTAAAGTTCAGCTTAAACTGTGTAACAGAAGTAAAATTTGCATAAAACCCCCTGAAATACTAAGTAGGCTTCAAATGCATTGACTTTTCAGTAATTCAGTAATTAAGTGTTTAAAGATCACTTACTTAAAGTTTTTTATCACAAATATTTCATGGGTACGTGCCACAACAAGTTGCAACATGCACTTATTAAGCAGTCATTACTAAATAGGATGCTGTAATTGCATACAGTTGGAATCAGTTCTCATCTTTGTATGCCACTTGATAGAAACTAGTAAACAAGTAACTAACTTCTGTGTACTTCTGTATAGACCTTAAGAAATTTTACTTCACAATGATGACAATCTTGTAAAATGTGTAATCCTTAGGCTTAAAGTTCTTATTTTCTGAAGAACTTTCAAGAGATTGAATTTCTGGTTGGCATAGAAACAGTTCAGTCTTTATACCACTATCTTTTTCATATGGTAATTAAAAAAAGATCAGCCTATTTAGCACAGTTAAATACAATTGATATTTATTTTAAAGTAACTTTGGTTTGTTTGGTTATTTTTTCCTTCATAGCTTTTGAAAAAGCTAAATTAAAACAAGAGAAGGCAAATGCTATAGAAGCTAAGAAGAAGGAGAAAGAAGATAAGGAAAAAAAGAGAGAGGAATTAAAGAAGATTGTGGAAGAAGAAAGGATGAAGAAGAAAGAAGAGAAAGAGAGACTCAAAATAGAAAAGGAAAAGGTAATGCATTTGCAGCATATATATTTCATATAGGAACAGTATAATGGCCTTCTACTTCACTTGTTTCTTAGTTGCTATCGCTTTCAAGTTATTCTCCATTAACTGTTTTCAGCTCATAGAAATGTACTTTAGAAGAGTAGACGGTTATAATATATGATTATGGATTTGTGTTTCTGGATATCATTATCTATTTTAGTTCACAATAAATTCACTATGAACTTATTTCTGAAGTAATGTGGTAGCTTGGGGTTTTTTTTGCCAATAATGCATGACAATATTTGATTTGATGGTTGTCTTCTATTTAAGTGTTAAAGACGCTGTACTTTATCAGATTTGCAGCATATTAAATGGTTGTGGGTTTCCTTGTAGTTTCTCATTGGATGGAAATTGCTAAATAACTTTTTATCACTTTGCATACGAAGAATTTATTTATTCCACTGTATTTTACTGCAGCTACATCCACGTCCACTACCTATTTGGATCATCTTTTTTGTGGCAACATTCATAAATACTCTTAATTTAGATACATTTTCCTCAACCACTTCCATTTTAAACAAGCAAAAAACCCCAACCAACCAGCTAAATATTTTTTCCAATATGTTCTTATACAAAATAGAAATTATTAGATTATTTCATTGTAATTAAATATGTTTTCAATTTATCTCTTACTTTTTCTAGAAACTATAATAGGGCAATCTGACCATATTTTATGTGCAATGTGACACTTCTTTTCAGGAAAGAGAGAAGCTGCGTGAAGAAAAAAGAAAATATGTGGAATACCTGAAACAGTGGAGTAAGCCTAGAGAAGATATGGAATGTGATGATCTTAAGGTATGACTGAATTTGGAATAGCTCGAGCTTGTTCTTTACAGAGTCCTGAAACTAGATTCCCTAATGCAGAGGCTGATCAAGATCTGGTCTGAATGCTAGGGGTTGTGAATTGTTTGCAAGTCACATGTTTCCCAGTGGTGATGCTAATAGGATCATCTACATTTTCATCCTCCAGAAGAACTCTACACACTGTTCTCAGTCTTAACGTGGAACAGATGTATTTTTGAAGTGCTGACCTTGCTGAGTGGAGGGTATTGAGTATGCCTGACTTTTCTGTTAAAATATACAAAATGAGCTCAGCTAGAATAAACCTGAGTTAATTAAAAGACAGAATTTTTAAAAGACCAAATTTTTGTCTGCAAAAGGTAGAAATGACATTATCTTGTTACTTTGTGTGGCATTCTGTTAATTTAAACTCTAGCAGTATCCTTGCTTATCTGGCGACTTTTTGGGTGATCCTGGAAATCTATAAAAACTAACAAGAAGATACCTCCCAAAGAACAGAGTGTTCTAAACAAGAATATAGCACAGCTCTACATAACAGAAGTTGTCCAGTGTCACACATTTACATACACTTTATTAGTTTTGATGGGAGTAGTGAAAGGAGGCAATATTGTCAGAAAGGCAAGGACAGGGATTTATTTGAATTGCACAGGGAAACACAACAGAAATGCAAAGAGGACAAGTGGGAATAGAGTGTTAAATTAATTGAAGTGATAGCACTGGTTAGGAAGAATATAAGAACTGAATGTATTTGCAAGGAGAGCTGTATAGGCCATTGAAGATAGGACTGAAAACTTCACTGTATAGAAAGGAAGAAGAAATGGAAGAGCATTGTGGAAACAAGAGGAAGCTGTGCAAAACAGTGCTGCTGTGTTTCAGTTGGAAAAGGGAGGGCTGGGGAAAGCAATATCGTCACTATAGTGAAAATTGACAAGGATATGAATAAAGATGAGTTTAGGTGAGGCCTGCTTTTCAAAAAATTCCCTTATCAGGGAAAAAAATGAAATACCTTATTGTGTTCTCTGAAAGCATAGTATTCAGCATTCTTGTTAATGTTGGTGAACTACCACCTCTTTGGAAAGGAGACATCTTTCTGGAAATTGACTGCTGAGAAACATTAAGTGAAGACAAATCTTGGAGATAATTATTTGAAAGTCAAACTCAGTGTTAAATGCTGTCATCTGAGATCCAGAGTTGGTGTCTCTGTTAAGTGGTCGTTACATGATTACATCATCTCTCTTTAAAATAGCTTCAGTTTCCGTAACTGCGTTACCAGTGCAAAAACCTAAATACCAGAATGCTCAGTCATTGGACATGATCTTGCCTATCCTCATATTAGATGGGTATGTTTTTATGTGAATGTGTTGGATTTGTGTTTGCTTGTCTTTGCAAGCAATAATGAGTAACTTTTTAAGAACATGTTTATTTTTGCTTGTCTGGACAGTTCCAGCAAACTTTAATTCAGAATTCCTGTGAAACAACATGGGTTTAAAGGAAAAAGTCTTACCGTCAGTATTCTTAACCTGTAGCATGTTTGAGTTCCTGTAAACAAAGATCCAAAATCATTCAACTTCATGATATGAATAAGCTTTAATCTCAAAGGATTTATGTCCAAGTTGCAAGTTCTTTGGTTTTTAAAGTTAGTGCTGCTACAGATGTTACCATGATATTTGATTGTGTCTTGCAGAATTACTTCCAGTAAAATGTGAAGAAACCCAGCAGATACACTGCTTAGTATCATGGACTGTTAGATTTTAATCACTTTTGTACTCTACAGAAACCAAATATGATATTAACTTGTCCCATTTTGATTGCAGGAACTTCCCATTCCAATGCCAGTGAAGACAAGACTTCCTCCTGAGATCTTTGGTGATGCTCTGATGGTTTTGGAGTTTCTGTATGCTTTTGGGGAACTTTTTGATCTTCAAGATGAATTTCCTGAAGGAGTGACTTTAGGCAAGTTGTTGTTTCTGTCACAAGGTAGCCTGATTTTGTGGTGACCTTTCTCGTACCAAGCAACCAAGCATCTTAAGTGCACTCAAGTACCAGTGCTACAGAATTTTCTCTGCAGCTTTAATATGTCAATGCTTATATCTGCATATCAATCCAGTTTTCTCTTCATTATCAACTTCTGCAGTGTTTATAACATCAAAGTTAATTTAGATGTAGAGCTGTTAATTTACTTAGTAAAAGGTGTACTTTACTCTTGCAGTTATATATTAAGAAAATAACATTGTTTTGTCAGCACTTTCTGATAGCTTCCCCTTAAGAATATTTGCAGTATATTATGCAAAAGTAACTTGATTGTCATACCTGAAGGAAAAAAAAGTTTTAATTATTCAGTACGTAATTGTTTTCTAACTTGGTGGCAAAAGTGACGCTTCTTAAACTTTATTCACAGAAGTTTTAGAGGAAGCTCTTGTAGGAAATGACACTGAAGGCCCACTATGTGAATTGCTGTTTTTCTTCCTGACTGCCATCTTTCAGGCAATGGCCGAAGAGGAAGAGGAAGTGGCCAAAGATCAAATAGCTGATGCTGAGACCAAAGGTCAGATCCTTAATTTTACTACTGAAAAACTGAAATTTTACTCAAATTAACTTTAAACTGCATGATTTATGGCATTCCTTTGTTTAACCTTGTCTTATTATGCATGGATATTGTACATAAACAGACTTGTTTTTTCTCATCTGATATTAAAGCTTTGAACTGGGCATGGAGGCTGGGGTCTGGGGAGAATAGAGAAAAAGCAAGTTCGTTACTGTGACTGTATCCAGCAAAGCATAATAAGCTTTTCACTGCACTGCTTATGTTTTGGAGGTGAGACAAATTTGTCTCCACTTTCCTTTTCTTCCTTCAGCACTGTTAGAGGTTTCTCCTAAGGGTCAGGAAATAAGGCATTTTCCCAAATCCTCTCAAAGATTTTCATCTGCAGTTATTAAAAAATATCTGAACCTAACTAGATTAAAAACTAAAACTCGCCAGCACAACTATAATGGAGAATTCAATACTCATTGCCATTCAAGACTTGGAAATACGCATCCACAACTCCTAGATACTACGATGTCTCTGCTTTTTCCAGTAAAGTTTCTCACAGTAACTGTGCCTTTTGGTCTTCACTGTAAGCCTGAAGTTGCCCCTTTTCAGAGGTATTTGGTATGCGCTCACCGCTGATCAGAAGGAAGTGCAGACTTTGTTCCAAATTTATGCAGTCAAAGGCATTACATATGTCTTCATCCTTAGTAGGCTGTTTCTGTTCTGTATTCAGACAGCTAAGCAATTTCATCCATGGTTTGTGAATGCTCTAAGCCTTGTTCTGGAGAATACTCTACCTGTAAGATCTTACTGCTGCTAGATGGAGTGATTTGCAAGGAGTTTGTCAATAACAGAGCTTTAAAAGTTTGGGTTTTAATGCCCTTGCAAGGTGTTTCTTCCTCATTTTTTCAACTCATTTATTTATGAAGACTTGCTGTGGATAAAATCTGACTACTTTGTTACACTCATTAAGTATCTAGTGATGGTCTCTCAAAACTAAAAAAAAAAACCCTATCAAAAAGTGTGGTGGTGTAACTGAGAAGGTAGAAAGAAGCACCAGACTGGGAACCTTGAAAATATTTTTAAGATGTTAATGGTTGCATGGTAGCTTCAGTGTTGAATTGCTAAATACAACAGTATCTTTTAACTGTTGGAAAACATAAAAAAGGATTCCAATATCAAGTAATCAAGGAGTAATTTATTAGATTCTTTATTATTCATAGGACTGATCAGAAGAAGAAGTGATGTAACTTTCATATTTTAATTTGACTATATGGGGCTGACAATTGTAAAAATCTGATGTTTTGCTTGTAGCTCAGGAGAGCTGTGGACAGGGCACTTTTCACCTGCCTGTGAACTTTTATTTCTTGTCGCTCTTTTTTAGACATTATCTTTGTTGTAAAAGAATTACATGTTCTCAGCTTTGTAATTCTGACCATCTAAACTAGTAGTAATCAGCATATTTGCTCACTTAAATTCTGTACAGGCAGTGTTTCTCCAACACAAAACACCGTGAGTGTGGGGTTTTGGCATGTAAATACTTTCTCCGACCCTGTAATACAGATATAGCAAGGGAGGATATATAGAGGTTAATTGTACAGTGTCTGGGTGACAGTTTTCAAACAACATCAATCATTATAAAAATTTATGTGGATTTGCTTTTTATTTAGTCTTAGTTTAGATTTGTGGCTCTTTATTGACTTGGTTACTTTTAAACTGCTTGATGATTTGGAATTGAACGAAATGAAATTGATGAAACACGATACAAGGCTGAAAAAATTCTGTCAACCCTCTGGAGAATTACCTGTATGTGCTAAGGAAACTTTTGTCTAAGAAACAGAAATTTTGCTGTTTGTGCCTTTCACTGCCCTGCTTTTCTGGTCAGTTTGCTACTGTGTGATGCTCCTTATTAACCGCAGATGCCTGTTTTGGTGGAATATGGTTTCTTTTGTATTTGTGCAGAACAGTAAGGCCATGTCTAAGTTACAGATTAAAATTATACGGTGGATAGGAATGATAACCAAAATGTCTGACTGGTTTGGATGGTCTTTCTGAAACCAAAGTGATGATAGAAAATGACAGTTCATTTGAGGGAACAAAACACAGGTGTTCTTGCATTGTTATTTGGTTTTGCTTTCGAGTGTGTTTACAGGTTTGTTTTTGCTGCCTTTTATGTTGCCATTGTGCATGCTTTGTGCATTGGGATTGCTTTAACAGCCTATATATAGGGAGAAGAGCGTGTAGCATGTGGTGCATGTCCTTAGCATTTAGTCAGAGTTTTAGTTGCATTTAAAGATAGGTACCTTTTAATTTGGATGTTGAGTTGAGTTTTGAATACATTGATGCTTTTGTAAATATCGGCCCTCTTTTTGCTCTGTCTGCAACTTCTAAAAATCGGCTTGCTTTCCTCCCCTCCACAGTACAAGTTTTAATTTGCACTAGAATAAAGTGTTTATTTCCTTAAAGATTTAACAGAGGCTTTGGACGAAGATGCAGACCCCACAAAATCTGCACTGTCTGCAGTTGCAACTTTGGCAGCTGCATGGCCCCAGTTACATCAGGGTATGTGTGGGTTTCACTTCTTGTTTTGTTATTGTTGTTATTTTGCTCTGTATTTTAAAGCACATTTTTTATATTGACTTGCATTTAAATGTCTATGTAAAATAACTGTTAATTCTTCTCGACTATAGGGTGCAATTTGAAAAACTTGGATCTTGATAGCTGCACTCTTTCTGAGATTCTCAGACTTCACATTCTAGCATCAGGTGCTGATGTAACATCAGCCAATGCAAAATACCGTTACCAGAAGCGAGGAGGGTTTGATGCTACTGATGATGCTTGCATGGAGCTGAGGTTAAGTAACCCAGGTCTCCTGAAGAAACTGTCAAGTACCTCAGTGTATGATTTGTTGCCAGGTAATAAAAGACTGTAAATGTTAGAGATTATTAGATTATTGCTTATCAATTGACCAGTTTTGTAATTGCCTCAGATCAATAATGTTAAAAATTTACTGTATCGTAGAATAATTAAGGTTGGAAAAGACCTCTGGAGGTCACCTAGACCCTGTTCTCTGGCCTCCACAGGCGAGTCCCACCAGATCAGAGGTTGTAGAGCTAGGCAGTCTCATTACTTCTGAGTAGGGTTTGTTTTATTTTTAAAACAAAAAAAATGTTAGTTTTACTTGCAGAGGCGGATAAGCATAGAAGTGACTCAGGCCCAACTTTTTATTGGGTTTGGGTATTTTGTTATTTGGAAATGGAGGAAAAAAATACTGTTTCCTGTTCATCTGTTTTGAAGATAATATTGCATTTTAGTTCTTCTTTCTGAAGTAAAAGTTAATAAATTAAAAATAAAGTCTCGCATCTCTGAGCAAAGGAGTATTTCAGGAAATGGTTCTTTGCAAGTGCAGCTGGGGACACTACAAATGTTTGACTGTTCCCTTTTTTTTAAGTGAGAAGAACCAAGTTTCAGTTTAGAGTGTGTAAGAGTAAGACTTATTTATCAGTTGTATAGTGAAATATAAAACATGGTCTGAATTTTCTTAGGAGAAAAGATGAAGATACTTCATGCCCTCTGTGGGAAACTTCTGACTCTTGTCTCCACTCGAGATTTCATTGAGGACTCTGTTGATGTGTTACGACAAGCAAAACAGGAGTTCAGAGAATTAAAGGCAGAACAGCATCGCAAAGAACGAGAAGCAGCAGCAGCAAGGTAAAACTAAGATATAGGAAGATAAGTTACTTTACTACAAATTAGATTAATTCCTTGATTGCAAAATACATATCTAAGAAACAATAGTAGTGTTTGTGTTTTCATACTGATTTCTTGAGACCTTAGACAGGAGCGAAACATTCCTGTGATAAGCATTGTCCTTTCCCACATTACTGTTGTTTTTAGATAATGCTGTAGTGTAATCTAAACTAATTGGAATAAATAATTATAAAACAAGTCTGTAATATAAAACAACAACAAAAAAAAAAGGTCTGGCCAAATCAGATACTAGATTAATTGCAGCTGTTTTTTCGTATTATTCTTACTATTAGGATACGTAAGAGGAAAGAAGAAAGGTTGAAAGAACAAGAATTAAAAATGAAAGAGAAGCAAGAAAAGCTGAAGGAAGAAGAGCAAAGAAATCCTGCTGTAGAAGTATCTGTTGGGTATGATACATGGTATTATTGTGATACATACGATACAGCACTTTTCAGTTATGTGGCCAGACTTCACCTATGTAGTTGTCATTGTCTTGATCATGTACAAATTCCTATTTTAAGTGTATCACTTGTAAGGGTGATATCTATTTTTTTTCCCAGTGTTCTAGAATTACTTTATGAAAGTGACTTAATCTTTAAAATAAACTTTTATGATACTTATTTATAATTATATTATGTAATTATTTTGTCAATAGGTAAGCCTACCAGACTTTCAAGAGAAACTTGCAAATTCTAATTTTTGCATTGTATTTTTTTGCTTTTTTTTTTGTGTTACTTTGTCTTGCATTGATTTGATATCTATGAATATCTTCACAATAGACCATTCAGATTTGTTTTTTAATTTAAGGAATTGATCTGACCTGAGCTTACTTTATACTGACTTCATATAACAGTTTAGGAATCAAATTTAATAGCATTAAAAAAAATATTATACTACACCAGGTGACTTCCATAAAACCATGGCTTTTTGTTCTCTTAATAAAACTGTAGTTTCAGGTGACACGGTTCATGTACACGCAGCTGTATGGGATTCCAGAAAAAAAGCAAAATGTATATACAACACTCTATCTTTCCCTGCTTGAGTAAGGGAGTTCGTTAAATAAATCTGCTTGCAAAAGACATGGGCCAAAGACAAATTTGTGCTATGTTTATGAAGCTGTAGTTGGAAAAAAAATGTATCATGTTATCCTTTAGTTCTGTAGGTTTTTAATCTTATTTCCTAGATGAGGGGAAAGTGTGTAATAAGCATTTTATAAAATTATACACATTTTGATGAGGAAACATTTTTGAAGTAATGAAAAAAATAATTCAAGTCAGTAGAACTCCAAAAGATCTGATTATAGTAATGACTGTCAAATGAAAGAGTGAATACCAAAAAGCAGGTTTTAGTCTTTAATGTGGAACTTTCAATTACAATTCAGTGGGTTTCTTATGGGTTTTAATTTGTTCTATGACTTAAAGTTTATTTTTTAAAAGTATTATAAGTGTTTTATTAGCTTAAGTACCTCTGAGTGGAAAACAAGATGCTATATTCAGTTGTGTTCAGAGTGTTTCTTTTGTTCCATTCAGCTTTTAATACGTAGTTGGTCAGTTAGTCACCTCTTGTGTTTTTTATTTTGTCAGGGAGGAGGAACGGGAAGACCTTGATACTAGTACGGAGAGCAAAGAAATTGAACGTAAAGAGCAAGACATGGACACAGTGACTGAGGACGAAGAAGATCTGGGACCAAACAAAAAACGAGGAAGAGGTAATGCTACAATGTATTTGTTCATTTATGTACATTTATGCACTCACACACATACCCCTGTAAAGTTCTTGGGTTTTATAGTACACTTTCATAAATTATCAGTCTTACCTATAGATTTATAAAGGAAAGGGAAAAAATTCCACCCAAAGATGGTCACAATGAGCTATTAAGTGCACTAGACTGGCCTGATGTAGTTCTAGTGGTCAGCTGTGTGTTCTTTCAGTTTGCTCTCTTCTTGTCTTCTGTACTTGCTGTTTGGATTCCTCTTGCCTGACAAACCACTACAGTTGCAAGCAGTGCACTCAGAGAGAATTGTAGGAATCTCATCTAATAGGGTGGTTTTGATTCTTTTTATTAAGGAAGGTGCAAAACCAACAGGTATTTTAAAGGAAAATGCCTTCTATACAAGAATGCAATCAAGTTTATCTCTAGATTTAATATCCTCAGCAGTGTGCTAGTAGGAACTGTGGTGCAGTAAAGGTGCACAGCCTGGTATTTGTAATGACATAACTATCACCACTGGAGGATGAATTGCTGAAGGCTTTGGACTGCTAGCTCACCTGTATCCTCCTCCCATGAAGGCTTTGTGCTAGCGTCTGTGCCAATGACGGGCCTAGATGATTGTGGACTTAAGGTTGCACACTTGTACAGTTCCTAACGGTACCTAGGACACAAGTCTGAGTCATTCAGTAATACTGGTTTGTATGTGTACTACAGCTTTATCATGGCAAAATTATAAAGTTTTAAACAGTGTCAAGTTTCTCAAGTGACCATGTTTGAGACACTGTGCCTGGAGGGCAAACAAATGTTATTTCATTTCTACAACTGGAGAAATGTGTTAATTACAAGATGTACTTTTCTAGATGACTATCAGGACCTGACCTAAATTTTTAGCTGGTACAAGTTGAGGGGGGGGAAAAGTAAATTTGATAAAGTACTATAGTTTGCAATAAAAGTTTTATATAGGGATTCAGGTTTTGCTTGATGTCTTTGGAGGGTTTGAGTATTGTAAATAAAGTCCAAAACATAGTTTGTATTACTTTATCATGAAAATACACTTTTATAACATACTTCTAAGTTCTTAGAATTCGATTCTGGTTTTTATGATGTTAAAATGACAATGTCAGTAAATGAGACTTGGTCAAATTTCTGCAAAGTGAAAGTACACTAAGATAGCTTCCCCCTTATCAAGTGATACTCGAGTTTTTGGTTAAAGAAATAATTTTGAAGTGTGTTGCTATCATTCTTCTTCCTTTAACTTTTAGGAAGGAGAGGGCAAAATGAATATAAAGAATTTACAAGACAAGAAGAGGCCACTTGTGAAAAGAGTGAACCTCTTACTGCTGAAGATGAAGAAGCTTTAAAACAGGAGCAACAAAAGAAAGAGAAGGAACTGTTAGAAAAGATTCAGAACGCTACAGCCTGCACAAATATCACCCCGTTAGGTCGTGACCGTCTGTACCGACGCTACTGGATTTTCCCTTCTGTTCCTGGATTGTTTATAGAAGAGGACTATTCTGGTCTCACAGAAGACATGCTGTTGCCTCGTACCTCTTCCTTTGAGAATAGTATACAGTCTTGCACAAATGAACCTCAGGTATTCAGTAAAACTGGAGAGTCTCTGAAATCCTCTGAATCTACCTCCAATATTGACCAAGATTCACACACCAGTGTTGTTGTAGAGGTGCCAAGGCCAGTACGTAAACCAAACCGTTGGTGCTTTTACAGTTCTCGGGAACAACTGGACCAACTCCTAGAGGCTCTCAATTCCCGAGGACATAGGGAGAGTGCCTTAAAAGAAACTCTTTTACAAGAGAAAAGTAGAATATATGAACAGCTAAGAGATTTTCCTGTGGAAAAATTCCATATTCCAGGTAAATGAAAGGTTCCTGATCTTAATTGGCTTCCACAACTGCAATTTCTATGTAATAGTCTAGAGACATGTAATTCTCATTTAATTATAGTTCTTAAGAAATATTCTTAATCATTGTTTCCCTCCGTGGAAAAGAGGAGTTTTTTTAAACTTCTTTACCATTTTTCTTCTATGTTTTCCTGGTGTTTTGCGGTAAAAAGAAGCATTGTTTATCCTTTTACCTCACTGCTTAGTAAAGTAGGATTGACTTTTAAATATCTTTAGGAAGTAATTTGAACTTTGGAAAAGATTAATATCCGGTAAAGGTAAATCATAGCACTGATCATCTGCTGTCTTAATTTCCAGTATGATGAAAGGACACACAAGATAGAACACTGGAGACAGAAACATCTCAAAGGGACGCAATTATGTTCTTTCATAACATTATAATGCATAAAATTACTCAAAAGCCTTTACTGGCCTATTATGAACAAGGGAATGACAGCACATTACAGTCATACTAAAACCTTTGGGAGGAAAAAAATAATGTAGCTGTATTGATTATGTGGGTTAATGTCAGTTCTGTGGATTCTGTGATATTCTGTTCTTTCCCTTTTTTCTTTTGGCAGAGGCTTATTTACAGGGGGGTTGAGACATGTGAAATGCAGTATTGTTTTTATGGGTTTTTAAATGTAGGAGTGCATGTGAAACCAACGTAGGCCTAGGCTTTAGTTGGAGTTTTAGTTTCCTTTTCCCCTAGCCAAATATTTTGCAAGGCATTTGCCCCAATCACTAGTAAAATTCTACCTAGGCAAGTTTGTAGCTGGCGTATTGTTAACATCCTCTACCCACCAACAAAATGTAACTCCCTTAGCGTACTGTTTAATAAATTGCCTTTTATTTAGAATTATGCCAAATTACTGTGAGGGTTTGGGTGTATTTGTATTGGGACCAGGATGAATTACTCAGAGCAGAGGCAAGTTCTACTCTACCGGAGCGTATATACTGGGACATGCCACGAACACGTCAAATACTACTAAATCCAGAACTGATACACCTTTTCTTTTGACAGAAACTAGCACAGGATAGAGTTTCTGCCTAGTAATTAAGCATTATTTGCAGGCCTTATGGGTATGTTTGTGGGGTGTTGTGAGGAAAATCTCTCTAATTTCTCTGATATGTTTATGGGTTTGAGTGTGATTCTTTATTTTCCTAGTTGCTACACCTTTATTTGTATTTTGTGTCTTACTTTCTGCTGTGAAGACACTTGATTTCCACAGTAATAGCTTTTTCTTGTCTTCCTGTGTTAGAACTGTAGAATAGCATTGATTTTAAAAAATATTTTTAAACCGACTTTAATAGACATAAAATTCAAATGCAGTAGTCCAGTATCAATGCTGTGTGATAAACAGTAGTAAGTGACCATATGCAGCTGCACTTTGGAGGGTGTTTTACTGCAGTGGACTTCAAGTGCTGCCCCAAGACTTTCACTGAAATGACTTGCAGGACAAGTGAGAACTACACTGGTTCTTTTGTGCTGTAGGCTGCCCGTCTCCGTCTAATTCCCAAGAAGATGGAAATAAAACTGATACATGCTATTTTTATTCTAGTATCCATTAGTTTTTCCTCATCAATTATTTGTGAGTCAGTTACTGCTGTTTCAGGTTTGCTCAAGAAGAAATACTACTTTATCTTTTAAACCAAAATGACATTTCTCACATCCAGACATGAGCATATGCCAGTATACATTTTGAGAATATTTGCATAGTTAGTTTCAGTTTCAGGAATTGTTTCTGCAGTTGAGAACATCTTAGAACTTCATCCTCTATTTCCTTAACAGCAGCTTTATGGTAGTTTTTAGTTAAGAATCTCTAAGTTCTTGCATATATCTCCTCATCACTGCCCTCAGGATTTAAGGTAAATCCTGTGAACAAAAATGTTTGCCAGCTATACAGGTTTGCAAGCACAAATTTAGGATCCGGGCATACTTTCAAGTCTTTCCTGTGGCTTTTGAGCTTGTGCATGAATTTTCAGTTCTCTTATGCAGAGAACTTTGTTTGACAGACGATCATCATCTCTTCCCTTCTTTTTCATAAATTACCTTACTGTCTTGTTCATTTTTTTTTCTTTCACAGTCTAGTCTGTGCCTGTGTCATCTTGTCATTATCTATTTGTTTTGGTTTAAGGTTGGATTCTTTTTTTTAAACTGATTTCTTTTTCTGTTAATTTTTGGGATTTTCAGTTGCTTGTTTTAAATGTTGTCATAATAACAATCAGTGCAGGAAAGAAAACATGAGGCTTTCTCATGTAAAGAGAGGGACATCAAATATGCAAAATACTGGAAATATGACTTCTCTTTCTTTGTGATGTTTTTTTTCCTCCTTGTGGTTACAGCAGAGAGTTGTTGGTTATCTACTACTTTAGAAAGCCTTTTAAGACAAAAGAATGACTTTTAAGAATTTCTCATTTTGTGCGTTGGGATGAGCAGATGCTGATCTATAAGTCTTCCCTTATACATATACTGCACTTGATTGGATTGGATGCCTTAGCTGGCATGGAAATGTTGGTGTTGCCAACTGTTGCTACAGGAAGGGAGTTTTAAACCTGTGTGTTTAATTTGTTCTGCCCTGTACTACTTTTGCTCCCTCCACCATCATCTACTTTAGGAAACAAAGTCCACTAACATGAAGTTACGTGGTATTCTTGCAGACAAACCTCAAAGTGACATCAGACCTCCTTCAGGACGAGGAAGGATGCAAAATGCTCATGATGGATCCTATGTACCTGCAGAGAAGCAGCTTGAAGTGAGACTTCGAGACTTTCTTTTGGACATTGAAGACAGGATCTACCAAGGAACACTGGGGGCTATTAAGGTATTTGTGAATTGTGGAATACCTAGGAGCATGGTGGTGCCGCTGAGTCTGTACCTTAAATGAGAACTCTTGCATACTGTGGGTTTCACTGAAAGTGTAATTTAATTAAGCGTAGACAGTAATTGACAGTAAAAGATTGTGGCTTTTGATTCTTTATAAAGTTCTAATTTGTATTTTTGCTTCAGGTTACAGACAGACAGTCTTGGAGAGCAGCCTTAGAACATGGGCGGTATGAGTTTCTGAATGATGAAAACAAAGAAAATGGTATAATTAAAACTGTGAATGAAGAACCTGAAGAAATGGAAATTGACGATCAAGATAATAAGCTTATTGTGAAAGACAGGTAAGAGCTGTGGTTTAAATAATGTCTCTTCCCTGTGAATTTTATAGCAGCACTCCATTTTTTAAAAATTCAAATTATTTTATCCTCAGATTATTTTGGTATTATTTTAAATTTGAGTTGTAAAATGTTAGATTTTTGCATGGCTATATTTTCTAAATGGCACTGTTCTATTACCATGTAAGACTAGGACACTAATTTTACAACTTCTACTATTAAGATATTACACTGCTCAAAAGGAACCTTAATTATCAAATAAGGAACATGGAGAAAAATTAATCTGAGCAATTTCAGTTTTGTTTTCCAGACAAAAAGCAAACAAACCCCCAAATAAAAGACTTTTTGGAAAGAGTAGGAGTTTTTAAAACGAAAATAGTATTACTAACAAATTGCTGGTTGAACTGGCCAGTGTACCTGAGTAAGAACCTTCATGGTTCATGAGTAAGAACCATCAGTACAACAGCCCATAGTCTGGATTAACCTTTAGCACTGAAGCAAAAGAGATACATGATTTTATAACTTTATGAATGATGATCCTTCTGTAGAGCAAGCTGCAACATAAAAAAAGAGAAGAAACCTCAAATCA
Organism: Colius striatus; assembly: GCF_028858725.1. Taxonomy (NCBI): domain Eukaryota; kingdom Metazoa; phylum Chordata; class Aves; order Coliiformes; family Coliidae; genus Colius; species Colius striatus. The sequence continues at coordinate 19,289,742 of NC_084764.1, read as the reverse complement.
TGTGGTGTTGCAACTGTAGAAGTGTCCCATTGCTTTTTTGTTTGTTTTTGTTAAACAAATGTTTGAGTCAGATATGGGACTCTACACTCTATCAGCGTTTGCTGTAAATCAAACTATAGAAACTGAATATTTCTAAATTTTTAGTTCTCACCTTAATTGATACATATAAAAATGTATTTATATCTTGATGGGATGTGAGTGTTGAAATATTGCAGGAAAAAAGATTAATTGGAGGCAATTGTGCTAACGTGTATAATTTATGTATTCTGTGAGGTTTTCTGCAATTAGACTTTTATTTTATGAAAGTTGTATTTTAGGATGGCCTCTTGAATGCTATGTTGGGTATAGGAACTTAAAGTCCTTAAAGATTTTCCCCTTTTATTTCAGTTTGCTGAATTAGTGTTTCCATATGACCATCCTTCAGATCTCAGTTCTCTAGTTGCATGCAAAGTGACTAGGGCTCTCCTTCTTTGTAATAATGACATAATTTACAGGTATTTGCTTCTTGAAAACCACAATGTAGAAATATTCCACCATTTTAATTAAGAAGCTAAGATTTATCTGTCTCCAGTTACCTTGGGCACTTAGTTCATTGCTAACTCTCAATTCAACTGCAGACTATTAAAACAGACTATGGGACTCTGAAATCATGTGACAGATTGCTTTTGATGCTGGGCTTTTTATCCACCTCTGAGCGAGTGACATCTCATTAAGCCCTTGGAGTTTGACTAGCAAAATGTAAATAACTATGCAGCTTTTTTTTCTGTTGGCTTTCAGGCTCTCAAAATGCATATGACCGCAAAATATAATGAACAGCTTTTAAGTGTGGAAAAAAAAAAAAAAAAACCCAAAAACCAGGGAGAATGAAAAGCATTGCTCATACACCATAATAAAGCAGAATCCAGACAGTCTAAATTAGGTTGTTTTTTGTTTTTTTTAAATAAAAGTAGAAACTGAATTTCATTTTAATTAGTGTGAGCTGCTCTCCTACACAAAGCATTTATGGTTCAGGAAGGTTAACTACACTTTGAAATTATTACTTAGTCTTTGTTCAAAGAAGGCTGTTTTGGGTTTTTTTGTTGTTGTTGTTGTTTTTTTGGGGGTTTTTTTCCTTACATGAAAAGTTAGTATTTTAGAAAAATCCTCCAAGGATTTTAACATTCTAAAATTACTTTCTGGTTTTATTTCATTTGTTTTCTTTCCAAAATCTTTTTTATTGTGAGGATATACAAAGTCGAACTTCCACAAGTGGAAGTATTCTGAAAGGCTGTGCCTCACCACTGGAAGTGTTTTCACTAAATAGCTATTGACACTATACTCTTCACAGAAATCTCTCATAAACTAGCTGATGGATGTTGCATTAAAACTTCTGAAAATCTCAGGAATTGTATTGAAGTTTGTCATGCGTGTTTCCTGAAATTTAGATGAGTTTGCCACCTAAAGATAATGTATCTAGATTAACTAAACTAATAAAGCAAACTCAAGAACTGGGATAACTAATCACACTTGGGCAGTATCTGTTCATGTCCCTAGTCCCATGCATGTACATTAAGTGAAAATTAACATCTAAAGTGAATACAGACTTGTGAAAGTATCTGTGATGTGATTCAAACTATGTTAAAAAAACCCAATAATTTAATATGTTTCTGTTCTAGGCTCGTTGGGCTGAAAACGGAAGCTCCAAGTGCTGCATCAACAAGTACAAGTACTCCTCAGCCAGTTAATAATGTAGTCCACTGCTTGGCGTCTGCACTGCTTCAGATAGAACAAGGAATTGAGCGCAGGTTTCTCAAAGCACCTCTTGGTAAGCTGTCAGAATGAAAACCATATGTCTGTAACTTTGTGTAAGGTTTTGTAAGAAACAAACAAAACCCTACCCCAAAACCAAAGACTGGGATGCTTTAGAGGGACATGTTGGGGAAGAGAAGGAATAACTAACCTATCGTTATGTACCATTGTAAAGTTAAAAAAAAAAAATAGATTGTCAGTTTACAAGGCCATGGATTATGAAAAAATATTAAATTTTTTATTACTATACATGTCCTGAGTTATTTGTATTAAGTAAAAGCATATTTTACTCTTAAATACGTGCATGGTTTGGTGACCTTGTTTACGTGGCCCTAGGACCATACTAGTGCACTGAGAGACAAATTGTACCCCTTCAGCAGAAATTAGTGAGGTTTCTGGGAAATACCACAGTGTTCTCTAATTCAGCCTTACTTTTGAGGCCAGTGTACAGTGAGTTTCTTCTGTGTATTTTTTCAGTTATGAAGATGTGTGCTCTTTTTTATATTGCTTTCACAGAAACAGCATAGGCCTGGTTTGTCTGGATCACCTTGTTCAGCAGTAACAGAATATTTACAGTAAAATGTAGTAGAGTCACATTGCAAACTTTCAGATCCCCAGGTTTTGCATTTATGCTATAAAACTTGGAAGTAAAAGATTGCAAGAAAAAATTAAACCAGTTTAAAAGTTAACATGATTAGAGCTTTAGTTCAATACACATATTCCTTCCTTCAAGTTATCTGATGTGAGAGAAAGAATCTGATGTGCAGTGATCCTTCAGATGTGGAATCCTTAGGATTTGTTTGCAATTCAAAACTGGGTTATTTTGTAGCAAGGTGGTTCATCCTGAGGGAACTCCAGGCCATGCCTCCCTTCCAGCTGCTTCCCTGAGGTGAGCTGCGCCCTGTGTGGGGCCTGACTGCTTCACCCTCTCACCTGCAGAGGTGCAGTGTGGTGTGCAAGCACAGCACATGGCAGGAGTCCTTCAGAGCGTGGGCTGATACACATCCTGCTAAATTGACTCTCTTCTCATAATGACTGCATAAAAAAATCTTGGTCTCTGGCAGATTTTTCTGTGGTAGTTTCAGATGAAAATGCAAGTTTTTGTATATTAATGCCAGAAGTTTGTGCCCTGGTAGCACAGTTGACCTAAAACTATTTCTGCATTCTGGCTACTCCTGCATGGAGTCTGGTGTCTGGATATCAATTGCTGCTGAAGATGAGTTTGAGCTAGATTTGTGCCAGAGGCTCTGACATGCAGACATGGGTTCCCTTCCACAAGCTTTTGTTATTGGCATGATGGTCTCTAGAAGAGGGAAAAGCAGCAAATGATTGAGATGAAAGGGGAGAGTATAGGAGCAGCTTAAACCCTAGATGTTTAAAAGCTTTACATGGCTTAAGTGTTTGGTCAACTCAAGTATGTCTGCCCTTCCCAAGCCAGGCACAATACAGCTTATTTCCTGCTAGATGACTACATTCACAACATGTGCATGACGCAGTTAGTTGACAGTACATTTAGTGTGTGTTGTATTTACTTGGGATATGCAAGTTACAAATACATTGTGCAGTATATACCTCTGTTTCCAAACTCTCTCTTGTGAGTATTTTGAAACGGTATCTTGCTGACAGCTGCAATTTTACCACAGTGTGCCTTAAGGTGAAATACACAGCTATTAGTAGGTTATGACCACAGATTGGGCATCCTGAGTTAGAAGAAAAGGACTAGAAGAGGAAAAGTGTCCAAGAAGTATTGGAGAGAAGGCTTTTTAGCAATTCTTCTGCATCCTTTTGTCAGTGGTCCCAAGTCTGACATAATGTAATAATGTTCATGTTCTTGCCTGACCTTTTGAATGATGGTAGGGTTTCTTGTTTGTTTTTTGCCTTGGGAATCCTGTTTTCCTTTAGATGCTTCTATGGTATGTGACAAAGAAAGTATATAGGGAAAGCAGTCTTATATGATTTGCACATATTAAGTCTGTTGTGTTCCTTTACCATGCTGTACCTGTGCATCTCTTCTGCTCTGAAGAATGAGTACTGCTGTAAAATTACTGTAATGTATACAATAGCCTACATAGCTGAGGGAGCAGGAAGGTTCCCACATCTCCTCTGCACTGGATTACTGCCCTAACTGTTAAGTGACAGTGTCAGGTTCCCTCTTCCTTGCTTTCCTTTGGTGCCAAGTGTCTCATGTTTTCAGTTACGTAATGGGCTGCATTTAGCGGAAGACAAGTCTGAATGAAGATTTTAGTTTTGTCACTAGAGCACTCTTGGAGGAGCCATGGCTTTGAGTGGCTCTGTAGTGAAGAAAGCTTAAAACATTCACCTATTTGCTGGTGATTTACTGACTGCCAGGCAGTTGGGTTTATGAGAGGTGGTTGGACTTAGGAACTTATGAACATGACTGGAAGGCACAACTGCAAAGTGTCAAGGAGATCTGCATGTTTGAGAGGCAACTAGCAAACTTAGGCACTGCAGAGGTCAAGCAGCAGTTCTGGATGCAGCCCCTGCTGAATTATGCTTCTCAGTGTTTCAGACGTGTTTAAAAACAAAAGGAGTGTAAAGTTTTCATAATCTTTTATGCAGGTTGGAAACAATGTCTTTACATGCTACCACAACAAGTTCTGGTTTTAGTGTGCAACTTCCATATGCATAACAGGCAAAGTAAAGTTCTGTACTTAGCTTGACAAGGAGGTGATAGTACTGTTACTAAGCCTTTTAATAGAAAGTGAACAGTGTTTCTTGCTTGAGTACTACCTTGTGCTCAGACCTGTGATGCCTTCTTTCATTGACACCTCTAGAAAGTGGCCAACAGTACTTTGACAGTAGAGACTAGCTTTTTGTTTGTAACCAGTGGGTTTTGGTTTGTGGATCTTTTGGTTTTGTTTATGTGTTCATATACAAATCATTGTGTCCATACACTTATTCTTCTCCAAGAGGATTTTTATTTAGTTGTTGTTCCAGCTATGTAATGGAACCATTCTCTAGATAAAATGCCTGCATATCTGCTTCTAATGTTAAATGAGCTTAAACAGTTGATTTAACTGTTGTCAGGTTACCACTGAAGTAAAAACATTAGAAGTCAGACAAGTGCAAGCAGTTCTGTTTCAATGGCACTGCAGGGTAAAGCTTTTGGTTAAGAGTACCCTTGTATTTCTGCTTGAAACCAAATGGAACATTCTTTGTCATTATTTCAGTTGTTGCCTTCGTTGTGAAATTTCCTTTCACCTCTCCTCCGCACCTTCCCTATTAGGGAATGGAGCCCCCATACTTGAGAATTTTTTAGTTGTCACTATTTACAGCTGCTAGTATGAAGAGAATGCAGTGAAATTCACTGCAGTCACTGGCAAGTTTATCCCGGTGGCCTCCAGGGTGCAGAGTAGACAAAGGGACCCAGCACAGCAATTAAAAGGACCAGCTGCTCCTCTCTGCTCCTTTTTTGTTCTGAGGCTCTATCAGGCTGCCAAGATCCTTGCTGGTGCTTCTGATAAGTTTGAAGCTGAGATGCATACCAAATATTCAAGTGGAAGAGCAAGAAAATATTGACACAGAAGATAGCGGTGCAAAAGGAAATCTATAAACCCCAGAAACGAACACCTGCTTCTTTGCAGAGCTGCTAGGTGGCTGCTCATCTTCTGTTGTCTGGTGATTAACTGTAACATGATGTGAATTGTATGCATTTCATAGTTAGGAATTCATTACATATTAGCTATGAGAATTTCCTTCCTTCCAGCCCAAGGTAATGTTTGGGGAGAATCACAAAAAGAGGGGTGCAACTTGCAATGTGTGTTTTTCCTGCAGGAATTCCAAGTTAAGGTGTAAAAAAGCCTTTTTTTTTTTAAAAAAAAAAAAGTAGTTTGATGGAAACTCTGAAGTGCTACTTCTCAGATAAAATTATGTTTAACGGGGAAGGAACACAAGGAATTTTGATGTTGGATTTTGCTTCTTTTTTGCTATAAATTACTTATCCTTACATTTCAAAATACTTTGCAGTGGAGAAGTAGGTCTCATCATGCCTATTACATAGCTGGGAGAATTGAGGTGCAAAGTGATTAAGTGATTTTGTTGCCCTGGAGTTCAGTGAGGCAGCCATGAAAAAAACCTGCCTTCTGCACTAGAGCGGTACTTCAGTCATTAAGCTTCTTTCAGATTTCCATAGGAAAAGTTGGATTCTAATTCATGGGAACACCTTTGTGACTGATAGCGGGAACCACTTACCTCCTTTTTAACTTGTGCCATGAACTTCTGATGGGACAAAACGACACACAGCTTTTTTTACTCCTTTTTGCTTGTCTTCATTCCATTCCTTTCTTTCTAGAATTTTGTTATTTTTGCTGCTTCTGCTCTCAAAGTTACTTTCTTTTCTGCTTATAATTGTCTTCATAATAGCATCAGACATCTTCCAGGGTGAACTGGGATAGGATTAGTGTATAGGCATGCTTTGTTCCCTGTGGAGTTTTGGGAGCAGGGGCAGCAAAGATAGAAATGGGATTTTATTTTTTATTTACTCACTAGATAAGGCAGTCAAAGTGGATACCTTGCATTTGGAGCAGCCAAGGTTTTCTATGGCTCTTACTTCCAGGCAGAGTAATTTCATCATTTTAATACTCAAGAACACTCCTGTGCAAAAGTACCTTAAATATGTTGTTTGACATGGACAGACAAGCTATTTTCCTGGTCCTTGTGGACTGTGCCCCTAAACTGGCTGTAATTTTGAGATGTTAGGAGATTCATGGTAGCATAGACCAGATAAGTTGTTTGAGAGAAACACACGGTCAGTAAACTGCTCCTAAACTGCTCCTATAGCCATTTCTACGGGAGATGGACAGAAAGATAAGGGAATGTGGGTTTAAGAGCTTTTACTTCTGTTTGTAGTGGGAGTCAAATCCTGGGATGTTGCAGTTCCTCTGTGCACATTATTCTCTTACCCTTCCATGCCTACTTTTCCATGTGCACATTGGATACCACTGTTCTACTTATGTTTTTAGACTACACAAGTATGGATTATAAGAATTAATTAAAAAAAATAATCCATCATGCTTCAAAAAGGTATTTGAAATAACTTTATGAATTTAATGTCAGGTAATGCTGAAGATGATAAAAGGAACCACAGGGAGGATAAAAAGAGGAGGAGAGTGGAAGACAAGACTAGTCAGAGAGATGGTAAATTTTAAATGTTACTTGTATTGCTAAGAATTAGATATTTAGTATGGAATATTTTATCAGTTGGTTGGAGTTTTCTTTCTTTCTTTCTTTAATAATTTTGTAACCCATTCCTTATGTGAAAGGAATTGCAGTATTGAAGCCAAAGGTTTAAACACAAGTAGTAAAACAAATGTAGCTCAAAGTTTTTTTCAATACAATTCAGAGGTTTTTTTTAGTTTTGTACAATCAGAGTTAAAGAAATGTATTTTCTTTTTATCACTTCGGGACAGAAATCTGTATGTTCACGTAATCCTCCCCCACCTATCCTTTTAATGCCCCTGGGTTTCTTTAAACTTTGCAGCATTATGCAAGAGCATATCCTTTTCTAGAAATACTAAAATGGAAAACCCTTCCCTGAACTTAATTAACTATTGATAGATGAGTGCATAGATGTGTCAGACAACTTCATTTACATTGTAGCAACGCTGGGAGGGCTTAGCTGACAGAGAGGTATCCCACTGTGCAACCTAGAGCTGCTCAGACACAAAGCGAGAGGCTGTTTGCTCCCTCAAAGTTAACCATATAAATGAGAAAGATGGATGAAAGAAAAAAGTATTATTCTTATTTTACAAATTGGGATCTGAAACAGCGGGTGTCATTTGGCATGTTTCTTTCAGCAGCAGAACGTGCTGAAGCAGGTTGTGGGCAGCATATCTGTGTCTATATTGCAACAGGAGTGCACATATCTCCTGTGTTATGTGATGAACTATACTGGTGAACTAATCCAGGCTAAAAATAACCACCAAAAAAAAAAAAAAGTAATAATGTTCAAGCTACCAATTGTCGGCAAAATAAATGCTTGCCAAACAAGGTATCTGCCTAAACATAAAGCAATTTTGCTACAGTTGTAGTAGAAATGTGCAGCAGTACTGCCCTGGGTCTCACATTGGAGTCCAGTGTCCTGACAAGCAGTTTTCATTTTTGTCATACTGAATTTTTTAAAGTACATTGAAAGATATACTACAGTGCTGTGAAAATGACTTTGTCAGCTATCTTTATGAAGACTGAACGTGGGACAGGAAACCTAAGGACAAAGGAATCGGAAAGTTTAGGGAACAGGGATTTGTATTTGCAGTTGAGGAGTGGCTGTGTTGTATTTATGAAGCTGTGTTGCTTCTTTATCCTCTGCCTTCTCTCTCACTTCTCTTGTGCTGCTTGCTGCTCATGCAATTGTATGCAAGATTAGGCAAGTCCTGGCAGCCAGTTGATGAGAAGGCAGAAAGAATTTGCCAGGAGAGCAATTAGTGTCTGTTTTGTTGTTTCATTTTATTTGTTATTAGATATTTTCTCTTCCTTTTCCTGAGGAGAAATTGTTTGGCAGACAGATGGCTCGTGGGCCATTCCTATGCCCACTGTGACTAGTGCAGCAGGCAAGGTGGCATCTTATACTGGAGTGCGTTATTAAACAACCAGAGGTCCCACAGTAAAGATTGGACTATCGCTTTTAGAAGGGAAGTTTCTGGACATTTCTGTAACCAGAGGTACTGCTATATTGCCTCTTCCTCTCCTTTAAGCCATTTTTTTGTCAGTGAAATCTCTGTTTAATGCCAGGTATTTAAGTGTAAATATTTTGGGATTCCAAAATGTACATAAAAGGGAAAGTAAATTGGGAGTGTGCTTGCTTTATTTAATAAATCTTGAATAATCTTCATTAATATGTTACAAATTGAATCAAATTGTTAGATTTCCAGATTGACGTCTGAATAAGGCTTTTATGTCTTACTCATGTCCTATGTATGTGCAAGTTGTAAAATTATTTGGTATTGAAGAGTAAAATCTTATGGCTTCAGCAGCTTGGAAACCAAGGAGGAAATATTCAAGTATTGAAGAGATATGATGAAGGTTGTAGTATTATCCCAGTTTACTGTTTGAAAGTTAGAGCCCTACCTCATTGTCTAGAATAACCTGGATCTTCGAAAAATAAGTTTAATCATTCTGACTCTTTCTTTTCTGGTATTTTTAATCCCCTTCTTTAATGGAAGATCCGAGTGATGGTGGACGATCCTATAAAACAGTTTTGGATCGCTGGAGAGAGTCGCTTCTTTCCTCTACCAGCTTATCCCAAGTCTTCCTTCATCTATCTACATTGGATCGAAGTGTCATCTGGTCCAAGTCCATCCTCAACGCTCGCTGCAAGGTGTGTCGGAAGAAGGGTGATGCGGAGAGCATGGTGCTGTGCGATGGCTGCGACCGAGGCTACCACACCTACTGCATCAGGCCCAAGCTGAAGGTATCTGAGGGAAAATAAAGGCTTCCTTTTCACACAAAACTTGAGTACTTCTTATGACTTAATAATGCCTTATTTTCTTTTTTAATTTCCTTCTGTTTCTAGGTCATTCCTGAAGGAGACTGGTTTTGTCCAGAGTGCCGACCCAAACAGCGCTCCAGACGTCTCTCCTCCAGACAGAGACCTTCTGTGGAGAGTGATGAAGAGACTGCTGACCAACTAGGAGAAGGGGAAGAAGAGGCAAACTATGATGAAACAGGACAAACTGAGGAACAGCGTTACGAAGAAGAGCAAGATGAGGAGGATGAATCTCAGGAGGAAGAAGAGATAAGGTAAACAGGTGTCTGTTAAAGTGGTTTCCTCCTGAAATACTGTCTTGGTTATTAAGTGGAGTAGTTGTGCATGTAAGCACAGATCTTGAAAATCTACTATGAAAAATAGGTTTGTTTTTTAAAAAGGGCAGCTTGTTATGAATCTGCCTCTTACTGCTGGGTTTAATATTAACAAAAGTTGGGTCTGCTGAACTTAGACTCACTTTTCAGGATGACATTCCAGACTTGGATGCATATGGGTGAGAGATGGCCATCAGAGTTGCAGTTATATAGAGCTCCTGTTTGAATATAAAGCAGGGAGAGTTTCGAACAGTAGAGTTTGAAACAAACCTGGAGTTGTTTTCGTCTAGTTTTGAATTTTGAGGGACTGCATGTACACAGCAAGTATTGGAATGTTAGGGAGGGCAAGGTCATCCGTTACAGGCTGTGACACTGGGAGGACTTGAGGAGTTCTGCAGTAGTTGTTTAAAGAAACAAACAAACCAACACAAAACAGCTCACAAAAAAAAAACCCACCAAACAAAAAGCTACACCAAGAAACTCCCTCCCCCAAACCCATTAAACAAAACGCTCAATCAAGCTGAATTATCCAAGGTGATAATTTCAATAAAGTGATGAATTTGATATATGTGCCAGGAGCATAAAAGTTAAAGGAAAGTTTCCTGATGTTGGAGTGTTTTTCTTCTTTTTGGTACAATCTTTTGAACTGACTGAAGCAAGATTATTTGTGACTGATATTTGGGATTCAAAAGCTGGAGAGACCTCGCATCTCCTTGAGAAGTAAATTTATCTCTGGGATCTTCCTTCTCTCCTGTAGTGGAAGGAATACCAGTTACAAACTCTGACTAGTGCATAACTTTTACACTGAATGGTTTAGAACTTCAGTTTATTTGTATAGCTGATGGTATTGTTCGAAAGTCCTAATAGTTACTGTGAGAAACAAAGGATTGAAAGAAAATGATAGCTGGTGCTTCAGTTAGTGCATTCATGTTGCACAAGCTGTAGAACTCTGAGCATTTCCTTAAAGTATGTGTAATATTTAATTAAGAGGCTTCAGAGCAGTATTTTAAGATAGTGGTAATTGGATGACTGCATCAGTGTGAAAGCCAGCTGCTTACCAGTCCAAGCTTTTAAGAAGCTCTTTGTTTTTTAATAGAAAACTGAGGGGAAAAGAGAGGAATGGAATTTTGGAATAAATAAACATAATTGTTCACTTTTTATAGCACATCAAAGCAAGGAAGACCCCAGGTCAAGTTTCCATTGAAAATGAGAGCAGCCAAACTCAACAATCCATTCTCAAGTCAGAACAGCCAGCGTCAGGCAAGATATGCTTCTCAGAGTCAACAAAACACACCTAAGCAAACTGAATCTTCGCCTAAAGTTACCAGAAGGGGATTAAGAAACATTAGGTCAGCCCCCCCATCCGTGACAAAGCCTTCTTTAAGACTTCATAGCCGGACCACGCGTCAGAGCCAAAGTTCATTACAAGCCGATGTGTTTGTGGAATTACTTGGCCCTCGGAGAAGACGGAGAGGAAGAAAGAGCACTGACAGCCCCCTGGAGAACAGCCCTTCCAACTCCCTCGGGTTCAGAATCGTTGATACTGCAGACCCGAATGAGCGGCTTCGCAAGTATCCAGTTTCTGCTTCAAATCTTTCTCTTCCTGCTACTGAACCCAAGAGAAGAGGCAGGAAACGACAATCCACAGGTTAGAAGAATGAGTTTGCCCAGAGTGAAAACCATGTTCTTTTACTGGCTGAAATATTTGTGTGGTGGTTGAAGGCATTTTTTCGACTTCAAACAAGGCGATTCCTTTCTTTTGCTGTAACAGAAGTGGAACATAGAAATATTTTCAGTCATCTAAAGAACAAATACTTAATGTGCCAAGGAGATTTCTCATATCCAGATTTGAAATTTCATATGTACACACAGGCTGGAGCATTTGCCAATAGGTGCAGAGAAAATGTGGCAGTGACAGTTATGCCTTAACCTGTGCAAATGTTTACTTATAGATTTTATTGTTTTGATTTTAATATGAAAGTGTTTTAAACGGTGAATAACACAGATGTAGGTGAGGTACTGAAACTGGGAATATACATGTACAAGAAGAAACTGCTACCAGAAGGAAAATAGCCCCTATCTGTTATAGGGCTAACAATGTCCTTGCTTGTTAAGCTAATACCAAGTATTTAATGGCAGGGAAATACTCGGAAAGCTACAATAACCTTTAAAAAAAAAATGACCCAGTGTGAGACTGAAGAGTGTTCAAAAAACAAAAAAAAGAGAGCTTACACTCCATTACGGCAGCCTTGTATTCTGTACCATTTCTGTCCTTCACCATTGGGAGTTTCTGGGCTTAGCCTCTAACCACCCTGCTGACTACTCTTGAAAGCAGATAAACCCCCTCTGAATAGAGATTTTGTGGAAGTAAAAGTTACAAGCAGGCTGATTATTCTGGTTTTCTCTAATAGGGCTTTTCTCAAAGTGTTTAACAAATCGTTTTAAAATTGACATCAGTGAAAAAATCCTTTCCAGAATTAATGTGATGAAGGAGAATGGGGGACGAACTCAGCTAAGTCCTGGTACTTAGCATTTTGTACAGCAAGAGAGACATTTAGTGGTTAATAATAAGGTTGTAGTGTAGTTAATAGCTGAAGCCAAACTACATGAGTTGTGCCCTGAAACTACAGTTTTAGTACAGGAGAATAATGATGGCTCACTTCTGTGGATTTCTTTTTTTAATTATTTTACTTGTTAGATTTTTATTTTTATCTGATGGGGTTTTGTGTTTTTTGTTGTGTTTTTTCCAGAATCATCTCCTCAGACCTCATTGAACAGGAGAAGTTCGGGACGTCAAGGGGGAGTCCACGAACTCTCGGCTTTTGAACAACTTGTAGTGGAACTGGTACGACATGATGACAGCTGGCCTTTCATGAAACTGGTTTCCAAAATCCAGGTAACTGATAGAACTGTAGAGGGAATGATAACAGTTGCCAATAAAACTTGGAGTTTTATAGCACTGCCCAAACAGGGTGATACAGTTAAGCAATGGGGGATTCAGAACTCTCATTTCAGCTCAAATATTTGGTGCCAGAGGTAACTTTTCCAATTGACTAGGTAAATTTCAATTATACTTGCCATCAGACACTTTAAAATGTGAAATGCTTTGACTTGAAACAAACAAACAGAGCTCGTGACTGCTAAAGGTAAGCTTATGGTTATTAATAGTTGAATAGTTAGTTGAATTACTCTTCAATTTATGCAAAAGTATTTTGAGAACAGACCTGCAATAAAATAACAAAGAAGGAACAATTTCACTCTGATTTTAACTGTAATAAGCAAAAAGGTGATTTCTTAGCATAGTTCTGAATTTCATTTCCCTCTTGTTTAGACTTTAAAGTAGGTACTGAATGCAAATGTTTCTTTAGAGATCTGTATAACAACAAAAGTTCCCAAAGCATGTCTGCTTTTGTGCAGGCTGCATGGGCTTGTCAACTGTGAGGCACTGCTGAAACTCTGCTACCCTAACAAGGTGCCTGTCCTCTCCAAGCTCTCTGGAGCAACTCTGCACAGACATTTGTGCAGGATCTAGAGCTTGGTGTTTAAGTTCTCTAATCAAATTAACAGTGATAGCTGTTTAAACAAAGACTTGAAATTCTGAATTCAGAGTCACAGAGAGCTGGAAGGGTTATTGTATCTGGGCAAAGAGAATGAAACAGAGACTAGTGTCTGTCTACTCCAGGACAGGAATTACCGTGGAAAGTGCAAGCATCTGGTGAATGCAAGGAAACTTCTTAAGGAGGAGGGGTGGAGAATTCAACCTAATTTTATTCCTGAAAAGAAGCTGCTAGAACTCAGTGCATCCTGGTTTGCTCAAATCAGTCACTAAGGGATAGTTTCTGTGTAGTGTGGAAAGAAAAAATCAATACTTGAATGACCCTAATTTTCTTCATTTGTGATGGAAATTTTGGTATAAACTTTTTGCAGCCTTGCTAGTGTATAGAATACATTGAATGATCAGTGCACAGCAAGCCAGAATGAGGAAAAAAATACCTTTATTTTTAAACTTAGGTAAACACATAAAGGAATACAAAAAATACAAAAGAAATTAAAAATCTGATTCTTTCAATCTACTGATTCTTTCTCCAGATTTGTTTTCAGGTTGCACTTGATATAGTAAAGGCCATAACCAAGACTCATTTTTTCAAAAGATGTATGCTGATGCATATGAGTATCTTTTCTTGTTAAAAATAAAAGATCAGATACGATTTTTTTTCTGCCCCTCTATCCCTGCTTTGTGTGAGACAGTCACCCTAAGCTTGGTGCTTACCTGGAATTCAAAATCTGTTACCCAAATGATCAGTGCCCTTAGGGCTTAGGCAGTCCTTTTCCTCCCCTCACTTCTGTCCCTTAAACACTGCACTGAGTGGCTGTCTGGTACTTGCATACTGTGTCCTGCTTGCTACAGAAAGGTTTGTTTTCTTCAGCACAACTAAACGGAACTGTAGAATCTCATTTCTCTTGCAAGATGATGGACACTAGTGATGTAAAAATGGTCATTACTCATGGTTAAGGTGCTTTTAATATTGTAATATGTTACAGGAAAATGAAAAGTTTTAAAGTCTTGGAAATAGTTTTTGTGCTTGACAGATGGGAAGAGCAATCAATGTAATGCTTATCTGCTCATGCAGTTTTCGTGCAGTTGTTCACAGGGCATTTGGGATTAGATTTCTTCGGTGAATTGCTGGCTCATGATTGTTGTGGCCTGCTGCTTCACTGATACAAAAAATGGAAGAGCAATACCTGAGAACTAATATTCAGTTCTGGAAATGAAGGTGGCTGCTTGGGACTCCTCTGCTTATTTAAAACCAAATGCAGATTGCTTTCTGCTAACACGTGATTTGCTTAATTCTTTACATGGGTAGAATTTGAAGCTTCTATTTGTCCATGAATCGTTCTTTGTTTCTTTTTTTAAAGGTACCAGACTACTACGATATCATCAAGAAACCTATTGCCTTAAATATAATCCGTGAAAAAGTGAATAAATGTGAATATAAGTTAGCATGTAAGTATTATTTATTGATAAACATTATGAACCCTGGTTTATCTTTAAAATAAATTCTTGGCCTAAAATAAAGCCGTGTCAGAGGATTAGAAAGCTGAAATGGCATTTGGTTTGGGGGTTGTGCGTTTCTTGGTTGGGTTTTTTTTAAAGAGTTATTTCCTAATACTTTTAAAATAAGATTAGTTGAACATTGTTCTTTTACTACCAAAGTACATGATGTACAGCTAGATGAGAAATGAGCAGCTGCGTCGCTGATGGTTATTTCTCAAGCCTTTCACGTCAGTGACCGACACCAATAAATATTTGGAAAAGGTGCTGCTGCTGAATTTGTTTCCTATATTGATAATCAGAGAAGTTTAAAAATGTTTACATGGGACTTGGTGATATAGTTACATAATGATTATAGAAATAGATACTATTTCTACTATAGCTATGTATAAGAAGTATTGGATGTATTTTTATATAGCTAATAGAATTACAGGAACTTGATACATATGTAAAGCCATTTTTGTGCTGCAACTGTGTGTAGGTTCACTTACTGAGTACTGCTCTACCACACTGCTCTGGTGCCTGCAGACACGCTGATATATGTCCTTATTATTTCCTAGCGGAATTCATTGAAGACGTTGAGCTGATGTTTTCGAACTGCTTTGAATACAACCCTCGGAACACCAGCGAGGCGAAAGCCGGGACAAGGCTTCAGGCTTTCTTCCACATTCAGGCGCAGAAGCTGGGGCTGCCTGTGGCCCCTGGCCATGTGGAACATGCCGCGCCCGTCGCCAAGAAGTCACGGATCTGACCTCTGCCTTCCAAAGGATTGATTGAGGGAATCTGTTATGCCCATGAAAATGAAATGTTAAGTCACGCAGTCGTCATACCTGTATAAAGCAATAAAAACTGTTTAACCACCTTGAAGTGTGGCCTGCACTATATTCTCAATGTAATATTAAGCACTCAGGAGAATGTAGGAAAGATTACCTTTGCTACAGTTTTATTCAGTGTCTAATAATTTTGATAGATGTACTGGATACAGTACTGGTTTACAGAGGTTTTGTACATTTTTAATGCATTCATGTGTCCAAATATCTTCCAGAAGTACATTGTCTTTTTTCTGCACCAAATGACCTTGTTTCATCCTCTAGATTTTGTAGGAGCTGTGGTATTGAGGGCTTTATCAACTCGGATAAAATCTTCTGCTGTAGCACAGTTGAAGAAACTGTGCATGTGTTTAAAACTTGTTTCAAGCCTATCTTCTCAACACTACACATGAATGAGTACAACTGCATATCTTTTAAGTACTGTACCAGTGCTGGCTGGAGGTATTCAGTCTGAGTTTATTAAGTAGATATTTATTTAGCATTCAAAGTAATTTGTGAATTTGTTTTGTATTTATAAAATTTGTACTTGGGGATTAAAAACAAACAAACAAAAAAAAGAGTTCCATAACTTTTTAAATTTTTCCCCATGGGTGTTTTGTTTTTTGGTTTTATTTTGTTTTTGGTTTTTTATTTGTTTGTTTATTCCCCTCTAACTTGATGATAAATCAATAAATACCTGCCCTTGTCTCTGGCAGTTCTTCTAGCAATGAGTAAATTTACAGGACTGTACTTTAAGTTTCTACATAAGTTTCAACTTTGGATGTCTACAAATAAAAATAAAATGACACATTTTTCAAAGTATCTTGATCTTCTGGCATTTCCTTTTGAGTTGCGCTGCTTACACCATCTTGCTGACTAACTTACTAGGACAAGTAAGTCTCTCTGAGCAAGGCCAATGGTCATCTGTTTGTAAAGAGAAATGTGAGAAGTGTGTGTATAAGCTATATTGTTGTTTAATTAAGATCTTTATTCTGTGAAAAACCTCATAGCTCTGTTTAGCTCATCAGCAGCTTCTTTAAACTACCCTTAACTATCCTGGGTTTACTTTCAGTATTTATTCATTTAAATCAATTGAACTCCGTTTGAGACAATAGCTTTAAAACCCTTTTAAAGCGAGTGTGCCCGTGGGAGGTATGCCATACTCTGCCATACTCTGCCATACTCTGCCATACTCTGCCATACTCTGCCATACTCTGCCATACTCTGCCATACTCTGCCATACTATGCCATACTCATACAGAAAACTGCACGAAGCAGGAGTTTAGGGGTGGGAGTGAAGAGGACAGGTAAAACTGAAATGTGAGGCTTGCTGCTGCAGCAGCTTTGCTCCTTGTGTTTGTGCTACCGCATGTGTTGTAGCATTCCAACCCGCACATGCTATAAACCTTTAACACTTACTTGCTCTGTAGCTGTGAGTTTTCTCCTGCTGTGACGCCTGCCCTGTCTTAGGGGTGGCAAGAATCAGCATTCCTTTGAGCCTAGGGAAGAGATGATGAGAGATGTGAGACTCATCAGTTTAAATTCCTATTGCTTGAAGTGTTGGATTTTTTGGGTTTGTGGGTTTTCCTCATTTAAGAAAGAGACTGATGGAGGATATAATTCAGAAATGTCTGTTAATACTTCAGAGTTTGTGTGAGCTTTTCCTCATTCAGAGCTGACATCTCTCTCCTGTGCAGATCAGACACATTTTTTGTTCCCACTGAAAGAATACTAAGTTCCATGAGGAATGTGAGCAGCAGGAGAATTCTTTGCAGTGTGTAGGTTGTACTTGATATCCCTCCATCTGTCAGTCCCAAGAGGATGTGAACATCCTGGCTAGCAGGTTGCACAAACAGTTGTGCAAGTTCTTGTTCACATGAATACTCCCCATTGACTAAAATGTGGGTTGGTTTTTTTTTTTGGAAGGGGGGTTAGCAGGGCATAGTCTGCTGAACAAGTCCTTCTGTGTCAGATACATTTTAAATCATTACTGTCCCCAATGTTCTCCCAGTTGTTTACTCCTATTGCTCTTGCTGCAAGGTTAGTTCCTTCTATAGTTTCCCCTCAGCAACGCAACTATAATTTTCAGTTTGGATAGAGTAGGTGGGAACAGTTTAACCCAATCTCTGCTGGTCATGGTGGTGTTTGTATGTATGTTCTGTAAGCAAACATACCAATTTGTCATTAAGTCTGCAAGCCTAAGGCCTTACTTAAACATGCTGAAGGTGAAATGTGGAGAAGTGCCCACTGAGCAGCTGTGCTTACACTATGCATCTTTGCTGCATGAGCAAAACAGATCTGACTGTTCTTGGCTTTACTGGTGCACCCAATGTTGGATGGCTTGTGTGTGGAGGGGGAAGTTAGGCCTCACAGGAGAGAGCTCATAAATGTTAGTATTAACAGGAAAGGAAGATGACATTAGCATAATCTTAGTGAACGTGGGCAGTGGAAACTAGGAAGAAAGAGCCAAAAACCAGCCTGACCTTACATGTATTATTAAAGGGAGGCAGAGATGGCCAGACTCTGAAGAGCCCAGCTTGCTGTGAAGGTTCTCACAGCTGTTTAGACCCCTCTGAATCTATCACAACCCTAAGGTGGAGCTTCTGTTATGGATGTGTGCAGGGAGCTGATCTCTGGGCACACCAGACCACATCAGAGACTTGCACATCATGTTCCTGCTGGACTGATAATCCAGTACTTTAGGATTTAGGAGATTACATGTGTGGTGTATGATTTTTGAATCATTGATGTAACCACTGAATTAACCCCTAATCTGTAACAATCTTTTATCTTCTAAGCTTTACCTGCTTATATTCAAATAAGTATCTAACATTGGTCACGTTGCCTAGTGAGGATCACCGCTGTAACTGGTGGCAGCAATTCCAGGTGATGTTTCTTGATGCTACCAATGACTATTTCTACCCTGCAAGAGCCTTCTTACTCTAAAAAATATTGTCAGTGTCCAGGTAACTGCAGGTAGTTTTCTGTACGCACTTGGCTCATCTGTTGTAACTCTGGCAGATCTTTCCCCTGTACTGTGAAACTGCTGCCTTGATCTTCACAGCAGTGACTCGGTCTAGTCCTGCAGAGGTGCTCCTTGTGCTTTACCCAGCCTGCTGTAAGGGGATATTCTGAGATTTCTCTACCTACTACCATTGGACCAAGTGATGTCTTCTTCCTCCCACCCTTCCTACTGCTTCCCTTAATTTGGCACTTCCTTAAATAGTGCTCTATTAAAGCTTTGCCTTCAACTGCTCGATTATGTGCATGTCCATTGTCACGCCTGTATCACAAGCCCTCCTAGAGAATCTCTAGCTACCAACAATCAGAGAGTTTCCCATTTTGGTGCACTGGGGTTTGAAGCTGTTTGGATTACCAAAGTAAAAGGTAAAATGACTTGTGCTACAAATCAAGAGAATTATGAAGACAAGTAAGTACAGTCATCACCTTGTTTCCAATCTGCTTCCTAAGAGGGATGTTGAAGCAGCACCACCCCTGAAAGTTGTCTCTCTTTCTGGATATATGTGTGTACACTTGTGCAAAGTTTTGTATTTTTCACTGCTGCAAGCCAGTGACTATTAATGGTTATCCTTCATGAACGTTGTACTTCCATGTCTTTAAAAGGCTTCTCTCCCATACCTGGGGAAGTGCTGGTAAAACCGACTTACTCAGCCCGTGAGTGGTCCCCAGCTTCCTCCTGCCTCCCCCCTGCTCCCACCAGCTGCATTCACCAGCCTGAGCCTCTGCGGCAATGTGTGGCTGGGCCTGCCTTTGGGTTTGTTTTTTAAGTAACGGAACAAATCTGCTGTTGGTGAAGCACTCCACCCTCTGGCACACAGATATTTTTCCAAACCAATGCTTTTTATTATTTAGAGTGCATTAAAATGCTAAACGTCAATGTGAACTACACCTGAAATGTTTTCAGTGGCAGAAGGCCACAAGCTGCGTATGTTCTTCAAAAAGTGCACCGAGGCCAACTTTGGATTTACTTTTCACTGTAATATATGAAATTTCTGGTTTTGTAGCACTTCTTTTCTGGAAAATTGCTGAAACTAATTTTAAATTACTTTTTTTAGGTGCAACTCCATCTTTAAAAATATTTAGGTATGAAAGAAGAGATAAACACATGTTTCCTGGGCCTCCAACCACAGGAGAGTACAAGGCCCTGCCTTGCCAGGGGCTCTGGGCACCACGGGAGGCACCAGGCTCCAGAGAGACCCCCTCGGTCTTTGCTGGGAGGGGGCAGCAAGCTCTGCCCGGCCTGGGCCTCCCCCCGCCGCTCACCCAGCGCCTCCGGCTGCTCAGGCCACTCACTTTTGATGATAGAATGGTTTGGCTGGGCCAAGTTCCCTATGAGGATGTGAGATGACGGCACGCTCTTGGGAGCACTGGCTGCTGCCCATGGGAGGTCAGCTTTCACTTACACTTCTCTGCAGCACTTGGCCTCTCCTTTCTTAGACACCTCTCAAAGACCCACGGCGCTCTGGCACTGGGCATGGCCCGGCTTAGCAGGGCTGACTGGAGGAACTGCAAATGGCACACTTGGGCCAGAGTTTCCCTTGGAACAAAGTTGTCTCATAGAGGATATTCCTGCTCTGCCGGGGTGCTGTAGTGTTCAGCTGTTGTTAATTTGCTGTTCTTGGCTTAACAATTTATTTAGGCTTTATATAGATATTTCCTAGATTAACCATCCTATAAGAACATGTATAATAACCTATATGCTCTCCAGCTTTTCTTCTCTGAGCACCTTACAGATGAAATTTGAAGAGGAAAGGACTTTGACAAGACGAGCTGGGCTGTGGCTTGGTTGCTGTGAATCTTCTGTTTGCAATGGCAGAAATGTGAGCCAGGGTGCTGAAACGTTTGACTTTTGGATGGCACTTGTGCATTTGATTCTGGGTGGTGTGGGGATTTGCCTGTGGGATCAGGGCTTCATAGCTGCCCCTAGGCAAGCATTCCTGCGCAGATCCCACCATCAGTCACATGCTGGGCTCCGCGGTCCTGGCGCCCCTTGAGAGTGCCACTGTCACCAGAGGACACTTTCACACTGACCAACAGGTCCTGCAATCCAGCAGTGGTTATAAATATTCCTGTGCCCCAGTCATCCTAAAGCCCATCCTCAATCACTAGAAAGTGATCTCAACTCCTGTACTGAGCATATTAAGCTTAGCTAATGTTTTATTTTTAGATTGCTATCTGAAAAATAAAAACTTGATGGTTTTAAAAGGCAAGATCAACTCCTTTAAGCCGCATACTTTGTGAGGGGGCTTTGCAATGCTTGAGTAGGTTTAGTCTGTGTGTCTTTTGTTTCCATAGTTGCCCAGAGATTTCTTAGAACCAGCCCTTGGGTTCAGCCTTCATCAAAAAGAATTTACTTCCATCCAGATGCAATACTGCAAACTGAGTCCTAGGTCTGTCTGGAGCTGTTTTACTTCACAACCAAAAGTGTCTGTCTTCTGTTTTGTTTGGCCTTTGCCACTTCCAATCGAAACAGGCTGTATGATTTCATCTCCCCTGTCTTGGCACTTTTGTGATGGCTTTCTCCAGGGTTTGATCCCTGCTTGGTGATTATTTTTTGTATTGCAAAGATATCTCCTTAAATCAGTTCTACAATGTCACAGAAGTGCTACTCATGATTAGAAACAATGCACTTTCCAAGGACCTTATGCCAACACAATGACACAACGTCAGTGGGAGGGGAAGTACGGAGTGATGAAGGTTAGTAGCAGAATCAGGCCAAGACTGCAAGACTTGGGAGATTAATGCCCCAAATCTTTGTGCAAACTGTGTATAGTGCTGCTCTGCACTTGTCCGACCACAAGAAAACAAGGATTCTTTGTCCCACCAGGAACCTTGCCTGTCTCAGGGAGCCCACTTTTTGGAGAGCTCTAAGGAAGAGTGTAACAAAGTTGAATCATTAAATTCCTTACATGCCAGCCAGTTTCAGCATCTTGAAGGTCTGCATGCATCTATCTAGATCTGTCCCTGAGCAGTGCTGGGAAGGAGCAAGGAGCTGTCAGGTTCCTCTGCAGCTGTGAGTGGTTGCTACGGGCTGCAGTAAAGGCCCTTAAATTGGAGCTCCTAGACGTGACTCTCCATGTGTTTCCCTCCCCTGGGTACCTGCTCCTCTGCTGCAGCACAGAGAGAGTCAGTAATGTATTTCCAACTAAAAGTGGTCTACTTCAGCTGCAAACAAGCTGGCGGGGGCAGAAAATGTTTTGTTTCTTCTTCATATTGGTTTCACAGCTGAACATCCTTTGAGTGTGAGAGATTTTCATTTTGAAGGGACTCCTGCCATTAGCTCTTTCTACAGGAAAAGTTTACATACATGAAACAAGAACACAAAGGGAATGGATTATCAAGAAGAGTTTTTTCCAGGTGACTGTCATTCAGCAAGTGATGCCCATTGCTTTTTGACTGCTTGAAGAACATTTCTGGGCTTTTAATTTCATTTAAAATACTAAAATGTCCATCTTGTTTAGTGTTACAGCCTATTCTTCCGAAGCACGTTGACAGCCCATCCCTGGTCCACTTACCCAATGTGTAGGTCAGCCATGTACACCTGGTTTTCTCAAGGTCACTTTGGCTCCCTTTTGGACATTTGACCATAACAAACGTTATACTGTGATGCAGAGCAACAACTGTGCTCCTAGAAAACAAGGCAGCTTTTTACATTTCCTCCCTCTAGATAGGATTTACCATATTGCATCCAAGTCTGCTATACAGCTGGGCTTCTGCTTCACTGTATGGGCAGATAAGTGTCTCTGACACATTAGAGATACCAGCCAACATCAAACTCCTTTAACCTAGAGTTGTCAGGGGATGTTTATGGAGGAGGAAACTGACTTTGCTGTTTGCTTGAAACAAAGGTTTCAAGAAGGTAGTTTTTCTGCTTGACCTACATTTCCTTCTCTAAGAGGAGGGATGGTCTGGGGTTTAAAGCAGGGATGAGGATCCAAGCCTCCCTGCCCTGCACCTGGGCTCACCACAGCCTTCCTGAGTGACCCCAGGCAACCCACTGAACAGGATAGATTACACCTCTCCGGCAGGGATACTTCATTAATAACTTTAATACAGAGCTTTGAGACCTTGAAACAAAAATGCTACAAGTAAAAATTGAAAAAAAAAAAAAAGTACCATCTTTACCATGGATGCAAAAGTTGTCTGAAAAAAGATGTGAACAAGTTGAATAATTGATTGTCAGTAGCTGATCTTATAAATCCTTCCTTACCTTAAATTTACACTGTACATTTATATCAACTGTGAACAATAGGCAGCAAGAAGACAAATCTGGGAAGAAACTGTTCAGGAGGAAAGTGCATTTTGCAGGGCATACAGGAACTGATGAAGCCTAGCAGGGTAAATAGTAATTACCTTTTCTAGTGCTATAAATGTGCAAATCTTTGTGAATGTCAAATATGTGCTAATTACTTAGAAGTAATTTTTATATTCTGCTTTTATTTATAAGGCTGAGCAAAGTGTCCCGGTGTTTTAGACTTCAGGGGAAATTTTTGTTCCATTTAGCCATTTCTCTGACGCCAGTTTCTGTATTTCCTTCATAGGAAGAATTTTTATTTCCTTTTTTTGTCACATTTAAATAGCATCCTTAAAACGATGTCATTACGAAACAGCGTTTTAATTAAATCTCTCTTGTGTTGTCCAGTGGCCAATGACGGGCCCTACGTTATGATTCACAGGCACGTGTGACTTACCAGCACAGCGAGAGTCACCGGGAGGGGGAGAGGGGGGAATTCCACCCTGCCCTGAGAAGCCTGTGACCGCTGCTCCTCGAGCGTCTGCGCCGGGCTCAGGCTGCTGCCGTTTCCTCCGGCCTCTTGCCTGCTCGCCTGGCACACAGCCCTGAGGTGAACTCAGCCAGGGAACCCAGACAGTTGAAGAGCTTTCCAAAGAAACAAAAAAGGGGCTTTTCTTCAGCCACATGGCTGCACTGTCAGAAAAGCTTGGCTGAGAAAGGGGCTGCTCACATCAGCCGAGCGTCAGAGCACGCAAGCCTGTGTCGCAGCTCGAGGAAATCTTACCCTGCTTCTCACAGTCCTATCTCCTTGCTGCAGTGACAGCATTGGAGGGTCAGTCTCTAGAGTCCCAGGAAGGCAGGCAGGCAGCTCTCCCGTGCCCAGGCAGCAGCTGGCAGGCAGGCAGCACCCCGGGAGCGGGGCGGCAGCCTGGGCCACAGCCCAGACCGAGAAATGTCCTGGCACGGGAAGCCTGAGTGCCTGGTGAGGATGATGCAACGGCACGGCACGCGCCCATCGCAGTGTGGGCAGAGGCTGGCAGGCACAGCACAACTCTGGGAAGCCGTGGTGGGGAGCAGAGGCTGTCAGGCATGGCCCGGCTCTGAGGAGCCATGGCGGAGGCAGAGGCCTGCAGGCATGGCACAGCTTGTCAAGAGAGCTGCAGCCAGCACCTTGCTTCACCTCAGCCTGGCCTACACCATTAAAGAGATGACTGATGGCTCAGAGCCCCAGAGGGGTTTTGAGACCAAACTGGTGGAAGAGGCTGCTTAAGCCATCAACAATGTCAGTGGAGCTGCATTTTCTCTCCATCTCTTGGTCTGACAGCAGGGCTTACTGGGGATCTGTGCTCCTCACCAGCACATGCATCCTGCCCCTTGCTGCAGGCTCCCAGGGTTAATGCACATGGGAGATGCTACAAGCCCTGCTAACTTGCAGCAAAATCACACTAGGAGCTGCCGCTTAGAGCCAAATATACCTACCATATCATTTATTTAAAGAAATGTATTCACAGTGTAAGGAAAGACATACAAACTTTGTGTTTACCTTTCACTGGGGTTTTCTCTAATACCTCTTACGCTATGTTAGATTTTACCTGACGTTCTTTGCATACCTACTGAAAAAACAGAATTGTTGGAGGGAAAATGGACATTTTCCAGAGGTATACAGAAGAGAAAAGGAGGAAAGGAAGTGCCCTGAGCGACAGATCTCTTAAAATGCAGTTTCCTGTGATTTCTCTCTGGACAGATCGACTTTATTAACGGAACGGTATCAAGACTTTCTGTCATTTCCGTGCATGCCCACACAAGCTCCTCTGCTTTCCCTTTGCAGCCCTCTTCCTGAAGGTAATCTGGCTACACCGTAAAAAGTCTGAGTCTCCCAGCAGAAACCAACAAATTCCAGAGTTGAACTGGTAGACGTACAGCCCCACTTTCTCTCAAATGAATTGTTTTATGAAACTTAATTACTTAATTAAGGACCTTAATTACTTTTGTGACCTCTATCCGTCTGCCAGATTTAACTCAAATAAACTAACAAGTCAAAAAAATCACTGGGACAAGGACTAGCCCAAATGAGAGAGGGGATCATAGAATCATAGAATGGTAGGGGTTGGAAGGGACCTTTAGAGATCATCTAGTCCAACCCCCCTGCAGAAGCAGGGTCACCTAGATCAGGTCGTATAGGAACATGTCCAGGTGGGTCTTGAAGACCTCCAAGGAAGGAGACTCCACAACCCCTCTGGGCAGCCTGTGCCACTGCTCCGGCACCCTCACAGTGAAATAGTTTTTTCTTATATTTAAGTGGAACTTTTTGTGTTCCAGAGGCCAAGCAGAGGCTTTGCTTCCATGGGAAATAAGGCTGAAATGGGACTGTTGAATTTAGTGATGTTGAGAGAGAAGCAAAGAGGATGGGTGGCACACAGAAGGAAAGGACTGTCATTTCAGGGAGCTCCAACACATATGACAACTTAGTTCACTAGAATCCCTTTGCACTCATGAGCATCCAGGAGTTGAATTGAAACAAACAGTGCCTTCTGCTTCATGGTGAGTCATTGCTTCCATCCACAGAGGGTGAGGGGAGGCTTGGAGGGCTTTGGGTATTGTTCACAAAGCTTTCAGTGCTGCTGCTGCTGCTGCTGGGCTCTCTGAATCATAGAGCTATTTCGGTGGTGCCTGGTGGGATGCAGGTCCTATGGCACAAGGGTAGTGAAACTTGATGCTTCCTGAGTGCAGTGAGATGCCAAGGTAGGGAACCAGCTTTGTATGTGCTTCAGCAGTAAGATTTGCTGGGTCATTACTGCACTTGGCTCGATACTGGTCATTTCTGTGGCCTCCAAGCAGGGTCTATCACAAGTTCTTTCTCTAATCACTGCAGTCACTGAGAGTGCCTGCTTAATTTTCTTGAAAATAAGAAGCCCTTTTTTGTTTATCTGCAACCTGTTTTTCACCCCTGTGAAATTCTCTCTGATTCTAGTAAGCTAATTTCTTTCTCAGAGATTTCTATGGAGTCATAAAATGCTTCCTCAGCCCTGGCTTCCCCTGTACTCTGACAACTGCTAAATACTGGTTAGTGATGTGCAGCAGCAGCCCTTCGTGCCTGGGTCCCTCAGGTATGCCCCTTGTGAGATGAAGAGAATAAAAAGCACTTCTGATTCATTATTCAGTTTCCATGGTAGTAAAGACAAAGGGTGAGTTGTGCACAGTTTTGGAGTTGTCACTCCCAAAGCATCTACCTGACAGGGATAACTCTTTCCTGGAGCATCTGCTCAGCTAGCTGTGAAACTCTGGAGCTAATAACTCCCTCTTCACCTTTCATTTCCAGAGCCTGGGACATGCAGTGCAGAGGCTCTGTGTGGGCGGCCCAGGGTGCTCTGCAAGGGCATGAGATCAGGGCACACACTCACAGCCGTTTCATGGTACTCCGCAAGTGTTAGAAGCAGCCTGCTGAGCTCATGGCAGGGACTGTGGTCTCTGGCACTGGAGGATGTACTGCACACAGTGTGGCTACTTCTGCTTTTAAAGGCTAAGGAAGCCCCAGGCTGCTACTTGCCACAGTGGCCTCCTGACATTGTGCCTGGCTGCAAGGACACAGACCCCTGTTAGGGACACTGGGAAGTGTGCCATGGCATGCTGAAGTGTCATGAAAGCTGGTTTGGGATATATTAAACCCTCCTGACAATAAGGGTTTTCAACCACTTAAGTTCACCCAGTCCATGAAGCTGTGCAAGAGCAGCAGCTGCGCAGAAATGAGACCGTGAAGACATTCCCATGGACTTATGTTGGTTTAAGCCAACCATAAAACTCTGTCTTGAGATTTATCTGGTTTAGGATTTGTGCTACTAACTCTCTTAACAATTTTCACCTATATTAAACAGTTGTTTGATCAAAAAGCAGCACGTTTGAAAAGTGAGTCAGGTAATGGCTGTTTAAACGCAAAGATGCAAGAAAGGTGCTCCTTCCTGGGACCCACATTGCTGGCACTGCTCAGACAGTAAGAGTGAGTGGCCATCAGCCAGGAGAAAGCCGAGTCCCATGAACTTGCTGTTCTCAGCTCAGTGGCTGTGGGGAGTCCTGAAGGTGTGGCTGTGAGCAGCTGGGGGTAATATAGCTCTAGGTTAGTGATTTCAAGGCTGATGGGCCAAATTCTGAATACTTCATGGATGAACTTCAGTCTTGAATTCTGCATATGGAGGGGGTTACACCTCAAAAGAAACACGGTGGCCTATAGTAATGGAGAAACAAAATCCCACAACCCTCACTTGATGCAGTATGAATGTATGTACTAGTTTATACATGCACATGCATGCTGACAAACGCTAGTTTGCTGTTTTTCACCGAGGTGCCATTAGCAGTTCAGACAGACGTTCTGGCAGCATCGCAGGTGAGGTGCTCACATGTACTGTCGTTTGAGAGCCTGCACGTTCAGCATCTCTTGGTTTTCAGACACACCAGTTCAGGCAGCAGAAAGCTGCCTGACAGTACCGACAATGCTCTTGTCCGCTCCCTGCGGCACCGCCCTGCAGGGGCTGGAGAAAAATCCTCCGTTTGGTGTCCTGTGCCTGAAGCCGCATCCAGCTCAGCAAGGACGTGTGAAACGCTCTTGGGAGCATTATCCATCCGTGCTCTCCTGTCAGCTGCCTTCCTATGCGGCTCCTTCTGCCTTACGTACCGCATCCCGCCGCGCCGAATGAGCAGCCCTTTCAAGAGCACAGGTATCAGCTCTGTGCCAAGCCCCGGCTTTTCCTGGCAGGGGCCGCCGGCTCCAGCTCCCTCTTGGGCGGACGGGGGGGGGATCCCGTCCCCGGCGCATCAGTGGGTGCCGCTGTGGCCAGGGGGCTGCGGCGTCAACACGGGGACAACGCCAAAATCGTGCCGGTAGCGCGGCGGGAGGCCGACTGTTTCGAGGCGCGGCGCCGGGCGGGGCGGCCAGGGCTGGGCTGGGCCGGGCAGCGCGGGAGCAGCGCAGCCGGCTCCAGGCACCGCCATCGTGCCTCGGCCTGATGCGGCCCCCGCCCGCTCGTGCTCCGGGCCGGGCCGCGCCGCGGGGCCGCGCCGCGGGGCCGCCCCGCCGGGGTAGCCCTGCGGCAGGGCACGGGCGGGCGGCTGGGCAGGGCGCGGCGAGAGCGCCCAGCCCGGCTCTTCGCCACGGGGGGCGGCCTTACGCCGAGCGGCGGCACGTGGTGGCGGCGCGGCCCATGTGACCGGCCCTCCCCGGCCGCCGCGGCTCATCCCCCGCCCGGCGCAAGTCCCCGCCCGCCTCGCCCCCAGCGCAGCGCCGCGCTCTCCTGCGTGCAGCAGCCGCGCACCGCACCGCAGGCAGCCGCCGCCCGGCACCCGGCGCCATGGTAAGCGCGGCGCGGCGCGGCTCGGCCGGGCTGGGAGGGCGGCCCATGGGGGTGGCCCGCGGAGGGGACGGCAGCGCGGCCCGGCGCGGCTGAAGCGAGCAGGCCCGGCGCGGCCCGCGCCCACGGCCGCCGGCGGCCATTTTAGTCTAATTTTAGCCGGGTATGGGGGGCGGTGGGAGAAGCGAGCAGAAGCGGGCGGCGGGGTGGGCCGCGGCGGGGCCGGGGGCCGGCGGACGGGGCCAGGCGGGCGGCGCAGCGCTCCCTGCGGCATCGCCCGGGCGTGCCTGTCTGGGGCGGGGAGCGGGGTGGGGAGTGCGAGGGCCGGCGGCGGGCGCGGGGAGAGGGGCTGCCGGCGACCTCGCAGGGCCTGGGCCTAGTAGCAGTCCCGGCAGGCGGCGGAGCGATCGGCTAGAGCGGCGAGGCGGCCGGAGCCGGAGCCAGGGGGGCCGAGTGCGGGGCGGCTGGACGCCCCTTCCCCGGCGGCGACCGCCGTTCCCGCTAACAAAGCGGGGTAAGGAGCAGGCGGGCTCCCCGGGGACAAAGCCGGCGGCTCCCGGCCGCCCGTGCACCTGCCTCCCCGCACCGCCGGCCGCGGCAGCGCCCGCCTCCTCCGAGGCCGTGGTTGCACAGAGAGCAGGGGCGCGGTGCGGGGGGCGTTTGGCTCGCTCGCCGTGGACTTGGCGGAATTCTTTTCCTTCAGTCGTGAGCTTCCCGTTTGTCCGGTCAGTGTTTTGTTTTCGTGCTGGTTTAGGCTCGGGTTTGGAACGGCTTGCGAGCCTCATGGGGACCTGTACACGTTGTAGCCGGTACTTGTGTATGAAGGAAGTATTGCTGTCAAATAAAGCTCGTGCAGCAGCACAAAGTTAGATTCAGGAGTTCTAAAGCCCGATGTCAAAGCTGACACAATGCAGAAAACATTTCTTCTGCTTGTAGAGCCTTACATCACCCACAACAAAATGAGAGTCATGACAGTGCTGGCTGTGAGCTGTTGCTGTAGCATTTGTCCAGCTAAAAACCAAAACCGAACAAAAACCCCACCCCCTATCAAAACCCAAAACTACTAACTCCTCTCCTGTCCTGAGTTCCCACTCTCCACCCCCACCCTGCACCCCCTCCTCACCCCCAGTAATCCAAGTACACAATAAGGTAATGCTAAGCCACTGGAGTAGTACAGTGTAAAACTACTATCCCGAATCTTAAGGTGTTGAGATCTGCAGTGAGATAGTATCAAACTTACACCCCTTTCACATCTTCTGCTCAGGTACCGCAGAATTCAGATTACTGAATTAATGATGTGTTCAGGTGTTCACTTTTATTCTTACAGGGGCAGGCTAGTACGGTGGGCTATCATCTTTTTTTAGTGAATGTTAATTTTTGCTGTTTTGATCTCATTTTACAGGCTTCTGGAGTAACAGTGAATGATGAAGTCATAAAGGTTTTTAATGACATGAAAGTAAGGAAATCTTCAACCCCAGAAGAGATTAAAAAAAGAAAGAAAGCCGTTCTCTTCTGCCTAAGTGATGACAAAAAACAAATAATAGTAGAGGAGTCCAAGCAGATACTGGTTGGTGACATTGGCGATACCGTGGAGGACCCATATACAGCCTTTGTCAAGTTGCTACCTTTGAACGATTGCCGGTACGCTTTGTATGATGCCACATACGAGACAAAGGAATCTAAGAAAGAAGACCTGGTATTTATATTCTGGTGTGTAAAAGCAGACTTGCTGTTTAAGTGCCATATTCTGGAGGTGACGCTGGGTGCCTGAATAACTGTTTTGTTGTGGTTTCTCTTCTTTCCTTTCAAGGGCTCCTGAAAGTGCACCTTTAAAAAGCAAGATGATCTACGCAAGCTCTAAAGATGCCATTAAAAAGAAATTTACAGGTACGGACCTGAAAGCGTTTCACTCGTTAATTGTAACACCGTGTAGGTTTGGAGGTTCTCACAAGTACGCTGTTGTCCGTCTGTCTTTCAGGTATTAAACATGAGTGGCAAGTAAATGGTTTGGATGATATTAAGGACCGTTCAACACTCGGAGAGAAATTGGGAGGCAACGTGGTAGTTTCACTTGAAGGAAAACCCTTATAAAGACAGACAAGTGCCATCTGGATCTAAGGAGCTTCCATTTCTGCAGCTCGTTCAATTGGAATAGTATTAGTCCCCCCGTCCCCTTCCCTCCTCAAAAAATAAGTCCCTTTCCTACTGCCCCTGAAGGAGATGTCATTGTTAGGCAGTCTACCAGTGATTGCCATTAGACTGTTTAATCCTGGTAGTTTTATGTAGGATTCAAGGAATGCTTTCACATCATACTCTTAGCCAAAACTGACGTTGCGGGCATTCCTTGCAACATGTACAATGAATGTGATAGTTAATGTGAATAGTCTAGCAGACAGCAAAGGGTAAGCTAATTGAATGCCTTGAAAGTATTGTCCACTGATCGGATGGTAGACTCTATACAGTATTACTTACAGTTGCACTTGATTGCAGTTCCATGAGGCTCTTGTGCATCCATACACCTCACCTGCCTTGACAAGCCTATTTTTGTGACATGGCAGCACACAACACTATGCATTTAAAGCACTTTTTTTGTAATATGTTTGACCTGCCCCTGTCCCCAAAGGAATGCCAATTAAGTTGCTGTAACTGTGTCATCAGATTATTGTAGTACCTCAGTTTCATTCCTGTTACATGCATATCTTTATAAATGAAGTAGCTGTTACGATGCCTTTTGTTTTCCATTGAATGTACACTACTGAACAGGAGTAGAAGTTATCTGTTTTTCTGTGAGTCTTGAAACACTAAAGTTTTGTAAAACATCAGTCATGGTGGCAATTTCTGTATTAAAAAGAGCCTTAAATGGAACATTGTTTTTTGAGATCAAAAACTGGCCACGTTGCAATAAAACTTGTGGCTTATTACAGAACGTTGCCTTGTTTTCATTGGAAAGTAGAGTTTTTAAGGATGTTCAATTTAAGCATATTGGAAATGACTTCCATGGAAAGTATTGTAAAGACAGGCGTGGATCTTACCTTAATGCAAGTTTCTCATTCCTCCTAAACGGGATTTAGGCGCTGCTTTACAATACTTTTTGGCTCTGTTCTGATCATTCGATAAAGGACCCAATCCTAGTTTACGTTTCAGGTGAAGAAGCTGCCACTGCTAGAGACCATTAGTTCCATGAGACACTTGTGTCAGAGATGCAAAAACACGATGCTAATAACCACGCGGTGTGTTTCCTACCTGAATGTTCTTAAAGTTCTACACGTCAGAGTAAAAACCTTGCACCAGCTCCTGCAGCTCGCCATCGTGTTTGGTAAGGCCATGTATACTGACAAGTGGGTGCAAAATACGAAGCTGGTAAATAACTTTTTGTTTCTGGAATGTTGCCATTAAGAGGGACTTGGTACAAGAAGTAGCCTAAATGAACTGTTCTGCTTGTTGGCTTCTATGTAAATAGAACTGGAAAGTGTTTGCCACTACCGAGGCTTGCTCCGGGAACGTGTTTTGGCCGGGAGCCAGATAATGCTCTCCTTATAGAGAATTTGATCTGCTCTGTGTGAGCAATCCTCCGTTGGCCAGAGCTATTTATGGCAAACACATGCTTTTGTATCTTGTCATCGTTATCCACAAATGGCAAAACTGGACATGATTCTCCCGGTATGCGTGAAAGAGCGCTCTTAGGCGGCCGCTCGCAGCTAAGCTGTGCGTGCTGCTACAAGGAATGCTTTTTATCATTACCTGATTTTAAACTGAGGGGCTTTTAAATGAGGGCCCTTTATGTTCAGTCCATAGCCCTTTTTTCAACGAGGAAGCAGATCATAATAAAACCATCTTTTTTTCTTTTTTTTTTTCCCTCCTTTTCCTTTTTTAATAGTTTGGGTAACCTAATGTGTTCAGGCTGTCTTGTCCTGTAGAACTTTAAGACTTTGTTTCAGGCTTCTGGCTGTCGCTATGACTTGCACACCTCATTGTATTAGCCATTCTATGTAGACAAAACTTTACTAGAATTTAACTAAAAAGGCATGATGACCACTGACTTAATAAGTGTATTAACGAGTCTTGGTTTTGTTCTACCGAACTCTCCTTTCAGATAGCTTTTAAGGTTGAGAAGTAACTGATGGTATGCATGTTTTCTAGGTAAAAGAAACCAAACCTTTTTATTCCTCAAAATAGTCTATTTCTGATGATTTGCGTTGTGTGCAAAGCCCAGTTTAATGTAAAGATCTACTTTTTGCTTTCTGTTTGACTTGAGTTCAGTACAGTATGATGAAATTACATTTTAACTGATTTTTCGCAAGGTTATCAGTGGTTTCTTTAGAAAAAGCCAAAACTGAAAGTGTTAAATTTTAATAAACCATGTCAATTTCACTTAAGACAGTAAACTTTTTAAAGCAGTACTGTGTTTAAATTTATTGTTTGTCTCTGCTGCAAACAGTCTGGGAAGATGTCTGTGGCTTCTAAGTTGGCTTTTAAAGGTTATTTTTCTTTTTATAATTAGCTTAAATGTATATTCACTCAGTCTAAGTAGGTATAAAATTGAAGCACAAACTGTATTTATGTCAGATTCCTACCAAAACAAGTTTTGGATCCAAAAGGATCAGCCTGCCTTCAGTTTGTTCTTGAAATGACCGACTGACTGACTGATGTGAGGTCCAATTCAGATGGCTTGCTTTAAAAAAAAAAACAAAAAGCAACAATAAAGTGCTACAGAACTGTTACTGTTTGAATTATAAAACAAATGAGAGACAGCTGGCATCTGTTCCAAAAGAGTTTGTCAGCTGTTGTTTTCTGTCATTATGCAAAATGGTGAGGGCCTCATTGTGATTGAGAAGTGGAGGAAAATCCTCTGAGTTTATATCTTCTCTGTATCTCTGTGTAGACGTGACTTTTGGGTATCTTGGCTTCAGTTATTTTATTGATAAAGAGATGTTAAATGAAGTTTTCATGAGAGTAGCTTGTGCAGCAATGGCATTTTTCTTCCAAAAAAACCACCCACTTCCAAACCAGCAGTTTTTCTGTTTGATTTGGTGAATGCTGGAAGAGGTATAGATAGATGTATGGGTTCGATTTCTCCTGAAAGGGGCAATCGATCCAAGACTGGGGTGAGCAGATGAGGTTTATGCTGTGGCAATCTTAAAAATGCAAAGCTTTAATTGGTATGAACTTGAGTGGGATATTCACTCCTAGTCGGATCATTAAATGGATGTTGAGTACGTTCAGTTAAAACCCAAAGTATTTCTCTATGCAGATGAGTCTTTTCTCTGCTGTACTGTTCCCTCAGAATGAGTGACTGACTACAGCAATTGCCACAATTTGATGATAAGCTTTACTCTCGTATGCCAATTCCAGTATAAACCAAATTTTCATGTCTGCCTATTTTTTATAAACTTCTGTAAGTTCCCCTTAGTTTGTGGTGGTGAGTTAATGGTTGTAGAGTGAAAACACGGCACTAACAGTGGATGAAAGATCATCAATGTAGCACCTGTCTATAAGTATTGAATTTCTTTGAAATATTTCTGATTTTGAAAACCTGGTATAAATAAAATTAATTTAAACATCTTCAGATGTTGAGTTTATTTGTGTGCTGGGCAGTACCTCCATGAATCACTTTGGTGATGTCTTTGGTCTGGGAGCAGCCCAGATGCTGCAAAAGGAGAGATGGTGGTGAAAATGTGTGCACTACGTGCATTGTAATGGCTTTCACCAACACCGTGTTCAGTTCCAAAGCCAGCACGAATGGCTCTGGAGACAGGGATAAAGAAGTTTTTAGGGAATTGGTCTTGGATAATCTTGTGTCGGGTCCCAGCTTGGGTGATGAAAATTAGATGGTTTTAGTTTTTGGGTTTTTTAGGTCATCAAAAAGTATGTTTACCCTGGTGAGTCGTTTTTAATACTCAGAAGAATGTGAGCTGCTGCAGTGTGAAAATGGTGACTCCAGGAAGAATGAGGGAAAGAATATTCTTTTGGCATTTGCGATATCTCACCTCTTAATGTAAAATTTCTTGGATCTAGGAGTAACTGAACTGGAAGAGAGTTAATTTTGTAACCAAAACTGTCAAGGAACAACTTTGTTGGATTCTCAGAAGACAGTCTTTTATGCTGTACATTAACAAACTTTTTAGTGTTTACCTGGCATAAGCTTTCTGTATGGCTGTGGGGGACATAAGTAAGAACGTGCATTAAAAATGAGAGGAAGGTCTGTCTGTGAAACCAAGTGTTTTAATACAAATTACTACTTTGTTAAAATGTCTTTTCTTCTCACCATGTTCATTTCTAGTGCTTGTTACCCTATTGAATTTGGGCATTCCTCTGCCTCTCATCGTGTGCTATTAAATATACAGTAACCCCCATCCATCTTATTATTCCTTGCATTGCTTATCTGTGCAATCTGCTAATAACATCTGAAAAAAAACCCAAAATTGAAGAATTAAAGTCTTCCATAGGAAACTCAAACAGGTAACATAATGTATGCTGCTTATTTGGTGATTTGATAAACTTATCTTTTTATATTGTAAGGCTTACAGCAGAAATGTGTGCTCTTTGGAGGCACTGAAAGTAATTGTGTCATTATCTCTTTAACATCTCATTGTAGGTAATAGTACTGTTGCCAGCTTTGCTTTGTAGATACTTAGAAAACTAATGATTGGAAAAGAAACTTGAAGGTGCCACAGTTGTGTTGTTTTTTTTTTTCCCTAAACTTTCTAAATGTCAATTCAGATTATAGGAGAAAATTTACTATTCAAAGTTCAATTTCCTGCTGCTATTAAGCTTAATTTTTAATTCTTGTGTGCATGGGCAGAGGAATGTGAGTGTAGCTGTAATCATGCCTCTCCTCTTCCACCTCTTTATTTTTAAAAACAGCTGTGTCACTGCAAATCCCTACCATCTGCCCACCGTCTTCTGTAAAGCTTTATGGACAATCTCCACTTACACCTTCTAGTATCTATTTTTCCTCCTCTCCTGTTTATGATTGTATGGATTTGATTTAGAAAAACTAAATGCTGTAATATTATGCTCCTCAAAAGCTTCTCTATTATGCAGAAAGTTAAAAGTATCAGTCACTCTCTGGTGAGCACAGCTGCAGGGTATACACTGGCTTGAAAAAAAAAGAGATGTGATTTTGAGAACCAGTTTAGAGAGCCTTATTTGTGTCTGCTTCCTCTTAGTGGCAGCACCGCTTTCATCTGTGACCTTCTGTTAAGGCTAATGTGAGAGCTAAGCTTTTCTTCATTTCAGCTTTTTCAATAGAAAATTGAATGTGCATGTAGCAAACAAGGTGTGGAGGAGCAGAGGAAGATTTAAACAAAGCAGTCTGTTATAGAGACCTGTATGTCTGGGGGCAGGGTTACAGCAGATGATTTGTTTCCTTTTAACTTCAGCATGAGCTTGCAGCTGTAAAGATTGAGCTCGTTATGTTTTGCTCTGCCTGAACATCCCAATTCCAGTCTTGATTGTGTCAATGCTTTTAAGCAGTGAAATATGAACATGCAACTCTGTATCGATGACGTTTGTTTTACTCCTACAAACATGAAGCCACCTTATAAAGGGACTTTTGGTTAGCAATAACATATAGATGATGCATCTAAGCTCCATTTGAACAACCTTTTAAAAATGTGTAATTTTTTTATTGCACCAAGGGCAATAATTAAGCTATTACACTGGGAGTGAGGATGGACACACGTAGTTCTTAATTAGGTGACTGCAAGTGACAAATAAAACTTACAGTCACATTTTAGAGTCTTAACCCTGTTATTTAAGCATGGCATAGAGACGAAACACTTCCCAGTCCACAGAATTCACTGCCTGCATAAATTCTTTTCTGAAGCAAAAGCATAATTTTAGCTCCTTGTTGACTATACTGATGCAGAAGCTGTCACCTGAAGATTTTTTTTCTTCTGCGTTGGTGAATTCCCTTTGTAGCGCCACATTATTTCTCTTCATCCACGCTTCAAAATCAGTTCCCAGAATTGTCCTTCCAAGTAACCAGAATTCCTAAACAATATTTATTCTGCGTGACCAAAGTAGAAAGGCATCTTGTAGAGCACCCATAGGAAACAAATGCGTGACATCAGCCTACATGGCCACTGAACGTGTTTGGCTCCGTGTGCCACCTCTGTCTGTTGGGTGATTGTGTTGAGCACATCAGCCCGTTGCAGTTTGTGCAACAGCCCAACCCAGGAAATTTGTGGAAACAGAAAAGACTTTACAAGCTGGCTGAAGGCCTTGTTTGCTGCTGAGGCCGAATGAAACAGCTATCAGCATTACAGTGGTAAGCCCTTTGAAAAAAAGTCTTGTACCCGTTCTGACAAAAACACCTGGTTTTTATTCTAGTTTTACAGATGTACTTCGACAATTGCAATGGTTGGAAATATCTTCAGGACAAGCTATATTTAGATATCTAACCTTTTGATAATTCTGGTCAATGATCTCATTATTTTAATTCAGTCACTTTATTGCGATTTTAACTGCCTGGAGTTCAGCATTGCCAATATAATGCTCACGACACAGCATAAATAAGATTTACATGTCATCAGTGTCAAAATTACTAGTAATTTAAATCAATTTTATTTGTATAGCCTGGCCTCCATTTTGCAAGGAGGATGACAGCCTTCTCAAAAGTCAAGTGCTATTCTAGTGAGCTCCTGACCGAACACTTGCTATAGATCTTCACAATAGGGTTGAACAAATGCTGAAGTATTCACATCAGAGCAGTTTGCTTTGCTTTTTTGCATAGCTGGATAAATTTCCTATCCTGGTGTATGCTGAGGTTACTGTGTCATCAGTGTCTAAAGCGTTTCACCTCCTTTTTCATTCTGAATGGAATGGTCAGACTGCAAATACAGCTTTTTCCCGTGGTGATACAGTCAACCACCTCAGGTATGAATTTTACTTTTTCCCAATAACCAGAAAGGTGAAAAGAATGCTTCCCATAGCAGTATAAGGCTAAAATGCAGCACCAGAATTACATGCGGGTGTCATGATTGTGTTCGGCTATTGCAGCTGTTGTATTGAGTACAAAATGTGATCTTGTCAAACTTGTGCACGTGTCTTGGCACATTCCAGAAAAGAG
Source organism: Colius striatus (assembly GCF_028858725.1). NCBI lineage: Eukaryota > Metazoa > Chordata > Aves > Coliiformes > Coliidae > Colius > Colius striatus. The sequence goes on along the minus strand of NC_084764.1, from coordinate 19,252,607 downwards.
CTGTGGTGCAGGTCTGAGTATCTGTCAGTGTCTCTTCAACATCTCTGTAACATCAGGAGGCTATGCCCCCTCTAGAACTTCTCTTTCAGGGACTGTACGTTGCTGCCCTACCCGACATCAGAAGCAAAGTGACTGATAGTTCAAGACATCTTTGGGAGCACTAGGACTGCTATTGCTCTAATAATGAAATACAAAGTCAAGACATTTCCAGCACACCAGATTCAAGAAACGTGTCTGTCTCTCTCTGCAGTCCTCATGTGCACTAAGTAATAATTACTCAAAAATGTATTTAGCACTTAGACTAATTCAGAATCTTACTTTAATAGCTGTTGTCTTTGGAAAATAGTGAAGATAAGATTTGCCCAAAGGTTTACTTCTTAATATCCAGGAAAGGGAAAATATACTTTAATGTGCTTTAATTTTATTTGTCTGGATATTTAAGGAACCTGGCATCTCCTGCTTTGACCTCTTATTTGTTTTGTTTTTCATAGAAATGGTGTTAGTAACCAGTCGTTCTGCTGTAACAGCAAACTGTGGCAGGTGAGAAGAGTTATTTCTCATCAGCATCATATGTTGTGTGCAAATACAGGTCCTCTCAGTTTTGTCTTAAAACAGAGTTTGGATCACATTCAGTGGTTAACAGACTGAGGTGGTAAGTCTCGTTTTACAGTATGAATGTGAACATGCAAAAGTTTTTGAACTATGAGCCAAAAAACTTCTAATTACCAGAGGGCATATTTGGGGTTTAAAAAAAAATCACTTTAAAAAGCTTATATTTTTATTTGCTAATAAGTCTTTTTTTATGCTGTAAGTTGCCTATGAAGATCTATCTATTCTCTGTTGTGTTAGTTGCTTGGTTTTGGTGTTCTCATTTTCCCCACACTGCTTTGCATGTCAGTCTAATACAGACTGGATTAAATTGTTATTAGGGGAAGGAGATATTTTGTATAAAATGTATGATTACTGTAGGAAAGAGTAAACTCTGCATGACCCAGTTTTATGGAGCTATTTCTTTCTACAGGGATGGGATCACAGTTAAGGGAAAGGAACAAATGAGTTTGCTGAGAGTATTTAGGAACACTCAGTGGGAATGAGATTGTTATTCTAGTGCTTAATTCTGAAATAATCACTGACCATCTCATCAACCTTGCACCAGCATTTGAGAGAGGTAGTTATTCTAGCTACTTTATGATATTACTTGAGATCATTTTTTTCATGGTTAGAAACTTGGAGCTCTCCAGATAAATACAGACTATTTTTGCCTGTGATGATTGTTTCAACGTTTTCAAATATATTATGTTTTTTACAAGTGGTTTTGTAACTAGTGGAAATGCACTTCTTCAACATCTTTTAGGGGATGAAAATTAAAGCGGAGTTTATAGAAGCAACCTGTTGTCTATTTTGGGGAATTGCTTTTATGTTATTAGGCCTGCTTTTCCATCTATTGGACATGGTGTGAAAGAATGCATAGAAAGGGTATTGTGCTGACATAGTATCTGTTATCACTGAAGTCAAATGAATTTAATGGTAGTGAAGTTATAGGTCATGCTGTAAATATTCTCAGATCTGAATTTGTCATTTTCATAGGCAGTTAACATTTCATTCTGTTTGAACAGATCTAAATGTCCTGCTGCATCTTTGTTTTCTTAAAAAGGAAAATGACTAAACCGAGCCTTTCCCCTCACTTTGACTTGCTCCCCTCATCTCCACAGCATTCTCACCCTGCTGCCTACATGCAGAAATTGCTCACCTGCTTTCTCCAATCTTCTAATTTACCTCAGTTGTCTCAGTCTCACATCCTTCCATCACCAGCCTTTTTGTTCCCCACTAGCTCCAGTTCTCCTCTGATCTTATTCCCTTATATTATTAGCATTGTGCTTTAGTCTCTATCATAAACATAGAGCAAACAAGAAGAACAAGAACAAACCACTTTTGATCAATTTACTGCTTTCTCTTGTTGAAAATATATACATATAGTCTTATATGTATGAAGAAACTGTTCAATGATTAAACTTGGCTGCAGTTTGCCAAAGTGGCAAAGAGCTTGAAATAATCTCTGGAGATGTTTGAACAAGTTCCATTCTGCTCATGGAGTTTTACTCTGAAATCCAGACTCCATCATGTGGACAGTGAATCACCACACTAGGCTATTTTATTCTTTCCTTAGTGCCAGAAAACTAAAGCGTTCTTCTTTTTTCAATGATGAAAGCATCTGGTTTCAGCTGTTAACTTCCACAAAAGTGGTAAGCACTTACAGTGTCGGGAGATGCTAGGGATGCATGAATGTATGGTATATTGAAAACTGAAACTGGAGAAATACTGTGAAATAAGCAGTGTATAAACATAGAAAGTTAATGTTAGTTGCATGGCTCATTGGTTAAGACTTTATAGTCACATCAAGAAAATCTCTGCATTATAAAATGTGTAGAAAACAGCCACAGGGATTACAGACCGTATTACCAATTACATATGTTCATAAAAAAATCACAAGAGGGCAAGAAGTGGCCTTTCATATAGTCAGAAGTTATATCAGTATGGTATCTTTTAAGAGTTTTAATCCACTTTCTTTTCTGAAGCCTTGTATTATGCTTAATTCGCATCCTCAAGCTTTTCTCTGCAGTCACGAGCACTAGAAACGGACAGCATTACAGTGAGGATTTATTTCCTTTTCCTGATCTTTAAAAGAAAAGAATGTGACTGTGATGAAGAGATATGTGAAGTAGAACCATCTGAGGGTGCTGTTTGACAACACAGTGAAAACAATGTAATGGCACACGCCGGCTGAGAAGGGGATTCCTGCAGCAGCTGGGATGAAGGTTCCTCCTCTTTTCTACCAGTGCTTACTCCCGCCACACCAGGCAGTGAATTTAGGAATTCACACTTCTCACTTGTTTTGGGAAAGGCTATTTTTCCGCTTGTTTGGGAAGGCATGATGCCTGAAGTGCTTCAGATGTTTCTGAATTGCCTCTGTCCTGGCAGTTCAGCCTGTGGTATGTAGGGTGTCTGTGGAGGAGCCAATCTTTGTGTTCCTAACAGCCACCATGCTCCTGCATGTTGCTCTGTGCATTGCCAGGCAATGCTACGCTGTTGTATTACATACATCTTGTACAGCAAGTCCAGCTCTTCCAGGAAGAATTAGATGTCCTCTGACCATATATTATACAGTAGATATGTACATTCACAGTATATTTAACATGGATCAGAAGCACTGGATGTTTGGGTCTCTGGTAGGTAGTGAATGATTCTGACACAGTCATATGTGTCTCTGCTGGCAAATCTCAGGTGGAAACCTGGAAAGCCTAGTGATCACTAGCATCTCAGCTTCTTGTCGTATGCATACTTTAAACCATGTGTTCTTCAGTACTCTGACTCCTGTATATATATATATGTGTATATATATATACACAGCAGTGGTGAAATTGGGTCCTCCAGATCACAGCTGCTGATAATGCCACACAAGACATGTGAAAGAATTTTAATGTTTAACGGAAGGTGACACTTGGAAGTTATGCTACATCAGACATGTGCATGCCTACCTCCAGCCCTTGCTTCCTCTCCTCACTCCTTTTAACAGTGCTCTGGCCACCCTTCCCCCATGGAGATCCATGATGTGAGTTAACTGAATTCCTCAGATTCTGAAGTCCTGACTTCAGAGACTGGGAGTCCTGCCATACCATGGTATTCCTAAGGGTGTAGGCAGACACGCTGCGTGTGCAGCACACCACAGAGCTTTGAATATCCAAGGGCCAGCACTTCCAGAGAGTTTCAGGTTTACTTTGTTTGTTTAGTTAGTGGGACAAACTCTATTTGCTCAGCTTCCACTTTCTGTTGGTGTTCCAGGTGAATCAGATCTAGTGGTGTTTTGAGTGGAAAAGTAAATTGTGAGTTTATTACAGACTAGTTAGAAAACAAGAGTAATAGGCAAAACAGCCTATTACACCTGACATGTATTTGGAATTCAATTGGTGCACACATGTGCTGAGGAGATATAAAATTGGGGTGATTATTTTTTTTTTTTTGTCAGGATTGATGTAATCCAGCCATAATCAGGGGATAGCTCCGTTAAAATTAATTAGACATGCTTGCTACAAGTTCATTATGGAATTGTTAGAATACTATGGTGTGATGTTAATGGCAGCAGGGGAATGCTCTGGATGTACAACAGATGAAAACAAATACTTTGCCAGCATTATGTGTATTTTATCAAAGATGGGCAGCTTTAGACATCAAAGATAATATAGTGCAGACTGAAATTGGATGGGTCACAATATAAACAAAATATGCAGCCATGATTCTTTTAATTGTTTTAAATATGCATGATTAACCTAAAAGCGCTCACTTTTTAAACATGCAAAATGCATTCATCAATGCGGTTGCTGTATCATCTGGCCATTTATATCTATTATGACCTTTCTGGATCAGTACCCATATGCTGTCTCCTTGTGTTCTGTGTGTCTGCAGAAGTGTGCTTCGTTTTTGTGAATTTAAGTCCAGAAAACAGCATTGACATCAAGGCCCATTGGTGAGGCAGAAGCTGGGCTCGCCTGCCTGAGTCTCCCTGGGGGCCAAGCGTAGTAAGGGCACTTTAAATGTGATTAACATACACTGACAGCACTGGATTCAGCACAGACATTGCAGAGCCCAGTCTTATTGCCACAGTAATTAGAAAACAGGTGGAGTCCTCTCCATTTTTAAATAAAAAAGTAAGAAAAAACATTAAAAATTCTACTCATGATGGAAGAAGCCTGAATTCACCTCTCTCTCTACCAGTAGTGGTTTTAATTCACATGTTAGTGCCAGAACCAGGGCTGTGATCTCTAGTCTGTGTTTGGACTGCAGGTTGGGGATTTCACTGGTATTCCTGTGTGTCAGCCTGTCCTGAATGGCCAAGACTCATCCTTTGACACCATGTCCTGGTTTAGGCTCATTGGGGAACAAAAGACCACGATTAGCCTCGAGTACCAAAGACCTGAAGATTGCCAAAGGGCAGGGAGAGCTTAATTGCCACTTAAGGTTCAGGACAAAACAGACCAGGCTACTCGGCTTGGGGAAGAAAACAGAAAGTAATTTAATGCAACATCAACTAAAACATAACCATAAAACCCCAAAACATAACCAAAATAAACCAACACAGAATAGTACAACAATGAAGAGTCCTACCAGCCCTTTAAGGCCACCTTCTCCCCACTTCTCACCTCTTCCTGGGCTCAGAGCCCTGATCCCAGTGTTTTTACCTCCTTCCCCCATCCCCGTGAATGGCCCGGGGGGCAGGGAGTGGGGGTTTCAGTCAGACTATTCCTGATAGCTTCTGTCTCTCCTCAGGGCAGGTGGGTTCTGCACCTGTCCTCCCTGCAGGTCCGTGGGGTACCTCACACACACGGCAGCCCTGCACGGGCTGCTCTGACATGCATTCATCCCAAAGGCAGCAGCTCCTCTCTGCCTCTCGTGTGGGGCTGCTCTGGGGCCCACAGGCTCTCCAGCACGGCCTGTGCCGTGGCCGCCTCCCCACACAGTCCCTCGTCTGTCTGGGTGCACTCACACAGAGCTGCTGGTGGCTCTCAATCCTGTCATGACCCTGTATGGGTTTCAGGGGTACAGCCTGCATTCTCACCATGGTTTGCAGAGGGGTCTGTGGTCTAGCGCTCCTCCTTCCTTCCTTCTCCTCTGACTCTGGGGTCCGCGTGGTCGCCTCCATCTTGTATCACTCTTACACCTCCTGCCAGCACTTCAAATTTCTGTCCCTAAATAGTGATGGCAGAGGTGCCAGATTGGCCCAGCTGGGCTGGAGGTGGATCTGAACCCAGGAGCCAGGGGAGAGTCCAAAAACCCTTTACCGAGTCTTCACTGCAACCCCATGTTATCAAGCAAAAGCTGCTCCTTGCTAAACCATGACACACTGCCAAGGTGCAAACATCACCCTCTCAAATGCTTGAACACACAGGCACCCTCACACCAAATGCAGGAGAACTTTAAATCTTGAAGGATACGGGTTACTAGTTAGGGTCTTGTTTGCTTGCTTTCTGCCTCCAGAACTGTATAAACGTTTTGCATGAAGAAGTCACTAGTGATTAGGGAGCAGATGTGTAGAAATCAGACATGGTGGTGATGATGAATCATTACATCCAGCTTAGTTTGCACTTCCTAGGTTCAGCTCTTCAAGATTATGACATGAACATCTCCACATCTAACACGTTTTATTCACATTATTTATCTGTTCAGTACTTCTCTTTAATAAGCCTGGTGATAATTTTTTTGAAGAATCAGATTCAATTGTCAAAAAAATTACTATTTTTACAGCATAACATCACAGGGTGTTTAATATACTTCCTCCAGAAATCCTCTCTCGATCCCTGTCTTTGATCAGACGCAAATATGTTTTTCTCAGCCTAAGCTCCAATGATGAGATGCCAGGATGTATTTCTCACACCCACAGTCTGAGAAGTGAGTGAGGCATCCCCATAAGCTACTTCTCTAAAAATCAATTTCTGCTGCAAACACAGCACTACCCGTGTTGCCAGGGCTTGCAGAGTGAACTCACTGAGCAGGTCAAAGCTATTCTGTTTGCTTCTTCCCAAGTAGGACTTGTTTGGTCTTATCACAGAATCATAGAATGGTAGGGGTTGGAAGGGACCCTTAGAGATCATCTAGACAACCCCCCCTGCAGAAGCAGGTCCACCTAGATCAGGTTGCACAGGAACATGTCCAGGTGGGTCTTGAAGACCTCCAAGGAAGGACACTTCACACCCTCCCTGGACAGCCTGTGCCAGGGCTCCCTCACCTGAACAGTGAAATAGTTTTTCCTTATGTTTAAACGGTACTTTTTGTGTTCCAGCTTCACCCCATTACCCCTTGTCCTGCTGCTAGATACAATAGAAAAAAGGGATGTCCCAACCTCCTGACACCCACCTGACATCCTGACATGTACCACTGAAGCATAGGGCTGCCACAGGCAAAGGAACATAGTCTTCCCCTACCTATATTCTGGCCCTGTGATGTTCCACAGCACCTGAAGTGTCTGTGGATCTGATCAGGGAGCTCCAAACCTGCAGTACACTGATGTGACAGAGGTCAGGACTCCATGCTGTGCCTATGAAAGTCTGCACATCACTTGGCTGTCAGGCAATGGACAACCTGATATCAGCCCAATAGGTCTTTCATTCCAACAACTTGCTGTTGCCAGCTATCAAGCCATATAGCACTCCCCTTTTTTCTCCCCCAAATTTATCAAGTTCACCTTAAAATTAGTTAATTCTTTTCTTTCTGCCACTGTGATGGAGATGATTTTCCAGAACCATGCTGTGATGTTTTGAAGGTTTATTTTAATTCCAGCCTAAATATCTTTGTGTGCATTTTCTTTTATACCTGATGTGTTCTTTCCTTTGAATAGCTTTTCTCTTTTTCTGTCCCCTGCTGTTACATTCTCTTCTTTTATTTGTTCACATCAAGATATTTTTGGTATAATAGTCTCTTGGTATCTGGTCCAGTGTGAATCTATCTTTCCTGAATATGTTTGTTCAGGCCTTATCACTATATCTTACAAAGATACTAATACATTCCTTTCTCTGCATCACAGGCTCCTGTGACTTTTCCCATTAAAATCTAAAATATATCATGTGATTGAGACATCTACTTATTTCTCCTCTTTTTTTAAAGCTTTTCTCATGTTTATCAAAATTTCTTTTCACCTCTAAGATCATTCCTTTGCGTTATTTCCTACAAAATTCCATTCTATTTCTGTTACTGCAGTCCTCAAGGTCATGAAGGCTTTCCTGCATGATACTCTGGTCCTCTTCTGTATCAGTAGTACCTTCCCAGTTTGTGCTGTCAGCAGATGTCATCAGCTCATTTACTTCCTATTTTTTTGTGCCAAGGTCATTAATGATAAGATTAAATAAGATTGTTCCCAGAGTGAATATGGGAAACTCCATTAATAATTCCCCTTTCTCCTGACAGAAGCCTCCTCTTCAGTCAATTTCTTATATGCTTTGCAGTTCATGTGTTAGTATTGCTTTTCATCTTAATTAATATTATAGAGAATACATTGAGGAGTCCAGCAAGATTAGGCCTAGTGTCTATCTCTGTAAAGAACAGGCAGCCATTTCATCAAACAATGATATCAAACAAATCTAGAAGAATTTATCAATGACAGTGGGTGTTTTTATCCCACTTCCATATCCATCTTTATTGTTCATTATGTCTCCCTTCCAAATGTGTCATAAAATCCTGATCATCATTCAAGTCAAATGTACATGCTTTGACAGCTGTCTAGTTCACTTATTCTCTTTCTGGAATCTATCTCTAAATTAATATTAAGAGATTGGGATCTCACTTCTATTGTTACTAAATCAAGCCCCAAATATTTAGTACTTCATTGACAGTAAAAAATGCTAAGATTTAGAATAAATTAAGTGATTTTTTAATATTCTTTTAAGAATTATAAAACAGTGTATCAGAAGTGTAGAAAAGAGGAGAAATATGAAAACAACAAAACAGCTAGAAACTTTATTGTGGGAGGCATTCATAAACTCCATAAGCACCATTTAGCCAACTTTCAGCTGTGGGGAATGTTGTTATCTTACTGATAGCCTTGTTGCCCAATATGAATCAATACCTGGCAGCCCTTCTAACTAAGCTGTGACATTGCACATCCTTAAAATAAATTTCAGGACTGCTGTGCTTCAGATCCAGAACAGATGTGAACTGTGGGTGACCTGAAGAGGAGGGAATTAGAAGAATTGTTAGAGTGCTGGAAGGGGACTTGAGCTGCAAATGTGTAGATTTAACAGAGAGCCTTCCTAAGCCTGACACGCTCTGGTGGTTTGCTGTAGCTCATCTCAAAGGTTACACGTTATTCACAATCACACCTCAAGCAGCCAAAGTATTTTATGATTCATGTGGAAGTCAGAGCCCTGTGTACCTTAGGGCACTGGTTTGGAATAGTTGCAGAGGGGAAACCGTGACCTAATGAATCAACAGTATGCCACTTTTTGCTGTCCTTTCCCATAAGCTTCTCTCACAGGTACCAACTTGCTGTAGGTCAATTCAGTTGTGCTTGCAGGATTTGATACAGTATTGTACCACTATGGCATGTTGGGGGATTTTATGGAGCAGAAATTAAGGTGCATTATAAGATAAAGTAGTCATGATTAAGCACAAGTCGTAGCTGTTGGAGGCTCAGAGCTGATTTTATGACTGGGAGACAGTACTACATGAAGTCCAGAGCTAAGAAAAGTCAGCCCAGACTGGATGGGGAATCCATTGCCAGGACATGTTACTAGAACTCCTCAGTCTTCAGTACTACAGTTAGGTGATTATATGGAGATGTAAAATAAGAAATGTAGCAAAGAAATTATTTTTTTTTCCTAAGAGAAAGGCAGAATCTAACCTAAAACTTTTATTTGGTGCATTTGCAGTCGGGCTTTGCAATGATGCCTGTCTTTGGCCTGATTCTCTGGGTGGGGAGACTTCAAAGTGCAAATTCCAAGAATAGCACTGCCTTAAATGGTGGGAAATGAGCTACATCTGGGTAAATCTGAAGGTTTTGTTCAGCCACTTTGTCATAGCTGCCCCCTCAAGTGGGAAATAACAAAAGAAATTTTGAGAAGGTGAGACTTGAGAAAAATATAGTGATCTGAAATAGCATGGGTCCTTTGTTTTTTTAAAAAAGAAGCAGAGGTAAAAGATTTCCCATTGCAGAATATTATCAAATGACTAGAGCAAATAAATTGTGCATGATGATCTTGGCTTCATATAATCAGCAAAGCTCCATTGACTTTAATGGAAAAACATTGATTTGCACTAGCAGAAAGGCTGAGTGGAAGGAGGTGCATTCCTGACTTTCTTGCTCATGAGTAATCTCCCTGAAGTAATTCTTAAAAATAGATTATGAAGGGTCTGTGTTTCCCTTGTAGCTCTGTTCTGTAGGTCTTTACACTCTCAGTGCCAAACCTGTCTTTAACAGCTCTAGTGCACAAACTGCAAGGAACCCACTCCAGAAGAGAGGCTGAATATACTTCCCTGTTTTTTCTCTGGCCTGGATGGGGATGCCTCACCCAGTCCTGAGGCACAGCTCCCTGTTCTGCTCCTGGTATGTATTGTTTTGTGAGCTTGTACAGTGTCTACCTCAGGGGCAGAGAGCTAACAGGGAGGCCTGGGAACTTAGCAGCAGTGAACAGGGCACTGAACTCCCTCCCCTGCCTTTTGCATGGAGCCAAACACCGCCCTGATAGAAGATTTTTGGTGCCCATGTTATTCCATGTATCAGCAGGATTTGGCCCTACACGTAACAGTTGCGGTGATAGTTGTGGATAGCTCTGAAGATAGCAGTTATGTTACCACAGCTGAGCTTCCCAAACCCAAAATTATGCTTTGGATTTGGTTGTGTACCTTGGGAAGCAGAACTTGATCCCAGCAGGAAAACTGGAAGCATCTCCTAGGCTGGTTCCTATTGCTCAGTTCCCATTTGCAGTGGCCCAGCATTTGGCCACATGTGGTCCATCTGTTTACCATCAGATCCACCTACTCAGATGCAAAAAGCACAGGTGTGGAAAAACAAAAAACAAAGTCAAAGCACAAGTGCTTTCTTCCCTCTAGCATACACTGATCAGTTGGGACAAAAAGCATCTGTAACACTGCTCACTGCTTCTCTGAACACCTGATCCTGTAATGGTGCTCAAGTCTTCTCTGAAGTGCTGGTACTGAACCTGCTCATGAGTATTACAAGTGTCTCTCTCTGACCATGTGCAGTACGGGTCGGTGTCTCAAATACCAAACACTTCAGTTCCCAACAGAGCAACATAAGGCTTGTTGCTCTGAAACACAGAAATACAGTTCTAATTTCTCCTTATGAACATCTAACCTCTCATAGTATCACATTATCTTTACCTTGGCTGCAGGACTATTGAAAATCAATAAAGTGCTAAAGGAGATCCAAATGCTATTCCATTAGCCTTCATTCAAGAATATAGCCTGGCCAGGCCACTGTCACAAGGCCGAGGGACAAGTGCTTTTGTTATCTGCAGCCACCCGTGCTTTGTGCAAACCTCTGTTTTGGTGCAATCTGTCCCAGTTGACTTTGCACTGAGGCTCAGAGTGTTTGTCTAATGGCACATCTGGTCTGTCAGTGAAAACCACCACACTACTCCAAAACACCATAGCATGAGCCCCATGATTTTTTTCTGGTGTGCTCACTGATTTTCACAGCAGAATGCTTTATTGTAACGTACCTGTGGGCACATCTTCACTGACGTGCAGGTTGAAATAATCAATTAGTAATGCCACGAGAGGGTTCCTGATTGGTTTAAGGAAACGTAAAACCTCACTGCTGATCAAAATAGGGGTGCTACCCTGAATACTCTTCCTATGTTCCTATCATGTGGGCTCAAGGGAGCCAGTTGGTAATTGATCCTGCAAGAAAACCAGGTAAATGGTTTCACAGAGGGAGCAGGGGGACAGGAGTAGGGGTGACTCCCTCAGCAGAAGTGTAGGCTTTGATGGGCTTAACACAAGCTATGCTCTGTAGTTGCTTTACGTAACAGCATCTCCAGGTCCAGAAAAGATGGGTGATGAGCCAAGCAGAGCTGGCCTGTCTGGAAGGCTGGGCTGCAGCTCCAGGGCTGGCAGTCACACCATGGAAATTAGTTATTCCGTGCAGCTCCTGTGATGAACACCATCAGTCAAGCCAAGCTGTCTTGGGAGACATCAACTCAAAAGTAGAGAACTGGAAGTAGAACTGCAGTGAAGCTTGACAGTGAGTGCTCTGTGTGGCTGCATCTTAAACAATGCCTCAGATTGCTACTGATGATCCAACATGATTTAAAATTAACAAGCATCTGTGTCTCTATAGCTTTTAAGTCGGGGAAAAAAGAGCCAAGAAGGTGATGGGCTTGGCCAGCCAAAGTCTGTGGGGCCTGATTTTTTTTTTTTGTTTTTTTTAAACTACCCCTCAAGTCCCTCCTAAGGCCACTGGCTCTGAAGAGACTGTATAAAAAAGACACACATTTGGATGCAGTCTATAACATTATTTTTTTTGGCTGGGCAAGCAGACATTGGAGACTGTGAATGAGACATAGGATGTGTGTTAGGGGGGCTGCTCCCTAGCAGCTGTGCTTTAATATGAGTGTCACAACTGATTCATGTGGAGATGCAAGCAGCGTTGGTTTTGAGTCAGACATCATCACGTTTGCAGAGCTGTCCCTGGCCATTAAATAATGCTGCAGCTGATTGTTGTTTTAATGCTGGTTGATGGCATCTATCAAACTCAGCTTTTTCTCTGGTAAACATATATTGGAAATAATGTGTGTGGTTTTCTTTTTGTTGCCTTACCTTTGATCATTTTGAATAAGATCCCTTTGGTCAGAAAGTCTTTAGGATGCTGGTCAGGTAAGGCTCACCTTCCTACATGTAAGAAGACAAAGGACACTCAGTTATTATTTGGCAAGCTTATGAATGTTGCCTCAAGCAGACCAGGTTAGTGGTCATCATGTTCTCTCATGCTGCAAGTGATGCTCTAATACTACTGGCATTCATGGGATGTGCTAGGAGACATCCAAGGTTTTCCGGAGAGAACTCAGAAGCATGTGGCTACCTGCCAGACAAGAAAGAGGGTGACAGTCAAATTGAAATGAATAAGAAGCCAGTGAGGAGCACAGTAGGAGAACAGAAGACTGAATGCAAGACTGAGAGTAAGAAGAGACAAAAAAATAGAATGAGCTGTAATTACAGGGGGGGCCTAAAGGCTTGGAAGTGAGGGGACAGGTGTCATTTTGCAGTGAGCAAGAGAGGACAGACAGTTGTCTTCAGGCAAGACCAAAGGAAATCAGGGCACAGAATGGGATGGTCTAGCAAAGAGAAGAGACAGATTGGAAGGGGAATGAAAGATTAGGAAGGAAAAATGCTAAATATTAAAAAAGAGGGAACAATTAATAGAAAAGCAAACAACAACAACAAAGTATTAGCAGAAATAGGAAATAAGATAACAAGGAGCAAAAGACCAAGAATAATTACTAATAGTCCCCAACAATAGGTATCTACTGAATTAGACAGAAAGTGTCATTCAGTCTGTTCTGGCAAAATAAGAAGCATTGTGCAGTCTTTCCTGATACCCATGATTGTACCAGTGACAAGACCTGACAAGAGCTGCTTTGTCTGCCCTGTCTGGTGCTGTCCTGCTGGGGCAGAGTGGCCTTTGAGGAATGACGTGTATGAGGTCAGTGTTAGCAAATCTGCTTTTTATCCTTCTCGGTCACACTTTCACCAACAAGGCCCTATTTACACTGAGTGTTTTTTTCTCAATCTATTTTACTATTCCCTAGCCCTGACAAGAATCATCGGTGCTAGCCCTGATGAAAGCACTACTGTAAATGGCCTTCTGGTATTTTAACCTCAGGCTCACTAACATCTGATGTGGAAAAAAAGTAATAAAAATCCTTCAGAGAAGTCTCCCATAATGCTCCTACCATTGCAGTTACCGATTGATAGAGTTAAGACTTCTCTGAGGCCAATATCCCAGAGCATTCCTATTGTCCTTCACAAACCACGGATTAAACCAGGCAGCTCTAAAGTTAGAAACCTGACAAGCAAGATGGGAAAAGAATCTCCCTGGTTTCAGCTGCAGTGTCATCAAGAAGGTTTTTTTCTGTTTCTATTATAATAATAAATTGTGTTACAGTAATTTTCTGCCAGTATTTAGTGCAAGTAGAACGCTTAGTCTGGGGCACAGGTGAGGGCATAAATCCTGGCTTTGTCTTAAAGAAAGGCATTAAGAATTGTAAAGAGTGATACAAAAGGATTCTCTCAGAATATTCCCTGAAGTGCTTCATGTTTCGACTAGTTTATAGAGAAGGGACCGGAGTTTAGGAAAAGAGATGAGTGTGATGACTCTAAGTCCAGAGTAGGTGGCTGAAGTGCTGATAGGTCTGTAATTTTATTTCTAAACATATCTATGCATCCTTGTGTGCCAGGGAAGAAGAGAGTTTCTTTATAAGCTCTTTTCTAGACAATCCTACAAGAGCTATGGGAGATGCAGTCTCCTCGTGCACTCACTTGCAATGAAATATTTGCATAGAGCAATGACTGCCTAAAATCTGTTACAGAAATTTGATGGTTAGGTTAATAAAGTATGCAATCCAAAAATGCAAAAAAACTTCAGAAGATTCAGAGCTCAGAATGAGGAATGTTCACCTCTATTTAGTGGGTAATATATTCTTCCCCTTACAGGTTCTTGGCATTAGTTCATGGCACTGGTGAAAATGAGGGTTTAGATAGTTCAGCTTTCTGCACTGATGTAGCTGTATATGGTCTTTCATGGTAGACAAGGACAGAATGTGTCTATAATGTCATGTAAATGAATTTTTAAAAGGCAAAAAGAAAACATGTGATTCTTCCCTAGCGAGTAAGTGTGCTGAGTTGCATTACAATATATATGCATTCATATAGTCAGCATCTGGCACAAGGAGGCCAGGGTTTTTAAAACTGCAGAGTGAGGCTTTTCAGGGTCCCTGCAGTCTGAATAGAAACCCACACATCCTTATTATTTGCATATGGTCCCATTATGCTTTGGAATTCACAGAAGTCTATTCCACACTGAGAAACAGATTATTTATTCATTTATTTTTCTAATGGAAATTATTATTCTTCAGAGTGACTAGAAGTTACTAGGCACATACTGTACTAAGCTATATTTCTCTTTCTTCTCTAGAATATTATACCTTCCCCCCCCCCCCCCCCCCCGTTCTTTTAATCCTACAGCTCACATCTTCTTTGTGTTCCTAAAAGAATATGATTGGTTTGATAGTAATTTTTGCTGTAAAGTGACCTATATCCATAACAAGTAAAAAGCCTCTCTTGCTAACTGAGCTTTTTAGACTGGTTTTATAATAAGATTTTGAAGCCTCTTTCTTCTTCAGCTTTAATCTTCTCAGAACATTACACTTAAAAGCTCTAGTTTTCCACAGAAATAAAAGGCAAATGATTACATTTTAAAAAGAAAAATCAATATCTTCTCTGCCACAAAAAAACCTACCCTACAATATAGCCTTAATGATGCAGTTCCTCAGTACAGTTTCAGTTAGCAGCAGTAGAGAAAAATTAAATTAAGTATGTCAGGGAATAAAATATTTTCATCTCAAAGATGAAACGAAAGGGTGAATCAATTTGGCACTGAGATACAGGAGGGCTGGTCCCGATGACCACTGTTTGTCTGCAAGATGCTGTATTTGAGCTCGACCTGAACAATACATTGGGTTGTTTAAAGGAAACTGAGAGTAATTAGGTTTAGAGAGGGAAGTCGAGAGGCTTCTCAAAAGGGAAATGCGCATGAATAATAGTCCCTCAAGCTTTTCAAATATATTTATCAGCTAATGAAATATCAGAATGACAGCACTTGCACGTATCAAACACTTGCATTCATTCAGTCCATGATTAGCCATACTGTACAGGTAGTACTGCATGATCCCGGGCGTGCAAAGCCTTTAGATCTCTGCAGTGATTCCCTGATAAAAACCAAAAATTTCTCTAGTTGTGTGGCTTTTAAGTTTCCGGGGATATCACGCTCGAACACAAAGGAAACGTTACTGTTTGGTAAACTTCGGCCGAAAAGCATTCCTAAGAATATGTGTATACCACCATCTACTGACACTTCGAGTCTTAGCAGGGAAATACTTTACAAATCCAGACCTATGGGTCACAATAGTGCAGCAGCTTCCCCTTATTCCTCCCTCTTTCTACTTATGTCTCTGTAAAATCACAGCAATGACGATCCTTGCATGAACAGTTTAGCAGCTAAAAATGAGACAAAATAAAACACAGTAACTGAAAAGAAAAAAATGAGGGAAAAAAGGGAGGAAGATGGACACAAAAAATGACTATCTGAGTGAATCAGAGCATGCCTGGGAGCAAAAGTGAGATGTTGGTAAAGCAAAAAATTTTGCAACATGTTATTTGAGAGTCCTAGGACTTTAATTTCTTCTAGCTTCAAACTTCTGCATCCTCCTCTGGGCCATCCGTACAACTGATCAGAGGCAATGGGAAGAACACTTTTTCCTGCCTTTATCCCACGTAATCTTTCTGCTGGTGAGACAGGCTGACTGGGGTCAGGGCCTGCTGAAGACCAGAATTCGTGTGAAGTAGACAGCCAGGTGTGGCGAGAAGGAAGGTGGCAATGTGACGGTTCCAAAGCGCTGTCAGATTGCCTCAGTTGCAGCTTAGAACTTCCTTCTTGCTGGGTTATATTTAGTTCACTGACTCGGTTTATTACTGTTATGTAGACACAGAGTGTGCAAACAGCCAAGATGGAAACTCCCTAGGTGGAGTGAGCTCAGCTGTCAAAGGAAACCACATGTGATCCTGCAGCCTGAGAACAGGCTTATTAAACTTGATAGAAGAGCCCCTGAGATGGGGTAGTGCTGGTCTTCTCTCTGTAACTAGGGTTGCCCCATGGCATATATGATCTGTCTCTCAGCTGCCAAAGCAGAAACAGCATGCAATCAGCAGAGTTCTTCCAGTGGGGAGGAGCATGGGGATGAAAGTAGGGCAAGGCATGGAACTAGGATAAGATCATCAGGGCAGGACAAAAGATTTGTATCATGGATAGTATTGCTGCTTGGCACTTTAGGCATCATTCGGTACAGAGCACCTTTAGAGCCACAGTACTGCTGTTGTTTCAGAATATGTCCCTCATGAGCCTCTGTGTCATTCAAAACGTGACCAAAGTGCTACTAGAGCCACTGGAAAGCAACATAACCTTATTTTTTGTAGATGCACCTCTGATGGATTCACACCAGCCAGTGGTTCCACTCACCTGTCTCCTGAAATTGTCAGGGGAATTGTCTCTCACTTGTGAAACTTTTTCTGAACTCTTTGATCTGTGCTCTTTGGTTCTACAACAATGTATTAACAACAACAAATAAACATTTTACATGAAAAACAACCTCTGTCTGTCACTGATTTTAGTTTTTCCAGAAAAACAGATGGTTGCTAAGTGGAGTACTAGTATGGTACTGCGCCCAGGTTGTGTCCCAAACAGGTATGCAACTGAATCCCCAGAAATCAGTTTCCTGTGTTATTTTGACTTCATTGCTTCAGCATGACAAGGCTGATGTTTAAACCGAGGTTGCACACTCTCAGTATCTTGTGAAATATTTTTCTTCTCTTGATCCAAGTAATGTCAGTACTTTGGATGATATTCTGTATAGCCAGTACTTTGGATGAGGTACTTTATTTCTTTGTCAAGACAGAAACAGACATGAAAGAAACAGACATGAAAGACAGAAAAGTGAAAAGTGTTTAAAGAAAAGCTTTTGAATTATTTACAAAATGAATAACCAAGGGCTTCTTTCTGCAGCTGTAGTAAGAACAATTTCTAAGAGATAATTTCCATCTCTGAATTCCAAAGCTCACTTCTAAGTGGTGTGGAGGTCAGAAAGCCACCTCTTCACTTATCTTGAGGCTGTGCTTCTCAAGGCCTCGTTTCCTGATCTGCTTAGTCCCGCATAAATCCACAGTGCTACTGTGGCAAGCGGGTGTCCTGTCTCAGGAGTGCTTGTGTAATGATGGACTTTGCTGGATTATGGAGCTGACTTGGATGGAAAATAGTAATTTGCTGCAGGATAAATTTGCAGCTGGACCCATGCCCTCATCTGTATGCCCATGGGAATGCTCACGTCCACACCTGCCGCTAGCTCTCAGCAACAACACACATTTAGATCCGTTTTTGCTCATCATGAAACCCCACCCTCAGGCTCTTTCTTCACTGTTCGAGCTCTGGTTCACAGAAAAATGCAGTCTCTGGCATGGACTCCCTACCCGCCCTGCTTATATGCTTCTATTTAGTTTAGCCTGCAGATGCTGAAGTTTTCCGTTGCCCTTAGACAAAGGGGAATTTGACAGCTCCATTTCTTAGCCTGAATGAATGGCAGTCATCAATCCTAGGCACGTAACTGCCCATCAGTCGAAGGCACATTAAGAACTACGTAACTTCTATCCCTGTGTAAGAGTATGGTCTCACACAGGCGCTCATACAAATGCCTGTAGTGAGGAGCTGGTGCTGCGAGACCCATCTCTGACAGCAACGGCGGGAAGGCCAGCAGGCAAGCCAAAGTCAAAGATGGCAGCAGACATTGTTCTGCTGGTGACGCGGGGTTCAGGAGGCTGAACAGTTGCTCTCGGCCTGCCCAACGTTTTCAGTTCCGCGCGCACGAACAAAGCCCCTCTCGCTTCTGCAAACCGCACACGGGAAAGATTCCCAACGCAAGCGCGGCTGCGCTCTCAATACGAGTCTCTCGGTGCCCGCCAGATCCGCCAGCGAGCGCGGGCAGCGCTGCTGCTGCGGCGGCACGACCCAGCGCACGGCCGCGGGCCCACTGCCACGGCCCGCGTGCACCGGCTGGGGCGGGGCGGGCCCGGTGTGAGCGTCCCGCGGCCGCCGCTCCCTCGCGAGAGGTGCCGCTCGCCACCGCCCCGCCCCGCCCCGTCCCGCCCCGCGCGCCGCAGCCCCGCCTCGCCGCTGGTCGCCGGGCTGGGCGGGCTGGCGGGGGGAGGGCCGGCGGGCGCGGAGCTCTGCGAGCAGCCATGATGGTGGGTCTCGGGGCGGCCGCGGTGCCGGGGCGGGGCGGGGCGGGCGGGCGCGGCCGGGTCGCTAACCTGTGCGCTTTATCTCTCTACACCGTCCCTACCGCCGGTCGTGCCCCTCCGCGTCCCCCTGGCCCGCCGCGCCTCTTCCTCATTACCCCCAGCAGGAAGGCTCGGACGACGGCCCAGATTTCCTCTCGGAGGAGGACCGAGGTGTAAGTGTCGCAGGCGGCGTTAGGGACCCAGGAGGTGGGATGAGGTGGGGTGGGTGAGGGCGGGCCACATCCCGTCCCCCGGCGGGCCCTCCGGCTGCCGCCCGGCCCGGCCCGAGCCCGTTGCGTGGGTAGCAGGAGGGGCGCGGGATGCCGGGGAGGCAGGCAGCTTGGGTCCGGGGTGCGCGGCCGCCGGGGTCTGCGAATGTGAGAATAGCACAGCCTCCGTCTGACATTAGTCTCTGTGTGCCTGTGCTTTGCTTTGCGTTGGATTTTTCATTGTTCTATCACCCAAGTTTTGGAAGGGCAGTCCTTTCATACCTTTTCGTTGGAATTGCTTGAGTGTGTTGCTAGAGATTCATATTATTTCCTCGTGCCCTTCCCTGCTCCGATCCGTGCCCCCCAGCCCCGCACACACCCAGACTGTGCTGTGGCCCCGACTGGGCTGAGCAGCCGTGTGGACAGAGCATCAGGTCTCATCATTAACCGTGAGCCACGGCCTAGGTGAACAGTCCTGCCCTCTCCCCGGGCCCTGGAGGCTTTTCCATTCATAACAATGGGACCTTTACATTGCGGGCACACGCTGCAAAATAAACTCTTTATGAAAAAGAAGTTGTGTTGTTGGGACAGGATGCCACGTTTATGTTTCTTACTGAGAAATTCTTTTTCTCTGCCCTACTGGTTCTTGGCCTTTATTTCTCTTTTTAACTGCTGCATCCACCTCTTTAACTTGCCTGCCTTACTCAAGCAACAAATCAGCTCATATGGTATAACTTATTCAGACCGATTACCCTTATCAGTTAGTATCTTGAGAAAGACTGCCTCTGAGCAAGGTAGGAGAGCAGTTACTTAAGTTGCTGTGGTTGATGCTGGTTATTATTAAAGTGGCTATAGACAGTGTATTACTAAAAAACACAAGATCTGAAAACCCCTGTATTGGTATATGCTTTTACCATGCATGCTCTGCTCAAGTGTCAAATATAATGTTCAGTACCAAACAATTTTTGACTGTATGCATATGGTAGGTATTAAGTGCATTTTATTTTTCAGTTTATGATCAGAAATTTAAAAAGGAATTTTAGTGTTCTATTACGATGATTCTAGCCACTGTAGAGCTTTTGCCTCTAGTTATACAGCTACTTTAATAAAAACACTAGATAAAAAAGAGAGAAGGTAGAAGTTGTTGTCCTTTGGGTGCCTTCAGAACAAGGACTGAAGAACTTGTTAGTTATAAACTTGTGTGTTACGTAGATTGTCCCTGATATTTAGGAACAGACATGGAAGTGCGCAGTTAATTTGTCTGTATCTGAAGGTGCAGGTAGAATTTAAAAACGTAGATCAGATCCTGTGTGAAACTTCTTTTGTTGATTGGTTACATGTTTTCTCTCCAAGGCTACAAGTAGCCAGAGTTCACAAGGTAATTTGAAAGCCTTAAGAAATCTCGTAGCAGTCTTGTTTGTGCTGTTGGACAACTTGCATCATCTCACTTGGCCAAGTGCTGTTTTTTTTTTTTTTTTCCCTCCTCAGTCTTCTTCCAGCACTGAGGAATTAAACCAGAACAGTGTCCTTCTCCTTTCCTTATTTTTTTTTAGGTATCTTCTTTTCAGTCACTCTGGTTTTGTTTTTATTTTTTTATTGCTGTGTAAATCCCTGGGGTAAAACAAAAGTAGTTTTCTGCATGGTTTTGAATATGATACAGAAAATCTAATCAAAAGCAGTGCTGGCAGTTAATGGATTTGCTGAGCTTTAAAATTCAAAACCTTAACTTTTTTTCCCTCTTCCTTAGTAGCAGTAGTAAAAATACACAGCTTTTCATAAAGTGTTTACTAGATTCTGATTTGTTGCCTTCCTCTGTGATTAAAATAAGTGTCTCAAACCTTTATTTGAAAGCATGGATGGTAACTTTTCGTTAGAGTAATTGAACTTTTAATTTTGAAAATCAGTACTCTTTCCAGAATTCAGATATTGCTATGACAACTGTAGTTCTAGCTCTTCAGAATTATGTTGGTCAGGTACAGTTGTGTTAAGTTTAATGTGGGGATGATGAGATGGAAAGAGAGCTGCAAATTGTGCTCATGCCACATCAAACAGTAATTTTCAGACCACTGTGTTACACCATACAGAGCTTTTTCTGGAAAATTGTAGAACAGAACACTGAGAATCATCTTTGAGGAAGTAGCAGTGCGTGGTCTGTAGACAGGACTCATCATAAATGGTGTGCATAAAATGGACTTGTGAGAGTTGCTTTTCTAAATCTCACTTAGGAAGATACTATTGAGTTTGCTTGGGATAACTCTGTTCCTGTTGAGTTTTCTTTGTGCTCTCTAACATAAACAATACATGTTTTGATAGGTGGTATAGTATTGCTCTGCTAGTACTGTCTTGTGTATTTTATGGCTACATAAATCTTAGCTGACTTGACTGATATTTGTCTCTACTGGTTTAGAGGAAGTGAGCTATCCCTTAGAACAGGTCTGCTAGAAACTTAATGCCAAAGACACTTAGTAATCTTTTGTTGTGAAAGTATTATCTGTTTCTCCTGCTCTTGTGTATTTATCTGCCTGTAAAGAAAACCTCCTGAAGAAAGGGTCCTTTTTCTGTAGCGTTTTTAAAAGAGCTTGGAGCATACTGTTGTTAACAGGTGACAAGGTCTGGTTGTTTCCCTTGTCTCTACCAGCATCCTTCTATTATCATTTGAAATATAATTAATCCTCGAGCAGGCGCTTAGATGCTAAATCCTCTCCTTGTTTTGTGTTCTCTTTTAATATTGTAACATCCCTTAGCCCTGGTTTTGGCTTCTGGTGTTTTCTAAACCCTTGAATAACACAGGAACTTCCTTGGTATAGTGTAGGAAACTGTAAAGCAGGTGAAGTAAGTTAGCATTTGTTTTGCAAGCTGTTCAGCATGGTTGTAGAGTATGTAACTAAGTATAAAATTACTATGCTATGTTATAGGTATTAGATTGGGGAGGGGAGTAAGGTACGAAGGGACTTTACTCCCTTTGTGACTAGAAGCCCATCTGTTGGTGGTGGTTTTCTTTTAGAAGCAATGGTGAAGAGATTGTTGAAGTTTATGTGATGATGTTGTTTGTGAATTTAATTCCCAGTAGTGAAACGTGAACCATTGTGTCACATGAATGCATTTAAAGTTCTTGAGCTTTCTGATTGTCTTTGACACCTTTCATAAATGCTTCATTACCATTGCAGATGAAAATATTCCCTGTTGGCACTCAGGCTACATGGCATAATTTAACATATGATTCAGCTCTTCAAAACTATTACAAACTTAGCTTGCTGTAAATAAAACAAATACTCCTTTGCAGTTGTATGTCATGAGTGAAGTTGTCATGTTTAGGTAATTCTTCATTTTTCTCAGCACAGATGAGCATTTTGTTTCTAAAGCTGCAAGTAGTGCCTATGGCCAGGGTGTGCTGTGCTAGAGCCAGCGTGTGCCCTACTCACACACGTGAACAGCTGCTGTACCAAATCTCAGAATCTGGTATTGTAGCTTTTTTTTTTTTTTTAAAAAAAGCATTTTAGTAAGTTTTTTGTGACCTGTGAAAGATTACAGAAATACCGTGTGGATAATCCAGATTATTTGCTGAGATTGCTCTGTTTGATAATGTATTATGGGGGGGGGAGAAAAACAAATAGTACCCCAGACAGTGTAACCACTAAAAACTTTTTTACAAGCTGAAAAATGTGGTGTCATGACATAAGGCAGACATTGGTATGTCAGATTGTATTTTTCTTTCCCAAATTAGATGTTAAGCACACTGGAAACTCAGTAGGAGCTAGGAGATTCTGCCTCTGAGAAATGATCTGCAGTGGATCATTGCATGATAATATACCTTTTGTGAGGCAGTGACCCCTTAAACCCGGGGAAAACAGAGCAAAAGAGATGCCTGAATCACATGTGTGAATATGTTACTATGCAGTGGTTTTAGTGGTTTCCAGCTTGGTTATAAGAAACTGCTATTACTATTTGTGTAATAACTATTGAACTGTTATGAATTGCTTGCCTAGCAGAGTGTGCTAGACTGTATGATTTTGATTTGCTTTAATGCAGTAATTCTAAAATATATTGGTCTGATTTTTGCTTTGTAGGCAGCAGAGATGTCCGTGCAGTGAGGTTAACAAGAAAATTAGAGTAGGAGCTGACCACTATGACTGAAGATACGGATTAAAATAACTGATGGAAAACAAGATGTGGCTGTTGATGCTTCTCATCTAGTGCTGTTTCAGTGCCTTGCAGAGTTACCTAAGAAAATCTGCTCATGTGTAACCTTTGTACTGTGTGTTGCTGACACTTAAAGCATTTTACTGCATTTTACTGACTTCAAAATAACAGCCATGAAAAATTTTAAAGGAAAAAAATATCTCCATCCTTGTATGGCAAAGCTTTTTTTATCCTTTAGAATGTGATATTTCTAGAAAAAATGCATTGTCAAAGAAAACATAGTGTCACAGTAAAGAGTAAGCCTCATGAGCGTGACGCTGAAAGATTTTTTGACAATGTGACTGGAGAAGATTTCAGAGTTAGCCTTAGTCTGTTGATCATGATGATAAAATTGTCATGAGACAAAGTGCTCTAGAATAACACGGGTGTAAGGGTGAGGGGACTTGAATTTCCAGTTGGAGACTAGATGAGGTTAGTTTCACCAAGTACCACCAAAGCCTTTGGTCCAGTTACTGCAAAACACTGAGGTGCTCAGATAATCTTCCAGTGTTTCTATATTTGATCATTATCTCAGTTTCTTTTTTATTTCACTTTGGAATTATTTTCTGAGCTAGATAAGGTTTCATGTCTTGTGGAAAAAGGGGCATATTCCTTGCACTTCTCTGCTGATTTTGGAGAGACTGAAATCTTGTGTTTGACTGGTTTTTTTTCCTTGTGTGATTTGTTTTGTTGTTTTTTGGGGTTTTTGTGTGGTTTTTTTTTCTGATTTTTTTTTTGTTTGTTTGGTTGATTGTTTTATTTTTTTGTTTTGTAAAAAACAAAACATTTTTGTTTTCCCCAGAAAAATACTGCCTCAAGACAGATCTGTGCAGTTCAAGATACTATTATTTATTAAGCTTTTTCTCTGTATCATAGCAAATGTTAAACAAAAGAATAGTGTAAGACAATATGAGTAAACCAAGTCTTCATTAGCTGTTGCTTCTCCTTAAAAGTACATTTACAATTCGTAGTACCTTAAAAAGTACCTTTACAATACGTTTACTTACAGCAGTTTGTTGATCTGTGGGAGTGGGGGAATGAAGACAGGTATGAAGAGAAAAACCTACAAAACTTGCTTCTGTCTGTAAATGTACTTTGCTTTGACCATCTGAATTACTTTCATTTCTGTATATTGTTAACTTGTTAGTAAGGCACTAGCAGGGAGTACGGTAAAGGAAATGATTTGTATGATTGTGTGTGCCATAAGGAGTACTGCTGGAATTTCTTTGCCCACTGGAAATAATCTTCTAGTGTTGGGTTTTTCTTGTCATCTATCTTCAGTCTTTTGAGGCTGTTCAGCATTGCAGGATCAGTGTTCTTCTCAAGGGAAGAATAAAGGAAATAGAAATACCTTTTTTTTTTTTTCTTTAATGTAAGCTAAATAGCTTTTTCTTTGTGTAGCTTAGAGCAATAAATGTAGATCTCCAGACTGATGCTGCTCTGCAAGTGGATATCTCAGATGCACTCAGTGAGAGGGACAAGGTGAAATTCACTGTCCATACTAAGGTAAAAGCCTGGGTTTGTACACTGAACATTTTCTTAATTATATAGAACAGCAAAGTTGCTTCAACTGTTTATTGAAACAAGTGCAGCACAATCCAAAAGAAATGAGAAAGTAACATTATCTTGTATTTAAGAGACTGTGTAACTGCTGTGCTTAAGAAAAAGATGGTTAAAAATGTAAGAGGTTAAAATCAATTTGGAAAAAAAGTGACGTTCAGTTTTTTGTACTGATGTGTTGCCTTGTCATTGCATGCTTATTAATTGGCCTATTGCAGATAGAATCCTTAATATACCTTAGTGTTCTTCAATAGTTTTTTATTAGTCGTAGTTTCAGATTCTAAAAATATATTTCATAGTGGAAGTGCATTAGAGAATAATTTTTATTTACTTCTCATGTATGGGTTTTTTGGGTTTTTTTAAGATTTGAGTTCATTGGTTGTAGAATCACAGAGTAGTTGAGGCTGAATAAGGTTTCTGGAGATCATGTAGTTGCATCTTCTCCCTCACTCCCACCAGTAAGTCAGAGTGAACCAGAGCACTTTGCTCAGGACTTGTCTCTTTGGATTTTGAATATCTCCAAGGCTGGAGACTCCACAACTTCTTTGAACAACTCATTACAGTTGATTGCTGCTTTAAGACAGTCATAATTATTGCTGTTTGAATGTGTTTTTTTGACAAATTCTTACTTGGACGGTTGGATTATTTTTACAAGGCTATTTTTTTGTTCCTTCAAGATGTTTTTTTGTATAGTAATGAAAAGCATTGTGGTTTTGGGGGATTATTTGGTGTTTGGGATTTGTTTAGGGTTTGTGGTTTTTTTCATAGTTCTTCCTCCATTTCCCTTCCTAGAGTTCCTTACCAAATTTCAAACAAAATGAATTTTCAGTTGTCCGGCAACATGAAGAATTTATTTGGCTTCATGATTCTTTTGTTGAGAATGAGGACTACGCTGGCTATATCGTAAGTATTACAGTTCTTTTGGTTTATGTGCACTGTTTCCTGCGGGCTATATCAAAAGTACTTGTGACTGCTGTTAAATGCAATAGAAAAAATGGTAGATGTTAATTCCCTCTAAAACCAGATCAGATACTGTATTTTATGCAATTACACAAAATTAATGTTGAAGCAAGCTTGGAGGAAAGTGGCTGTAGTTATCGTACTCTCTTGCCTTTCACTCCTAAGGAGTGCATAGTTTACTCCATATCCAAGTGTATTTTTAGTCCAGTGTGTTAAAAGTGTGGGAGACAGGTGAACTGTACAACTTGGTGGTATTGTTTTTTGCGAGCTAATGTTTAACTTGGTTACAAACTTCATGTTGCCTTTGTTTTAGCTGATGTGGCAGAATGCAGTAACTGAGTTTTGGTAATTAGACTTTTTCAGTTTTTGTTGTGAAGGTGAGAATTATTTCTCTATAAATCAGTTGGAGGGGAAAAACCCAATGAAATACCATCTGCAACTACAGAAACTCTTAATAGACAACTTAACTTAGGTTTCGAAGTTTATTTCAGGCCTCCTCACCTTATGATACTGCCTATTAAACATGGGTGTTTCTGTTCATACTTTAATTACAAGCAGGAATATTTGTCATCTCTGTGTGAAAGTTAGTGTTGATTTTGTGTTTAGGGAGGTGTCTATGGATTCAGAAGGTAAACATATATTTGTAATTGACTAGTGGTACATTATGAGGAAAATAATCTGTGATGTGCCATACCATTCTGGAGCTAGTCTTTTTAGTCAGAAAAGCTATTTGAAGTAACTAGACCTTCAGTATAGTAATAGCTAGTTTCAGACAGTTGACTGGTTGGATGCCAGATTTTCTTTTTTTGTACTGCATTAATGTAATGGGAAAATATCAGTGAACTAAAATTTAAGCATCCTTTAGCTTTGTTCTGTGTCTATTTACTTATAGCAGTTAGTTTAACTGGTGTTTTCTTTTACAATTGTAATATGCTATGTTACAAGGTTAACCTAGAGACTTGTTTACTGTGTGCTTTGTTATTTCAACAGATGTATCTTTAATGACAACAGTACTGCAAGAAAGAACTAGTGCCTGCAAACAACATGGAATGATTTTTTTGTTTTAAAGTTTTGGATTGTGTGAAAACAATTGTAGAAAAAAACCAATAATCCTTACCAAATAACCTAAACCAAAACTAATCGTAAAATAATGATTTTGAGTTTTAATTCATTGTCATGGAAAGCTAGGTATTATTTGGTTTCTGTTGTAATTAAACTACTGAAGCCAACAGTGAATACTTTATTAATCTTTGAGGGCACTTGGCCAAATTTGGTGTAGTAATTCAGTGTGTCTAACTTATGAATGAGAGAATTCATCTATAAATACTGTAATCAATGATGAAAGAGAGAGCCATATATTAAAAAGCTGCAGGCAGTCTTCAGATCCTGTGCTAATCAGATGTTGTTTGACTGAGAAGAAGAGCGATTAAAATAAAACCCCCAATTGATTCCATTCCAGATTCCACCAGCACCACCCAGGCCTGACTTTGATGCCTCAAGGGAGAAATTGCAGAAACTTGGAGAAGGAGAAGGATCTATGACTAAAGAAGAATTCACCAAGATGAAACAAGAACTGGAGGCGTATGTAGTCTCGATTACTACTTTTTTTTTTTTTAATATCCCTCAACTTTTATTGCTGTTTGCTGTCCCGTGTTTCTGATTTCACTACAATGGTTCTCTGTGAGATGTAGGCTTAAGAATCCAGTTGTTACATAACCAGAGTTATACTAGTGATCATGATCAGTGCCATTAGGAAAATGGTAGAAATAATTAATGGAAGAACTTTTGAAACAGGAAAAAAAAAAACCAACCCAACTTGTTTTTGAACATTCTTTTAAAGGAAAAAAATACTTAGTTACATTTCTTCACAGAACATCTGCAAAAGGAGAGGGTAACCGCTATCAATTTTAGTTCTGGAGCTCCATGTTTTATAAGCGTAATGAGACACTAAGATTTATACGTGTAGTGGTTGAACTAGGGATTTTTGCATGTGGTTGGTACAGTAAATATAGATGCCAACTATCTATTTCTGAAGAAATATGGAGGTTACTAGAAAATACTTTTTTTTTTTACGCTCCCTTTTTTTTTTGCACAAGGAGAATATAATTCTTGAAAATAATATTTTTCCTTACTATGAATTTAATGTCTATTGAAATATCTGCTCTAAGGTTTTTTGTTCCATATTGAGTTACACAGTGAAGTTTCTCCTTGCTTCATCCGCTTTCCTTATCATGCATTCACTTCTTTGATCTTTTTCCTGTCATTGGTTTCAGTTTTCAAGTGTATATTTACGCTGCTTCTAGACTGCTTCTATCAAGAGCTCTGAATTGGCAAGAAAAGTACATAGAACTCTTAGAACTGCTGCTTTCCCTCCGAACTCCAGCTGCTGTGAGCAAATGTCTTAAAAAGCTCTGTAATAGTGTTATGTACAACATGGTTTATAGCAGAGTAGATATACACTTCATATGCAGAAAACTGGAAATTAGCAGAACACTATAGATTTTAAAGAATCTGTGGTTTTCCAGCGGCCCTGATCATGATTCTCTTGTGGTCTGGTTAGGGGTTGGATAACACAGAAAACTTTGGGTTTCTTCTACTGCCACCTCCATCCTCTGCATCCTCCTTTTTTGTCTTCACTGAATGACTACTACTGTCACTGAGATCAAACATCTCCCAACACTGGCCCTGCTGGTTTGCTGGTATGTAAATCTTAACCTCCTTGCACATAGTGGAAGCAAAAGTGTTACCATTTCACCATTTGACCTCAGAATGGGAGAAAGAGCCCCTTGCTCATTTCTAGACAAGTTGCACCTTACTCACTGAATTTGCAAAGCAAAATTACTTTTAGCAAACTTGTTATGATAAGAATGCCTTCCTCTTAATTAAATCACAAATGAGTAATTGCTTTAAAGTTGAGTTGGCTGAACTGGACAGCTATGCAATTGTCATGGTTAAACACGCGTTTTTGGTTATACCTACCAAATGCAGCACTTAATTTCACTTTTAGAACCACTATGAAGCAAGATGTCCACATAAGTCCCAAAAGGCTAAGTGCTTTAACATGGAATGAAAGACAAAACTACATGAATGTTTAAATAAGTAAGGAGGGTGCAAATAGGCAAGGGGATGGAGATGGGGAGGAAGGAATTTGCACATCAGCTACGTAGTACCTAATGACTGTAGTCTTTATCTCAATTTCTTGATTTTTAGGGAATTTTTGGGGGAAGGACATTTAAATGCACTTTCAGCAAACCAGTCTGTCTTAGCTAACTTTAAAAACTAGAATATATTTGATGAATCTTCATGTCATGTCTCTGTAATATGTTAGGGCTTCAAATTTCACCCCTAGCATTAACATTGTACTATGTATTTATGTATATATCAAATATCAGAATAATAACCTCTACTGTATCAGCTTATAATTTTGTATTCTTACCGAGGATGTCTTAAAGCTGTTCTCTAGGCTTATTTCAGACTTAATTGCTTATGACTGTCTTGTTTCTTGTTTTCAGTGAGTATTTGGCAATATTCAAGAAGACAGTTGCAATGCATGAAGTGTTTTTGTGTCGCGTGGCAGCACATCCTATTTTGAGAAAGGATTTAAATTTCCATGTGTTCTTGGAATATAATCAGGATGTAAGTATGGAAAACTGAATTGTTGGCAAGAGAAATCAAGATATACTTTTATGGTATGATGGAAAATTGATTTAAGAGGGCTTTACCTCCTGGAGCAAACTACATTAGTTCCTTCATACCAGACATATTTGTATTGTAAAAGTTACACATTCATTTTGTTTGTAAGGGTTCATTTTCCTACCACCTGGGGAGCAAAGTGCACTATGTGCTTTAACCTAAGCATTAAAATTATTATTGAGACTCCACTACGTTGTTGGTGATTTCACATGACTTGTCCACTCTTTGACTGAATTGCTTTTTGTGGGGAAGGATGATGAAACAAAAGACGGAATGCTGGTTTTTAGGATTTGGAGTTGTGGTTTATATTTGTTTGCTAACAAAACTGGAGAGAATTTCTAAGGAAATGTTCTCATAAATAAAACCTGGTTAATAATGTAAGTGAAGAATTGGTTAATTTTTTTTTCTAGTTATTGGACTAGTGTGGCTATCCACATGTTACACACTGGGTTGCTATCTCATTTTTAGGTAATGGAGAGGACTTTTTGGATCCATAATAACTCTGGTGTCGGAATTAATGGTTACTTGTATTCTCATTTTTATTGCTTTTTAAAGTTGCAAAAATCAGCATGAAGAAGTCATACAAAGATTGGTTCAACTGAGTATAACCTTAGCTTTTGTTACATGCTTTAACTTATGTTAAAATATGTTACAGAGGATCGACTTGTTGCTTGACATAGAAATGCTTACTGGTTCAGGAGCTCATTTTACTTAAATTGGGCAAATTTAGGTGAACAGGAGAAATGTGAGGAGGCTGAAGCCGGTATTATCCTCAGTCCAGTGTGGAGTAAATACTTTAGTTTCTGAAAGTCAATGATCTGACATTCTACACTTACAAGCGCAAAACCCGGTTATATTAGGTTAACTCAACAACTATAGTGTGCATGAGAAATACGGGATTATTGATAACTGAAATGTACACCTTGTACATTTGGTATTATCTGTAGGTCTTAGATGTTGCAGATTTTTTGTGTGTGTGGTTTTTTTTGTTCCTGGAATAGTATTTTACGTGTAAGGATAATCAAGTAAACGAGGTAGTCTGCCATGCTGGGTGCATGGTACCCCGTCCACATAAATGCAGAGAATAAGACTAAGAGAGCAGGAAAGCTGTTTTAGGAGTAGCAACCCATGGTGTATGGTTCTTTTTTGTTGTTCTTTTTTTTTTTTTTTTCTTTTACCAAAGCTTTTAGTACCTCCAGAAAATGAACTAACTTGGTAAATGAATTTGTTTTTCAGCTGAGTGTTCGTGGGAAAAATAAGAAAGAGAAACTTGAAGACTTCTTTAAAAATATGGTTAAATCAGCAGATGGTGTCATTGTTTCAGGAGTAAAGGTGATTACTGATTAACATACCAAGTTTAAAATGTATTAACGTTATTGTCTCTTTAATTTTATGTAGCTACTAAAGGGGTTTATGTAGCGATATCTGACTTAGGAATTAGAGGCAGAGCCTGGGAAGGAACCTGTGGCCCTGGATACAAGATAACTAAGAGCTATCTGATTGCTTCTGTGCAAGAGAACTTTCAGTAATCTTTCCCCTGTTTTATGGAATTAAACATTTCCTTAATCCATAGATAATTGATAATCTGTGTTTTTTTGTTCTGGCCAATCATTTTATGTAGTGGGAAGGTGCACTAGCTTTGACACCCACAGCAGCTTAGAAGTTACTAACACCATGTAAATTTTACCAGTTTTCTAATATCCTTTTACAGTTTCAAAGCTAAGAGCAGCAGTAGAGGGGATACTCTTTTTTTTCCAGTAGATGCAAGAATGTAACTGAGACAAAAACCCCCAAATTTTAATGAAAATTCCATTTCATTTCAACTTTTGGAAAAGTTTAATGATTGGTTTTATAACAACCACAAATTCCACATAACATAATTTTGATCTCCTTTCTTTCTAGTAGTAACTTTCCATTTGCAAGCAAATTAAAGTAGCTAAAGTCCCTAGTTGTAAAATCTTGAGTTTCAGAAGTTAACATAACCATGGATTAATTATGACTAGGAGGAAAATATGAAGTCCAAATAACCGGCAGTTTTCATTAGCACATTGTTCAAAGCCTGCATTGCAGACTGCTTCATGGTATTGAACATCTCTGTTGGTTTAGAGGGGTTTTTAAAAAACTATAAACTAAATCTCTCAAAGTGTTTACCTGCATTTATCAACTTGAAAGAAATCTGTCATTGAGATCAGTATTCCTGAGCTAGGAGTTCACATCATCTCTGCTGTGACTGCAGCATCTGTGCAATTGGGTGTCTTTCTTCACCTTTCCTGTTTTTCTAGGTAAATGTCTTTTTATTAAGTACTTATTCTGTTTTTCTGTCACCAAAGTGGTAGTTAGTAGTGAAATTATCTCCTTCACTCCAGGTTTAGTTATCTGGACCTTTAAGATGCATGTTACAAATTCATAATTCTCTATAAATTCTTAATAAAACTTCAGATCATGACAAAATAAGTGAAGAAAAAATGAGTTTACCTAAATGGTATTTTAGACAATAGAAATAGATTGCATTTCATATCACAGCAACAGCAGTATATGCAAATTTGTTTTGTACAGAGTGAGTGAAAGCCTGGTTTTTGAATTGTTCTTTTTTTTTTTGTAGGATGTAGATGACTTCTTTGAGCATGAGAGAACATTCCTTGTAGAATATCACAACCGAGTCAAAGATGCCTCTGCTAAATCTGATAAAATGACAAGATCACATAAAAGTGAGTTTCTTTTCTGGGGTGAAAATGGTACTAGTTAAAGTGTTCAGAAGTGTTTGTGAGGAACAGTAATTTTTGGTTTTCTTTTGCATGCAAAAAGTTAATGAATTTCTCCAAATGTAGCCTTCAGATAGTCTAAAGGAGTTTTATTTGACCTTCAAAGTTTAGCTTTGCTGTAATAGACTAGATGGAGTAAGAACAGCCAGATGCGACCCTGAAGATACGTTGTTTCTTCATGCTGTCCCTTTGAAGACAAGCACGTTTTATGTAATAATTTTTGAAGTCTCAGTCTTTAAAGTGTAAAGGTGAGTAATATAGCAGTATATTTACTCCTAGTGAAATTGCTCTTGATTGGATGAGGTTGCATTCATCAGAGATCAATTTCTTGGCACACTAGGCATTGCATTGCCTTGCTGAGCAGCAAACGCCTATTTCAGCCATTAGTTCTAGACCAGGATGTCCATTTATGCTCTTCAGCCTTTTAGAACGGAGACTGTAATGTGTGCATTCAATAGCTTGGTTTGCAGGACCCCTTTTCTCACTGAGGTGAGTTTTTCCACTTAGCTATTGATTTCTCTTCCTGAGCTGAGTACTAGCTAATGTGATTTTTTTCGAAGCTTTATGTGGTCTTCTCAAATGCAGTGCATTTGTTTGAGAAAATGGAAAATCTTTGGTTTAGGACTACTTTGTTTGGTTTAGGATTACTGTGTTTTGAACTACTAGCTTCTGTTAACTTTCTTGAAGTCTGTGTCTGATGCACAGATACTGTCTTTGCTGTCTATGGTAATAATGGTTCACACAAAACCAGGCCACAAACCTTTTATAAATCTCCATTGATAAGGACTCTTAAAGTGGTTATTGAATGAGATGTTAAACTAAAAATTTCCTGAGCTCTTCAGATGCTTCATGTGCTGTTATATGAAGAATAAGTCTTTTGTAGCTTTAGAATGTGTGCTAGGAGAGGGGGAGAGTTAGTTACAGCTTAAGGAAGTGCTAAGTCTTCATTCAGTTTTTGGTGCTTAGCTAAAATGAAAGCTGAACTTTATTTATGTTAGTTAGGTGCCAAACTTCAGTTAGAGTACCTTTCATGTTAGTTGTAGAGCCAGGAAAATTGTTAGAAATGAGGTTGCAGAGGATCTGATGGGAAAGGATTGATCAAACTCGTGACAAAGCTTCACTGGTTTTCAGACTTGAATCATCTGTGATGTTTGTCGGCAACTTTTATTAAATTGCAAGTTGGGGCAAAAGGCATCCTTGGAAATTCTGGCTAGAGGAGTAGAGCTGTGACCTGGGAAGCCTGTTTTGGAAATGGGCAGTCTGTATTTTATGGATAACTTATGATTGACAGAATGCTGCAGGGCTTGCAAAGATACTGGTTTCCATCCAGCAGAAAATCTGTTCTTATTCTTAAATGAGAGGTTAATGGCTTCCAAATACCATTCTTCACTGGTTCTCGTGGAAGGTGTGGAGTAATGAATTGGGTGAGAGGTGATCCACTCAAACTGTTAAAACAAGGTTATGGTATTTAAAAAAAAAAAAAATCCACTTTAAAGGCATATTAACTTCAGTAACAACAAGCAAGTATATTTTCCTGCTCATTGCTTGGATCTCACAGCGTTTTCATCATCCATTGAGTTTATACTAAAAGCTCTTTAAAAAGCCATCTGTGCAAAGATTTATTTTTTAAGATTGCTATATACTGATATCTCAGAACACAAATTATGCAGCCTTCTCTACAAACCCTACTTCTAATTTTATTGTTTAAAATACTTTAAAACTAATGCTTCTTCAACCCTAAAACTAATGCTGCTTCACTTGTTGAGGCTAAGGGTTTCCTACAAATTAGGTGTGCTCTAGAAAAGGTGTTGTGCGTATGGTGTTGTATTTTGGTAGTTTGAAGGTAATATTGAGTTTGCTGCTCTGAAGCACACACACTTACTCTTTGTTAGTGTTACACTGTGGGGTTTTTTTTGGTTTTCTTTTTTTTTTTTTTCTGCACATAGCTTTAGGGTTTAGATTCGGGTTTAAATTCAGACTTCAGCCATGGAGTTTGTACATCTTCCATGAAAACAGAATGTAATGAAGTTGCACAATAAATTTACCCAGGAGCTGCTAATAGAAATAAATATTCCTATTAAATTAAATTACAGACTTCAGGATTTGTTGAGAGCACAATGTTTATTGTGTGAAGTTATCTTTCAGGGTAAGTGACGACTGCAGTTTTATTTCTGTTTTTGTGTTAAAGCATGTTCCTTTTAGAAAAACACCTACTCTTCAAGAAAAAGGAACTTAAAAATCTTCAGAAAGAGGAGGAACAAAATAGTAAAACAAGTGCTTGTTGGTTTTTGTTTGTTTGTTTTTCAGATGTGGCAGATGACTATAATAGAATTGGTTCTTCGTTATATGCGTTGGGAACGCAGGACTCCACAGATATATGCAAGTAAGATAGTGTTACTAACTGACAGAGGAATGTGCTAATAAGCAGTCTTAGCGGTGACCTGGAGAGATTGATAGCTCTCTTGTTTTGAGGAAACCAGAATTTCTTATTCTTGCATCACATGAAGAGTTTTTCTTCTCCAGTATTTCATTTCTGTAACAGGCCATTTTAATTTTTTTCCTTCACTATTTGTCTTGGGGAAAAAAATGCTGTTTTCTGCAGTTTGTAGAAAATTAAACAGATGAGTTGGAAAAGTCCTTGTAGAACAGGAAAAAACTCCCAACTCTTTCTTTGACCAGTGTGGTGGGTTTTTTTACGTGTTTTGAATGCTTTGACATGTGCAGCAAGAACAGGTCTCAGTCTGGGTATACTGATTTTTGTGGGTGTTGGTTGTACTAACATCTTAAATACTTTTACTGTTCTGTCAATTTTACTACTTTGAGGAAAAGAAAGGTATTTACAGAGATCCCTAAACTTTCAAAATAGAGGAGAATCTCTATGTACAGATGATTGTTCTTTAATCTTTCAGTGATTTGCTTGAATATGAAGTTTGGTGTGTCTGAAGTAAAAATTAATCAACTAGCTTAAAAATGTTGATGCTTGTGAACATGTACACTTATTAAAGTTGTAGGAGATGAGTATGAAAGTTAACTTGTTGTAAATTAATAAAAATAATTAGTGATTTAATTCCAAATGCAGTGATAGCTTATGTATCTATTACTTTGATTATAGTATTGAAGCTTGATGTAATCTGTTAGAGTCTGTCAGGAATCATGTTTTTCTTCTCTCAAAGTAGTCTGATTTGACCGTAACCATTCTGTTGCTACACTCAACCCTTATATTGTCTCCTGTGATGAAGATGTGCCACATTGTTGCTCAGCCTCCCTGAGTTCCAAGTAGGGCATGTGTCATGTTTACTGTGCGAAGAAAACTGTGTTCAAATTTAAGTGAAGGACATTTAAAAATAGTACAGAACCATTACCCAGGGTGTTAATGTTTGGAGTTGAATTCACAGAAGCATAAAGAATCCCTGCAGAGATGTGCAATTATTCTGTACTGAAAACCATCCATCCATTATGCTTTGTTTATCCCTTACCTTTTCTTAAATTGTACAATTCCCAGATGTTTGAAGGGCTACAATTTGAAACTATTGTGTTCTCTGATTTCTGAGTTATGATTTTAAGCAGTGCCTTTACAGTCTTTATTGCCAGACATGGATTATATTTTGAGTAATTGGACTGTTCAGATTAATGTTGTAATATAAACAATTTTCTTTGTGCAGGTTTTTTCTGAAGGTATCGGAGTTATTTGACAAAACAAGGGTATGTATTATGAAACACTTTGATACATTCTTTGTGCACGTCCTGGGAGTGGTAGGACATATTTTGTCAACTAGACATTAATATGTGGATATATTATGGATTTTTCTGTATGAGGCATTTGAACAGTGTGTGACAGGGAAGGAAAATGTGTAAAATTTCAGTCATTTGTTTTGTAAAATGATTGATCTTTAGGAGTCTTCAGTCCTCTAAATATTTCTAGACAATCCTCCTATATTCTGTGCAATATACTAAGCTGCTGTTCCTCCAAAATGTGTAGAGGCCTTCTGTGCTTGTCATTGAGTATCACAGAACTTGTTTTGGAAAGGAGAAATAAATAATTGTAATCCTTAATAAAAAAAAAAAATGCCTTTTTTCTGGAGCTAAGATCTATTTCTGCAATTATTTGTCTCAGAGAAAGTTGCTGATGCTCCTAACCAGGTTTTTGAGTATCTTGTCTCTTTGCCAAATTTGTTTGTCTTGGTAGAGCAAAAGCTGCGTGCCATATATCAGGAAAACTTTTGAATGGAAAATGTGTGTCTTTACTAAACACAGACAGTTGTATCTGCTTAAATACATACTTCAAAGAAGTAAGTTAAGAAGTAAGTTAATGAAGGTTAACAGAATTACTTACTTTGACCTAAAATGTTTCCTTTTAGATTTTTTTTTTACTTAGGATTTTAAAGAACACATTTGCAGACTGTTTCAAATAGAAGCAAGTAAATTTATTTGTCTTTTAGACCATTTAATGTGTGCAATTACACAACTAGTCTGCAAAGGTGCCTTACGAATTAATTTTCCTTTGCTCTCAAAAACAGGATTAAATTTCTTGTGCAACTCTTTATCTAGATAAAGTTTAATTTCGCTGGTGTTCTTCTAGTATATGTTGTGTATAATTGAAATTAGGAAGAAAGCCTTGTCAAATAGCAAGCTAGTTGTCAATACACCTCACACTGTAGGTTTTTGCTTACATTTCAATACAGTGCTGCTTCTCCTGATGTCTTTAAATATTCTGTCACAAATGCATGATCCTAGTTTTTGAAAAAGACAATGTGTTATATACTGTTGTATATTTCATGTTGTGTTTACACCATACAAGTGAATGCCCAAGGTCTGTGGATGTTTTTAAACTTGATGCTTTTACTTACTGGTTTGGTTTGTCTTTGTGTTTCTTTTTTTTATTTTTTTCCAGAAAATAGAGGCCCGGGTATCGGCTGATGAAGATCTTAAACTTTCTGATCTTCTGAAGTATTACCTAAGGGAATCCCAAGCTGCTAAGGTGAGTTTATAGAGTTCTAGTCAATGAAATAGCATTGTGGGTTTGTTGTGTTTTTTTTTTTTTTAAAAAAAAAAAAGAGAAATTGCCTTGAGAAATACACAATAGGTGAAAAGACTGCCACCTCTAGCCTGCAATTTCTCCCTCAACCGTAAAACCTGGATGTCTGTTGTGTATCAGCAATAGCAGTGCAGTTGCTGACTGTGGGACTGACTGTTTGGAACTGTGTGATCCCCTTATCAAGGCCAAATTATGCAATATAATTAAAAAGGTGGAATAGCTGTTGGTATATTGTTGAGTTGTTTACAATATGTTTGCTACTTGTAGGCTGTAGACAATTCTATTTTCTAGATACTGAAGTTGGATACTCAGATGATCTGTAAGTGCCAATACAAAAAATACATAGGCTGACTTTTGATATTCTGTCAAAATCAAATGGCATTCTTAGCGTTGTTTGCCATAAGATGATTAAGTAACATGACAGAATGGGGAAGAATTTGACAGAAAATGTCTACAGTTAGAAGGTCACAGCAATAACTGTTGCACAAAAAATGCTACTGCTATTTCTTGGGCTCTGTGTGTCTTTCAAATACATAATCTAAATATAGTTTGTTTCTAACCTAAGAAGCTGTGAAACTTCCCAAGATACTCCAAAAAGACTAAGAAGGAGCTATCATCTAAGCCATCTGTTGCCAGCCTCTGTCAGACAAGATGCAGACCAAACAATATTAAATTTTGGGCCTGATCCAGTACAGACTTTCCTGTGACTTGCAGGATAAAGTAGAGAGAATGTAAATAATTTATTAAGAACTGAAGTACAGCAAGAAAGACTAAAATGAATCTGATACTTTTGTAATTATTATTCTTTGGTATTTACTGAAGTAGTTGGGGAGATTTCTGTAAACTCTGTACATCCTTTATGCTTTCTTTTTAATAGGATCTCCTATATAGAAGATCTAGGTCACTAGTGGATTATGAAAATGCTAATAAGGCATTGGACAAAGCAAGAGCGAAAAATAAAGATGTGCTGCAAGCTGAAACTACTCAGCAAATATGCTGTCAGAAATTTGAGAAAATTTCTGAATCGGCAAAACAAGGTATTTGAGTGGCCTTTGGTCCTATGTTACTGCTGTAAAATTAACAGATTTTTCGGATATAATTAATGAGAAAAGGGTTTTGCTCTGTTTCCTAACAGAACATCTACCTTTTAATAAGTATTTACTTATCTTAGAAAGTTCAAATGATATTTTCTTTTGCCTCCTTGTAGCAGAGCCTAGTCTAGATAAAAATTTTTTGTTAAGAAGTTAGGATACAAAATTATAATTGCTAGCAGTAAAGGCAGTCACAGTCTTTTAAAAGCACTGTTGAAATCCCTGTTTTGGTTTTATGCAGTCTTCTGTGAAGGCATCTGTCTGTTGCAGAGATGATTCTACACTAGAAAAGAGATCATTAAATGAGATTTTGCTGAAGCTGCAGAGTTACAGTAGCTCTAGAGAAAAGGAACTCTGTTTACATGTTGCCTTTTTCCTGGGAACTTGCTCTTTTTTTTAGGCAAAG
The DNA here is from genome assembly GCF_028858725.1 of Colius striatus. NCBI lineage: Eukaryota > Metazoa > Chordata > Aves > Coliiformes > Coliidae > Colius > Colius striatus. The sequence continues at coordinate 19,214,103 of NC_084764.1, read as the reverse complement.
ATTGTTGTGAGTTAGTCATTTGAGTTACTATTTGGGGCAGATGTGTTCAAGGTTTAATCACTATGCTGTTCAGTTTGTAATCATTCAAGGATTGTTTGACCCTGTGAATCTGGCTAATGATTTCTATAAATGAAACAATGGAGAACCAGTAATCCTGTCAACCATAAAGCATATTTGCTGCTTCTGCACTTCATGATAGTTTTAGCTTAGTATCTTTTCTGAAGACTTATGTATCAGCCTTGAAAGAAGAGTGCATTTGGAATAAGAGAGTTAAATGTTTAAAGGCATCCACACTGCAGTCTTTTTTTCAACAGAGCCTTGTGTTCACAAAAGGTTAGCTAGAGATGAGGAACTGCAATGATGGTTTGCTTTCATCCAACAGTGTAGCAATCTCTGAGCCTGGAACGTGCTGAGATTACAGTTTTTTTTTTTCTTTTCTTTTCCGTTGCCTTCTCTCATCCTGTATATCTTCCATCCTGAAGAAAAATCTGTTAAGAGTTGAGGGCACTAGCAATAATACTGTTAAGGAATCCATTTTTATTTTCTATAGAACTGATAGACTTTAAGACAAGAAGAGTTGCAGCATTCAGAAAAAATCTGGTGGAACTAGCAGAACTGGAATTAAAGCATGCTAAGGTAATTGTGATCCTTTGTGGCCTGTGTTTCAACTGATTTTTAAATATTAGATACTTGAATAATCAAAATGACTATGCTTGTTGTGTGACACGCACTTCACATTTGGGAATGGGGAATTTGAAGGTAAGCATCATCCAGAAAGGTGAATTTTCTTCAATAATAGAGGGAAAAAAAATGTTTGTGAAATATCTGTGAGGGACTGGTGTGCTTGAGATCCCTTTGGAAGACTCATCTCCTTGAAGACAATTTTTTCTTCATTTCATGTTTCTCAAGCTGCTTGATATTTTTAGCTGTAGAGTTTTCAATACCTGCCTGTTTTTAAAACCTCATCTCACCATTTTATTGTGAGATAGGTGATGGTTTTTGCTGTTACCAAGATGTTGAGGACTTGATGTATAGGATAGGCTGCCTATTGAGCATGAGATCACACAGGCCTGGTTGCAGTCAGTGTTATTGACTATGCTTTTTGAACCTTTTTGCCTTTAAACTGTAAAGTGCTAACAAAAGAAGAGTGTTTCAGATAGTGCTTTCAGTAAAATATTCTTTTGCAGGAAAAAACTTGAAGGGGCCAGTACTGTTGTGAAGTTCCTTAAATCACTTGATTATTTTAATTCATATTAAATTAATGGTTTTGGTTAAATCAAGTTAGCTGCTCTGGTTTCATAGACAAGTACAATAGTCTCTTACTTTAACAGGAGGCAGCTTTCTTTTAAAAGTCAGCACTTTAGCATTTCTCATTCTCATCACAAAGTTGAAAGTGCATTGACTATCAAGCTTTGTGTTTACTCTGAATATATCTTGTGAAAGGGCTAGTTAAGAGACATTTAGTGTTGCTGAGTTAACTTGTTGCTGGTTTACACTCTTTTCCATAATGTTGACATTGTCATTCTTCATTCTGTCAAACCTATTGTTTGTAAAACAAATGCACTGCAAAAAAAGTTTGTTTTGGGGACTTTTTTTTTTTTAATGTTTTTAGGTATAAGTTTGGCTTGATGGGGTATTTAACTGGTAATTAGTAAGGTCTGGAATACTTGACACCTTTTTTAGATGAACTGTGCTCTGATGTGCTGCATCAGGGACTCATCTATATTTTTCCTAAAGTCTTAAAACTTCTCATAATACTTGTCACTATTCAGCCTTCCTATTTGTCTGTATGCAACAGCTGTCTAGGTACAACCCTGAGACTCCCACAGTTCCCCATGTTTGGTCATGAGTCTACTTTTTATGAATTTTAGTGAAATTATTAGTTCTAGAAGTCATACTTGCAACAGTTTCTATTGATTGGCCATATCATGCTGTAATAATGGAATGAGTTGAAAGCGCTTCTGCCTTGCTTCAGTCACAGACTCTTCATCATCTCTTCTAAATTACCTTTGGTGAAGTCACTACATGCCTTGGAGTGGATTGCTTAAAAAAATGTCTCTATCTTCTAAAGTATCCTTAGGAGTAATTTGTATTAACTTTTTGTGCAAGTCAAAAGCTTGTAGTAATATTCTCTTGAATTTTGCCAGCTAATAACTGCACAAGACAGGGGGAAAATGCTTAATTTCTGTAGCTTTTGACTTACTTGATATATACTTTTTGGTGTCCTCGTTTTACCTGGAAAAGCTTGAAATTTTTTAGCAGTTCTTCATTTGTCACAGCAGTTTGTGTTTAAGACCTAGTTCTTCAGATAGTTTTTGTCTGTTACTTTGAGTAAATTTACTAGCAAGGAGTATGTAAGGTGGTAATAGAAGCTTTAACTTGTAGTCCTGTTTTTCAGAGTGAACATTTATTTTGCTAACCTTTTTCACCTACTTCATCATAGAGCACTGTAAGGTTCACTAGACGGTTTTGAATATTTAGAGCTTTACAACATAAAAGGTCATTTTGTTGAAGAGTGAGAGTTCCGGAAATGTTAACAGGTGTCGAGACTTATTGAATGAAAGGTTATTGTGTTTCTCACTAGGATTACTGTGTCCAGTTCTGGGCTCCTCAGCTTAAGAGGGACAGGGAACTTCTAGAGAGAGTCCAGTGTAGGGCCATTAAGATGATCAGGGCACTGGAACATCTTTCTTATGGGGAAAGGCTGTGGGAACTGGGCTGTTTAGTCTAGTGGAGACTGAGGGGGATCTCACTAATATTTACAAATATCTAAATGGTGGATGTCAGGAGATTGGGGCATCACTTTTTCCTGTTGTTATATCTAGTGAGAGGACCAAGGGGTAATGGGATGAAGTTGGAACCAAGAAGTTCCATTTAAACATAAGGAAAAACTATTTTACTGTGAGGGTGAGGGAACCTTGGCACAGGCTGCCCAGGGAGGGTGTGGAGTCTCCTTCTCTGGAGGTTTTCAGGACGTGTTCCTGTGTGACCTGATCTAGGTAAACCTGCTTTGGTAGGGGATTGGACTAGATGATCTCTAAAGGTTCCTTCCAACCCCTACCATTCTGGGATTGAAAGTTCTGTTTTTTCTAAGCCTCTGTTTCATATTTATTAAAAAAAAAAAAAAGGATCATCTTGGTTGCTGTGCTTTTATTTCTACAGGTTCCGAGTTGTATTATTACAGAACTTCCAAGTGCAATACATCATGTTTTTCAAATGTATATAATGGGAAATTTTCTTATCAACACTATAACCAGCATATTTGAGGACAGTCTTATAGATAGGTTTTTATTAGTCTATACAGAGTATTGGACAATTAGATGGTTTGGTGGAGACCTTCTGAGGAAGTTCAACAAAAAGAACAAAAAAGATGTGGAGACATAGGGTTTTTTTAAGATAGCATTGTGCCCGGATGTGTGAAGAACAGTGTTAGGGGAATATGAAGGTTTTTCCTGTCCCAGGCAGGACCTTTTTATACTCGTTGCAGTGCAAATCATAAACAATACTCCCACTTCAGGGAAGGGAAGTAGCCCTGATTTTGTCTGGGCTAAGCTGGGGTGTTGGTAGACACCTAATTCCTCTTGCAGCAGAGCTGAAAGAGGACTGTTAGAAGCAAAAAGCAAGCTGCTTTTTCACGTAGGCAATAAATTAAAGAAGTCAGGTCAAAAGCCCCTAGCTTTAAGATTCTGGACAAAGTATTTTGCCTGATGCTGCAGCAGTTCCTCTCTTCATGCTTTTGCCACTACTAGATGTGTGTGACATTTTAGCAGCCCCAAACTGGAAATTACTTGGCTTGTCAATGCCAGATGGAGCACAGCACTCCTAAAGTTTGCAGCATGACCTGTGATTCAGCTCTAAGTGCTCCTTCCAAAAGAAAAGCTAACTGGGGAGCGGGGCTGGGGGCAACAGAAAACACTACTACAGGGTTTTGCTACAAGTTTTCTATTGTTTGGGGTTTGTTTGTTTTTTTTTTTTCTGGAATGACTATATCCAGACTAGATGTCACGCAGATGCATGTCTGAATCAGTCTAGCCATGTATCTTCAGGACTGGGAGTTGCCTGACACAGAAAATGTGGAGGTGAGGTCTGATGCAGCAGCGGGTGCTGGATCTCACTGGAGAGGCTGTCTCTGGGAGGAAGGAGTTCAGTCACAACGAAGGATGCTGCATGACTTCCTGTTAAAAGTTACTTGCTCTCTGTGGAAAGAAAAAGAAAAATCCCAAAACACAGAGGTTGCTGCACTGAAGAAGTCAGGGAGACCAATGTATTGAGAGAAGGTTCTGAAACACTTCTCATTTCTGAGCTATATCTGATATGTGGATGTGGAAGATTTGGAGGATGATAGAGGAATCAAGCTTTTAGGAAATCAAGGACATGTGTATACAAATACTAAGTATACCTTCTCTGCCCAGTTATGTTTATACTACTTCCTTGTAAAATACTTATTTTAATCTACCAATATCCTCTTTTCCTGATTGCAGTTAAGACTTGAAAAAATTAAAAATCAGACTGTGGTGTGAGTTTGCTTTAAGTTGATACAAGTTCAGGCTACTGTCAGGAAGGATGTTGATGCATGACTGTTTATTTCCTTATGTTGGCACTATTATGTGTGAATATGTGTAGTAAAATGGAGCTAAATACTTGCTCAGAGGTTTTCTAGGCTTTACTTTCAGTCTTGGTTTCACAGCATCCCTTGTGTCAAAACACACAGTTTTGGCTGGAAGGGGAATAAGAGAGCTGCCTTCTAATTAACAGCATGTACCCTAGATTTACTTCAAATAGCTGCTGAAGTGCAGCTTTAGCTTCTGCTTGGTCTCTGACCTATACTAGACATTGATGTTTCTTTTTCTATGGCTAGTCTATCTGACTTTCCCTCTAGGTAGTTTTAGCTTCTGTTCTGATAGCTCTGTGTTTCTTTGTGCAGCTATAGACCTGATTAAGTGTTTTAATACAGAAGCTGCATTTAAACCCATTCAGTATTTTTAAACAGTTGGATTTTGAGGTATTGCTGGGTTATATTTCATGTCAAAGAAGGGAGGTTTGATAGCTGTGGAAACTGCTAATGTTATAATCATGTACTTAAATCATTTATAGTTTTGGCTGTACTTCGAGAGTCTTTTGATAAATAAATTGTAACTGAGCACGATAGCCACTTCTTTAAAAAAAAATCTAACCACCTCTTTCCATAAATACTAATATAAATGTTGTTGCCTCTAAAGGTTTTGTGGGGAAAGAATTTATTGCATTACTAGTAACAGGTGTCTGTTTGGAACTGACAGAAGGGAGTAAGCAAAATCCAGTGCTAAGGGATTTGGTTAAATGCTTTGTCACTAGTTCTTTTCTGAAAAGGATGTTTCTGTCACCATGGTTCACCCAATAAGTGTAATGTCTAGAGCTTAGGAGTCTGAGTTGGCAAGAAACGCTTTTCTGAATCTGCATTTGTAGGACTTTCTTGAGCTATGCTGGTAAGTCCAATATGTCAGATTTTGCTGGCGGAAAGAGTAACAGCTCCCAGCCTCTGTTGTCCTTGATTTTTTTTTTTTTTTTTTTTTTAATTTAAATGAGGTGGCTCTTGAACATTGTACTTTTGATCTAATGAAAATGAATGATTTGCCTAATTAGAAAATGTCAATATTCTGGCTGTCTGAGCCTGGGAATGACTGACGTGTAAAGGGTATCTTGCTACCATCTTGTCTTTAGAGTGCTAGGTAGTGGCCTGTGAATTGCAAATAGACCTCATGGTGCTGATGGGCTGTAAGGAGACAGTTAGGAGGTCACTCATATTTGTTATAGGTAACTTGTGCAGTCCACAATTATACTTCAGACTGAAGTATTCCTTCATTACAGCTAATAATCATGTGTTCAATAGCAGATACTTTAGAGTTATAAATCTAACATACCAGCTCCCTGTGCATCTCACATATTGAACTTGTTCATATCACAGAATTGCAAGCCTTCTACATAACTTGTCCTCTGCTGGTGTAGGCACAGAAGGACAAAAAGCTATTGAAGCCTTAACAGAAATTGCCATTGTCTGGAAAAGACTGGAAAGGATTCAGTAGGCACAACTGGGAATCTTCTACTTTGAAGCATTTAATTTAGTTAATTACTTAATCTGAAATATAAGAACCTTAATAGGAGATAGATTTACGATTTCTTACCTTTTGGGCTGAGGGATGAGTGTCCTTCTGCCTGACTACTGTGGGTCACTTGGAATGCTGTCAACTGAAAAAGTAAGAATTACAAATCCTTTAGTACCTATGTGGACAGTTTATCAAGTGCATACAAGTCACAGCTACTGATACTTCTACTTTTTAGAAGTAAGAAGTTTCTCCAATATTTTTAGCTAGGCATTCAGACTGCATTTTGTTCTTGGGTTTTATCTGAAACTGATTACTCATAACACTGTCAACAACCTAACATTGCTTCTTACACAGGTTTCAGTTTTGGGAACAAATCTAGTACAGCTAGTTAGTAGTAAATAGCCAGTGGTTTAAAGTGATCTAAGCATAAATGAATGCACAAAACAATGTGAATACCAAGTTGTTGTTTTTTGTTTGTTTGTTTTTTTCTGGAAGTAAATCTTGGGTTGTCAATCACATAAATTTGCAGGGTATATTTTAAGTATGTGTTCTTTAAATTCATCCAGAAATCTCAAAGTCAACCTGTATGTTGTTATGGTAGAGTGAGAATGCTTTAAGTAAGATTAAAAACAGACCTCCAGGTGTTTGTAAGGAAGAGCAGAACAGTAATTGTCAGAAAACCAACTAAGTTTTATCTCCAAAGCCATCACTTCTCTAGCTCCAGCTCTAATGGTTAAACTCAATTTTGATGGCTAGATCACCTGGCTAGGCATGCAAACCAGTCTGTTGCCTTTCCAACAAGGCCTGTCCTTCGACAGAGCTACAGGCTTAGCTGGCCTGGTATAGCCAGGAGATACTGCTAGAGCCAAGTGCTGTTAATCGGTTAACACTGCTTGATTAATTTACTGTAATATGTGAATACTTCTGCTTTCCAGTGACAGGGTAATGGCAATACTACATAAAACCTGACAATATTGTAACTTTGAGCTTGATTGCTAAGACAATGCTCTGCAGTGAATAGTTTTTGTGGCCAGACTAGTTCTTTAGTAAAAAGCTCGTGAAGAAACATGCAAAAGATGCTAAATGTTTAATTTTGAATCTCAAGCTGTTCCATGACACAATCCTCCTACATTCAAAAAGCTATTTAAGATAAAAGTTACTTAGATCAATATTTCTAGATAAGCTTTAATACCTTGCTGTTCTCCTTCAGTGATGTCATTGCTATTTTAAAAAAACATCTTTTTTGCCACAGGCATAAAAGGAATTAGGGAAACATGGTCATATTTTTCTTTATTTTTACAGGGTAATTTACAGCTGCTGCAGAGCTGCCTGGCAGTGCTAAATGGTGACACATAAGCTACTCTTCGTCCTCCCACTAACAAGGGCTGCCCTCCTCTGGATTTTGTTTTCATGACTTTAAATAGGCATTTACAGTTCCCCGGAGAAAACATTTGACAGAGTGCACATAAGCAAGCTCTTTCTTTCAAAAGAATTAAACACCAGAAGGTAGCTCCAGACTATATGAAGCAACAGCATACTTGTTACACGTACATATTCATGTTTATTTAATCATTATCTGCTTTCATTGTTCAGAAACCAAATGCTCTGTTTTTGTGAAAATAGCCAATATAATTATGTTCATGTTATGAATACTATGATACAGCTGCCAATCTTATTTACCTTTGTAAGTAATTTCCGAAGTCCACCATTTGAAGCACATTGTTCAAATGGCCTAAATATTACCATTAGATATTTGAATATTGTTACTATAATGGCATTGTATACACTGTCATAGTTTTTTTTTTTTTCCATGTACTGGTATCAAGAAACTTAATCTTTTTTTCAATTGTGAACATTTCTTAGAACTTTTTGAGAACTTTATGTAACCTTTATAACTATGATTTAAAAGGAAAAGCAAATGCATTAGTATGTTTGCCTTAACTTGTAGACTAATCCAAGTATTGTAAAATAAACCATGAAATTGATGATTTTTCTAAAATTATGCAGGCATTGTATTATCTGTAAGCTTAGTATTTTCTAGTAAATCAGATTAGTTTAATTAGCTTTTTCTCTATTCATCCTTTAAAACCATTGAGTAAGTATTGGATTGGTCTGACACTAAACACTTGCCCAGTAATTTTTCACTTGCATTCTCAGGTTTATCTGTTTGTCTGTGACTGTCTCATCCAGTGTACTTAAGTTGTTTTGATGGTGGCTGACTTTGCAATTTCTTTGGCAAAAAGTGCTTTTCAGAGAACTTCTTGGATTTCTTTCTAGACCAGGAAAAGTAGCAGATGGGTAGTAGCAGAAGGGAGTTCAGAAAATGTATTAAGTAGCACTGAAAGGTAATACTTGCCCCACTTTGTTACAGGTAAGAAGCTTTGCTTCAGAAAAGTAAAGGTGTCTCTAATAAAGGAGTGCCTGAAAAGGATCTCATTCTGCTATCTGGACTTAAAACTGGATTCATAGCTCTAGGTTTTGTTTCTTAAATTGCTTTGTCTCCCTTACTTGAACCATGAAACTTTTCTGAGAGGTGCTGACTGTTGCATGATTTCAGGGTGTCCTAAAATTAGGCTTTACTTGACAAACTGCTCTTCACAGTGGGATTGTTGCTTTATATAGGTTTGTAGACCTTCAGTGGAGCACCAGAATTTTGGGTGAAGGGGATGTTTTGGAGATGCAGATCAATGTAAGTCAGTGTCGCTGAATACAGGCTCCCGATACTGCTGCAGAAGCGTGGTTTGTTTGTTTGTTTGTTTTTTTCCTCAAATAGTGTGAATTGCACAGTGTCGTGTCCTTACCCTGCTGCCTTGCACATGGGAACGTTTTGAAATCAGAGAAGTTCCTTGGCCGAACATCCTGTTTGCATTGTGTGTGGAGTTGCACACGTAGCCTCCCTTTGATGACCGGTGCCCAGTGGCTATAAGCCACTCATCTAGCATATACAATATTTTCCAGCAATGGCTACTACAGTGATACTGTGCTGTTCATCTTCCAAATATAACAGGTATCATTCCTAAGGAACTCATCTATAAATAGACTCTAAGGGACAAAGATTACAATGTATATACCGTTAACAACATTGTAAATATTTTAAGTAGGATGTGAGAACAGTTTTTAGATTAGTCCCCGCTGTTCAGTGTTACTGGCTCATTAAAATTTTTCAAGCCTCCTGGTCTTGGGTGCGTCTCTTACGGCTCTAACCCCTGCTCCGCCACCAGGGCGGAAAAGGGTGGAACCCTCACCGCCCACTCTCAGCTCTCAGGGAACAAGGAAGAGCCGGCCCGGGCCCGTACCCGGCGCGCCGGGGCTGCCGGGCCGCGGTGGCCGGGCCCGTACCCGGCGCGCCGGGGCTGCCGGGCCGCGGTGGCCGGGCCCGTACCCGGCGCGGTGGAGCTGCCGTGCCGCGGTGGCCGGGCCCGTACCCGGCGCGGTGGAGCTGCCGTGCCGAACGGGGCCGCGCCGCCGCGCTCCTTGCGCGGGAGGGGAGGGAACGGGCGGGGCTACCTCGGAGCTATGGGGCGGGGCGGCCGGCGGAAGTGGGTGGGAAGGCCGGAAGCGACCGGGCCCGTCCGGAAGCGAGTGGGCCTGGGCCCAGTGTGGCTGGGGCGGCGGGCCAAACGCCGCCATGAGCCGCCTGCGGGAGGAGGATGACCCGTATGTGGTGGAGGAGCCCAGCGACGAGGAGCGAGCGCTCAGCAGGTGCGGGAGAAGCCGCCGCGGGCGCGCACAGGGTCGCTGCCGTGCCGGAGGCGGGCGGACGCGTCCCGTTGCTCTCGCCTGGCACCTCTTCGGGGTCCCGGCAGGGCCTGGCTGCTGACTGACGCCCAGGAGTGGCGGGAGGATCGTCTTGCAGCGGCCGCCGCGGTTTTCCGCCGCGAAGCCGTCGTATTTGCTTTCCAACCCACCAGGTGCCGGTGTGTAGGCAGCACCCACTCCCGCGCGGAGCCCCGCTGCCCAGCGCTGCGGGGGAGTCGCGGCAGGCCGCAGCCAGCCGGCTCATGCTCCTGTGCGTTAAAACAAGAGCTTTAACATCAACAAACTAATAAAACACTTTAATAAATAAATTTCCAATAAATAAACGGGCAAGCGCCTCCTAACGCTTCCACACAATTGGGATATTATGACTTAGTGTTTTAAACTGGTTGTCATATTTAGATGTGTACCACTTAATTATTCATAGCTCAGAAGATGAAGTGGATGTGCTCTTACACGGCACTCCTAACCAGAAGCGGAAGCTGATCCGGGAGTGCCTGACTGGGGAGAGTGAGTCTTCCAGTGATGATGAGTTCGAAAAGGAGATGGAAGCAGAACTGAACACCACCATGAGGACTATGGAAGGAAAATGGAAATCACCAGAAACGGGTAAAGTGTAGTTAACAGCAGCTTGCATATGAAACTGTGAGTTAAGTGCTGTCCAGTTGAGGTGTGATGTTAACATGTTATTCTGGTGGCTGGAGGAGTCTATGGTGACAGTCAGGTGCTGTTTGAAGCCTACAGAAAATCTTTAAACGGCAGATTGTTTCTGCAGGAATGGTCACCAGGTGCTACTTCAGTGAATGCATCTGCATCATCTTTTCCAAGACTTAGATTTTGATGTTTCTGAACTTCTGTTTTCTGGCTTTAAAATGATTTATCTATGTTGTATCAGTCTTCTTTTTTCTAGTACCTCTTTATTTTTTCTTTCACATGTATTTAGAAATCTCTTGAGCAGGTTGCAGTCTTCTGTACTTTTCCAGGTGGTTCTGGGTGACTATCAAGATTTGAAGACCTTTTTTTTGAATAAAGGAATAGTGTATGGTAGATTAAAATCCTAAATCAGCTAGGGGAGAAAGTCAGGAAAAATACTAATGTCTTCCTCCCTTATGTGCTTATAATTGTTATACAAAATAGTAAAACATGTGTTCTGGAGTTTGTGTACTGTGGGCACAAGAAATGGATATCTTTGGCATTTGAAGAGCAAATTGAGGGGTTGGACTAGATGATCTCTAAAGGTCCCTCCCAACCCCTACCATTCTGTGATTCTATGTTACTTTTACAAAACACCTAGTGAAATGTTCTTAATTTCCTGGAGAATCACCGTAGAATGTACTTTACTGTAGAGGCTTCGCTCTACATTCAGCAGGTTTATTCATTGTATCAGTATTAGGCGAATCTGATCTTTAGGTTTCAGTTGTGCAATTAAGATGCAGTGATATTTATATCCCTGCATCTTTCTAGCACAGATCAGGAATTTTTGGTGCAGACTGGCTGTGGCAGATGTCCTTGGCAATTCATCTGGATCTTTTTAAAGTGAATTTTATTGCAATCAAAATTTGTGAAGCAACGTGCCACAGCTGTATTTTCTTTTGTGTGACTGCAGATGGTGGAGCATCTGACATTGTGTGGATTATATAGGGCAGAGGCAGGCATATTTGGTGGGGTATCCTCTGTGCCTAAGGAGAGTGTACCTTGGGATAAACTTTCCTTTGAACTGTACCTGAGGTGTGTTTTGGAGGTAGTGAACAGCTTTGCTCTGAGAGAGTATCTGTAAATGAAATAACAGAAGTGATGTGAATGATCGGGTTGTGAGAATAAATTGGGAGAGCAGTTACTTAACACATGCGGATAAAGCAGAGCTCTTCTGGATAGAGTAACATGGAAAAGAAGGTTTCTTCTGCGCTGTATACTTGCTGTTCTGGTGGTATGTTCTTACCATTTCTCTAATTTCACATGCAGGTACTTCCTCAAGTGTTGGGCAGACTGGACCTGCCACCACTTCAAAATACTATGATGATATTTACTTTGATTCTGATTCAGAGGATGAAGATAAAATAGGTAAATGGCTGGGGAGAGGAGAACATCTTTACAGCAGTGCTCAGATCCTGTAGAATCCTCTTGGGACAAGGGGCTGTTCCTGAAGACAGCCTTCTGGGGGGCAGTTACCAGCCTATATCATCTCAGTGTAGTTGCTGCAACTTTACAATGTATCCCAATGTACGCAAGGTGCATTAATACTTAGAGGTGGTGCACTGGGAGGATAGTTGAGCTAGATCTTGATGTTTTAGTTTAGATTTATTGTGGGTCTGGAAAAGCAAAACTGAAAACCTGATATTTTGATTATTTTAAGTATAGAATCATCATATGTTGGATGGGTGTAATATGTGCTTGCACAAATCTTTTCAGTTACACAGGACATCCGGAAAAGCAGAAGGCATCAGCAGCGTCGGATTCTTTCCAATGATGAACTGCTGTATGACCCTGAAGAAGATAACAGAGACCAAGAGTGGGTAGACTCACAGAGGAGGGGGTAAGAGACCATAAATGTTTCAATTTTAAGATGCTTAGCATAAACAAAAAAATTAAAAGGGTAGCTGTAGAGGAAAAGCTAATGCTGGCAAGTCCTTGCACTGAAAATATTTTTAGTTGTAATTTACAGCATATGAAACTTAAAATCCAGTAAAATTTTTATGTGTATGTAATGGAAGTGGAGTCTTCAAAAATCACACAACTCCAAAACTTGCAGTTTTTTTCAAATCAAGATTTCCTGATTCTATAAGCCAGTTTTGCTTTAAGTCTCATCTAAATAACCGTACTGTGGATGAAAAGATTGTGAGATACTTTGATTGCTAAGTTAGTATCTGTTTCTGCTAAATACTGTATTTTGAGTTTTGGAAAACTTTTAATTCAGTGAGCCAAAAAAATGTTCAGATAAAAGGAACAAGACAATTCTGCTTTACGTGAGGGTGTTTTGGAGAGTGAAGTAGAAAAATGGTTGTTGGAGAAGTAAAGTTCTCCATACAAACCTATTGAGAAGGATAATACTAAGCAGATGCTTGCAGAGATTGCACTTGAGATACCTGCCTCATCAGAGAGGGTTATTAGGCACAAATTCTCATGCCAGACACATTTGTCTCTATAAATGAAAAATCTCTGTATAAAGTAAATGAAGAGATAATGGTATATAGGGTTTTTTCCACACAGTTTTATTTATTTTTGTACTTTGAGTTAGTGAAAAAGGTGTGTAGAAAGAGCCAAATATTAATTGGTGTATTTTAATATAGAAAAATTGTGACAGTTGAATTGATCTGCCCGGCAGCAAGGGCACATCATTTCACTTTTCTGCTCTCTCTCCTCCTTCCTTGACTTGGTAGGTACCGTAACCAAAGGAGAGCGCCGTCACAGCAGCAGCAGAGAAAGCCTTTAGCTGTTCCAAACAGTGATGCTGTTTTGAATTGCCCTGCTTGCATGACAACATTATGCCTGGACTGCCAGAGGTAATTAATGAATAACAAAGGGGCTTTTTGTAATGTGTTGGTTTTGGTCAGTAGTGTTCTTAGTGTATTTGATTTGATCGATTGATTGGATGAAGTCTGCTTTGTGAGGAGCTGACGATAAAGAGGAGGCAGGGGGGTGTGAATCACATTCAAAGGTGGATGCTCATTTGTAACGATGATCAGTTTAACCTGTAACATGGAGATGAGACAGAACAGGGTGGAACTTTAGCATAGTGGAGAAGGTAAACTATTTTTAAACAGTAATTCATGGAAACTAAACAGGCAGCTCAGACTGATTTTTTAAAAATTAATTTTAAAAAAATGGCTTGATGTTTAGAGGCGTAACATTTTTCCAGGTTATTTTTGTGTAGAAGTGTCTTATTTAGGGGAGGATTAAGCAAAGTCAAGATAGTGTGTTCTTACTCTGAGTCCAGCAGTTGTAGTTCGGAGTGTAGTTAAATTTCAAAGTACCTGGCAAGCATTTAGGAGAGACTCTATAGTGTGTTTTGCAGCTCTCCAGTATCTGTCTGCACTGCTAACCTAGTTAATACTGTTAACCTGTGCTGAGGAGAGGACTCTGGAACTGGGAGTAAAGGAGAAGGAAATCTTGTGAATGAGGAAATCAGGAATAAACTACCTCTCATTTATTGAATACTTTCAGTGACCGAGGATGAAATTCCACAGCAGCCTAAAATCATGTCAGTTCCCAGTACTGCTTCTCACCCTTTGCTGTCTTTGGTACTCTTTCACCCTGCTAAGTATTTCAGTTTGTTAAGCTAACAGTCTAAGTTTAGTTTGCTAAACCAGTCCATTTTTATTGTCAGACTGGTCTCTTGTGGGTATAATAAACTGAAGCAGCTCAATACAGCATTATACAAGCAGCAAAGCCAGCAGAAGTCAAGACAGGTCTCCTGCAGCCACTTGTTAATGTTGGTTTTGGCTGCTGGAAACCTGCAGCCTGAGGGACGTTGTGTTGAATTGTACTGCAGCCCTGAATGTTGCAATGTACTCCAGCTAAGGAACTTCAGACTTGCAAGACATTTTAGGATATAAATGCCAATCATTGAGTCATTTGCACTCTCAACTTTGTGATTTTTTTGGCTGTCATGCTCTAGCACCAGAGCGTCTTGGGAGTTAGGGGCCCAGAACTGAACACAGTATTAGAGGTGCTGCATCACCAGTGCCAAGTATAGGGGACAATCACTTCCTTGGTCTTACTGGTCACACTGTTTCTAATACAAGCCAGGATGCCATTGGCCTTATTGGCCACCTGGGCACACTGCTGGCTCATGGTCAGCCAACTGTTGATTAACACCCCCAGGTCCCTTTTTGCCTGGCAGCTTTCTAGCCACTCCTCCCTAAGCCTGGAGCGCTGCTGGTGGTGTGGCCCAAGTGCAGGACTTGGCACTTGGACTTGTTGAACCTCATGTAATTGGCCTTGGCCAGCCTGTCCAGGTCCCCCTGTAGAACCTTCCTGCCCTTGTGGTTATTTCCACAAGAAGCAGTGTGCTTTAAAAAACATCTTGAAATCAAGACAGATGGCTACAATTCTATTCTTTTACAATTTCTGTAGTTGTGACTTCTGTTTATAAAACTTCATATTTATTTGGCTTTCAGCCTGGTACTTCCTATCTTTACTCCCATTTCCAGTGACAGTAACTGATTTCTTGGAAGCAGAGTTTTAGCAATGGTATGACTTGCATTTTCTCCCTGTTTGTTTAGACATGAATCTTACAAAACACAATACAGAGCAATGTTTGTGATGAACTGTGCTGTTAACAAAGAGGAAATTCTGAAATACAGAAAGAAGCTAAAGAAAAGAAGTAAGAAAATGAAGCACAGCAAGGAAAGTACCTCTGTACAATCAAATGAAGAAGAGGAGGAAGTATATCATCCAGTATTATGTACTGAATGCTCCACTGAAGTGGCAGTAATGGATAAAGATGAAGTTTTTCACTTCTTCAATGTTCTAGCGAGCCACTGCTAATGTGCAAAAGCAGGGGAAAAAAATCCTTCACTGTTTAAGACTGTATGAAGTACCAACAATGCAGCCATGTTAGCCTTTTTGAAGCGTGGTATTTTAAATGTTCCTTTTCATTGGGAATACAGTTAACTGAGTGCATTTGAGAGCAATATTCTTTCACACTGTCAGGTGGTTGCATCATTGAGGATTTGAAATTCTGTAAATACAAGATCTGTAAGATCTGTGTATTATGGTCATTCCCTGTATATATTCTCTCCATTATCTCAGTATGGATCAGAACTGCTGCTTAGAATAAATATGGTGTTGTAACTCGTTCTCCATTGCTGTGTTGGTCATTTCTGTGGCATGTAGTAAACAAGTGTCAGTTGGGATGTTGAGCCTTCCTTAGGCTGGTATGCTTGGTAGATTTGCACACAGGTAGGTTGATAAACAAGGAACTACCATATTTGGATTTTATGTCTATTAATATCTCAAAAAATGGAAATGTTATAAATGCAGTGGAAGACTAGCTTGTATCAGGTTTGCTGGCACAGATTATTCTGGCACGGATCATTTAAATCAGCATATTGATGCTTAGTTAATACAGTTAAAGAGTTTTTGATGTAAATATGTATATGAATACTGGATTTTTTTTTTCTATTGTCCATTTTCTTTACCATGACACATTTTGAGATTATGTTTATGGTCAGATCTCTGGTCTGCATGCATTTTCTGTTTCTTTAGTACATTTACAGCTTCTTTATGGAAGCATAAAAAGCTTCTGCTAGTTGATACTTCTTGCTTAGTCTACAAAGGCACTGCAATGTTAACAGTGGATCCTTCCCACTCTTCTTCCAGGCACGCTTTCAAGAGGTTAACTCATTTTTTATTAGTAAGTAACATCTCTTTATAACATAACTTTTTAACACTTCCCTTTCAACATGGATCTGTCTGAAAAAATATCTTTATGCTTTTTAATAGTACTAGGAATAATTTGTTACATGTGCTTTGATGAATAATCAGAAATACTTAAATTTAGGGCAAGAGATTTTGAAGGTGGTGTGCCTCTTGACATTACCTTTCCTTTCTTCTTGCTTGCCTTGTAACTTTAGTTGCAGAGTTTCTTGTTAGGAAGCGTAGGTGCAGGCAGGACTGGGACTCACTTGCCCCTTATCAGTGATGTTCTTGTGGCTTTGAATGGGTTAATGCTTTAGTTGTGCTGAACGCTGCACTTGTCCTTGCACTTTGTGCATGTTTATAGAGATGGGAGGCTTTCATGATTACCACAACTTTTTTAAGCAGCAACACCAACACAAGTCTCCTCCAGCAGCAACTGCAATGTGCAACAGCAGTCTTGGATAGGGATAGCAGCTCCTGTAGCCAGTTGTGTGGGGATATTAATTGTGTGAATGTTCTCATTTCTTCTTGTACTGAAATGAATCTGCATAGATAAAGTGGGTCTAAATGTCTTCTGATTGAATTAAATCCCTTTTCAGATTCTGCCCCACAAACCCATACAGTCTTCAGTTGTCTCTGCCAGCTGATTTTCTTTTTCACAGTTATCTTCTGGTACTGTAGTTGCATTTTGCATCTATGTGAGTAATCCGTATGTGCATCCTCCTGTGACTGAATTTCCTCATCTTTTTGTTGTAGTGATAGCACAGGTGAAGGCAGAACTGCCACAACAGTGGCTGCCAGAACAGAATCACACTGCTCAGTCACCTAATCGAAAACTGATTTACTAAGCAGGGAGAGTGTAGGGGGTAAATACCAGTTTCTAATCCTGTAGTGTGCACATGTGGCGTGTGAGGTCCTGGCTGTTTGCCTGGCCCCAGGGTCTAGCAGTGGCACCTTGTGCTTGTTTGATGGGAAGGACACTGACACCAATGAACAGAGTAGTCTTATTTTACTGTCTACTTCAAAATATTGCAGAAAATAAAATCATGCATTCAGTTATAACAATAAGCCTATTATACTCTAAGCATCAAAGAGCATAAGCAGAGTAATGCACCTGATCATTACTAGATAAGGCTAGTGATGGTGATTAAGAAAGGTACAGCACCAGTGGCCCTAATATGTTACCATCATCCAGATCCTCAGTTGCTGTGGAGCCCCTGGTGCAGGGAGGATGACAAGAGCCTTTCCTAGCAAGTGGGAGGTCTCATGCAGTGCATCCACTTACAGGTCGGGTCTCCAAAGTCGCTGCAAGAGGATCCAGCTTTTATATAGTTGAGTAAATATATTTTGAAATTTCAAGTGCGGAAACATCTGCTGTCACCCTCCCTGTTGGATTTTGCCCAAAGCCCAGCCAGGGCTTGAGGAACCAAGGGGAGCACCTCTATGTGTAGATTAGATGTCTGGCTTCATATTTTTAAATGGCGTTTTGACAAGACTAGATGCCTGGTTTCACAGCTCTGCTTCTTTTTGGTCCTGACCACACTTCAGAAACGTGGGCAAAACCAGTAGAGACCAAGATGAGATGTCTCTATTATTCCACTGATTACTGTTACTCAATAAGTGCTACCACAGAGCTTTTATAAATTGGCATCAAAATATATATCCATACCACACACGTTAGATATGTTGCTGGATTGTGAGCTTCATCTAGAGGTCAACTCTACTTTGGGGCCTATTGTTCAGGCCCCTGCACTTCAGTGCTCTGCCTGGTCACGGTGCCTGATCTGCATGTCTCCTTCCACCTGGCTTTCAACTACTGCCTTCTAAACTAGATTGCCAGCATAAGCTGCCAATAGCTTTTCTAATTGTGCAGTCCCAGGCCAATCTCTGGGAATTTCTCCTTTTCTCAGGCCAATTAGCAGTCAGGGCAGATGTATCTCACACCCTCAGCCTTCTGGCTCCAAGTGTTTTAGGGAAGCATAAAGTTGGCAGTAATTGCAGGAAACAGGTAAGCTATTGCCTCTCTACTTTACCCGTTCACAGGGGAACAACCTAGTCAGAGCTGGTTGATGTTAGAAGTCTTGTTTACCCGAGCCATGTTTTAAGGTGGGCTTTACCAACAACTGAAAACTCCTGCAGAGCACGGTTAACATACTTCCCGTAGGCCCTCCCAAGCACAGCCTTCAGGTCTTCGCAAATTCCAAGGAACGTTGATTTAGAATACATAAGAAGAGAAATAGGCTGCAGCACCATCTCCTAGACATGATTCAGAACTTACTCCAGGCTAGCGGTCAGCCATGTATTCGGCTCGAACACAAACTGTCGGCACCCGCTGCTTGCAGCGGTGTGCGGGGCCGATCAGACCCTCTGTGAGGCTCTGCTCCGCGTACGCGGCGGGGCCTGCCGCCCCCGGGCCCCAGCGCCTCCATCTCGGGGACGGCGGCGCGGGGCGGGCCGGGCCCGGCGGCGGCGGGCGGGCCGCGGGCTTCCCCCGCCCATCGGCTCCGCTCTGCCTCGGCCCGGTGTAGGGCCGCGGGCGGGCAGAGTGCGTGCGCGCCATGGCGTTGGGCTCGGCCTGGAAGCAGATGTCCTGGCTGTACTACCAGTACCTGCTGGTCACCGCGCTCTACATGCTGGAGCCCTGGGAGCGCACCGTCTTCAGTATCCTTTAGCCCGCGGGGCCTGGCGGGGTGGGCAGCCGTCTGCGCGGCGCTGGGGCCGGGGGCTGCCCTCCCGCTGCCGCGCCGTGCTCGGCGGCGCCTCCGGGGCCGCGGGGCGGGTGTGGCGGCCGTGGCGGCCGCGCCGCCGCCTCTCCTCTCCGGCGGGTGCGGGACCGCGCAGCTGGGCCGGGGCAGTGCCTGGGCCGCGGCCGGGACCGTGCTGAGGAAGGGCGGCCACCAGCGCGGCATTGTGGGGGTGAGGGCGGAGGGAGGACCGCTCGGTGGGCCGTTCTGAGCCGAGCTGAGGGCAGCCGGCCTAAGAGGCACCGAGCGCGGCCGGTGCCCGCGGGGGAGCGGTAGCCTCCGCCCGGGACCGGCGCTCGGCCCCTCCTGGGAAGTGGGGTGTAAAACCTTCGCAGATTGAGGTGCTGCCCAACTTGGGGAATGATCCTCATTCATGCCGATGTTTCTCATCCCGCCACTGGGGCTCTAGCGATTTAGTCCGTTTCTCCTCGCGTGTAAGTTTGTATCTTCAAGTTAGTTATCCTTTATTTTTTCTTTTGCACGCTTATAGTAGTTCTTTCCTCTGTTTTTTGCACTGAAATCTCAAGCTTTCTTTCAAGCACGGGTGTCTCATCAATTCTTGTGTATTTTTGCCTATTGGAAGGGAAACGTGCACGCTGCTAATCCTCGCGTGCTTACATTTGCATGTTGCTTTGTCACAGGATTTTTGTTTGACGAGCGTTTAATCCTCAGGCTGGCAAGTTTGCCTGGCTCTTTTGGAGTGGAAGAACTTGATAGATGCTTATGTGAAGGTATCTATATAAAGACTACTTACAGGTCTGCTTCTACCCAGCCCTTTCAAACCTGAGAGAATATACTGCCTGTGTTATTATGGCATCACAAGTATTGAGTTCAACTTAAAATGGTTTCTCATGTGAGTGACTCTGAGCCATCTCCAGTTAATGGTGAGAGGCAAAGAGAAAAACTAATGAAAAATTAACAAAGAGAAGAGTGTAAGTTGTAGTGAGGAGCAGTTTTTACTGAGCTACCAGTCAATTTTGTGAAGGAACACAGATTTGTTATGTGAAAGTGGTTGCCCAGGTTACAGTTGTGTGGTCGGACTTTTTTTTTCCTGTGTGAAATCAGTAAAAGCGGAGACAACTTATGTTTCTCTTTTCCATTGTTTATAGACTCACTATGCACAATTTTTTAGGGTAGGGTTTCTTACTTTCCAAACATTGTGGGCCTTGTTAACATTTCTTCTTCTTTTCATACCATATCTGTATCACTAAGGAAACTTAATTTGTGCTTTCTGTGCAATTATATTAGTGACATTTTTCTTGCAGCTTTTTAACTTGTGCAAAATATTTAAGTAAATGGAAGTGTGTGTGTACGTGTTTACTTCTATAAAATGTTCCTATGTCAGTGAAGTAATTGCTACTTAACTTAAATGCCATGAGTAGCACAAGTCTTGCTTGGGATCCTGGGTGACCAAAACAATTTTTTGCCCTCAAAGTGGTCAAAAAAGTGGTAGGTGGGCCAGGCCTGGTGGATGCTGCACAGACAGAGTGCAGGTGCAGCGGCCATGGCAGCTAACAGCGTGTGGCTGTGCTGCCTGTCTGCTGCTGCTGCTCCAGAATCAGAAGTGAGCACTAGTATGGGAATGGGAATTTATGAGTTGACCTTCATTTTAGTGTCTCTTACTGTATAATCTTCTGGGACTAAAAATACACCAAGCAGGTAGTATGCTCCAGTAAGCGCAACCAATACCTCTGCTCTGCCCCAGGGAAGTCGGTCACAGAGCATTTGTTACACGCTTGCTGCGGTGACTTGATTTCTCCAAGGCATGTACAGCTCCTCTGGTTTCTCCTGTGGAAACTGAGTACTGCTGTCTAGTGTTATCTTGCTTGTTAATCTCCAGTGTTTTTTATAGTGTTTCTAAGTTTACCGAATCTCTGCAGCTAGTGGGATGAAATCAACAAGTTGCTACTAATTTTAAGTACTTTCAAATTTCGGAAACCTTAAACTTGAATGCCATGATCTTTTAGTGTTCTGATGCTGTAATTTCTTTAGATAAAGCTTCAAGAACCTTAAATCCTGACAAAGGTCTGGTTGTGCGTATACATTGCAGGCTATTGTCTCATATAAGTTTTACAAAAGGTGCCTGTGAGGAGTTCAACTTATAAAGCAGTTATCTTAAGTTTGTTTAGCAGATAGCTTCCCATGAAGTTTGTTTTGCGGGATGATCTGAGTGTCTGTTTATTTAGGTACAGGACTCAAAGCTGTGCTGATGTTTTGAGGCTTTGTGAGTGAAATAGTCAGTAAGGTGCATGTCACAATGTTACTTGTGCTTTTCACTTACCCTGTGGTTTCTTTTTCCAAAGTACTGCCAAATAACACTTAAATTGCTTGCCCAGGAGGAAGGGTCTGAGTGTGACGTGCAGGTGGAGACATGAACCAAATGATGACTTAAAGCATAGGAGACACTGTCAGTTAGAACTGGAGTTTTCCTGATTTTCTTATGGTATCAGTTCAACTTTCACACAAGATGTGTTTTGTGCATCGTAAATGAAATCTATTAGGTTATGCTATTTCAAGAAGTTGAAGTGAACATCTAATGCTATCTCTTTAAAAATGAGTAAAGTGCTCTTATTCAGTACAGCTACTCACAATATTGCGGTTTTGTTTGGGGTTTTTTTTGTGTTGGCTGACTTTTTTTCTGTTTGGCTGAATGGGGCTGGCTTCTGCAAGACTTTGTTCACACCTAGGAAGATGCATGTCAAAGCTGGTATAGTCTCATTCTCTGTTCCTCCTTCACCCTTCCCACGCTTTAGCCTGTCCTCTTGTGTCCATGACAAGGCAGTGAATAGCTGTAGTTGCTGAATACATTTGATTTAAAAAATGGAGTGTTGTAATGATAGTTACCAGGAAAGTTTTAAGTTATGTCATATATAATGCACTTTCTATTTCAAATGCTTTTTTTCCCTCAACTGCAATTCAGATTCCATGCTAGTTTCTATCGTGGGAATGGCATTGTACACTGGCTATGTGTTCATGCCTCAGCACATCATGGCAATATTGCACTACTTTGAAATAGTGCAGTGACGAAGAACATATTTTCAACAAGTAATCAGGCTCTGAAATCTGGTGTATGAAGAAGAATGAACCTCTTGGTTTTAACAAGACTCCTACCAACGTCACAATTATGACTCTGAAGACTAAGAAACAAGATACGTAGAGCAGGGATGTGAGATATCCCCTATGTTGTGTTCATTTCTTTTAATTTTAAAAGATAATGCCCTTGTATAGTAGTTTTGTCTACTTTAACATTGTGATTGTACTTTGATATCAGTATTTTCTTAACTTTGTGACAGTTTCAATATTGCACTGTGAAAGCTTTTCTTAATTGTAATTTTGAGTAAATCTTAATTGCCTTCTATTTTTAATCAGAAAGTCATCTTATTAAATGGGGCTTGAAGCTTTTGCTATTGTATGGTATGCATTTGCCTGGATATTTCTATTAATGCGTTTTGTAAGAAAATACACCCAGATTCATATTAGAGATATGGATATCTTCATCTAATGCTATTGACAAAAGTTAGTTTGTATGACTGAACTCAGGTGTACTGTTTGCTGTCCAAACTTTGTTCTACAATATATTTGTGTATAGTGGCTAAATTTGGAAATAGCAGTTATTTCAAGTTTCTGTATTCCACCTGGAGGGTGGGGGAAAAGAGGCATCGGGGCAGGGCGAGGGCTGCATTCATTGTATTTGGAGTAGTGCTGTGCTTCAGGGCTGTATCCAGGAGGGAAAAAAGGACTTTACTGACGTAGGCCCCCATAAGGCTTTGGGGTAGCACTTTAAATCAACCCTGTTTTTCTAGCTACTGGTTCAATTGTACTTTTACAGGATGCTCAATTTTGTTCCAATGTTTATGATTTCTGCTAATTTTCACTCAAAAGTGAAAACAGGTTTTAAAGGGGTTTTCTATTGCTGCTAGTGTTCCAAACATATTCTTGCTACAAATGACCAAATGGTAGAAATTTAAGTGGACTTGAGTTACAACTACAGCAATAAGTAGCTGAATACTTGGCTAAAGTCCTGTCTTTTTTTTAATAGGGTTTGGTTTTGGTTTTTTTTTTCAGTTTTGTATTCTGTAATGCAAGATGGTGAAAACTTAACTTTCCTAAGTGGAGGATTTTTTTTGCTTGTTGTTTAAAAAAATAAAAGTTTAAAAGCAGAGCTTTGATGCAAAACTTTCTTTGAGAAGTTAATATGTTTCTGAATGCTGCTTGCTTTTCTCAGAACTTACCAAAAGGGGAAAAATGGTATTTGACCAAAGAATTTTGGGTTTTATTTATTTTTTTAGTAGCCCAGTAAAATAGGTACTGTTTTCTTTCTTATGCAACTTCTATTGAAATTGGGAATGAGACCTACATTGCACAATAACTAAGTCATTGTGTAAAGATACTGTCTTTTAGGTTTATTTAATTTTCTCAAATACACACTCATGAGAAGGATGCTTTCCTCCTCTGCCTTTAAGAACTTCATATGTATTTGATTAAAAACACTGTCATCATGTGAGCTATGTGCAAGTGGGCCTTGAACTTCTTAGGTGAACCCTAGCTTTACTGAAGTTGGTAGGAGTCTCCAACTAAATTAGTGCCTTTACTTGTGAATAACTGGCCATGCAAATACAGGTGGGTTTTTGGGTGGGTAGTTTTTGTTTGTTTGGTTTGGTTTTGGTTTTTTTTAATGCATCCTGAGTGGGTATTTTAGATATATATGTAGATAAAATTAGCATACTCTTTTTGAAGTAATGTAACGTAATTCCTGGCATCCGTGGATTAGACTGATACTGTGATGTTTCTTTGTGAACTACTACCGTGGTTGGGACACATCTACTGCTGAGAAAGGGATGTAATTGTACAAAGGAGTACAAGTTGTACAGCCCTTCTGTGCAGTGGCATTAAGAATGTTAAACATATTTAATTGTGAAAGTTTTTATAAAAGGACTTTGAAGTACTAACTTTTATTAGCTGTTTGCTTTTCATTGAAGAAAAAAAGAGTAACCATAATCTCCAGTCACTTAGATTACATTGGAGTGGATTTGAATTCAGTCATACTTGGATTCAGGTTGCTGCTTGGGGCATAAGCTTTCTAGGCGTTTCCTTTAAAAATTGTTATTATAAATTGTGACTCTCGTAGTCTTGGATGCGAATCTTCTTTTAGATTCCAGATACTTTATTAAAGGTGGCATAATTTCATTAATAAAATACTATATGTTAACAGAGTTTCAATTTCTAGAAGAAAGTTTCTGCAATGTGTCCTTTTCATAAAGTTGATCTGGTGAAGAGGTACGTCAAGGAGTGATAATTAGGAAGCAGAACAAGTTTTCTTTTTTAAAGTAAGAGTCTTGGTAGGGATTTAGTTAATCACTAGATTTTAATAATAAGTGAATCTTAAGGCTACCAAGATGTCTTCCCACTGCAGTATATTTATTATTGTGTTGATTGTGGTATCATATCTTCCTTGTGATAGAACCTTAAGCTTTTTCTGTGGAAGTAATGTAAGGCAGTTTAAATACCATTTGGAGGCAACTGGTCAATTATGTTTCTGTTTAAACAGGGTGATAATAACTGAGCCATCAGTGATTTAGATAAAGTTGGAAAAAATGATTGTGAGAAATTAGAAAAAAAAATTCAGGGAGCCCTGCAAGTTGCTTTACCTTCTTAATAGTAATAGCTCTTGTGGTTTAGATTGAGTCATCATTTAAAATTGCATTAACTTGTGTTACAGCACATTTGATAACACCAGCTCCAAGGACCAGCCTCTACCCCAGGCTGGCAAAAGGTGTGGCCGAACACCCTGTCTGGGACTTGCAGTGCTGGTCGCCCTGGCAGGGGTCCATGTAGCCTGTGGCCCTAGTGGCTTCCAGAGCTGACTCTGCAGTGGCTCTCTGGCTGAGATGAGGGCTGGGTGCTATAAAAGTAGTCATTAAAAACCAGTGCAGTGGGAGCTGCCATAACCAAAAGAGGAAACCGAGGCATAGTATTGCAGAAAGTCTGTCTGGAGCCAGAAATAGATCTAGGATGTGTGTATGTATGTCCCGGGTCAATTACATTTCTAAGATATATTTATATATACATACACTTAAAAAAAAAAAGTGTGTTTAAACTGTTTATTTCATGTCAGAAATTATTACCTAGCAATTAGTTTGGAGAGAAGCTGTAGTGGTTTGGTTCTTTTTTTTTTCCTGGTTTCTTAACTACCCTGTGGAGGCAAATACCAGGGAATCCTAAACCGAGACTTTCTTGTTAAAATTTTGCACAAAAGCCATTGTGCATTTGTGTAAATACTCAGTATTAAAATGAAATAGGTGTGAAAGAGCATAGCACTGTAAAGATTAATGTCATGTGACAGATGTACATTGTGTTACTGCAAATTGGTGCAACTGGTATGATTTGAAGTGTTGCCCTGTTTTTTTTCAGGTGCAGTAATGAAGTGTGCCTTATAAATATTGAAGGAGTACCTGCTGTTGGCTAACAACAAATAAAGATTGCGCTGAGGTCAAGAGGCACGACTTGAAGAGATCTGATACCACAGGCTGTGTACAAAGGTGTGGAGGCAGCAGCCATCCTCTGAAATGCCAGAGCTGCATACTGTAGAGTTGGGATCCCAATAAAGGTTTTCAGTGCCAGAAGTTCATTTCACCTGCTAATTTGCCCATGTTTTCTGCAACTGCTGTTGTAGGAAAACAGACCTTTTTCCCGTCTTGTGGACATCTTGACACCAGCTGGGGGGAGGGGGATGTATTTGTTTTTTTAAAGACGAAAGCATTAAACTTTCCATGTGGTGTGCATTGCTCCCGTTTCATCTGCTGCTTAAGCCTTGAATGGTAGCCATCATTGAGCACAGTATCTGCTGTCTCTTCTGCCTTTTGTTTGTATAATGATGCCTTAAGGCGAAAATATGGCATCGTAGTCCACAGTTGGATTTTAGCTGGATCAAACTTCCTTTCCTTGTGATGGGGAGAGATGAAAATCTACTGCTGAAATATGCCAGTGTGGGATTTCAGCAGAAATGCCTCCACTTTTCTTAACCCTCACATTCGTCACTCTATGTTCAGTCCCTATCAAGTGTCATAGTATGATTGAAGACTAAGAAATGTTGACCATCTGCTCCCTGGGAGTTTGTCTGGCAGAGAGCTAAATAGGCCTTAATGTAAACCTGATTCAAATGCTGATCTGATTTCTAAAGTATCATTAAAGTTGACCTTTTTTTTTAACAGCAATTTTGCAATGGCAGCAGTCTCAGATGTTACAGATACTTATAATTAAAGAGAGTTATGTTACACAGTACCTTATCGCTAAATGTTTAACACAATGAACAAAAGCTGGGAGGTGGCCTTGGCAGCACTTGAAATTGTGCCAAGGTTGTGTTGCTGCTGCAACTCAAGAGTTTATAAGCTCTATGGATTTTGTGAGACACCCAGCAGATACGCTGAACAGAATTTGACATATCTGTGGGAAGACTTGTCGAATTAAAAAAAACAAACCTCACTTTATTTTGTAGGAGGTACTACTCATCCTAATAGTGCATAGGATGATATACATATACAGTTTATAAGCTGCATCTATTTATGGATCAGATACTTAGACCTTACAGTACAGATGTGCAGAAGTATGCTTTAATTTGGAAGGAGCCTTATCACGTACCTTAGAGTCTTGTTTGATTCTTGTTTGACAACAGTTGCCAATGTTTTGCTCTGTAGTGCCAGAAGCATGTAACTCCATGGCATTTTGGATTCTGTTAAAGAGATTCCACTCTTCTGTGTGGAGAAGACCCTCTGTTAACGACATTCTTGTGGAGGAATTTTAAAATGAGTTGCAGTGATTTTAATCTGAAGTTGGTAAATTATAAGAAATCACAGGGAAGATGCATACAGTGGAACTGATGTTGAACAAAGGATGAAAATTCTAGTTTTGTCTTTGGATGATCAACAGGATGAACTAGGGCATGAAAGTTCTTTTACAAAGCCTCTGGTTTCTAACAAAGTGTGGTTTTCTAAATGTAGTAGTTGTTTCCCTAAACAACAAGAAAGTGTAATCTTGTTTTCAAACTCAAGCTGATACTTGTGCTAAATTTCAAAACTTACCAGGTAAAAGAAAGTAAGTATTTCATGTAAATACAACAATTACCAAGGTAGGAGCCTTAGATTACAGAAGAGTTGGTTTAGGAGGTGGTAATACCACCCTGGTAACACGTCCACGTATTCAGACTGTGTAGTTTCACCTGGGTCGGAGATCCTTCATGCCATAAGGCAATGGTAGTATGCAACAGAGATGGATTTATTTCTTTAAAGGTTTAGAGTGATGGTGTTTGGGATTAGATACTGAATAATCATCCTAAAGGCTTTACTGTTACATTTTGTGTTATGTAAATGGATGATTTTATGAAGTAAACTGTTGAAATACCCTGTGGCCTCAACACATATCTTAAGCTAGACAGATAATCATGGCGCAGTAGTCACTAGACTGGATGTAGGATGTGCCACTCTCAGATGATAGCGGAACAGTAATCACTAAATTGGATAGAGGATGTGCAGTTGCAGCTCCAAACCAAATATAAGAATCTGATAAAAGACACTTTGTCTGTGCAGGGAACAGCCATCCTTTCCGCTGGTCATCGTGGTGATTTTCTATCACGGGCTGTTATTTGCTATAACACACTTTTAGAGGTTAACAGAAGGCTTTTTGTCTTTTGCTGCCCTTTCTTAACTTTGAAGGGTGTGTGCTGAGTATGATAACAGTCTTGTCACAGCAGTAACAAGATTGGGTTATATTGGTGGTGTTTTAATGGTGAAAAGTTGACAGATTTTGTAGGTGGCTCTTCTAGTCTTTATTGCTTTATTGAGCTTTGCAAATGAAGCATATGATTAATAAACAGCTTGATATCTTCCCACAAAAAATGAATCATAGTAGTTCTTTTACTTAATCCTGTTAAAAAGGTTATCCAGATAATGTTTGATGGAAAAGCCTAAGATTGAATTTGTAGTTGTAGCTGGTTGCTTTCTCATTAGAACTGTCAGTTCTTGGATGTGAATTTTCATAAGTCCGAATGTTCCTGTAGAGGTTCCCTGCTCTAAGATCTATCTGATAGTTGGAACTAACAGATAATCAATGCTTTACTAATATTCATATAGTTACAACATCATTTCTGATGTGTCTGGTTTTTATTCATGCCCATATTTGCAGGTGGAATTGCCTTGGTGTGTCTTGCATTTTGTTCTCTCTGCAATTTGAGACAGACAACGTATGTCAGGCCCATGTTTCAGGTTAACAAGATGATGTACTACATAGCCTCTGAAAGATTTTTTTTTTAAGATAATTGTCTTGACAGTGATTGATCTTACGGGTCTTTTCTGTGAAGATTGTTTGCCTGTTTTGGGTTTCCCCGCATTTGCTTTCCTCTCCTGCTTCTGTAATGATTAGCTGTTATCCTGTATTCCATTTGAACTGTTTTTCCTTACTACTGTTCTTGCTTCGTAAACTTAAAAAAGGAAGAAATTGATGCCTCAGAATACATTTTCCATTGTTGCTATTTAATACACACCAGTATGGTTATGAAATTATGGAAGACATCTTTGCATAATACTGTTTCTGGCATAATAGGATTGTGGTATCAGGTCATCTGAGGAATAATCCAAAGGCATGCTTGTTCTGAATTTGAGTATCTAGTTACAGCCAGAACACAGAAACAGGGACCATATTTAGGTGGTCTACTGAACTCCTAGTATCAAATCGAACGGAAAAGTGGGCTCAACTGGAAAGTGATCAAGGGGCTACTGATACCTAGGGTACAGCAGACAGCTTCTGTGGAAGTGAGGCTTTCTGGATCAGGATGCAGCTGTACGGTATGCTTACACAATGTGATGGTGCCTGCTGCTGAGATCCAGAAGTACTCTGCAGAAGGGCTCGTGCAACTTCTTTGCATTTCCTTAAAAAGAGGTATATTAAGCCATGCTTCCACTGAGAAGAGTGAAAGTGTTTGCGAGGAATCCTGAACAAGCTGAAGCACTCAGAGGTCCTAGCTCTGATCTCAGCTATACTGTGTAGCATGAGGTGGACAGCCTTTAGACAGCTGCGTGAATCTTTTTTTTCGGTACAACTTCTGCTAAATATGGCATGCACAAACATTCAGTCTTATGCTTTTTTGAGGCATGTACAGATGAGTGGCAGGCATAGTTCAAGCCTTTCATGCCTTCTTTGGCTGGTGACTGCAATCTGAGCAGCAGATGCTACACTAATAGGTGGTCTCTTAAGTTGACTGATGATGGTAATATTTACTCCTTTTATGCATCCCATGATATACCAGTGTCATGGATGTCTTCACCTGCTGCAAGAAGCAGTCCTGTTGGAAAAACATATTTTACCTGATATTTCAGCAGCATTTGAAGTCTCAATACAGTTACTAATAAACGTTAGCATTGTGTATTGAGTGGTTTCAACCACTGTATGTTTCCTCAGATAGTTTCAGACCTAGATTAGAAGGACAGTAGGCTTAAGAGAGAACATGGATAGGAGAAGCAGCAATTGATCCGTGTCCATTTTGTTTCATCTGCCAAATTACCACTTGTTTTGACAGTTGGAGACTGGATTTTGCTCTTTTTAAGTAAAGCACTGGGTTACAATAATGAAGGAGAACATGACAAGGAAAGTTAACACTGGAGATGCTGTGGTGAGGATCTCCTGTGATCTGCTTATGAGGGTGAAGAAGGTGAATTTCTTTTGCAAAAGGCTTCCTTACATAAGCGAGTACTTGTTAGTGAACACACAAGAAGTGAAAAGGACAGGCTGCAGAGAAGATGGGTAAAAGCATTGCTTAGACAAAGGAGGGAGGACTGACTGTGCTGCCATTCAGTAGGTTCTCGACCAGCTTGAGAGTTGGGCAGAGAGGAACCTCCTGAGGTTCAACAAGGACAAGTGCAGAGTCCTGCACCTGGGAAGGAATAACCCCATGCACCAGTACAGGCTGGGGATTGAACTGCTGAAGAGCAGCTCTGCAGAGAGACCTGGGAGTCCTGGTTAATAATAAACTAAACATTAGCCAATAATGTGCCCTTGTGGGATGCATCAAGAAGAGTGTGGCCAGCAGGTCAAGGGAGGTTCTGCTCCTCCTCTACTCTGCCCTGATGAGGCCTCATCTGAAGTCCTGTGTCCACTTCTGGGCTCCTCAGCTCAAGAGGGACAGGGAAGTGCTGGAGAGAGTCCAGCGCAGGGCCACGAAGATGATCAGGGGACTGGAACATCTTTCATATGAGGAAAGGCTGCGGGAACTGGGGCTGTTTAGTCTAGAGAAAAGGAGACTGCAGGGGGTTCTCATTGATATTTACAAGTATCTAAATTATGGGTGTCAGGAGGTTGGGGCATCCCTTTTTTCTGTTGTATCTAGCAACAAGACAAGGGGTAATGGGATGAAGCTGGAACACAAAAAGTTCCATTTAAACTTAAGAAAAAACTATTATACTGTGAGAGTGAGGGAGCCCTGGCACAGGCTGCCCAGGGATGGTGTCGAGTCTCCTTCCTTGGAGGTCTGCAAGACCTGCCTGGATGCATTCCTGTGCAACCTGATTTAGGTGGACCTGCTTCGGCAGGGAGGTTGGACTAAGTGATCTCTAAAGGTCCCTTCCAACCCCTACCATTCTATGAAACAGATGGCCTTACACTGTAAGACAGTTTATGTGGACAAGGACAGTGATGGATGTTCTTGCACATAGACTTTAGAATGACTTTTGACACAGTCTCCCACAGTGTCTTCATCTGGACTAGAGGAAGTATGAGTAAAGTGATTGCATTGCTTGGTGGTTTGAACTGACTGGATCACTGGACTCACATCAGTTGGTCAGTGTGAGGTGGCTACAAGTGGAGTATTCTGTAAGGCAATACTGGGGCTGATGTTCAGTGATGATCAGATGACTCTGATCATTAAACCATATTCCTCTCTGAGAGAGGGAGTTAATATGCTGAAAGACACAGCCTGGGTTCAGGGATTGGCAGTTAGAGACTTCATACAGTTTGACAAGGAGAAGTGCAAAATTCTTAGCTTTGCTGGGAGAGATCCTGGGAGTTACAGTGGTACATGCTATACATGAGCTAACAGGGAGTTCATAACATAAATATATCAGCTTGTATGCTAGGCTATGGTAGGAGAACATGTCCACCACATCAAGGGAAATTATTATTCTCTTCATGCTGTTGAGGCTGAAACTGCAATACTGTGTCTGTTTTTCGGCCCCGTGGTTCCAAAAGGATGGTAAGAATCTGTCCAAAAGAGGATACAGAGATAGTTAGTAGTTAGAAACAGGTTTCCTAGAGCAGTTGTGAAATCTCTGCCCTTGAAGATTTTCAAGGCCTGGTTGGACAAAGCCATGACTAACGTGATTGGAACTAGTGTTGGCAGTAGTCCTGCTTTCAGTGAGAGATGGGACTAGGTGATCTGCGGAAGCTGGTCTGAGCCAGCTTTTTCTATTGTTGTTTAAAGACTAAGGGAAAAAGTTAGATAATGGAGTAATACCAAAAAGTTCACATGGATCATAATAGTAACTGAAGCAGTAGGCATTAGGAGAATTATACAGAACCTGAAGTGTTAGAAACTCATAGGATGGCAAAGTGGAAATGCAGGGAAGGTGCTGAGATGACAGTAGTGACATGGTACCAAGATGATCTTTACAGTAACTTTACATTTGTGTCAATGCTATTATTAGTCAATAAAAAGTTAATAAGACTGAGAAAAACAGAATAGGAAGCACTGTTTTCTGAGCTTGATAAAAATAATCAGGAGAGCACGAGTTCTAATATTTTGAAAGTCTGTTTCCTATAAAACTGAGTATCTTATAAGCTGAGCAGAATAAGTGTCTGATGAGCTTGCCCTGTACTTTGTTGTTGTTGTTGTTACATCATTAAGGTGACTCATTTTTTGGCCTTGGAATTCGTGTCCTGCATTGTCTTCTGGGCTTAAAGGTTGATTCATCCTTATCCACATCTGGGGACTTTTGCACTTGTGATTTAATATGTCATAGAGTAATGAATGACTCTGCAATTAAGAAATCAAAATCTCATCTTCATGTTCTGTATTGTTTCTGGAAGAGAATAGAAAGAAGAATCTAATTTCCACTAATTCAATTTTAGGCTGCTCCCTTGAAAATAGCTTATTTATGGGAGCTGGTTGAAAACCCCGAAACTCTAAACCAGAGAAAACAGACCTGGTTTTGCAGGTGGTATTTATGGAGTAATTTTTTCTTTCCTTTTGATTATTATAGATTTGCTGTTGATATTCTTTTGTGAATTCCCAATGATGTGTGGTTGAGAAGTATTGTTAAAAAGGAATGTTGTGTTGTCTCTCAATCCTGAATCTTCATCAGCAAGAGAAAAAGCACTTTGAAAAGAACTTTTCTTTTGGTAGGTGTCAGAACACTTAAAAAGCTCCATTTAGGTGCCTTCAGTTAGACCTTTATGTTATGACCTTTTGCAGTAGTTGAAAAGGGTGGGAGGGAACTTCTGCTCTTGCTAGAGGAGATTTTTAGCTTCTGTGAACTATAAGGGCTCTGAGATCTTGGCAAAACTAAGGATGTGTGTAACTTGAATTAATTTTCTCGTTTTATCTAGTTTAATGGGTAAGGGATGTGGTTACCTTTGCTAGCTGAAGTCAGTATCAGCTTTACTTACTTTGTCACTCACCTAGGGGAACTCACCTTCCAGTCCTTGCTTTCACATCCAAATGAATTTAGGAGAGTATCAGGGAGACTGTAGCATCCTTATGAGCATCCTTATTAATCCAGGCTAGATATCCCTCGATTCACACTATGTGTTTAGCCTCAAGCACATTAACTTCCAGCTTTTCTTTACACTTGATTGAAAATTTCGCTCTTGGAGTGAGACAGATTTCCCACTGACAACTCAATTGATATGTTAGGGTAACCATACCTGATCTCTGCAATGCTCCTGGCAACAACTCTAAATGCAGTGACTTGTTTTGAATGACAGCACTCAAGGAATTAGAGCTCACCTCTGCAGTGTGGGTGAAGCTTGTGAACATAGTCCCTCTTCTCCAGTTAATTAGCCTGTTTGTCATACCAGCTTGATGTACTGATATAACAAGCCAGAACGTCAAGTGGCGTACAAACATGAAACAACTACTGTGCTTCTAAACGAGCTGTAAGTTTAAGGTTTCTAGTCAAATCAACCTTCTCACAAAGCCATCAGTCTATGACAGCCCCCCAAGAGTTCTGCTTCAACAAGGATGCTGTCAGTGAGAGGAGGACTTTGCACTAGTGCAAAGGAAATGGCATCTGTTTGGAAGTAGCTGATTCCCCGGCTGTTCCCAACTGTGTGCTTTTGCAGAGCTCTGTTCCAGAGATTCATTTTGGTGACTGCTAGCACAGCAAAAAGCGATGTGTGGTTTTGAAGAGAAGGGAGTAAATTTTTATAGTCATCTACAGTTTCGGGAGCCAAAAGATCTTCTGATTGTTCTTGTCCTTATGTATCTTTTTGTATGCTTCATATGCTTGTACAAATAAAGGAACAAAGCAGGTAATCTGTTCTGTGATGGGACTGTTATACTTCTGATTATGAAGATTTTCCTAATTTTTAACTATAATCCTGCTTTCATTTAAGCCTCTTGCTCTCTGTCCTGTCCACCATGACCAAAGGTGACTGATAGTTCCTTTTCTCTTTGTGACAAGCTTTTATATACTTGAAGGCTGGAGGGATAAGGCAGGGAATTAACAATCTTCAATAAGCTAAATTGCCTCAAATCTTTTAAAAACTGGATATTGTCTTATCTAAAGCCTTATCAGTGCCAACTAAAGTAGAAAAATTGTATCCTGAAAGACACATGAGATAATCCTGTTCTTACATCCCTGTCTGATGTTTGCCTTTTCACAGTGGCATTGTAGTGACTTGCCTTCTGCTTGGTATCTATTGCCTTCCCTTCCTCTTAAGAGCTGTTACCTTGCCAGCCATTTCATGTCGCAAAGTCATTAAGTCGGATGTTACTATGAAAGTGCAATGTTTGACGTAAGTGCCTGCTCAGTTTGTTTCCTTTTCCCAACTGTTTCTCCAGTTTGTTTAGTTTGAGTTCTGTTTGCCATCCAATATACTTGCAGTTCTTTCCACTTTATGTGCAGATTCAATAAGATTGTTTATTCCATTGTCCAAATCACCAGTGAATGCATTATATGAAGGTGGAAGTGGTGCAGTTATCCATGAAATTTTCCCCTCAGTACATCTTTCCTTTTTGACAGAGACTTTTGCAGCCATGCTACAGTGGTTTGATCTAATCTGCATCTGCAGCTTACTTATGAGATTGCCATATTAGGCAATATCAAAGACCTTTATTGAAACTGAATTTTAACATCTGTTGCTTCTTCCCTGTCCACAAGGCCTGTTGGTCTCTTGTAGAAAGAAATTATATTGGTTCAGAATCAT
Organism: Colius striatus; assembly: GCF_028858725.1. Lineage (NCBI taxonomy): Eukaryota > Metazoa > Chordata > Aves > Coliiformes > Coliidae > Colius > Colius striatus. The sequence goes on along the minus strand of NC_084764.1, from coordinate 19,179,752 downwards.
AGGATCATTTCAGTTGGATAAGACCTTTAAGATCATCTAGTCCAACCCCTTACCTCACAATGCCAAGCCCACCACTAAACCATGTTCCTCAGCACCTCAGCTATGTGGCTTTGCAATATCTTCAGGGATGGTGACTCCCTCACCTTCCTGGGCAGCCTGTGCCAGTGTTTGACAACCTTCTCAGTGAAAAAAGTTCTTCCTAATGCCCAATCTAAACCTCCTCTGGCACAACTTGAGGCCATTTCCTCTTGTCTTATCATTCATTACTTGGGAGAAGAGACTGACCCTCACCTCCCTACAGCCTCCTGTCAGGGAATTGTAGAGAGTGATCATGTTTCCTCTCAGCCTCCTCCAGACTGAACACCCCCAGTTCCCTCAGCCGCTCTCCATCCAGACCCTTCCCCATCTCTGGTGCCTGATATGACTTGTTTCCTGCTGTTCATCTGCTTTAGTACTTGTGTTAGTTTACAGTTGGTATGATTTATTCTGGTAGTTTTCTGGTAATTGGACGTGACAGTTTTTTAATTGACAGGTCCTCTGCTTCCTCCCCTTGTTAGAGGTGCAGTAGATTTTCTGTCTGCCAGAAACTGCCTATGAGTTCTCAAGAATGACCATCAACACTTCTGGGATTAGTTCCTCTGTTTTTTTTTTTTTTTTTTTTGAGTTATCCTACACCAAAAGACATCATACCAAATAAATATTAAAAGGATGGCCACGTTATCATCACTTATTCTTCTCATTGGGGCTTTTTGGTTAAAAACCCAAGCAAAGTATGAATCTGCTTTAATTTCATCACTTGTCTTTTATTTTTAAAATATTTTTCTTAGAAGTACTTAAGTAACTGCCATATGCAATCTCACCCTTTTTGTTGTTGGTATTAATTGCATTAACCATCTGCATGCTGCTGACATTTCTAGGGAAGACTCCTGTATGATGGCAATAAATGTTTTGGACTTGTGTTCTTCTCTTCTGAATTGCTATTCTAAATTTCCTATTACTCTAGCTGCTGAATTATTTATGTTAATGTCCCTTTCTGGTTACATAGCACTTTGTCTTGCCATTCCCGATTTTGTCCCCAGACACTCCCGCTATTCTTTTATGCTCATCTTAAGTAGTATGGCCTGGATTGTTTTCTATACACTTCCCCATATTTACCGGAGCATCTGAGGTCAATAAAGAGCTTTTGTGTAATTTCATGGAGGAACTGGCACCCTATTTCATTTTAATTTTTCCCCTAATACAGAGCAAGAGTTAATAACAGGCAAGTTTCTTTATCTGTCATGCAGGTATCTTCTTAATATCTTTTATTCAGCTTTCCAAAGGATTACTCAGTCTGTCATTTCTTGGTTGGTGTCAGTTTTACTTTCCCAGTCAATCCCTCCTTGTGTTTTAGCATCAAATCTAGCAGGCCTTCCTCGTGTTTGTGTTCTCTCCCTCTGTGTCATCCACAGGGCTATGTCACTGCTGTGCTCCCCTCCCCAAACTAACCTGAGTAGCTAATTCCCTGTCGTTACTACTTTCTGGGGGACATTGCCCAGTATGTGTGAGGTCACGGGAAGCTTCATCTATGTAACTTTAATCAGTCCGCAATGTGACATCTTCATGTTTGTTTTTCTCTTCGGTTGTCACTGCAGGACAAATTTAACTCCCAATGCAGTCCAGATTGCACAGCATTCTCAAAATAAAAGACAACAACTTTTCTTCTTTTTAGCTTACCTGTCCTTCCAGAATAAACTCTGCCTATTCATGTGTGTGTGATGGGGCAAACCGTATGGTCCTCAAATCAGTACTTCTCCTAGATGCCATACAGTCCACTCTGTGCTCCTGTGGAGCCATGTACAGCAGTTGTAACCAATGTTGACCTGTACCAAGTGATGAGAGGAGCAGAAGATGGGGAAGAGTCACCTATTAATTATTAAGGATGGGAGGACAAGTGTCATAAGGCCACCAAATATATAGCAAATAGATTATGTGGCCTAACCCATTGTTAAGTTTGATCATTTGTCTCTCAGAACTGAGCCACCAATTGGCACTCTTCTTCCCACCCCAGGATGCTGCTTAGGCATCTTAGCAAGCACCCTGTATTCAATGTCTGAGGAAAAATAAAACAACTTCAATTTTTGCAAATTGCATCCAGAGCTAGTAAAGTGTATTGTTATGGAAAGAAAGGAGATCTTCAAATGTGTGATGCTTCCCATGCCACTTTACTCTGCTTTTAAAGGGAAGATGCAGCATGGCAGTCATGGAAAGGATGACTGGAACCCTGAATTAAATCAGCATTTTTCAAAATGGAAGTCTGAGTGACTGAAATATATTAGGAAACACACACCCTCTCCAGGAAAATACTCCCTTCTTCTTCCCCCAAGTGCTGTCCTTCTGGCAGCCATAGGAACTGTGTAATATTTACTTTGAGACAGTGAAGTTAGGAGAGTGCAGAGCCAAGACTGAGATCTCCAGAGACTGGATATGTTCTTTATGGAGCAGGGGAATACTGGAGATGGAAAGTGGTGGTGGAAGAGAAGGAGGGCTGGCTGCAGGGAAGGCAGAGTAAGAGTGCTGATGAGAAACCTTGAGGTTGCACACTGAGGCTGGGAAAATTGCAGATTGTCAACAAAATTTGAAAAGCCAGCAAATTCCACAGAAAGTCTGGGTGGTTTTCTGATGCTCACTGGTGAAAGCCACCTTTTTGTTGACTAAAAGGAAACTCAGAAGGGAGAGAGAAACAGCAGTGTAGGATGTATAGAATATAGCAACAGAGAATAGTTTTGTGACACTGTTTCATTTTCTTTAGAAGATTTTGTTCAGATTCGTTGTAGCTTGTTTTAAAACTTTGCTGAAGTTGGCAGGGATACAGTCTATCGCTTCAGGTGCTGCTTAGAAACTGTGAAGCCTGTTGCTTTCCCTTGTGTCCCTTCTGCTTAGTGCACAGTTCCAAGATGTCCAGTGCCTTGGCTTGCACGCTCAGTTTTTCTGAGGTAAGGGGCTTCATTGGGCCTTGTGATTTGGACCTCATGAGTCCATGCCTTAATGGTGATGGAATAGCAACAAGCTGTGAGGACAGGCCTCTGCTTGTCTTGAACCAGTGCTCTTAGTTCCTTTTGTCCTCAATTTTTTATTGTCTTCAGATAGTACAGGGATTAGGTAACTCTGGTGTTACAGTAGTAATCAACCTGGCCAAAATGTTGGGGAACCTGAGTCCTGTTCAAGTCAGTGAGATTGGTGTCACTGATGTGGCAAGTGTCAAGACTTCACTTTGGTGTACCTGAACTGTTTGGAGAGATCACATTGCTTGGCTGTATTGTCTGCTGAGTGCAGCATATTTACCACTTATTTATTTTACCTCTGTAAGCAGTACTTAAAATTCAAACCTTAAGTCAACTAAATCCACTGAAGTGGAGGTGAATATTTGTGAGAAACAAGTTTGTTCTCAAAGCGTAAGCACTTGTATTTTCCTTGCACTCTGTGTCAATGCTTCTGTAAAGTGAACATTGTGCTGAAGCATGCCTGTTTGAGAGCTCTGAAGCTGGAAATCTCTATCTGCAAGACAAATCAACAGGGAACTGCTGATGCAAAATCCTTGGCTGAACAGTTCAGCTCTGCACAGGGCTGAGAACTGCAGATAGCTTGAGCCAACTACAGCACAGATAGTAGTTCAGTCTGTAGCAGCACAGAGCAGCTCCATGTGAGAGAGATTTTTTACCTTGCTACTAATTAAAGGCAGCTATGTACATTGAACTTAAGTGAAGAATAAAATTAAAATATATTTTCTGATGAAAGTCCATTTGCTGTACTTCATAATGAGTACATCTCTGGCAAACTGCCCAGAAAGCTTCTCGTGGTTTAGACTGCACTTTGGACTGTGCTTAGGGAGTTGAGTGAAGAGGCTGTTTGCATTCCCTTGAGAGATGTTCAAGTAGGACTAACTTCCATTAGCTTTGTGATACTGTTTCAGAGCTCAGGGAGCCATATGAAACCCCACGTCATCCTTATTCAGCTTGGGCACCACCAGCTCCATGTTCTACCAGTGGTGATGGTGCCACGCCATTGGCACTGTGCAAAGCAACCAGATTGTGATGGATGAGACCAGGCCATGCCCTAGAAAATTAGAGAGAAAGGTTTCTACTGCATACTATCTGCAGATCAATTCCCACTAACTTTAATGAGGAGCTTGGCACAGATAAGAAGTTAGTGGCAACCAAGAATAACTGAGAAAACAACATCAAATATCTTTAATTCCTTCAGACCTGTGCTGGTGCTAAATACTGTATCTTTCAGCATAATGAAGGGCCAAAAAGTAGGTAATCCAAAGAAATTGATTCCACACCTTAATTCCTTCTCTTGATATTAACTGTGTTGCAGGTTAGGTTAAAGTGGGTCATCATGCTGAGAAATAGTCAGAACTTTCCCCCCGAGGAACAAAGGCATTTCTGAAGTATGGAATGAATTTATGATACTTTATGTGAATGTATTTTTCATATGGCCTTACTGGCTTTTATTTGCCTGTGGAAGTCCAAGTATTTCTGGGAAAAAAAAAAAAAAAGTGCATTTTCCTAATACCTTGTATTTTGGAGATGGAAACTCCAAAATTCATTTTTCCAAATGAAATAATCCTTAATTGTATTTGGTGAGTGACTGGAACTGGTAGATATTCATACATCTGAATATTTCCTGCTTTTCATAGGGTAATTCAGTCCTGACTTGAAGTAAGGGACATTTTATAAGGTACAATATTGAAAGACTGGTAATAACCTGAAAGATAGGATTACCTGGTATTGAATGTTCACATTTTACTCAATGGAAGCTCCTATTTATGCCAATAATGTTGGATATATTTGCTTCAGAATTTTTATTATTGATTATTGTTTTCATTCTGAGCCACTAGACAGATAATTCCAATGATCATCAGTATCTGAACACATCAGAAAACTGGATTAGACCAAGTTCCTGTTTCAAAGTGTTTCTGAAGGGTAGCCTTGCATGAGATGTTACTGACTCCTATTTCCTAGAGACCCCTTCTGAAGGCCTTGACCTAGCTGGAAAATGGGTAACTGAGGAAGCCAGTTATTTGGATGTGCTGGATTGGAACCAGGCCTGTTCATGGGAAGTTTGGGCTAGAGGGTTTGTAGATGGCCATAGCATTATAGCTTGTTTTGGGAACAGGGGAAAATGATTTTCTGTTTTATATTGACATCCCAGATAATACGTGTGTATTTTTTTTTTTGGTGATTGTTGCTCTTTGTTATTATGATAAGTAGTTTTTGCACTTTGTGAGTGTACTATTTCTACAAATATTCTGTCATACACCTGCAGAAGAAAGCAGCTCTGCTGCATATTGGGTGTCTTAGGTGTCTTCTTACACGTGAGAAACTGAAGTAATTATTTTCTTTAAAACCATAGGTAGCTGACCTCATTGCCACCACCACCATCCCACTGTCTCTGATTAGCCTTAGCTCTTGTTTTGCTTTCCAGAACTGGCTTCAGCTGCTCTTTGGGGACTTGGAAGTGTGAGGCTGATGTCTGTGCCACCCTCTGCAGCCCTACTGGTGGTTTGAGCACCAGACCTGTTGTGACATTTCGCTGACTTTTATGAAGGGTAGGAAGTAGGCTGCACAATAGTGTGGTGGATTAGATGTCTTTTTATCAAGCTTCTAAGTACTTGTGGTCAAGCTTGGGCAAAAAGGTACTGACAAGAGCCTAGGTAACGAAACAACAGCATAGAATTACATAGCATTACCTAATAAGGAGCAGTACTGAGGCGAAGAGTAGGTACCCTACTCTTCCGGACCCTGGCTTCCGGACTCTGAGTGCAGGTGTATGGGATTTATACACCATCTTTAATTGTGCTTTTATCTCAGATTCTGAAACTTCAGCAAGGGAATCCAGAGTTGAGGAACAGCTCTGTGCTGGAAGGACAGTCGAGATGAGTGAGAGATGAGAGATGTGCCCACAAATGTTTTCAGCTTTCTGGCAGGAGCATACTCCCTGTGTTTTCTTGTGTTGCACAGAGAGCAGAAAGGTTATGACTATTTTCCAGCTTGTGGGTTTAATGAAAGCTTTGAAAATCTGGTCATGTTTATCACCACTGTAAGCTGGATTTCAGACAGTTACTTTTTGTTTTGAAAAGCTGTTTATGTTGAAAAACCATTGTCACAGTGGCATGAACACATACTTCAGGTAGTTTGTGTTTCAAATGAAATCTGGACACAACTGCAGTGCTTAAAGGGTAGATCTGAAGGTAAGTTAAACCCAGTATTCCTTCACATCTCTTTCCTCTTCTTGACCTGCCATAGCTCTTGCAATGAAAAGAGAGATACAAGGATTACTGTACTTGGGCACAGCACAGAAGCAAATATTCTGATCTCATCACCATCTACACTTTGCAAATATATCCAGACCACTGCACTGACAAACTCTTATTTATCCATTTCCTAATTCCCCTTAGAAACCTGTTATGTGCCAAAGTTTATCTGGAATCTTCAATGCCTCATTTTAGGTCCAAACAGACATGAATTAGAGACATTAAGCTCTCCACTGCTCCTAGGCTTTTCATGCATCACAGCTGGAGTTTGTTTATATTGCAACTCAGTGCCAAAGGAGGCACACCCAAGCACAAACTGCACACAAAGTCTTTAATAAACAAAATGGGGTTAAGCTCATTCTTTATTTAAAAAAAAAAAAAGAAAAAAATAGGTGTGAGGGAAGTACTTTCAGTCTTGATTTTGTTCACTTTTTTTTTTAAAATTTCATGACGTTTTGGAGACAGAATCCTTATTTTTAGGAAGATGCAAGTTGACAAGACTACTCTTTTCTGTTGCTACTTAGTTTTGATCTACTCTTTTCTGTTGCTACTTAGTTTTGATCTGCAGCTGTCCCCCTACTCCTCTTTGCTACCTCTTTTCCAGTTCCTAGGCTGTTTTAAATTTATGCCCTTTCTGAAGGTTGTACTGAAAGTCTGTCTCTTGGTTCATCCCATTTTCTATGTCTTCGGTTGCTTATCCTTTTCCTTTAAGGCTTTTGAGGCAATGACATATGCATTTTAGGTGATGGATAATATCACTTCCATATTTATTACTCTACTCTTCTGGTTTTATTTGATGTGATATTTAACATACCCTTTAGAGTAACATTTTTTTTCCTGTTTGCTTACCCATCTCTCCTTCAGCTTTCTCAACATCTAGATTTACACTTGTCTTGTACTAATTTGCTGAAGTGTTTTCCTACAGCAGATGTAGATATTTTGATTTGGAAAGAGGTGTGGAGTGGTAGTTATCAATTACCTAGGAGCTCTGCTGGTGAGCCAGAGTCAGTATACTGTTCTGTCCCGATCTTCCATAAAATGACTCCTGATTGTTTCTTACTGCCTTCTCCAGCCTACAGCTTCTGAATGCTAATGGAGGTTTTCCCTCACTGTCAGGAAAGATTACAACAGGTTGCTGACTTGTGTCATTGGAAGCACTTGATACGGGGAAGGAACAAATACCTGCTTTTGTAGATTTCAAAAGCCCATATAAATCTTAGCTCAGCAGGGAAACTTGGCAGAAGTATGTGTTTTTTACTGTATTGAATATGGTTTTTTGCCACCAGCAGTGCTCTTGTCTTTAAAATACGAAGATCACATGACTCAGCTGAGACACATTCCATTCCACCTGGGAAGTCTTTTGTAGGTTCAGCAGTTGCTGTCGTAGAGGTGTCATGGTTTAGCGCAGTTGGGCACAAGGACCAGGCAGCCGCTTGCTCAAACTTCCCCCCTCACCATCTGTGGCAGGATGAGGAAGAGAAAAAGTCGAGGGCCTCATGGAGATCCTCAAGGACGTGGAGGCCTTGCTCACTGATTGTGGTGCCAGGCAAAACAGGACTACTGCACTTGGGGAAGAAAACAAAATTGAATCTGCCACCAAACAAAAACATAGTTAACAGAAAACAAAGTAGGATGATGAGGAAAAGTGCAAACAGCTCTTTAAGATCCCCTTTCTCCCACCCCTCGCCTCTTCCTGGGCTCAGACACTTGCTCCCCCTCCGCAGTGCCTAGGGCAGGGGATGGGAGTTGCAGTCAGTCCTTCACAGGTGCTTTCTGCTGCTCTTTTCTCCTCAGGGGAGGACTCATCGCATTACCCACTGCTCCAATGTGGGATGCCTTCCATACCAGACAGCCCTTAATGAACCTCTTAGCCATGGGTCCATCCCAAGGGCTACAGCTCCTCATTGCCTCCCGTGTGGGTCTCCTCTCTGGCCAGCCCTCGGCGCAGACTGTCCTGCTCCATGGCTGCCTCCCAGCACAGCCTCAGCCCCTCTGGGCAGAGCCATCCACTTTGCTCTAGGGTCCTCCCAGAGCTGCAGGCAGGTTTCAATTCCACCATTGCCCTCTGTGGGTCACAGGCAGATAGCCGCCATCTCACCACAGGGTGCAAGCAGGGTCTCTGCACTGGCACACCTCCTCCCCTGCTGATTTTGGGGTCCACGTGGTCACTTCTCCTTTGTCCCACTCCTGCTATGTCCTCTTCCCACTACAGATTTCCCTTCTTAAATAGTGATGAAAGGGGCACTAGGTTGACTGGGCCTGGGCCAGAGGTGGACCTGACTCAGAGCTGGAGGAATTTTCCAGAACTCCTTACAGGGGCCACAACTTCAGCCCTTTCTCCCCATTACCAAAAAACATCTCCCCACAAACCTGATACAAGCGGTATGCAGAGTATGGTGATGACGGCAGTTGCCCAGAAAATGCTGTGTATCTGCTTTGTCTGGTCTTCAAAGCCCAGCTATGTAGAGATCTTTGCTCCTCTGGGCCCAGCTTTGAAGCTGAGTTTTGCCAGCTGTGCCTTCCTGATCTTTTGGGACTGATGTGAAGTGCTGGACAGACCTGTGCTGCAAAACCCTTGGTGTTTTACAGAGCTTTTAGCTGGGGGCTAATGGCAGTCTTGGCTTCCTGGCAGTGTGTGTGAAGGGACCTGGCTGTGGAAGGGGTGTCCAGGATCAACAGCCCCAGCAGCTATGCTCCATGTCCCAGGAGGTGATGAAGCCCTTGTTGATTGATCTGTCAGAGGTCTCTGCTCAACAGGCAATTTGAAGCAACCTGGGGCAGTGTTTTTTAGAGTGCCCAGTTGCAAGCCTGGATCTTTAGCAGAGAAGCTAAACAACTCTGAAGGAAAGACCTTCCAAGGGGATATCCTTTGGCTTTGTGTCAGGTTACTTACCCTGACATTGACAAACGATGCTAGCTTTACCATCACTAGAAGCACGCAGGTGGTTGAGGTGTGTACTTGATCTGGGCTAAGTATGTCCTGTTACCTTACTGCTTTACCTGAGCTAGCTCCAACAGTGCCAGTCTGGCTTGGTTACGCTCCTACCCCACCTCAAATTGCAGTGTGGTTTTATGTCTAATCCAGGAGGTATTTTACCTGACTACTTGATCTTAATTGTTCCAGATACATCCACGTATTTGGACAGAGAGGGCTGGTGTGTGAAACCATTGCACGTTGTGGTGGGCATTTCTGGTGCCTTGACTTTGAGCAGACTGACTGGTGAAGTGCTTCTTTTCAGTTTCTGTGCACTCAAAAGGTTGACAGTTTACTTTCTGACACAGTGTAATGATTTGTGTACTAACGGTCAAAACCAGTTAAGTTGCTGTAAAAGGGCAGGGAGGCAGCTCTCACTTTTCTGCATGCCTATGGGGTTTTGTGTTAACTAGATGTTTGTTTTGAGGAATAGTTTAAAAACAAACAAAGACAGAGTCAAGGCAATGTTAGGATAGCAAAATCTGAGATCCATAGGAAAAATGAGGCTGGATGTTGCACACACACAGGACCAGCTATGCAGATCAGCAGCATCTATGTTCTGTCTAAACAGAGAAATCATCAGTGACATCCCTGTGCAGTCTATTCCCCTGCCTGGGTAATGTGCATACTTTGAATTCATGAGTGGATACGTGCATCTTAGTGACTCCAGTGTCACCTTTTGGTTTTTGTGATTGCCACAGAGAAGGGAACTAGATGTGAGCGATACCGTGCCTTGGGCAGTGCCTCATTCTTGTAGCTCTATCCTGAGATCCCTAGGGACAGGTGCTGATGCTGCACATGGGTGGCCTGGCTGTGATGGCATTCACATCATACCCCATACAGAGTTAGCTCTCAGCACTGCAAAGAGTAGATTGAATCTCCCCTGGCCAGATCCCATAATTTTAGATGTTTACTGCTTTCTGAACTTAATTTTGAGGGATTGTTAACTCAGTAATGGTGAACCTCACAGCCGATCATAAAGCTGAAGTTCTGGAGGCAGATAGACAACACATGCAAACTTGTTCCTTGTCAGCATCATAACAATAATGAGGTTACAATGTCAGCAGTGTTAATTGAAATTACAACAAAGCCAGATATATGCAAGACAATGCAATATAATCTACAGCCAATTAAACTTCATTGTGAACTGACCATGAATTTAGCTGCAAATGATGGCAAGGCTGCAAACTATGTGACAGTGAGATTAGTTTGTTTGTGTTAGTACCTCTCTGTGTTTATCAGGCTGGAAGGAATGGACCAGTTTTGTCTGGAAAAACAGGCAGTGCTTTACTAAATTTGGCTTCAGTTCTTGATTTGTACTTCTTGAATGAGACTCACCATTTTTTCAGACAGTGGAAAAATATGTGTAGTCTTCTTGGCAATTTCTCACAGTACTTGCTGCCCAATTTTTACATGGTAGACTTTATATTCAGAATAATCACCATCCCCATGTTGTGCTGGTCACACAGGAAAATAAAAAGGAAGATAGCCTACAACCTTTACATGAGATCTATCTCATATAATGCTTGAGATTTAAAATATACTGCTTAGGTGAGATGCTGAGTTTCTGACAGTTCTTGCTCTTTCCTATGTATGTGTATATGTATACAAAAATTGTCTCCTTTCTGGTCCAGGTACTATTTCAGTTACCTGAAATAGCACTCTAGGACAGACCTGACAGATCTATCTCATATAATGCTTGAGATTTAAAATATACTGCTTAGGTGAGATGCTGAGTTTCTGACAGTTCTTGCTCTTTCCTATGTATGTGTATATGTATACAAAAATTGTCTCCTTTCTGGTCCAGGTACTATTTCAGTTACCTGAAATAGCACTCTAGGACAGACCTGTCTAAATGATCCTGCAAATGCGTAATCATACTTCTGTCTTGATCCTGCTAACGATTCATAAAGATTCAAACCTTTTAAAATGGAGGATGACAGCTGTGACTCATGGCCCTTGTATCTTGCTATTTACCTTGATGAGGAGAGTTTTGTGACTCGTTTCAGTACAGGCTGAGTTGCCAGATGTGCAACTGCTGTACCTCTGAGAGCAAGCCTTTTCCTCCTCTACATAGGTTCCTATGCACATTGTTCCTTTGCAAAGTCTCTCAGCGTTTGGGTGACTCAATGAAAATAGCAATGAGGTACTGAGCTCGCACAACAGTTAGTGCCATAAAGACTGAACTCCTGTCTGTTGATGTTCTGCCTCATGGGTTATTGCTAGGAAAGAGCTCCCTTGATAAAACTCCAGGAGGTGGTGAAACTATTACTTCTCAAAAATACATGAGAGGCAGCTGCTCATCAATATATTTGTTTAGACTGCAATACTTGTCATTTCTCCAGAGTATTGACACATCACAGTGAACACAATGAGAGCAAACTGGTCTTTCCTAAGATATGCCATCAAAAGAACAACTTGTCCTTAGATGAGCACCTCTTAGATGGTAGGTCAGCCTCATGCTTAGTCATATGAGAGGTGAGAGAGAGCTCTTCTTTGTGTTGACATCAACCAATAGTTACGGCAAAACTGAATGTGTTATGGAGAAGCAGCTTTGGTGCTAGGCAGTTGTTCAAGCTGAATGGTCATTACAACTGTCTAATGCTGTTTTCCTTCTTTGAAATCCTTCAGTTCTTTATTTTCCCCCTCCTTCCAGAAAAGTGTTTGATCTGAACTCAAGCTTCTTCTCATTACAGACTTCCAGGCCTCTGTCACTTTGCTTATGAATCAAACTCCATCACAAATATCTGCAGTCCTACTGCTGTGGTGATAGCACTCTTGGCATGTTATAGCAGCAGCACATACAGTATATCTCAGAATATCTCACGTTGTATCACTCAAATGTATTTTGTGTCCTATCCGGTACACAGTATCTATGTTGTTTTAAAAGATATATTGAAGCACCCATCTCTTTTTTTAGATAACAGCCCTGTTATCTTCCTGGGTTTTCTAGTCATCCCTAACGTTTCCAGAGCTGATACATCCCATTTGTAACAGAGTGAGCAGAATGTGTATACTTCAAAAAGTGAACACTTGATTTATACAGTGACAGTGAAAGAGCCACTCTCTCCTGGAATAATTGTGTAGAGCAAAAGTAAATTAATGTTTGGAATTAAACCTGCCCAAGACTGAAGGAGGTTTAAGCTTGTTTGGGGAGAAGATGAGTTGCACATCTTATAGTTCCTGTTCTGCTGCGAGTTATGGGGATTGGGCAGAAGTGATGACAGGACCTCAGCTCTTAGAAGGGAAGATGAGGAGGTCGTACTGGTCTTTCCTGACTCTTCCCCATCTTATAATAACCCAGGGATTTCTTCTGCTTAGAGTCTGTGTTTTCTCTGCAGCCGAGAAAGTCTCCTGGCTGTCAGTCCCCGCTCTTCTAAGCCCAACACAGCCCTCTGCTGTGTGAGTGAGAAGTCTTACAGCCTGACCTCAACCCATCTACTTGAGCCCGTTTTTCAGACACAGCTTATACTGGTGTTGCACTTCTACTGTCCTTTTTTACCTCATACTTGGTATATTGTTTGCATATTAGTTTAATGCTGCCAAATGTTTTTCTTGGCTTGAAAAAAGAAGCAAAACCATCAGTTCTTTCAAAAATTTCTCAAACGATCACTCTTCCTCCTTCAACTCACCAAGCACCTCCACAAAGGAGACCTTCAGTCCAGTCTTGTGTAAAGGACATCTCTTATGTGGGGGCTGTTTTTGCACAAGTATCCAAATACCTGAGGTGAAGGAGATGGAGATGCAAACGAGAGGGACGTTCCCCACCTTTTATTCCTGGGCATTTTCTGCAACAGTCCATTTCCCGTGTCTCATAGTGCTGTATTTTTTTTTTTTATCTGGTGGAAAAAGAAAAAAGGACAATGTGTGGAAAAATTAATAGGATAGAAAGGCTTTAAGTCATTTGAAAAGTGAGTGGAAGAATGCCTCCTGCCCATGTTCTGCTTTTGCATCCTTGTATCACAGAGATTAGAAATCTGCAGAAAAGCAGGGGGTGGACTAAATGACCTGCAAAGGGCCCCTGTCAACCTCAGCATCTCTTTGATTAAGAGGCATCATGCCAAAATTGAATTAAGGCAGTAGAGGGGAGAAAATCTCACATGTACACACAAGACTGTGGGAGGAGGAGGAAGTGCAAAAACAAAAAAAGGAGTGAAAATTCTTATTTTTGTTTGTAGTTTACAATGATGTTATCAAACAAAACAATGTAAACTCCTTGCAGAAATGAGCACAGAATGGGAGACTCTGTTGTTAGAGAGAAATGAAGGGCTGGTTTCCAGCAAGGGACATATATAATAGCGCTTTCCTCTTTCCTGAACAGCACACAACTGTGCTTTCTTCCTAGTGCCTGTTTGAGGTGTACTGAACTCTTCTGTAATTCACTTCAACTCTAACGTCTTTGAAAGGTCACATCAACAGCAGGCAGTTGTATGGAACTGGCAGTTTTTGCATAGGATCAGCAGGGTATTTCAGGCTGGGCTGAAAAAGCATTTGTAGGAATCTGCTTACAAGTTTCTGTGGAGTTTGTTCCTGTCACTCCAGTGCTAGTAATTTTACTTTCACAAGCATTGCAATGAAAAAAAAAAAGAATGTAGTGGTTTATTTTTTTAAAAAACCCAAAACCTGACACACACCAAACCCCTCTAAAAAACAGGGGATATGAAAACATCAAATTGTTTACTTCCTGGGTAGTAAGTATAAGGAACTATTTACTTGTACTTTACACATCATGGGCTTTTTGGTTTGGTTTTGTTGGGTTTTGGTGTGGTTTTTTTTTTCATAAAAGGCTTTAATAGCATGCAGTGTCTTCTCCTTGACAGTGTGGTCTGAACACCAGTCTACAGACTGCATGGGGTCCATCCACGCTTCTGCCTCCTCTTTTACTCAAACACTGCCCAGAAAACCAGACTCCTCTTCTTGCACAAGTCCAGGCTAGAGCTTGATCTGACATCTCTCTCAATATAGGTGGACAGGAGGTAGGTGTTTCCAGGCCATCTGCACACCTCCTGTTGCTGCTTTTCCTGATGATGGAGTCAATGCTGCAGCATCTCAGCAGGCACCATGAAGGCTGTGTCCAAGGAAGGGAGAAGATGTGGTGTTTATGTGGTGCCTGTGGCTGTAGGTGTGTGAGTCACATGTGATGTGTGTCTGAGGAAGGAGTTGTGATTATAAGACCTTTGCAAGGAGAGCTTGGAGACAGCTCTGCAGCGAGAAGAACCCAGCAGAGGCAGCTTCTTAACTACTCTAGCAGTGTAGCAGAGGTCTCAGGCTAGAAAAAACGGGGTAACTACAGAGCTGAAAAGACAGTGAAAGCTAAGCTGCCAAATTTAGGGTTCCCTGGGATCAGGTAATTAGCACGAACTCACGATCAGTGTTACGTTCTGCAGGCAGATGATGGATTTAAGTCCTGCTATGCACTTAATTTCCTTTTCTTTCCAGCCTGACAGCTGCTTATGCCTCATGTTGCCTGCAAGAGCTGGAAGAACTCTGTAAGGCTTTCAGGCCTGCTCACTGGTCTCAGTGGCCGTGTACGCTAGATGCTAATATGAAAGAATGATTCATAAATAGACTTTGCTGATGCTTGAGCTCATGAGTTAATATTAAGTCCAGACAAAGATGGGCCTAAATTCAGCTTGGGCTCTCAAGTCCTTCGAGATTCAGATGAAGTTTGAATTTGGGCCTGAATCCTAGTGATGTGGTCTCTGCTTTAGTGGGCAGAGATCCTAATTCTGAGTCTCTCAGAACATTAATTTCCTTTCATGTGCCTGGTGCATGGCAATCAGACTGTCACTGGATCAGTTTGTTTAACAGTCACTCAAGGTATCTGGTAACAGGTACTTTGATCAAGAGGCAAGAAGTTCTGCAATGGATTGACTGTCTGAGGCCCTTTTTTGATCTTTGTTTTAAAATTTTGAGTGTGGAGACCACATAGCTTTCCCACATGATTTTTACTGCACAGCCCTTGCTGCTCACCATTTTGTCTATTGGATTCAGCAGGACATTGAAGGGACTGTGGCTCTGCTTGCTAAGCAGTCCATCTCCAGGACATGCTTTGCTTATTCTGTGCCTAAATTATTTCTGCAGCCTGCTGTTAAACATCTAGCATCAGTTTGATTCAGTAATGATACAGATAAAAAGTCTGAAAGGGAGTTTGGAGAGAGTGAATCTCATATGTTTCTGAGATCTGCTTTTATAACAGATCTCTGTTCTGCTCCTGACTGTCAGTATCTTTGTTTGTTATGTGGAGTAAGTCTGTCTTTGCATAACCCCTGGGGCTCTTGTCCAGATAATCAGACAGGATTGTCTCCTGCATAACAAGAAAGTAATGTTTTATTTAGTTGCCCTACCACAAATTCATTTTATTATAATGATGATAGGAAATGTCCCAATTCTCTAAAATTAAAGGAAAGGAGCGGTTTTGGAGTATATTAGACTGGTTCCAACAGATATAATTTTTACTGCTTTTGCCTCCCAGAATTGCAATTCAGCCTCATGCACATTGGTTGAAGTGGGACAACTTCTTACATAAACAGTGGGCTAAGAGCTGAACAACTTCTGTGAAGATGTAGTAAGAAAGAAAAACACAAACCACTGATATTAACTCTCTGAATAACCTTATCCTAAGATCTGAATGACTTATGTTGCTGCTGTATTATTTTACTCAGCCAAGACTCACTTTTAATGCTTTGATTAGAGAGTATATTGTCAGAAATTCTACTTACTATTAATAAATACATGAAAAGAAATGGGTTTCAACAGAAA
Organism: Colius striatus; assembly: GCF_028858725.1. Lineage (NCBI taxonomy): Eukaryota > Metazoa > Chordata > Aves > Coliiformes > Coliidae > Colius > Colius striatus. Next base: position 19,163,718 of record NC_084764.1, on the reverse strand, counting down.
AGAGATTAAGCCAAATTTCATGAGAAATGCTATTAGCTCCTGTCAACAACTGCTGGCTGCTCATGCAAGATAATAGATACCCTCCCTGGATTGTTTTTAACTTGCTTTGGATGTATATTTTGTGAAATAAGATGGAATTTCAGCTTGTGGCTGTAGGACATTATCTTGGTCTTTTTCAGTTTCTGTTTTCAGCTCCTGTTTGTGTCAGTTATAATCATTTCTGTTGCCTTTATTAGGAGAAGGATCAGACCCCTGGTTAAAACCAGACGTGTGTTCCTGAATACCTGCTTGCAGCTGGAGTGGAATCTAGCAGTGGTTTTGACAAGAAAAACCATTATTCATCATGCCTCATTTAGCAGGCATCAAATGTTACATTTTCCCTCTGCCAGCTATTCACTCTCCCGCCCCTTCTCATCAGTCAAGTACAATTAGTATCACCTTAACTGACTGTTCACTTTGATTATCCAGTCTGGTACTATTTACTAGTTTTGTTTCTTGACATTAGCAAACCATGAGTAATGATTTATAATCCAGTTAAAGTGATACTGCTGGCATGTTCATATACCTGCGTTTCTTTTCTCTTTTGTACCCCAAATACCTTCCAGACTAACTGCTTTGACTCCCTACCAGCCTTAGTATTCCTGCCATCAGTTTTTCTGTACAACCTCTTACAGACTGCTTTTCAGAGAAAATCCTGGTGGTTTGGGTTTTTTTTTTTTGCAATTGCTTTGTCCTTGTTGCTGGCATACCTTCCTTGGAAGCTTATGAAGTGGTCTGTGACCTCTAAAATAACATCTTTGACATTTAGTCAACATCTTGTGCTATCTGAGTTCAACAGAGTCCTTCAGCTGGTATTCCCGACTGCTCAGAAGCACCAAGGAAGAAGAACTGTCAGTCTGGAGTAGATGGTTGCTGAGATTAAATTATACAATTTGCTCGACCACCTGCTGGTAGCTGTTGCTCCACTTCTTCAAACACACATTTCTGCTATTTGGAGCCTGAATGCTGCAAAGGCTCCTGAGGTATTTGTGTAGCCATTCAGCATGAATCCACTCCAAGAGGTCATTGCCATGATCAAAGAAATCAGACATGGGAAAGGTCTGAAGGAGCCCAGGTGAGTTTATGTTCTTCGCTCTGTTGCTGGAGAAGGATGTGCTGCCTTGCTCTCTGTCCCATTGAGTTTTCAATGTCCTGCAACCCCCTCCTTTCTGTGAGTAACCTGGGTTTTAGAAGCAATGATTCTTGCTATAAAATCTAAACAGTCAAAAGATGTACCCAAAGCTTTTATTGCAAATTTAGGAAGAGCACTGCACTATCTCTGTTTCAATTAAGATGTTGGGGCAAAAACCTCTCCTGAGTCATTAGTCATTCTACCCTACTGGAAGGAGTTTGTGTAGCTGTCATACTGTCAGGTGGTCAGGAGCATTGTAGCTGTGTGTTGATTTCTTTGGCTGATACCTTCTTAATCTGGAATGCACTTTGTCTTCTGCCAGCTTGCTTGCCATGGACTCACGGGGTTTGGTTTTCCACTGTAGTGCTGCTGGGAGCCCAGCAGGTAGGAGTCACAGAATCCCAGAGTCCCAGAATGGTAGGGAGTTGGAGGGGACCTCTAGAGATCATCTAGTCCAATCCCCCTGCAGATCCACCGACATCAAGTCACACAAGAAGGCACCCAAGCAGGTTTTGAGTCCTTCACGGGTGGTGTCCACTAGGTCCCATCTGTCTCCCAGAGTTTTTATGAGAGATTGAAGTGGCAGAAGTCCCCTCACTCCATTGTGCTGTTTTTGTGGTGTTTAAAAAAATAAATTATTTATTATTACTTTTAAATTCCATTAATTTGCTCTATCAGGTGTTTTCTTGTAGATGAATATTCTGTTGTATTCATCATAGGTTGGTGTGGCAATACCTTGCTGTCAGAGAAAGGAAGGTGTTCTAGAAAGTTAAAGAGCAAGCTGTCCTCCTGTGTCTGGTTTAAACACAGTTAAACTCTTATCTCTACAATCCATTTGGAGAACAGCTTGCACCATATGAATATTCGATCATTCCCTAATCAAAGTTTTTCAAACTTTCCTGGGATGTTTTAAAAGACAAATTATTTTGTGGAGATGTATCTATTTCCTCAGCTCATCTAACCTTTTGATGGCTACCAAAATTCTTATGACAGTAGGCTATTACTTATGTGGGGAAGTAATATTTAGAAAGGCTTTAATGATCTTATAGTTGGCTTTAAACACAATAATTAATATTAATGAATTCTTACAAGCAAACATTTAAGTATGTGTTAGAAGATTAATTTGTTCCTTCTTTTCTTTTGAGTTGAGGCTGTAAGGATGTAGCTGAAGTTTCTTTTTATTTTCTGGCCCAAGGAATATTTATATATTCCTTGAAAAATAGAACAGCTTCAATGTGGTGGTATTGACAGCATCCTGACCCTAAATGCTGCACACCTGTGATGTAAGACATGTAAGTTTCAACTTGTGAGGGATGTGGTGGAAGCTGCACCAAAATCTCTTGTCCTGTAGGTAAGGATGGTGATCACAGGGGTCCATCAGAAGGGCTTGAGTAGCTACTTAACTCAGGAGAGAGATCAAATTTGCACATCCGGACTAGAGAGGAGTGATCCTTACAGCAGGTCTCTGCTGCATATTTAACACATACAATTTGCTTTTGCATTTCCCATTGGTCACCTCAAGACTTCTGCTTGCAGGTTTGTATGTGCCCTGAGTGTCATGTTTTAACCCCAGCCAACAGCTTAGCACCACACAGCTGCTTGCTCACTCCCTGACTTCTCCCTCCTTGGGGAGGAAAATGGTAAAAAGAAAAAAAGTCATAGGTTGAGATAAGAACAGTGTAATAACTAAACTAAAATAGAGTAAGAATAAAAGATAATAATTATTTTAATGAAAAGTAATATAACAAAAAGAAAAAAAAGCCATGAAAAAACAAGTGATGCCCAATGCAGTTGCTCACCACTCACTGACTGATGCTTGAACAGCGATCCACCAATTCCCCCAGTTTAATGTTCTAGGCATGATATTCTATGGTATGGAATAGCCCTGTGACTAATTGTGGTCAGCTGTCCTGGCCATATTCCCTCCCAGCTCCTTGTGTACGCCCAGCCCTCTCGCTGTCAGGGCAGAGTGAGAAGCAGAAAAGGCCTTGACACTGTACAAGACCTGCTTGGCAATAGCCAAAACATCCCTGTGTTATCGATGCTGTTTTTCAACTCAAATCCAAAATGCAGCTCTGTTCCAGCTGCTAGGCAGAAGATTAACTCTATGCCAGCCAAAACCAAGATGTGTGAGCAAGGCAGAAGCCCCGAGGCTGTGGAAGAGCACTGCTCTGCTTGAGCTGCAGCACCTGGGTTCAGGGCTCCCTTGTGTACACCCAATGGGACATTTAGTGAAAGCACTGCTTGAGCCGACATAAAACACAGGGGAGGCTGGTGACTGCCTGTACAGTATGTGTGGTCTGGGGTAACTTGTGAGCTCATGCCTCTGTTGAGTTTGTCGTCAGACATGTAGAACAACTGCAGAATTACTGGAGAGGTGATGAGTTCTGCAGGGTGCTATTAATGCTTTCTGACTTAGACAGGCATTCCTGGTTACATGGTAGCACTGGCCCATCATCCATGCCGCAATTGCTTGTGCCCAGGCCAGCAGAAGCTGGGCACCTGATTTAGGGCTCTCAGTTCTGCAAACTGGCAAAGTACCTAGGGATGCTGTGAAACTAAGTACTGTATTGCCCGGATTTTTTGGTGAGTCTAGTTTGGAGACTCTTATCATTTGTATATTTTAATTACATGAGTTCCCAGAGGCCAGAGGGAGGATCAGAGTCTCGCTGTGTTAGATGCTACACAGACATGTAGAAAGAGACTTGCCCTGCAGGTCTTTCAGTCTATGTACAAGAAGATTAAAGATTAGAGAAACAGAAATATCATGCAAGTACAATAATCAGATGATAAGTGGTAAATGTTGCATTAGTTCCACATTAGATTTCCCACCTTGTTTTCTTGTTAGATTCCTTTACTCTTACTGTCAAAGATAAGAGGTAAAGAAAGAACTGATACCTTCCACCACTGTGAATATGTCACCTATGGCAAAAGAGCAACTAGCATTTTGTTTGTCCCTGGATATTATATATATTTTTTTTCTTTTACATTTATACTTACTAGAAGTATTAGCATTAAGAATAGTCTTTTTCACAACTGTAGTGCCCAATCTGACAGATAGAAGCTCTGTTGGAAAGATGCTCTATAAGCAGAGGAATGAATCAATTTCTGGTTGGTCCAGCAGTCTTTTTTCTCCTACTTACAAGAAAATGAAGATACTTTTTAGGAGAAAAAAAGTTCAGTGATTAAAGTAAATATTATCTCCTTGAGCCCCAGCCCTCATGAGGGACAACAGAATTTTGTTGTCAGGATAGGATTTCATTTTCCAATTTCATAGCTGTGTAATGCTTTCTATGCATAGACGACTCAATATGCTTCTCTGAAGATTTTGCTTCACTTAAGCAAAGTACAGCAGGCAGCTAGCAATACTTAAGCCAGGTATGAAAGAGAGTAAATTTTCTTCCTAAGTTCTGCTCTCTGACACTGCCTATAGCTCCAATAGGTTTCATTATTTGGTACACCTGTGAATTCAGTGAAGTGCAGTACATAAAATGGGAGCTTTCATGTAAGTTATATCAGCATCTGGCACTTGCCATAAGAAGATATGGGAAGAAAGAGAGAAATCACAGTGCCATTGAAATCAATGATAACACTGCACTCCAGTAAGGACAGGATTTCAGGCCACCTGTACTGGTGAGAGCATGTCCTCAGCTTCTCTTAAATTATTCCATCTACAGAATTTTTCTCTTATGTCCTATGTGAGGACAATCTTAAGCATAGTTTTAGTTTATTACCACTCAGTGTAGTCTTTGGCACTAAATCTAACAACCAATTTAATTAGCGATGAGGTCCTCAAAACTCCAAAGAAGAACAGAGCACCTTTTTTGAAAAAAGCTGATATGGGTGATACAGATCTGTTTTGCCAGACAAGTTTCACACAGGCTCATCAGCATCAGAACCACCACTTTAACCTTTTGCTTTTTTAAACACTTGTAAACACCCCCACATTATTTTCATCTCTTTCTCTTGTCACAGTCCCATTCTCCCGTTCCTCAGCTAGATTTTTCCCATCTGACTGTCATGAAGTTACATGTGTAAAATGATTTAAAGGCTCGTTCCTCAGCAGAGTCTGGCTTTAGGGAACACTCGGGTTAGTTAGGGAAATGCGTTTCTGCTCTCTGCTTTTCATAGCTGACACTAGATGGTGCCACGGTACTGAGCTTTGCTTCAGAAAACACCAATTTTAGCCTGCCTTTCTCTCAACGCGTGGGAAATAGCGGAGCTTCTCTATCCACATTGGAAACCTGGGTACAGTAAAAGATATTTTTCTTACCCTAAACCTGAGCTTTTGTCAGTCAGTGCACGGCTGGTTCCAAATCCAAACATAATTCCAGCCCAATCTGTTTGTTTCCTTTTCTTTTACAAATAGTGCTGTTCCTGTATTTCTTTGGTCCACGAGGAGTGTGTGACACTCATTGGAGACCTGAGGTTACTAGTAATTACAAGATCCCATCTATCTTTTTAATGTTTTACTGTAATTCCCAATCTCTCTCCCTCCTCCTTACACACTCCCATTTCTTTAACTCGCTTCTTCAAATGCTGTTTTAGAGTACAATGAAAAAAAACCCAACAGACCTGTTTAAAGCAATTTGATGTATTTTTCGACAATAAAAATATAAATAAAAAAATGGAATGGATATGGTCAAAAGAACAAACCCCTCAATATTGTCTACCACAAAAGAGAGTAGAGGCAGCCTTTTCAGCACTGTGCAGGGGCTGTGCACACAGGCTTTTCAAACATCTCCCATTTTGCTGCCTAAGTAATTGAGTTTGGTCTTGAAAGACTTTTGCATTTCTCTTCCTGGGCTTGCCTGGAGCCAATTCTGCCGACTGCAGGATTGAGGGCAGAGGGCTTTAATTGGACCCAGCCTGTTCTTTGCCTTCCCCCATTCAGTTTCTACTGGTTTGAAATCCTGGGCTTCGCTCCTACAGCGAGATTCTGCTGTAGGAGAAATGCTGGTTTGTGTTGGGCTCAGACAACGGGAGCACAGAGGCTTTCCTGGTGCAGCTGGATGCAGCCCTGCATCCAGCTGCTGAAGGAGATGGGGAGATGAAGGGCTTCTGTGGTGCTGTTGTGGGCCTTGCGCTGAGAGGATGGCTGAACTTATCCTCATTGACGGCTGGCTCCTGGTCTGGCTGTGGGGATGTGAGCATGGGACAGCCCTGTCTCCTTCTCCAGGAGACACCTGGAAATAGGCAGCGGGAACCTGTGGGGTAAGCAAAGAGGCAGGTGCAGAGGAGAGCTTATCACCTGGGTGGGTAAGGGCTGTCTGAGGTCTGTCAGGATCTCTACAGTCTGTATCTCATTAGATTTCCTGCAGTTGCGGAAGGAGTAAAGGATGATGTTGCAGAACGAAGACAGAAAGACCATTCTCTGATCCCATTAAATCTGAGTTTGTGCCTTGAAGAAGGGAGAGAAAAAACTCTTGCATAAGCATCTAAACCTGTGGATGAACAAGCCTGATCTTCAGCTATCCCCACTTGGGTTTCTTCAAGGTTTTCGTGTGTGCAATCTAAACTTGGCTATGCAGAATGAGATATGGGTCTCAGGTAAAGAGTTTGGAGGGCTTGAATCTGTCTCTACTGCAGATCTAGGAGAAATGTGAAATCTCAGATGGAGATCTGAGGGTCTCTGGGCCAGATTCATTCCTCCAAATTAACTTCCTTGATCTTTCTTCAAATTGTTACTTCCATTTAGGGTGAAACTTTGTCAGAAATAATGTGTCAGTTGCTGGAGTTACATCAAAAGTCTAAAATATCAATCAAAATGAGAGTATTTTCTCAGTACTACTAACTGAGGTTTCACACACTGTCAGTTAAAATAGATGAAAAAAATGCCACTGAAATGATCTCAGTGCAAAAGTTTGGTAAAATGTTTTGCAATATGACCATTATATCAAGGAGGAGTAAAAAGATTGGGGCATTTTCTGTGACAGAGGCTGCATGTGAGCTTGAGGTGCCCTCAGAATTACCCAGGCAAAAATCAGCTGAACTGTGTATTTCAAAACCTGAGACAGGAGAAAAAGCAGCACATATTAGTCTCTCATCTGTAGGAAAACAGTTAAAATGACAACAAAGACAAGAAAACCTACATTTCAATTTCAATACATCTGTTTGAATTACGGCTATTTGGTACTTTTGAGAATAAATTGCATTTGAAATGGAATCTTTCTAATGACTTATCTTTCAGGCAGGTATTGTGCACACCTTTTTAATGCATTTTACATGTTTGGAGGGGGGAAGAAAAAAGATGAATTATGAAGAAGTTAAGAGGAAAATAATTTCAGGAGGTAATGGATGAGCTCTGTCTGGAAGATTAATCAAGGCAGTTGCAAGAGAGTGCCAAAAGCATAACTGAAGTAGAACTAAATATCTGATTGTAATTAAAACTTTAGCCTTCTAATGGCTCCATGAAAGATATTTTAATAAACGTGAAATGCACTTTCTAAATGGCACGCTAACTTTTAATGACTTGAGTGTTTTGTTTGATTAGTAACCTGGACTGTTAAATTAAAGCCAACTGCAAATGCATGATAAAATATTGATGGTTTCAGGCAAATGAATTGGGGGAGTTATGCTTGACAGATTTTTGGTATCATTAAGGATTTTAACTGGTGGAAAATATATATTGCTGGTGCTTAAAGATAGTTAAAGAGGATCTCGTCATTTATATGCCCTAGTTTTAATTTTACAGTAATAATGGGAAAAAAATCTGAATTATTCACAGATGGCTGGTCAAGAGAGGTCACTTAATTTAAAAAGTGTTATTTTAATTACACCTGTTTCTCATTTCCAGCACAGAAAATTAAATATTTGGTGGTATTTGGTTATTTCTTTTCTTAGAATGCCTGGAGCTTTCTTGAGGCTTCTGTGTGTTTTGTATGTGTGTTAAAGAAGGAAGAGTGACATGGTAGAAAGAGTTTTATTGTTTCCAGTATAAGCAGCTTTATTGGAAGTTAATTAAATAAAAAAAACATAATGGTGTCTGCAGGTTCAGAAATAACACATGGGATTTCCAAAGGAAATGGGGATGGTCCCAGAACCCGGCCTCTTTTTAAGACAAGTTTATTATCAAATTTCAGCAGCCTTTCTGATGTCTTCACATGACTGAGAAAGAGAGTTGATGGACTGTTGATGGTAAAAGTTTATCTGGCTCCTGTTGCTTCGCACCAGCTTGGAACCAGTTCTTACACCTAAGATGTGCTCCGTTTGTTTTATTATGCCTTAGACTTTACATAGACCCTTCTCAAGAATAGAGCACTACTTCAGAGCATTTATAGTAGATGAGATTTCAATGGAGAGGAAGGGAATACAGTATCTTTTGTACGCAGGTGCTGGAGTGAAAGTTGGAGTGAAATCATACTTTTACTGAACTCAAAAGTGTCTTATCAGTGATTCTTGTTGGAGTAGGTGTTTCCTAGACATACTGCACCACCATTACATCTTTGTCTCAGGCAGCTGCTGGCCACGCTTCCCAGCTGCTGGCTGCTCCAGAGCCCCCAGGAACCCATCTTCTCCTTGCAGGCTCTACAGCAGCACCCCTTCCTCATTTTCTATCTCCAATTTTCATCCTAGATGCAGGTGGCCATCCTATGGCAAAGCAGCAAGAGGCTGACAAAGCCACATGTGAGTGCCTCAGTGGGGTCTTGTGAAAGAGTAACTGTGTCCCTCTGGGCTTTCCAGGGGTCCCAGACCTGAGTTAGGACCAAATTGAGTCCCTGGTGGGAGGGAAGCCTATACTGTCCCCTTCTGAGGAAACCTGAGGCAGAACTTGGGGAAGATGTGCAAAGAGAAACATTGTAAGCCAAAGCAAAAGCAAGCTGCCATCTAAACCAGAATCTGCAGTCACAGCAGTATTCAAGCTATCTTAATAGTGCCACTGGGAAGGAACGATGAAAGACCACAGCTGAGAGACTACTTAGAGGGAAGCTCCAGGGTCAGGACCAGTAGGAACTTCCATAGGGAAAGCAGTAACCTCCTGTAACCTTTAGATAATGTCTAAAGACCACATAGTCTTAGGCAGAGGGCTGCATGGCTCAGTGAGCAGTGAGCTAGTTTGCAATGTCTTTTGATTAGTATAATTTATCCTGAGAAGGAAAGACCTGTGAGTTTGTGAGAGAAAAAAAAAATTATATGCTGAAAGAAAGTCCTGAGCACAGTTATGTACCTGATTGCAACTAATTACCTGATGCTGGTGTCCTTTGCCGTTAGAGAAACCTCCAGACCATGTAACTGTGATGGTAGTTCTTCTGTATCTCATGTTGTGTTCCACTTGCATTGTTTCTCCACAGATGTTATATACCACTCAATCCACCAGACACCTCAGGTTAATTTTATGCACATGACTATTTCAACCAGAACATTTGGAAAATCAGTACTCTGGAGTGCAAACCCTTCAGGGCCATCTTCTCATTGAATCATGTGCAATACGGGGCACTCACCACATTGGTGCACAAACAATAAATTATAACTCCCTGGAGACTCCCATTTGTCACAGAAAAATGCATCCATCAATAAAAGATTCTGTCATTCTATTGCTGTCTGCAACTCTTTCAAATTTATATATTCAGCTGATGAGTCATTCAGTATAATGGGTGTGATGCGTCTTTCCAGTTGGACAGGATGACCACAAATGTTATTAAATTCCACTAGTCTGCTGCTGGACAACAAAATCTGTTCCCACACAGTATCAGTAGTACCAGCATAGGAGATAATGCAATATTTATTTATGTACAGGAGACCATAGATAAATTTCCCATATTGTCAGCCTTGTGGAATACTGAACACTCATAAATGATGTACCAACTTTATCCTGGCAAGACTGGCAGATATAAACATGATGATGTTCCTGACTGGCTCAGTTTTACTGTCATCCAAATGGCTTAGTATATAATGTAAAAGCACGTCTGAGTCAGTGAATGCCCATTTTTGAGTATAGCCAGATGGATTTCTGCTGTGCAAGCCCTTGTTTGATGTCTAAATTTGCCTCCCCCGCACTTTTGGTATCAGCATGCTTGGAAAGAAAACCTTGATTTGAGCAGTTTATGGAGATCCCATATTTGAGTTCACAAATCTTCTGACATTCAGCCAAAAGGCTGGCTTTATTCCTCACCAGACAGAGAGAAGCACAGTTTTAAAATTATTTCCCTAAAAAACCCAACAGACAAGTGGGAAGTAGAGTTTCTAATTGTTGCTTTCAGCTGATACACTGTAGGTGATCTGACCTTCTCTTATTTCTTCCATTGAGGAGGTGGATTTGTCTGGCTCTTCCATTTGAATAGCTCATCTGGATTTTTTAAAGTTGCTTATGAAACTTCTTTGTCTCTAGGTATGTACCCACCTCCCTGGCAATGATGGTGGAGACTCTTAGAGCTAGCTGGGAGAAACCTGAGCCATTCTCAAGTCCAGCAAGGAGGTCATCAGAGCAACCTTTCCCTGAGGAACTTTTGCCACCTCTGAAGCTAAGGGAAATGAAATTCATGGGTGGAATTGTTAAACTCAGTATTTTTTCCCAAAGTGCATTATTGAAATGTTGTTAGGATTTAAAATCTGTGTGTTAGATGCTCGGTATTTCTTGCCCCGTTCTTTAGCTGTATTTGTCTTTTATTCTTTTTTTTTAGACTCTCCCCTGCCTTTCCTTTTAACCTCATTTTAACCTCATCTTTCATTTTTCCATTTGCTCCAGGTTGGAACAAGAAGATGATAAGCCTTGTGAGACCTGGCTTATCCTTCTAGCCACTGGGTTTTCTTTTCTGCCTGGATGGGAGTATCTGTCCATGTCATCACGTATTTTTGTGGAAAAGCAAAAGGAGAGAAGGTCTCATCTAGTCATATCATAACACACCTAAAATGGTTATAGTCTTGTTTATATTTTGCTTGTTGAGCTTATCATTCAGTCTCTCACTTTGCTACATAGTTTGTATGAATTCCTAATTGTGAACTTTTATCTATTATTCCTATCTCTGCCATCTATCCATATCATGTTTCTTTCTAGCTAGATTCCTTATCATTTTAAACTGCTGAAAATTGTCTCTTTTAATTAAACTTTTTTTCCTCTTCTTCTCAAGCTTCTTTCTTTCTCTTCCATTTATTTCCTGTGTTCTGAGAGCTCTTTGCCAATGTACTTCATTAGCTTGCTCTTGCTTGTTATCACATGGATGCTGCAGCTCACTCTTCTGTTCTCAAAAGTTCTTCAACATTTAGCTTGCTGCTAAATGTCGTATTTTCATCCCTCCTGCAACCTTGATATAAGAGAATTTGTTAGACCCTGCAGCTTTCATCTTAAAGCAACAAAAAGGGATGTGAGGGTGGATCAAAGGTCCCATCTGGGCCTTGTGGGGGGATATTGGGGAATGCCAGTCTCCAGGAGCTGGAGTCCACAAGGAGCAATGCCAGGATTTACTATGCTGGATGTGGTCTGGGGAGCTGTGTACCCTGTTTAGCTGTTGCTGCCTAGGGATGCCGAAGCATGCCAATGCTGGATGTGGGGTTGAATGTAATGTGGGTACTCCTGATGTGACAAGCATCATATCAGGTCAGTTTGCATTCCCCAGCCTAAAAATCCTGCTGAGATGTAGAGCTAGGTACCAATGTCTAGGTAACTATGGAGTCTTGCTTTCCAATGGCAGCACCTTGTCTCAATGTCTGTGAGAATCCTTTCCCCTTACCCTAGCTGAAGACAAATTCACAAAACATGAACAAAAGATGCTGTATAGTGTTCATTCTCATGACGAAAGTATTCTTAAGAGGTGATATCAAGCAAGCAGGTGTATTACCAAATTGGACACCAGTTTTGACATATAGCACTGGGTGCATGAATATTTGAAATAGACTGTGCTCACTGGGGAAACCTCAGTTACTTGCCTTGCACACTGGCAGCCACTTACCAATAGAAGTTGAAGATTACTTTTGCCAGTGAAGATATCTGGAGATGGAGTGAGAGAGCAATATTTGAGGCCAGCAAAAAGCCTACAATGACAACTAATGAAGCCAGAAAAAGACTTTTACAATGAGACACAGCTATAACCTTCTGGTCACCCTGGTCCATGCTACATGCGTGGAACCAGGAAATACACTTTGGTATCTAGTCAAAACTCCTCCGTAACACTCTGATTGAAGCCACTTTGAAAGTCTGATCCTTAGTGGGGTCTGTTTTTTTTTTAAAGTAGAATGAAAAATCTTCTGTCACGTTCCAAGTTATAAACTGTAGCTGGAGTAATAAAAGGTCACTTTGCCATTCAGCATCTATTTCCTATTCCTTTGAAGTCCAGCATTTGCTAGCAAGTAAGCCAAGATACTTCAAAAGTTTTGCAGCAGTGTGTCGAGGCAGACACATAAGTACATGAGTAAAATAACTGATTATCTGGTACTGCCTTTGCTGCTAAACAAAATGGGGCCTACACTTGTTCTCTCTGCATCTGTGCTCTGTGTGCTCTGTAGAGTTGTCTCTGTCTGGCCTTCTGCACCATATCTTTTATACAAGGGTATGTCTCTTTGAAGTGTGTGAAGGAGGAAAAAAAGTGCCTTTTCTTGACATCTCCTTTGCTATGCTGCTTTCCTTTGCTTGGGAGGGTTAGAAAAATATCTCATCGCCTATTCCCTGTCCCCTTTCTCTCTCCCCCTCCTTCTGCCCTACTTGTCATATCATGAAAAGAGAGGAAATATCTGGAAAAAGATTTTTCCCATCCACAAGCAGAAGAAAAGAACATGGGAGGCTGCAGTGTTTCTTGAAAGGTAATTTTGTTTCTTGAAAGGTAGAAATATCTGGAAACAAACAGGCAAAGCAGCCTTCTTTGGTTACAGACGGGAAGGAAAGTGTTATTAAAATTATCGCAATCTTTTCTCGGGAACCGATGCTTGCCAGTGCTCCGGTGTTATGTGCCTTGCTGTGATGTGAGGCCAGCCCTGAGCTGGGGGCAATGCGACCTTTCGGCTGCAGGGGGCAATCCAGCACAAGCCAAGCTGCTTTCTCAGCCCTTGAAATAATCCAATTCTTTCTGACGACAAAAGGCCAAAATTGTGCCCACGGTTTGCGGACCTCAAGGCTGCGAGGTAGAGCAAGGGTCAGCCTGCTTTGTCCTGTGATCTTGTGTTGTGTGAAAGCCCCTTCACCAGCTGCTGCTGCATGTGTGCTGGATATGACAGGGCTGCCCATTTTCTCACCAGCAAGTAAGTTCATTTGGGTGGAGGAATTGTGCTAATGCTGAAGTGATGTGCTACAGCCTGGCTGTCCTGCCAGGCTCCCAGCAGATGCTCCCATACTGTGCCACCAGTAGTAGCTACTACTGAAAACAGAAGGCTCAGGAATCTTGTGTGTTGTTTCCTCCTTTAAATGTGAGCTGTGTCACAGCCAAAAAGAAATTTAGGAAAAAAACTTAGAATAAGCATGTTTGCTAGGAACAGTCATGTTGGGCTTTAAAAAACAGTAAAAACCTCTGGGTACAATGAGGCCCTGCTGCAGGGGCAGAGCTGTGAGGGCTGGTGAGGAGGAGAAGGTAGGGAGCAGGGCTGTGACAGCAATTGCTTTCTCCGTTTAGCCTCTGACACACTTGATGGAAGACAGTGGAGAAGTTTCTTCACCTGCTCAAGGCTTGTGCTGGGATGATTTAGTGGTTCTCAGGGACAAAGCAGATCTGTGGCAGGCAGTGTGGCCATCATAGCGCTTGCCATCACTGGACAAGGGAATTGCATCAGGAAGGTTGTTAAGAGCCTTCTCACGTGTTTCATTTTCTGCCTCTGCTTAAGGACTGCAGACAGCACTCTCCTGAGCTGCTGCCTGTTGCTATCTCCTGCTCTGGGCTGCCTTGCCTCTGATGTGTTCCCATCTCATGGCTGGAGTGTGCTGTTTGTTATGGGCCCTGGCTTATCTGCTGCTGCATGGTGAGCCGTGCTGTGCCGTGTGGGCACTGCTGGTAGCTGCATGGGGCCGCTGTGCTGCTGCTTCCTCTCTCTGGCTTAGGCAGTGTAATGGGTCTGGTGCTTTGCTGGACACACAGTAAAGTCAGAAGCAGCTCAGGGAAGCTAATGGTGGGACTTTGGACACAGGAGTGGGAAGCATAGCACTATCTGAGAGCTGATGGATTAGCCACAGGTTAATGTCCATAGCGTAAGGCACTCGGAGAGGCTCACATCACACTGATGGCTCTGGATTCTCTGCCGCTGCAGTCTGAGCCACCCTGGGCCATGCTGCACTCAGCCTGGGTGGCCTCTGGTCCTGACCTACATGCTGCCTCCTATGGAAAGACCACCAGCGTCAGCCACGCTGGCCTGCAGCTGGCCTGTGTGATTTCCCCTGGTACCCGGGGAGTTCTTACTTACCTCTCCTCCTCAATGCTGCAGATATTTCTTGTGCCCAGCTCACCATCACTGCTGCTGCTGAATAAAATGTGAGCAAAAGCTGTCAGATTTTACATACATAGAAGTCCTTGTCCAGTTTTCATATTTCATAACAGTGACACTTGAAAAGCCCTGCATGAGACGCAAGAGGTTTTCTGATGGCAGTAGAGAGAATGCTAGTGAGAAAGGTAACTTGGACAGGTTGGAGGGTGAGATGCAGAGGACTTGGTGCCTCCTGGGTGCTTCCCTCCTGCATGGGGGGAGTGAAGTGGGACTCTCTGCAGCAGCTCTTATGCTGTAAGTTCTGTTAACAGTGGAGTTAACTGAACCTAATTTGCTATGGATAGCATCTTGTGGTGAGATCATCTTTTGTCAAAATGCAAAAGTTGATCAAAGCTTGTCCTGTGATTACAGCATGTATGAAGTATCTCTGATGTAGATTTTCTGGTTTCTAATGACAGAGTTTTCTTCCCACTAGAAACTTGTCTTAGCTGAAGCGATACACTTGTGTTAGATTTGGTTAAAACTGGACGATAGGGTAGATTGCCAGGAAGCAAAACCAGGAAATACAAGCAGCACAGTCATGACAACCACATCATCTTAGAAAGCTGAATCAAAAGTTAATAACTAGTTTTCTTATTAAGACTCTCAACAACCCAAAATACTAGCAAATATGAAATCTAATGTTCAAGGAAGTAGGAAGCCAGCAGGGTTTTCTCTGGTTATTTGAAGTAGTTGAACAGTGTAGAAAAGTTAAGATTTGTTGAGCTTTTTAGGATGTAGAGCATGTCTAATGAATGACACAGAACACTGATTTACTTTTTTTTTTATATAAGGAAATAAATTGTTTCTTGAGTGTGGGAAGAAAAAAAGAAGAAACTGTTTCAACTGGAAGTTTGGGTTTTCCATCAGATTGTTTTTAACATCCATGAACAAGCCATGTTGCACTGACAAACTTTGTGAGGGGCCCACTGTTTCATCTAAACTTTTCTCAAGTCTTTGGAAGTGTCCATAAAGGAGAAAGAGTTTAATTTCCAAAGTTAGATTTGGTAGTGAGACGTCATGAGGTTCAACAAGGACAAGTGCAGAGTCCTGCATCTGGGAAGGAACAACCCCATGCACCGGTACAGCCTGGGGGTTGACCTGCTGGAGAGCAGCTCCACAGAGAGGGATGTGGGAATGCTGGTTGACAATAAACTAACCATGAGCCAGCAATGTGCCCTCATGGCCAAGAAGGCCAATGGCATCCTGGGATGCATCAAGAAGAATGTGGCCAGCAAGTCGAGGGAGGTTCTGCTTCCCCTCTACTCTGCCCTAGTGAGGCCTCATCTGGAGTCTTGTGTCCAGTTCTGGGCTCCTCAGCTCAAGAGGGACAGAGAACTTCTGAAGAGAGTCCAGTGCAGGGTCACCAAGATGATCAAGGGACTGGAACATCTTTCATATGAGGAAAGGCTGTGGAAACTGGGGTTGTTTAGTCTACAAAAGAGGAGACTGAGGTGAGATCTCATTAAAATTTACCAATATCTAAGTGGTGGATGTCAGGATGTTGGGGCATCACTTTTTTCTATGGTATCTAGCAAGAGGACAAGGAGTAATGGGATGAAGCTGGAACACAAAAAATTCCATTTAAACATAAGAAGAAACTGTTTCACTGTTCAGGTGAGGGAGCCCTGGCACAGGTTGCCCAAGGAGGGTGTGGAGTCTCCTTCTCTGGAGATCTTCAAGACCTGCCTGGACACGTTGCTGTGTGACCTGATCTAGGTGAACCTGCTTCTGCAGGGGGATTGGACTAGATGGTCTCTAAAGGTCCCTTCCAACCCCTACCATTCTGTGATTCTATGATTGATGTTACTGTAAACCTTCCCACAAAAAAAAGAAGACTTTCAGAAAGGTTCTGTAATTGGTGACTCCTTGTGAAGCACTTGGGATCTCTTGCCCAACTAAGTCATCTCCTCGCCACTATCTGTGAGTGGCTCCTCTCTCTCCAGACCAAGCGCCTGGCACACCAGGAGGCCAAGCTCAGGTTGTCCTACTGGCACAGTTCTGCTGTGCCCCTCTTGGGAAGCACTCACTGCACCTCTGGTGGTGTTTCTGCTTCTGGTTTTATAAATTACTACCCTGCACAAGGTTGGCAAAGCAGAGCTTTTTGTTTATATAGCTGCTCTAGATACAATTTTGTTATTAATCACATCAAGGGAGGCTCAAAGATTTTTAGGGCTAGAAGACATCATTACTGTAATCTACTTCAGAAAATTTCTTCCACAGTGTTTCTGGGTTTTGTCAAAAAGAAAAATGGTATTTGCTTTCTTTTGGCCTTAGGCCTTGAGATGTAATTTAACTTTTTCATAAACCAAAAGGAATAATAGAATAATCATTATAATAGAATTTTTAAAAAGTGTTTTCATTTAATAGATAAGTTTTTGAAAAACATTTTTGCACCTTGAAGTAAAAGTCTACCTTGTTTTTAAATGAGAGAAAAACCTGCACCCTTTCTAGTGAAAATGCAGAGAAGTCCAAGGATGGGGGCATGGACACACCACAGCAGGATCTACCCAGTGAAGTTCAGGAGAGTTTTATCTGTATCTGAATAACAAGATGAAATGGGCCATAGAGAAATTCTGCTCACATTTCTGGCAGAAGCAAAACTTTCAGCTATTTTCAATGTTCAACTCTCAGGACTTGCTTAATATTCAACACTGGTTTCATCATCAAAGAAATTGAGGCAAAATTAAAAATTCTTTTCCTGGGTCTGTTATTTTCACAGCTTCTACTTCCTTTCAATTTTGATTCTGCCATCCATTTTGATAAAAGAAAATGATGTGTGAGGAACAAGGCAGGCAGGAAGGAGAAAGAACAAGAAGTGCTTTTCAGCGCTGACTTCACCTCTGCAGAAGTTTATAATAAGGTGTTGGCAGATCACTCTCTGCTGAAGGCTTTCACAAATAACACCCCTGTTCACAGCGAGTGAATTAAACCAGTCTAGCCACGTACGGCTGCTGACGAGCACCATGGCATGCTCTGATCTTTCAACAATTGGTCTCTCTTGTCCAGTGCTGAGCAATTTCTTTCTACTCTGAGTAATTTCTTTCTGCTTTTTTCTGTGGAGAATGTATGACTTCTGTGTTGGTCGTGTGTGTGTCTTGTCTCTGCCATGCCTGAAAGCTTTTTTTGTTGGAAAGAAAGGCTTCCAAAAGCTTGTTAGACTTATTGATTTGGATTGACTGGCTCTTAGGATCCAGAATCATAGAATGGTAGCAGAAGAAAGTTCTTTTCGAGGAGCTCTGTTTGCAAAAGCATCTTCTCTGCCATTTGTTCCCCAAAGGAATGGGTGAAGGATGAGGCCCCTGTGAGCACCTTGAAGGTCAATATGAAGGTCGTCTAGGTGTTTGGAGGCATCTGCTGAAGTTCTTGAATTAGGGTCAGCCCTGGCTATGTCACTGATTCCCAGCATGACCTTGTGTAAGTCACTTGATCTGTTTCCATGTGCAGCAGTAAGGAGCTGCACAAAGGATGAAATGCAACTCTAACTCATGCTCTTGGTTGTATGTGCACTGCTGTCACCAGGGAAACACCTCCGTTGCACTAAACCAGCCAGTGCAAACCCTGGTAGTAACCCGACTGTGTCACAAAGATGCCCCACATGCTGGGCTTCCCTTGTGGCACAGCAGTGTAGTGGTGGCACAAGCGTAGCCTTTGGAATGGGGGGGAAATGGGAGGCTTTCTGTGATGAAAGAAAAACTGAATGAATTTGTGACAGCGTGCTGATCTTTGGTAGGATGTTAAGTACAAAAATCAATGTTAATGTAATGCTACAGCTGAGGTTTTAAACCTCCTAGTTAACCTGTAGAGCTCAGCCTGTAATCTCACAACCCCTTTTCAAACTGTGTATAGGCCAGTATCTAAAACTTTACTTACACAGAAAAATAGTGAGGCATTTTGCTTTTTGTAACTCTAGAAGAGTTTTGCAAAAAAAAAAAAAAAGTAAAATTTGCCTAAAAAGAAATCTAAATATATAGGAAATCTTACTTTAGAGACTGAAATTTTCAGAAAGTTCCCATGTTTTCAAGAATACAGAAAGAAAGCCAAGTGTTATCTCTGTGTGTTCAGTAACACACTGGTATTTTTCAAACCCCTCGAGCAGAAGAAGGTAGATTTCCAAATGTATCTTCGGATGAGGTGCTCTTCAGATTAAGAATACTCTTCTGTAATCACACAGTAATCGGTATGACAGGACGCCTGTCCCTGCCGTGCTTCGAGGCGTCATCACTGAATTTGCTGGTGTTGCTGTTGGAGTCACTCTTACTGGCCGTTAAAAGTTAGTCTTGTAATTGTAATGCATGTTCATACTCCCTATGACTATCAGCATTTTTGCAAATACTGGTCTTTACATGGTGCCACTCTTTGCAGAAGAAAATAATGCTTTAATTCACATAGTCTCTGGGGGGACGGCAAACAAAACCTGTAGCCTGATTGTTTTTCCTGTCATTATCTATTTTCCCAAGAACTTCTTGCGTGCCACTTTGCTGGTGTAAACCTGATAATTTATTGCAATTAATAGACATGAATTTACTAGCAGCAGAACATAAGGGGCATTTGCTGTTCTAGTGACCCTTGTCTTCTCTTCCCCTAATAGCTCATGCAACTCCTATGGTCCCAGCTGAAGCTTTAGTGCAGAGGAGATAAAAGGCTGTGCAGCAGCCCTGAGGGGTGTGCTACATCTGCTTTCATGTGATCCATCAGTGGGATGGGCAAAGATGCACTTGCCTGGTGGTTGAAAGAAGGAAATATTTTTAAAGCTGTGCAGACATTATTATAGCTAATATGTGTGGAAGGGTCAAGCTAAGATTGTCACAGAGGTTGCATCTGAAATCCTGGTGGCACTGAAGTCTGCCAGAGCTTTGATGGCCCTGTTAATCGAGTTTCTGAGGCCATCTCTCTCGATGTTATTTTTAATGCCACTCAGAGAAATCTGAATGCAATGGAGTTCCTGGAATGAGGATGAAACATCAATACCCCTGTGCTATTCAAATAGGCTGCAATGGAGTGGGCAGAGAGAGTAACAGCAAACCCTCCATCCCAGCTCTTCACTGACATGGACTGAGAGGCTGTTGGTGTTGCTCTGATCTGCATGGTGATGTGGGGGAACGAGCTATGCAGGAGCTGGAGGTCTGGGCTGGAGATGTTGGTCCCTTTCCTCCCCTCACTGGGGATGCTGAGCCTTGGGGTGTGAAACTGATCATTTCTGCCCCAGTGGCTCTGTTTGGGTTGCCACACTTTGGACTTTGCTGTGCAGATGGGCCATGCAGCCCTCAGGGTTGAGGGATTGGGTTAGCTGACTGGATACTCAAGGGAAGGCTCCAACTCTGAAGGGGATGCTGTGTAGTTACTTCCTATTTCTTTCTTCCTTGAATTTAAACTCCTTAAAACCAAATCCCTTTGCTCCCCAAATAAGCTCTTTTCTTCTACCTTTCAACCCTAAATAGCTTAGCATATAAGTAGCTGATTCTGAAAAAAAAAGAGTTGATGCTCTCTGTGGTTCTGTGATCAGATACTCGGAGTGAATTTCAGTCTAATCCTAGTTTTGAAATGAATTCAGCTCAATGACCTTGGGCAAGTTACTTAACCTCTTGGTGCCCCAGTTTTTCCATTTGTAAATCAGAGAACTGAATAAATACCCTGGTCAGCTGGGACAACATATCTGGGAGCTTAATTGAGAAATATCTGTTTTAGAGGGCTTTAGGCTCTGTGGCTGGAAGCATGATGGAAGGGGGAAGTATATTTCTTGGTAGGGAGCTTCCTCTCCCAGCCCACCCTGTGGGTCTGGCACACAACCAGAGAGAGCCCAGCCAGAGCCTTCCTGTAGCTGTTGAATTTGATACCAGTGGGAGGTCCATGCTTGCTATCAGGATGGTGCTAGAGTGTCTTGATCCCATCTCTACCTGGAGGTGAAGTGGAGCAGCCTTGCATTGCCCTGCTGGGCATCAATGCTGTGGAAGAACAACAGAAGAGATGTCATCTGCACTTGACCCTCCTGATTTCCAACCCTATTTGGTTTGAAACGTGATGTGTGCAGGCTGGAGGAATTCTGGAAGCAAAGTGGAAGTGTTGGCATGCCCGTTTGCATACTAATACACCCCCAATGCCATTATTTTTCCAGCTTCCACAGCTGTGTTATGACTGTACTAGAGCTGAATTCTAACAACCAGCCAAAAGGTTTGTTTGCATGTATATGTGCATTGAGGTTTTGCAAGCAATACTGGAAAGCTTTCTAGTTGTTGGAGTTGTGTGGTGTTTTTTTTTAACCCTGCACATTTTTGTGCTTACATTAAAAATTATGGATCAGCTGTACTTTAACAAATGTCTGTTTTCTGAATTTATGCAGTTGATGGCCTCAGAACTCAGTTTGAAAGGTTTCCCCTTCTGTATTGCAGCTGGGATTTCTTCCATAGATTTCTTTTCTTTTCTTTTTCTTTTTTTTTGATAGAAACAGTGTTTTATCTTTGTATCTTTGTCTTGTATAAAAGATAAAAATCTATAGTAATTCTTTCCTATGTAGACTGCTCTATTTTTCCTGTAAAACACTCTTGCAAATAAGTCTGCAGATCTTTCAACACAATGCCTGAAGCATCACACATGATAAATCCTTCCCTAGTCTCAGCTTTCCGTAACCTTCCCCATTCCTCACAATGACACACACTTTCTCTCATTCATCTTTTATTACAATTCAATATTGTGCTTGAATATAATTAGTTTGTATGCAGCATTCCCTTCCCCTCCATACTTGTTTTGTTGGCTTTTTTTATCTTGAAAAAGGACAAACTACTTGTTCCTGTGCACATTTCATCTGGAAATTGACTTCAGTATTATAGGTTCCAATATATTTACACAACAGGTAGGGAAAGGTATTGGGAAAAGAAGAAATATTTTTAACATCGTAAACCTCTAGCAAAAATATGTATGTAATAGAATCTGGTACTGTGGTATTACACACATTACAACTGTCACTGTGACTTACAGCCTTAGTTTAGCTGAAAGAAAATCTATAACCCTAGAAATGCAACAATGTCCGAGTCACAGTTCAGAGTAATAAATGTTTTTCACAGAATACTGTAATCCATATTTCCAAAGCTGATACAACAAAGGCATTTCTGCTAGAAATCTTTCAATTTCATGGGCGGAGGCTCACAGAGAGAGAGAAAATGGTTAGGAGAAATGATAAGCAATAAAATGCCTCTGTTCTGAAATATTAGCCCTTTGGCTTATGCCTTTGGTTGATTGTTCTTGCCCCCAAATTACATCTTAATAAAGTATGGTCTGGTTTTTTTTATACCAGTATGAAAAATCAACTTTTAAAATCTGGGCTGTCATTTGAGGGTGATGAGGGTGTTGGGTTGCAGGCAACTGTGCATGAGCACTGTGGTGTTCCCTTGCGTCATAGATATCCTGTATGCTTAACACCAGTCCCTTTGTGGCAGATGAGGTGAGGAGTGTTTTAAGGGTGATAGGAGATGTTCTGTCTGGTCAGAGCTCTCCAACATGCTCCTCCATGTCTCAGTGCTGGCAGCTGCCAGCCACTGTGCCTCTGGGATCCCAAGGATACAGTCGCCCTTTGCTTATGTGGTGGGACAAATCAATGGCTTGATGAGTGCCTTCAAATTGTTGTCCTGGGAACCTGAACTGTGAAGGCTTCTCTCAAATATTCATCTTTGATTCATCTCAACTACATTTTCATTAGAAAAGTTGTTCACAGACCAAAGACAGGGAGAGATCTGGGGTGTCCTTTCATCCCTGGCTTTGGTTTGACATTGTGTACAGGGAGAGAACTTGACTGTGTGCCAGAGCAGTGAGTCTATCCTGGCAGGCCTTCCTGCCAGTGACAGCAAACAAATATATCATACTACATATTTCCTTTCTCAGAAGGGTATCGTTTGAGTAGCTAAGTAGCTTGTGTTTTGGGCTCCCAAGACCTTCATTTGTCTCTGCCTTCAAAGTTCCTGGCAAGCTTACTCATGTCTATTAATTTTCTAAAATCCATGAAAGCAAAAAAAGAGCAAATTGCAGTAAAGTAATCTGTAATCATTTGAGTTACAGTATGAGTGAAATACTCTCATAGCTGAGCAGTTAAAATGGAAATGCAGTGTTGAGAAGCTATATGTGCTGTAGTTTATTGCCCACTATACACATTGCAGAGTATCAGGTTTGTTCCAGTCAAGGTTAGTCAGATGCTTATGTTTGGTTTTGTGTTATTTAAAAAAGGGAAAAAAGGGGATTTAAAAAAAAAAACAAAACAAGGAAAATGGAGACACTAATAACAGGAAAAACATCTGCCTTATTTGGCTTGTTTGGCCCTTTGTTTGTTTCTTTTCTTTCTTGGTGGGGCTGAGTGGATATGCCAGAACTCAGAACTGCTGAGCAGGACATGTTTTCCAACAAGAGTGCAGGTGGCATGGAAAGGCCTGGAGGTTGGCCTGTGATGAAGAACAAAGCTTTTAATCAGAAATATACAAGCTCAGCCTATGTAGTTGCATTGTCAACTTGAAGCATTGCAAGCATTTCATGTATAAAGCACTAACATTGACCCTACTATGCTGAGACATCATGCTTGCTATAATGCACATTACTAAAGATTTCAACTTCACATAAATTAGCTTTATTAGCTACTTTACTTAGTCATCATTCCTATTACTGCTTCATTAGATATCTGATTAATAATCATTGACTTATGAAGAACAGATTGCAAAGAGTTTTTCCCCCTCCCATCTGCTCCTCACCTTCCCGTGCTTCACAGTGCATTCAGACTAATGCAATGGTACAACAGATAACACCAGGCCCCTTTGAATCTTGATGTGCGACAGCCTGAAGTGCTCTGTCCTTGTAAGGCTGCATTTCCCTCTCAGACCTTCTGCAGGAGGCTCTGTCATCTTGATTGGAGTGTCTGACTCACAAAGATGAGCTAATTTTGTTGGCAAGTTTCTGCCTTCCTGAGCCAGGACAATCACATTTTTTTTTTAGTGCTAAGGTGGCTGTGATAGGAATCAGAAATATGACTTGTGTGTAAAATAGTCAAGGCGTAAAAACGTACTCAGAAAGTGGTAAGGCTATAAACAGTTTAATTGCCCTTGGTGCACTGGAGAGCGGACATCGTGAGGGCATTTTTCCATCTCACCAGTGGGAAGTAGTTTATCATCTGATGTTTGGACTACATAGCTCTGAGACCAGCTTATACATCCAGTGAAGCACAACCTTTAAGTTGAGTGCGGGATGTGGCCCTTCTGCTGAAACATAGTTATGTAGCAACTGTTCCTTTGGGTGTTACACTTGCTGTAGGCCTTGGGAGCATGCGAAGCGTGATGTTGGATGTTTTGGAAGGAGAAGGTAGTGATGTCTTCTAAAAAAACTGACCTTTCTTGATATTGTTTTTATCTGCAGCTATCTTTTGTTTTTTGATTTTTCTGACAACACTGTCAAGTACTATAGAGTTTCATTTAGTGACTCCTAACTCCATGGCCCCATATAGATCACACTAGTGGTCCATGTGTTTCTTGCTTGGCAAGAGGGGCTCTTACCAGTGCTTGCAATAAAAGCTGTGCTTTTTTCTTCAGACTGCCTGATATGAATTCTCCTGTCATCAGGCTACTCTTTCCCAGTGAAAAGGAAAAGTTTTGCTAAAAGACTCTTGTATGTAAGTGGAAAAGGATTCTGCTGCAGGGCTGTACATATCGGACAGCTAATGCTTACAAGTAATTGTGCCTCAGATGAGAGCCTCTGGCCTTGTGAAGGGGTTCACACCGGTTTTCCTTGCTGCAGTGAAGAGAAAATTTGAAAATCCCCAAAGCCTTGTAGAATTCCTATGACCTTTTGGTAACTTTTTAGACACGTGCACTTGCTAAGCTCTAATATACATGTGGTCACTGAACTGGCACTCTTCAAAATTAAATAGGCCTAATGCAAATTACTAATAATCTGAGAAAGCTTTGTGCTAAAGAGGCTGTAGTAAAATTTCACAGGAGGATCCTCTTCTGCGGGCTATGTTAAATGGCCTTGTTAGACATTTGAGTATAGAGTGTCATTATGTAGTGATTTGAGAAGGACAGAAAAAAATCGTAAAACTGCTAGTAAGATTCTCACAGCAGTTCTATTATGGCTAGTCTCTCTAGCAATAATTTAGAGTTTTAATTTTCTCAAGTGTCCCACAGGTTTACTATATCCAGACAAACGATTTGCAGAAAGCTTGGCAGAATGGAAGCTCTTTATGACCTGTCCCCACTGGTGGCTTCACACCACCCCTGCCCCATATATGTGTGCCACACACATGCACACACGTGTGCACGTCCACACAGACACACACCAGGCCTCTCAGAGAGCTGTAGGAGTTTGTCAAGTCCTGTACAGCTCTCAGCTTAATTCACACCATTCAGAAACCAATAGCATCATGATGCAGGGCCTCCTTTTTTCTTGGTTTTAAATATATATGAAAAACCAAAACCAAAGGTGGATTGATTGATACAGAAGCTCAAAGAGTGATAGTGGGTTCCCGATTTGAACAGCCTTCCTGAAAAACAGCACCTCTGTCTCTGGGTTTTACTCATCAATCAATATCCATCTGCTTGAAAAGCGAAGCACCTGCTGAGAAGCTGGGAAGACCCCTGGCACAGAGTGTAAATACCCTGAGCCTTTGGATTTATATCAGCAGGCAAGGGGGAACATACATTTTCTACCTAATCGACACAGAGCAGACAGAGTTATCCACGCTGGCTGCTGCCCTCGCAATTTGGAGCATCTGGTGCTGACAAACGGGGCTGAGAGGGTGCGTGCCCTGGGATCTGTGCCACAGGCTCATGGTCAGGGGAGTGTGTGCCTTGGGGTCTGTGCCACAGGGACATGGTTAGGGGAGTGTGTGCCTTGGGGTCTGTGCCACAGGGACATGGTTAGCTGACAAATAGAGCTGGGAAGGTGCATGTCTTGGGTCTGTGCCACAGGACATGGTTAGCTGGTACTTCAGTGTGTGGAGGGGTACTGCGGCTTTCTCTGCCACCTACTGCCAAGCTCCCATGGGCAGAGCTGGCCACAGGTACAGTGGGTTGGGACACCTGATCTGAGGGTTTTGAACAGAAATGTTCAAATTATCTTCAACATCTACAAAAACCCTGACAGAGCTGCTTGCAGCAAAGTCCCCAGAACATGAATTTTGACAAGGAAGGAGCCCATTATTATCAGTGATGTTTCAGCCATTATTTTATGAATATATTCAATGACAAGAACTAGCTTGTTTCCAAGACAACAAAATTCAAACCCCATCCATGATTGCTCTAAAGGAGGCCTCCTGTCATTTCATTCCTTTGAAGAAACTCACAATTTGATGGGCAAAATGCCAGAAATAATTAGACAGAATAGCACCATAAACCCCAATGGAAGCAAAATATCTGCTGTAAGAATTTCCCACCAGAAATCCTGAAAATCAAATCAAAGCATGGATAAAATCTTTTCTGTTGAGCATATGAAGCAAAAAAAAAAAAAAAAGGAAAATAAAGAGTGGATGGGAGAAGACTATCCAGTTTTCTACCTCATCAAAGAGAATACTAAAAACTGTCTTTGTGGCTTGCTTGTGTCTTCTCGTGAAATAATAAGTGGGCAGGGCAATCAAATTTAAAGCAGTATTCCCCAAAGCAAGGTCAAAACTGCTAGAAATGTTCATTTCATTTTTATTTGCTTTTCCTGTGAGGTACCCACTGTGGCTATAATTTCCCATTCTTTATGGGGAGATCAAAAGATTTGTGCTGTGCAGTATAGGAATCAATTCAGTCATCCTGGCAGCACGCCAATCTTTATTACGTTATTTGTTAACCCGAGTTATTGCAGAATAGAATAACTGTTCCATGGGATAAATGAGTGAGTTTTTCTTGCTTCCTTGACCTTGATTTCCACGCTCGTGCCTCGTCCTCTCAGCACCCACATACGGATAATGATTGTCTGTGTTAGAGTGAATGAAATACCACTGCAGATCCTTTGCCAAAGCAAATTGTTGATTTGGTGGCGTGTAAGATAACCAGTAGCCTGCGTTGTTTGCCTTTGCTTTTGCAGCATAGAGAGTCTTAGGTATTTCTTACAGTGGGTAGGAGTCTCCTCTTTGTACTAGGCCATTTCTGTGACTCTTAAAAGCTGAATGCATAAGTTAAGTGATCCTCCTGGGACTATTTCTGTGTTTAGTTTGGGGTTTTTTAGTTGATTTTTTTTAACAAATCTTTTGCATTAAGTTTGTCAGCAATTTTTGGTAGTTTTGGGGATGTGCTTGAGGAGTAAGTTAAGACCAACTTGGAGTTTTGCCTAAGAAAGTGTCACAGTTTCAAGTTTACCAGTTCTTCGTTGGGAATTTTTCACCTATATTTTCTCAACAGGAAAATGTAGGCTTTGCACAGTCAGGTTTTTCACAGAGAAAATGGAGGAGAGGTTCTGGTTTGCACTGAACTGTTCTAATTCAAATTATGCTTGATGCCAATCAAATCAGTTGACTTTGGACATAGCACTCATCTGTGTCCCAACAAGAAGTTGCAGTGACCTCTGCTAGTGGAAATCTGTGGGCATTGTGCCCCACTGCTGCTCTGAACCTAGACTCCATGGGCAGGTGCATTTCCCACATCACACAGAGCTCTCCAATTGCAAAAGCCATACTGGAAGTCTTTGCTATGGGTTTTTGTGGTTGTGTCAGGGGATGAGGTGTGGGAAGGAAGAAGAGACAGCCTATAGTGAGATGCTTAGGAATCTAAGATAGACATGAGGTTTAGTTGCACTGAGATGAGGTAGCAGTATGTCAATATGTAGCCTGAACTGTGAAATGTCAAACTGGGTTGAAGCAGTCATCGGCTGATTTAGTTCAGTGTAACAAAATTAGAGATTGCAGCACAGGAAAAGGAAGAGGACCAAAACCTGCAGATTTGTTGAAAATATTCTCCTCTCCTGAACAACAGGTTTTAAACTTTTTTAGTGGTTGTTGAAATCTCAGGATGTTTCATCAAACTAGTATCCTTCATGTGAACAAATTCCAGTCATTAAGTTGCAGACCAAAGTTAATGGCATTAGTTGATGGCAAAGAAGTGAAAAGCAAAAAAAAATGGAGAGTGTGGGGAGAAGCAGGGACTGTGGAATTGGTATATGCTCAGAAACGGAGAAGAAGAAATACCTGCTGCTTGTTGTCTCTCCTGTAACAGCCTCATGGTGGCTGGGGATATCTGGGAGGTTTCCCAGCAGGGACAGAGCAATGGCTGGGTGCTGCAGCCCAGTGCTCCAAGTCTGGGCAGGGCAGACTTAACGCTGTTGTGGTGTATGAGAGCCAGGGACAGGGTTTAGGGAGCTTTCAAGTTTTCTTCTTTTGAGACTTATCTCCAGGGCTCTGTGCTCAGGTTGGATACAGAAGTCAAAGAGGACGCTCCCTGGCTCTCATAGAGACGTTTTAAGTCACCAGAGTTTGACAGTGACACTAGCTTGTCTTCCTGGCTGGATCATGCAGATCTGCAAGAGGAGCTGAGCCAGAACTCAGACATAGTTTTCCCTGACGACAGTCTCAGTGTCTCCCTGATGAGACTGTCTGGGCTGTGCCAGTTGCACTGAGCGGATCAGGGCATCCAGAAAACAGTATGCATCCAGGCTTCATGGTGGGCAGGGCAGAGCAGGGAGAAAAAGATTCTCTACTTTCACCAAAAGATCCATTAAAGTGCCTGAAATGCTACTTTTTGAAGTGGTTTTTTTCCCCCCATTCTTCTCTTCCATAGTTTGATGCTTTAATCTGAAAATACCTCAGCCTCACTGCAGGTTGAGACAGAAGTGTTTACAAAAGCACTAAGCCTGAGAATCCATCCACCCAGCATCAAAATGGGAAACTTAAATTTGTAAGCTCTCTCCTTTAAACCGATGGAAATGGATCCAAACAAAACAGAGCAAAACAAAAGCAGTAGGTAAACATATTGGAATGTACAATGGATAATGGATATTGAGAGGTGATTTAGTCATGCATGCTAAACAGATACATTTATGAGTATAAATTTAATTAGCATCTGGAAATTAACAAGGCTAGAAAGAAGGGCAATGTGTTTTTAAGTGAAGGCGATGAATAGGTACTATTTGGTGCATATAGATAAATGAGGATTTAATTTGTAAGACAATGAGCCAGGTGCC
The DNA here is from genome assembly GCF_028858725.1 of Colius striatus. NCBI lineage: Eukaryota > Metazoa > Chordata > Aves > Coliiformes > Coliidae > Colius > Colius striatus. The sequence continues at coordinate 19,135,043 of NC_084764.1, read as the reverse complement.
TATAAAATAATTTGTGGGGTGGTTTTTTTTTTTTTTTTTTTTTTTTTCTGATAGATATCATGAAGATAACGGTGTAGCACTTCAAGGTCAGTCTGTCTCTATCTGTTCATGTCTTTTTAGGGAAAATATTTGTAAAAATAACTAACTAACTAAAATCAATTTCCTTTGTAGTAAGCTGCTGGGTGTAGTTTTGTTGGTTTTGTTTTTTTCCTTTTTTAATTGAGAAAATGATATGTCTTTTCTAATGTTACATTTGAAAACCAGCCAGCCTTCATCAAAGAGGGATTTAGTTGCTGCTCTCATTTTCATTGTTCAGTATGTCCATCGACTAAGGCAGGTTCTTGTGGAGAAATGCTAGTCTGTGTCCCCTGTGTGTGCCCATGTAGGAGTGGGGATGCTTTCTCAGAACTTGTATTTCATAATGCTTGAATCTGCGCACATTGCCTTAAAACCAGAGCACCACTTTAAAACCCAAAGCATTGTTTTAAAACCAAAACTGTTAAACTGAATACTATATGATGCTGTGAATTGCCTTTTCTCTTTCACCTATTGGACTTTCATCCATCTCTTTAAGCATTTCAGAAGATAATACTACTATTTGGACTGAAAAAAAATTAATGCTAGCAAGAGATCTTGTTACACTAGTGATGTATGGGACTGAAAAGTGTACATATTAGGTCTTGGTGATGTTCAGTGTAATGAAGGAAGATGAAGGCAGTAGGGTTTTTTTTCTGTTTTCTCATATTTATGAGAGTCCTTCTGCTCTTTTTGGGTGTTGGGGTGTAGGCAGCACAGACCTTGTAGCTGTGTAGCAGAGTAAGCCTCTTTGTCTCCATATTGCTTTTCCAAGTGCTGTAGCAGCTTCTTGGACTTCCAGCAAAAATTAGGATGCTTGTTTTCTGTTTACACATTTTCTTGCAAAACTGCTATTCTTCAGAAAAATGGAAGCCGGAAAAAAGAGGTTTTTCTTTTCAGCTGCTAGCCAAGCAAAGCACGAGTGAAATTTTACGACAGACAGTAAAGGCATTTTTCTTCAAACCAAATGTTGTAGGGCTACTGCAGGTAATAGCTGCATGCAAATTTATTCAGGAAGAATGATTTCTCTCTCTTTCTTTTATATGCCAAGGTATCCTACATAGGCATTGCTCTCAGCACCTCATGCAATCAGTAACTAAATGATTGTATTTATATTGTACAGGAAGGAAAGGGATTCCACCAGGAGTGCAAAGGACTTGAGAAGGATGAGTATTTTGATCAATATTTGAACATATAGTTTTGGATTAACAAACCGGTGATGAACGTATCTGCTTTAAATGGTGGTGTGGCAGTGGAGGAAGACCGAGCACCCTCTTACTGACAGTTCTTTGTGTTGTGATAAATTCAATGTGGCAGTAAAGAAGGGTTTACATTTGTATAAACATCTTTTATGAACAACAGTTTCCATCCATTTAATAATGACCCCGCTTTTCTCATGAGAATAGCACCATTACCAATCTGTCGGTACGTCTTCTGCAGCGCGAGGCAGCACTTCCTGCAGTACTTAATCGTCTCGCCCATCTGCGGCGCGTGAGGCTTGCCAGAAGACACCTGCTCTCTGAAATGTTGTTTTGAAGGATCAAATCCATTGCGGTTGATTGTGTGAGGCCTGTTACATTGGTTGTGTTTTAGGAGAGAGGTGGGTAAAAGCCCAGCTTCCTACTAGGCATGTGACTTGGCAAAACCAAACTCTAATTAGAAAACCAAAAGGCACGTGCATGTGCGAACATCTCCCTCTTTCAATAAAGTACTAAAGTTCAATAAAGGACCTGTCATAAGCTTTGGAAGCTAATGGTTAATTTAATGTGCTTCATGTGCTTTTGGATATGGAGAGTAACACCTAGATTTGCTAGAGTAAACACAAGCAGAGAGGGATTGAGTGAGCTGCTGTCTGTGGTTTGGCTCATGAAGGCTTTGCTTTGTTTCAACTTTTGTTTTCTTTTTTTATTGTCTGGGAAAGCCCCAGAGCTTCAACATGGACTTGGGATTGGCAGGCCAGTTCTTGAGGCTGGAAATATTTCATGTCTTAAGTTCTGCCAAATTATTGTTGTTTAGCCAGATCCTGCAAGTCAGAAAAGCTCATACCTGCCTTCCAAGGCCAGGCCAGTCCCTTTGGCATTGCTGTCCTGTGCAAAGGCCCCATGGAGCTGCTGGCCGTCCCAGAGGTGCCCTGACATCTCTGTCCTCAAATCTACGGGCAAGTGACAATTGTAAGGCCATGTGACTCCTCCTCATGGCTAATTAGTTGCTTTCTACTTTACTGTAATATTGACTCCAAAGAAATGCTTGGGGGAGAGGTTGCCAGGCCTCTGTAGACTGGCCAGCCTATGAAAAAAGATGACTATAGAAGAAATGGAAAATTCCTCAGGGTAACCCTGAGAGCATCAGGGTGCAACAGGCCTCAGGGTGCTTTGTACTTGCTAGGCAAGGCAGTAACAGACTAGGCAGTTCAAGGGTCTGACCCAGGAAAAGGGTTTATAGCCAAGAATTGTGAAGTGGGAGTGGCTGCGGGGTCCTTGACCTGGTGAGCATCATCTGCCACACCAGCAGCATTGCCAGCAGCTACAGCATCCCAGTGGCTGCGAACTGTTGGGAGAGGCTGAGGAGGGAGTTGTGGGAGCAAGGCACCTGGAGAAAGCATTTTATTAAGAGCTGCAGCAGCCACATTGCTTTCCTGCAATCATGATTCTTTTCCTTTTGCCTTTTAGAGTGGGAGAGGACAGGCTAGGTACTGATGGCTACTTTGCACTTCCCTAATGCTCCTTGAAAGTGTATTTTAAAGCCCTACAATTCTATATGTGAATTGGTATATGTGCTTCTTAACATTTTTCTCCATTTCTGAACTTTAGGTCTGGCAGAAATAGAATCCTAAAAATCCATGAGCATATATTTCTAAAATCCTTTTATTTAGTTCAGACAGAATCCTGAGAAAACCTGTAAGAGACCTGTGTTATTTTGAGAGATTGCAAGGAAAGGCCACATCTGTAAATTTTAACATCTGTGATTCCGGATGATTTGGTTGCTGCCTTGTCTTTGGCAAGCGAGAGAGATAGGAGCATGCCAGGTTTTGTGAATGTAAGAGTATACTGAATGAATTACAATATTTAATAGTTCTGTAGGGAGGCAAAGGGGTGTAAATGGACATGAAGGAAACTAAAGTTATCTTAGTCCATGAAAGAAGCACTACAGTAATAGGAAATAATAGGCTAGTAAATTTGATTTCAGTTGCAGGCAAGTTACTGGAGATTTTAAGACCTGAGATCACAAAATATATGGGAAATGTGCTCTGATAAAACTCACCAATGTGCCTTTAGAAAGAATATACTTCATATGACAAGGCTAGGAAAGTTGTTTTGAGAGACTTGTTGAGAGGAAAAACTGTGATAAAGGGAAAGAAAAGTAAACAAATGTAGCCCACTTGGATTTTGCATTAGGTCAAATAATAGTGACTAAAACTGAGAAAAAGGACCCATCTTTAAAAATATGAAACCCATGAGATGACCACAATAGAAGAATAAGTGTGGGTAAAGCTTTCTCAAAGCCTGTCAAAGAAGATAGAAGAATGGGTCCTTAAAGAAGTAATTTTCTGTATAGTGTGCTAAGGGTGAGTTCAAAAGTGCTTGGTGCAGGTTTACCTTCTTTTCACTGATGGTAAGTGAAAGTTAATTTTAAAAGGAAATGCTGCCAGATCAACACTAACCACCTTTGGAAATTCTATAAACAGTAATGAACTGAAAATACATCTCACGTTGCAAGAAACACGGCTGTAACCTAGGAAAAACTGGGAATTCTGGTGGACAGCAAACTAACCATGAGGCATCAATGTGCCCTTGTGGCCAAGAAGGCCAATGGCATTCTGGGATGCATCAAGAAGAGTGTGGGCAGCAGGTTGAGGGAGGTTCTGCTCCCCCTCTGCCCTGGTGAGGCCTCATCTGGAGTCCTATGTCCAGCTTTGGGCTCCCCAGCTCAAGACGGACAGGGAACTTCTGGACAGAGTCCAGCACAGGGGACCAAGATGACCAAGATGAGAGTCCACCAAGATGATCATGGGACTGGAGCATCTTCCTTATGAGGAAAGGTGGAAGGAACTGGGGCTGTTTAGTCTAGAGAAGAGGAGACTGAGGGGGGGATCTTATTAATATTTGCAAGTACCTAAATGGTGGATGTCAGGAGGTTGGGGAATCACTTTTTCCTGTTGTATCTAGTGACAGGACAAGGGCTAATGGGCTGAAGGTGAAACACAAAAAGTTCCATTTAAACATAAGAAAAAACTATTGTACTGTGACAGTGAGGGAGCCCTGGCACAGGCTGCCCAGTGATGGTGTGGAGTCTCCTTCTCTGGAGCTCTTCAAGACCTGCCTGGATGCTTTCCTGTGCAACCTGATCTAGGTGGATCTGTTTTGGCAGGGTGGTTTGACTAGGTGATTTCTAAAGGTCCCTTCCAACCCTACCATTCTGTGATTCTGTGAATCTGAAAATGATGAGTCAAGAAGATTTAGATTAGTCTTCCTCTATAAGCATACTGAATTTGCAGCAGATGCAACTCTACCTTCAAAAAAAATCAATTGCTCCCCCTCCACCCCCCAAAAAAACCCCAACCCTCAAACAGAACTTTAGGGCAGAAGGTAATGGGAAGGATAATATGAAGGGAAATGGCTTTGGTAAACACTTATCAGATGTCTCTTGGAATGAATTCAAGATTTTTGCTTTCTGCTTAAGGTTTGCAAAAAACCTGTAAAAAGTATGAATGGATAATATTATACTAGAGAGAGCTCAGAGTTTTTTATGCCCTACGTTAGAGCTGATCCATGGAAAACAACAGAACTTATATTAATCCCCCTCCAAAATGTTGTTTCCTAGTACTAAATCCATCAGGTTGATTTCAGTGATTATGGTTTTCCAATTTTCCAAACCAGACCAGAAACTATTTAAAATAAGCATATTACTGCAGCCATTAATAACCACAATTACAAGCTGAATCAAATTACTGATGTGCCTCAGATCTTACTTCTATGCATTCTATTTCTTTGTTTTTATCTCCATCCACATCTCATGTTCATAATTTTTATTCACTAAATTAAAATTAAGACAGGCATGAGAATTCTGCCATGTGTTTTTTATTTAATCTTGTGCTTTTTTTCATATAAAAGAAATACCAAGATGAACATAAAACATGTTATTCTAATAGTGAGGTTAGCTCTTGGTGCCAGTTTCTCATCTTAGGGAGACTTATTTTGTGTCTCAACCACTAAGACCTGTTAGAAAGCATTGCAGAGGGAACTAGAGGGGCTTTTGAGACGAGAGATTGACCTATAAACTAGTTGCAGTTCTGGACTGTGCATGTTTAGAGGTAGACAGATTAGGCTGTTGTTTGCTACTTAGTACTCTTCACATCCTTGTTCCTACCAGGGCATTGCTGAGGAGAGGGAACTTTCCCACCCTGCTGGTGGCCAGGAGCTCCTGATCTCACTCTGGCTCCTTAAGGCTGTTGATAGATATTTTATCTTGGCTCTGGCAGCATGATCAATGCAGGAATAGTGGTAGAGAGACATTAATTCAAGCCAAATCACCGCTCTGATTTAGTACGCTGAAATGGTTGTATACTACACACACTCCCTGGAGCAATTATTCAGAATCCTCATCATCTGCAGCGAGTATGTTAAACCTTTTTGAATTTTATTTGGGCCATGTATTATCAGTGGAAGCTTTGATTTTCCAACACTGCTTTGATTGCCTGCACCTTACAGTGCCCATGAATTGTGTGTCAGTCATCTGTGCTCCGTGAAACCGTGGTGGCGTTTGCAAAGCACATTTGTACTCTGCCTGCATCTGCATCAACAAAAGACATGTGTGAAGTATTATTTACCTTACTAAGTCATTAAAAAGAAATAAGTACCATCTCAGCCATAACATAAAAAAGCTGACCAGAAAAGAGAGGATTAGGGATGATAGGGCAGCTATTACGACTCTGCAACCAAATGAATGATATGGGAGCACAACGTATATGAGTTCCTCTGTTGTGTCTCTATATCACGTACCTGTGGAGCAGTGTCTAACACAAGCATAGCTGAAATCCAGTGGAATATAACGCTTAGGAAAGCAACCCAGCTGGGGAAAAGTAATAAGTGATACAGACCCTATGTTGACATAAATGCCATTGTCTGTGGTTCAAATTTAAACAGTATTTTGACCTTCTCATCGCAGAGGCTTCATTTTCTGATTTCCTTTTTTATTTTTCTCTTATTTTTGGAACTTGAGTTAGATCTGTTGCAGGAAGACCAGACCTAACGATAATGATTTGAAGTGGAAATTAAAAAGTTTTGATGTATAAACATTTACGTGGAATATGTAAATTCATTTTGCAAGCCAAGACATTCACATCCCTGCTAATTCTTTAGAAGATTTGAAAAACAGTGTAATTTCATAATTGAATTTATGGATATTTAATAGGTTACCACTTTCCCAATATGTCTGAAACATTATTATAAAATCAACATTTCTGTAGAGTTGAGAAACATGAATGTGAAAGGAAATGTTTGTGTAATTCAGGTTACGTGTTTATATTGGTCTTACTTTTTGATAGTTGCTAAGAGCTTGTAAGCCAATGTGAGATGAAAGTGCTCAGTAATGCTGTGGCTTTGTTTGAATAACCTGTGGACTTCTTAGGCAGGAAATAAATGTAACTTCTTGTTTTGTATGGCTCCTAATTGAATTGTGGATTTTTAATATTTATTTTAACCCAAGTGGAGAGCAGGAGTTTAAATGGGCTCACAAAATGAACTGACACTCTTTTGGAGAGGTACACCAATTGGTGGTTGTCAAGCAGAGTGAGACTAATGCAGCTTCTGAGTGAAGAAGTCCCTAACCACCCAGCCTTGGGAGCAGAAATGGTGGTCAGGGGCCAGCAGCTGCCTGCCTGTGCCCTGTCAGAGCTCTCCCTGCCTGGGGACCTGCTGTTGTCAGTAGTGTTCGTGTCTGCCTGCATGCTTCCTCTGCTGCTGTGCTGAAAAGGTCACAGGTCACACAGATTGGGAGTCACTCTCTGTCCCCATCATTCATAACAAAATTCACTGTATAAAGTGCTCAGTCAAGAAGGAAAAGTGAGCAGTTTCAGATTACTTATGTGTGCACTGTTGTAATAAATGCTGCAAACAGCTGTAAAGTTTGGTTCTGCTGTTAGACCCAACATTATTTTGAGCTTTGTCAAAGAAAACTATTGCTTGGTTCTTTTGTACTAGTTCCTACAAGTGCTTTGTTAAAACAACCTTATGTTAAAATAGCTATGGATATATGTTACATGTACATGAGAATTTTGTTGAGGGGGAAAAAAGAGAAAGATAAGTGCGAGGCAAAGCCATACAGAATATCTATGTAAAGGCACAGGTATTGCAAGTACAGAAAAACTAAACCTTGGCCTTTATTATTATCATTGCTTAAAAATCATTATGAAGGCTGTAACTGAAGGGTATTTATTTCTAGACAAGTGATTGCCTCTCAATTTCTGTTTACAGCAAAGAAAAAAAATCACAATTTTTGTGTCTTTGCTATAAAATTCTAGATATCTGTCTTATTTTTTAATCTTTATTGACCTATGATTTGATGTGATATAAAACCTCAAAATGGAAGGTACTTTCTGGAGTTTGATGTCTGAGTTGAGATTATTGTGAAAATTGGATAAACATCTACACATCTATGCTAAGCTAGAGTAGTTTAGATAGTTGGTTCATGTCCATATTTCATGCCCAGACTGTTTTGAGTGCTGTCCACAAAAGTGCACACACGGTCCACCAGATGCTTGCTCCTCAGTACAGAAAAGTGGGATTTCAGTGGCACTTGAGATGGTTTTAGGTCTTCTGGTTAGTTTACAGGGACACGGGGTTAGAGTAACGCAGCTGCCCTGATTTAAAGCTGTGAAGCTGCAACAAAGTGTACAGGACCAAGGGCAGCCCTACCCTAAAGGAGTCTATGGTACAATTGTCTCAGTCATCTCAAGCTTGGACACGGCAGCCTGTTAGTGCACATTCCTGTCCTCTTGAAAGATGCCACCTGTTTGTGCATGAACAGCTCCCATCACGCAGTTTGCTCCAAGTTTCTGTCTCAAAACTTTGCCTCTTCATATGTCCGCTGGCTTCAGAGCCAACCAACTGCTTGCTTCAGAAACCAATTGACCCATTTCTTGTAACAGCAAGCTCTTCTCACTCTCTTGGGGAATCTTTGGCTGCAAACTCAACCAATTTGAGCCTGCCTTACAGCAGGGATGTTTTCTAACTCAATAGAGTCTTGTCTGTCTTTTGATTTTCGCTTTATTCAGCACGCAGAAATAATTAACAAATAATGAACAGAAAATAAAAGGTCCTTGGAAAGCACAGGGTAGGCTGCAGCATTTCTGTTCCTGATTCTTTCTTTTGTGATCATGGGGAAGTTGTGCTGCCTCTTTCCCTCCCAGCCTTTTTCTGCCTTATTGAATAATCCATGTTAGGGTCTGTCTCTGATGTACAGTGCCTGGACCAAATGAGCTCCATTTTTTAATGTAGATTCCAGACTTTAATGATTAATATACTAGATTCACAGGCCATGTGATCCTGAAAGACTGATCTTGATGGAAGATGATCTTGGCAGAAGCTGGCTGAGCTGAGAGGCCTGTTTCTGGCACGCTGGTTCATGCAGAGGACATGTCTATCTTTCTGGCTTGCTTAGTTGCTGACTTACTACCCCTACATCACCTCTGAAAATCAGCTGATGAGCAAGAGCCAAACACTGGTATCTTTTTGTGGATCTGCTTGTTCAGGAGAGAGTAACTAATTGTGGGATATTGTTAAAGGTGGATGATGAACTGGTTAATGATAACATGGGTGCATCTATCTGAAAGCTACTGATATTGCTAAAAACATCCTGAAAGGATGTTTCAAAGACAAAGTTTTACTATTTTTGTAGCACAGTGAGCTACTGAGTGTCGTGGTGGGCATTAGTTCTGCAAGAGGTGATGCTGGCTTTAGTCACACTTAGCTTTAACTGAGAGAACTACCCAAAAGCAAAAAATTTTGTATCTCAGCACAAGTGGAAGCACTTGTGCATGCAATTCACTCTGACCTCCTTTGCTTGAACTCCTATCTTGAGGACTTAATCCTCCAACCTTTTCTAATACAGATAACTTTCTATCCCTGCAGTGGCAACATCACATGTAGAGGATTCTCTGAAGCAGAGCCTCTGTTCGCACCTACAGCACTGTGAGGACTCCAGATTTTTAATATAAAAGGTAACAACAAGATTGCTTTGATTCACCTATCACCAGATTTGATGTAGGCTGAAACATTTTGCTCCACAGGAGCAGCACTTCCATAGCATATGGGCTTTCCCCTTACTATGCTTATTTTTTTTTTCTACAGTCTTTCTTCATTAATCTGTCTGTTTTACTCTCTTACCATCCACTGGAAAGATTTCTCCCTCATGGTTTATTGATACAGGTATAAGACTTTCTCTTGAGCAGCATGCAGTTCATTTTTGATGAGCAACATACAGTGAAAGCACTTAGAAATGTTCCAAGCCTGTGATTCTTAATTGCACTGTGTGTGTTTTGTGAAATGCTGCTATCCCTCACATGCTCTTTGCTTGCAGAGTTACAGTGTGTTATGTGGTAGCAATAAATGTTAAATAACCTGCCTGCCACCCAGCCTCACTTTGTGGTGCTTGTATAATTACAAAGGCTTTTGGAAATCACATTGTGAGGCTCTGATTTGATGGCAGCATGTGAACATTTCACTGTAAACACTCTTTCATTACACAAGATTTCATTACCAGAGGTTTCTGCTCTAATATCCTCTTTCCTTTGAGGATCAGGACCAACGTTACAGTAACCACGTTGTTAGCAAGAGCAATGTGAGATTAAGAATGTGGACTCCATTGATTTGAGTGCTTCAGAGTAAGGATGCTAAATATTCTTTAATAAGTGGGAGCTCAACTTGGCTCTATGCATTTGAATTATGTTGCCTTGAGCATGGTGAAAAAAAGTAAGAAAGAAAAAAAAGAGCAGAGTAAGATTGATATCAGATTATTTGCTGTTCAGTTATGCCTGATATATGTGGGAAAGCTGCTGATCTCATATGGGTGTCTTCCCTGCTGAGGTGGTGTACGCTAGTGCTGCTCTTTCTGTGCATGGGACTGACTCCCTGGCACCTCAGTGTGCTCTTTTATACTTAGAGCCAGAGTTCAGACTGGATAGCTTGAAATATGCAAAGATAGGTCAAAGACCAGGTGTGTGAGCACTGAGTGTGAAAAGAGCCGCAGATCCTGACGTGCGGGCAGTTTCACTGGCCGCATGATGCAGAAAATGCCGACAGCAGATCCGCACAGGCCTCGGCAATGTATCCTTTGCACCAGCCTGGGCTCTTTTACAAAACTATCTAAAACAGTTCTCTTGTCTCCTAATAAAGCTCTAACAACATCCTTGTTACTCTAACATGTGCACCTTTGTAATTAACAGCTCAAAGGTGCTGTATTTTCTTCCTTGATGTTTCCCTCCACTCCATTTTTGCCTTGTTTCCTTTTGTGAGTTGGCAAGGCAGTGCTGAGCGTGGTACTAGCTTCCCTTGACAGTAAGCATTAAGTTGTTGCAAGCATCTCCCTCAGACTGTTAATTATCTTGGAATAATTCATTCATGAATGCACTTGCCTTATGCTAGCTACATTTCATGGATGAAACCCAGGGTGAGCTTGCACTCTCCCTTCCAGCCATGGCCCCTGCCCGTGGCATCAACCTTTCCATTTGGTGGAAGAGATAATTTCCCAGTTCATGCACTGTAGAAAGACTCTGTGGTACCAGTGCAGGGCAGGGAGGGCTGAGGCAGCCTGGGCTGCTGTGCCATTGGCAGGGTAGGCTGGGAAGCATGAACTGGGCTTCTCTGGTCATAAACCCCAGGCTTGCTGGGCATTGTGAGGCACATAGTTGCCCTGTGTTAGTTTCTGTGCTTCAACTGCTTTAGTCATTTTACCTGTCAATATTTAATGCAACACATTTTTAATAGGATTGAGTGAAAGCTGCTGCTAACTCTGGATCATAGCAGGTTGGAGTGCAGATTCTCCTGAGACCGCATCCCACTTTGTGGGGCTGCCCTCCTGGATTTTGATCAATAGCATCATCTGTAGCCTTCCACCTTTTTTTTTTTTTCCCTTGAGATCCTAATTCCACTTCTCTAGAAGTGACTACACTGTCATTGGCCAGAGTTAATTTTAGATGCGTCCCATGGGAGCCATTTTGGGGACTTGAGTCACTTAGAGCAGGAAAAGCAGGTGGCCTTGTATAAAGTGATTGTGACGAAAAGTCAGGAGAGGTCTGAGGCTGTGACTCAGCCTCTGCAGAAAGCCCCACAGAATTTAGCAGACATTGCTCCTTTGGAAATGTATTTTGATTATGTAAGGGTGTGAGGTGCAGCCTTCCTGCCTTCTCCTCCTCCCAAGACAGTGATGCTGGTTCACCCTGGTTTCTGCAGCAAAGCTGCTCTCCTGGAAGTCAGAGGTGAGCATGCAATCTGTTTCACAGATGCCATATTGGCTTTTAGGGACTCTTTCTTTTTATCAAATTCCTCACGATCAGACGTGGTGGGTTCAAAAGCCCTTTGTGATGCCTTGGGACCTCTGCTCATGCTTCACCTCAGAGCCAAGCTGATCTTTCTGCAGCCTCGTATCAAACTGCTGCATTACAAAGTGGAACAAAGTGTGGGATTTATTGTACACATAACAATTGCAGCTCAGCCTTTATCCTAAATATGTATATATTGTTTTCAGGTCTATGTGAATGAGGAAGTTCTAACGAAACCTAAAAATACAAGGAGTGTTGACCTTCAGGAGATGTTTCCTATCCCAGCAGCTCAAGTCAGTCTGCGGCTGCTGCTGCTTTTCCTGGTTGCAGACACAGAGAGAGGCTGAAATGAGCAATCAGCTTGTTTATGGCAGATTTTAGTGCTTCACTAGTATAACAAAAGAGGTTTTTGCAGAAGGAATTTGGTTCTCATGTACTTCAGTGTTTTCTGTTCCGCTTTGCTCCATAAAACCTAGGCTCTTGTTTACAAGAATTAGCAGCTTCCCAAGGCTTCTGCTGATTTTGAGGAATCAACCCCTTGCAGCTATGTGACACCACCATGCAGCTCCCACTCCACCCTGTGCTTGCAGAATGACTATTCCCTACGTGCGGTTGAGCACTTGGATTAAACACCTGCACAAAACAATTGGCACAACCCAAAGGGCTGTTAGAGGCTCCATATCCTGTTTGGGAATCACTTCAAGTGAAATTAATGATTCTTCTCTGCACGCAGACTTTTTAAAAAAGAAATCTGTTTTTAAATGTGCAATTAATCCAAAGCTGTCAGTGTGCACTCTATACTGTTACACATCAGTGAAACAGCAACTTTATGGCTTTTAATTCTATAGGGTCTGTAGCATTTAAGGCAACAGCACTTAAGACAACAAAATCCTCACAGAGGTAGTTACTGTGACATCTTTTCGCCACTTGGAAATGAGAGATGTCTTGTTTGAAAGGCGTTTGAAATGCATGTGGTCCCTGCATGAGTATTGTATAAAGCTAAATTATTTTCATAGCAGAGATTCAAATAAAGAAAATTTCCAGTAGACTGTATGCCGATTCACACAGTGCTGCCAGCTCTTGTGATATTATCACAGGTCTTGTGATATTTAGTATTTTGTTTTAAAGTTCCAGGCTCACTCATCATGTGATTGTTGAAATCAAGAGGAAGGTAAAGTTTTCACAAAGGCATTTGTTTTTTTAAAATCTCTGGATTTTTTGAAGCCCATCTAACTCTTATTTGTTGATAGCTTGATTCTGGATTTTGAGTGACTGATGTCAGGAATGGCACACTTACATTTTGTTTGTGGTTTGATGCTTCAGATTAAGGCAGTATTACTTTATTATAGTAGGTAAATATTGGATGGTGGGATGTTATTTTAATATGTTTAATTACTATGTTGTAGATTGCTCTGCCACAGCTCTCTCACACTGAACCTGTGCTTATCCCAGGATCTTGTAAATGCATAGGAGCAATTAAGTTTCTTTTGGTCTGGCAAGTAATTTAGAAAATCACAGAGTAGTTTGAGTTGGAAAGGAATTCTTCATACTGAGATCATTTGGGTTTTGTGTTGTAGGGGGTACTCGCATCTGTGTCAACCAGGTAAGTATAATGTATCCTGGTGAATCAACTGCCCTATTGCTTCTGCAAATGTGGTCCAACATGAACAGTAGTATTTTAAGCCCATGCTACAACAGTAAAAATATTTTGTTCAGTTTTTAGCCGAAATCTAATTTCTGCTTTTTTACTTTTCTCTCTTGCAGTTCCAGTTTAACTGTGCTAAAGAGAACTACATAATAAAATGCAATTCTAGTTGATTGTTTAGAATAAGACTAAATGGATAGATCCCTAATACTGTATTTTAGAATCAAGCTATTAAAATCCAAGGACACTTACAAATTTGCTGTTTCTTGTGAAGAAAAATATGACTAAGCTGTTTTCTTAGTCCAGTCTAAAGGCATTTTGCCCTGTTTGCAGTAAGCTGGGCTGTGTAGTATGTCTCTGCATTAGACATGCTGCTGAAGCCACAAAATATTTCTATACAGACAGTGGAATAATCTGTCTGCTCCACGTTTTAAATCAGGAAAGGTCTGTAGATGGTGCTCTAATCTAACTGGAAAAAACATGAGCTTGGATGGAATTTTCTTATTCATTCTGAGAACTTGGACTTTCATCAATTTTGACTAATTTCATACCTGCAGGATTTTGAGCTTTAAGTAACTGTGGCAAACTCTGTTCACTCAACGTGAACCTGCAGATCAACTGGGGTGCCCTGGCACACCGCTTTCACAGTCTTCCTGGTACTTTGAGCTTCAGCCTCACCTCACCAGACTGGTACCATGAAGATTTCAGGGAAAATTGTGCTGTTGACTCATCTACATACTTTAGTCTCAGAAAGGGCTGATTGCCCTAAAAATTCAGAGCTCTTGTATAGGAATAGACTTTCTCCAAGAGAAGGAAATGGGCAAAAGAACAAGGGTAAATGGGTAAAAGGATGCAAAGAAAATGATTTGGGCTTTCCATCAGCCCCATTTGTTGCTGATTCTGCCCTCCCCAGAAGCCTCTCAACTCTGACATACAGCTTACATCACAGCAGGCTCAGATGTGGATGTCCTGCCTGCAGGAGCTGTGGACTGCCAACTTCACCAGTTAAGCAGATTTTTAGAAATAATTTTGCCAAAAAGTTGACTCTATCTAATTACAAGCCTCCCTCAGTAACTACAGGCTTGGTGTCTCCCTCCCTGACTGTGAGTTATTATTGGATTCTTTACTCTCTTTCATAAACTGCTGATTGGTGGCAGATTGTTTAGCAGCTGCCACCTGCTATAGTGCTTGTTGAATAAATTTCCCTTTTTAGTTCTAGAATAGCCTTGGTGTGCTAGCAACTCTGGAGGCATTTAAAGGGGAAAGGGACAGAGATAAGGTTTTTAGGATTTTTTTTGGCAGGGTTCAGTACTGATCCAGTGCAATTCCTCTGCGAGTCTTGTGCTACAAAGCATTAAAGCATGTAATTACACATTTTAAGCGTGAATAATCTCCTCTCCAGAAGGTATGTATTCTCCTGACCTGCAGGTTTTGGTCACCTGGAGCCAGGCTTGAGTGCTTCACTGAAAAAGAGGTTTTGTAAATCCTAGATGGCCTTTAGAGGTTGTTCTGTGATTAAGATGGTATTTGAATCCCAGAGAGACTATGTAATGCCTAGTAATTTAACGAGAAACTACCTTTTGAGGATAGTAAAGTGGTAGAAGATGCTGATGCTGGAGAACACTACTCTGCAGCCCTATCTCAGCACAGGGAAGGTTCCTGTGAGCTCCAGTCATCTTGCTAATCTCAGCAGTGCAGTGAGTGCAGAGCTAGTTACCATCTATGTCTGCAAAATCCCTTCCTCAGGAAAGATCCCGGTGACATGGAGTGCAAAGGGAAATGGTAGAGATATAGCAGCACATGTCTTAAAAATGCTATGCATACAGGATAGTGGCAGGGGATAACGGATATTTGAGGAGACACTTGTTTTTTTCCCCTGTGTATCAGTATGTCTTGGCCAACAGGGTAAATCCTCATAGCTGGTTCACACAACTTGAAGCAGCTCTGAACTCACTTCTTTCAGGAAAAAGTAAAGCATCTGTTTAAGTAGGAAATTTGATTTTTTCCAGCAGAAAATCTAAGAGGAAGGAGGAAATTAGCATGCAGCTTTCCACATGTAAATGACTGGACAGTGTCTTCCTTTTCACCATCTGTCTGTGGAAGGAATCAAAGCTGTTTAAATCAAGTATGTGGGTAGGGTGAGCAACTGATGGATTCCAGTCTTGTAACAGCTGCCATTACTTTTGTCTGGGAACTTTTTTACAAACAATAATAGGAGGGGGTAGTGCCTGTTGTTCTGGCCAGAATCCAATTTGGATAATTGCATTCTGCCTACCTGAAATTGTAATGGTGTGTTTATGCTTCCAGTCTCTGTAATGCCTGAGGATTCCTTGCTTGAAACTTGCTGTTTAAATTTTAAGTTATTAGTTGAGTCATAAACATTTATTTTGTATTTCAATCCACAAATAATGATTCTTATTCAGATAGTACAGACCCTTCATAATAATATTACTTCAGTGGATCCACACTAATAATATGTTTTGATATATTATTAATATCATTTCAATGAGAATGTCTCTTATGGCCTGTGGTTCAAATGTGAACACCCACTGATTTAACTTACAACTATTACAGCATGGCAATCTGAAAATCAGACCATTCACATCCAGTAGTTCAAAAACATCATGAACTATCTTGGATTAGTATGTTGCAGCATTTTCAGTTGAGCTGCTTCTTAAACCACATATATTTCAATTTATTCAAAAAGTAGCATTTAAACAAAGACCTAAATGTGATTTAATCAGTTAAGTAATGTCTTGATCAAGATCACTGATTTTAAATCTTTCTGGGCTGCAGGAAAAGATATGGTGCCAAGATCAGGTTCATAGATTGATTAGCTTGCATCTGATTTGAAAAAAAATAATAAGGCTGCACTGAACTTATCTTCATTTTGATGAGGGTGGGTGGACAGAAATCGAAATGCAGATTCAGAATTTCCACATAGATTTGATACTAGATTAAAACTTATATGCAAAACCCCAAGTTACAAACCAATATCTGAATCCTGGTTTTAACATGTCAACCAGGTGATCAGGCCCAGTCAGCATGGGCTTATGAAGGGCAGGTCCTGTTTAACAAATCTGATCTACTTCTATGGCAGGGTGACCTCATTGTTGGAGGAAGGAAAGGCTGTGGATGTTGTCTACCTAGACTTCAGTAAGGCATTTGACACTGTTTCCCACAGCACTCTCTTAGAGATATTGACTGTTCTTGGTTTGGATGGGTTTACACTGGGTGAAAAACTGGTTGGATGGTCGGGTCCTCAGAGTCAATGGAGTTAAATCCAGTTGGTGGCCGGTCATGAGTTGTGTCTCCCAGGGCTCAGTACTGGGGCCACTCCTTTTTAACATCTTTATTAATGATCTAGATGAGGGGATTGAGTATACCCTCAGTAAGTTTGTAGATGACACCAAGCTGTGTGGAAGTGTTGATCTGCTTGAGGGTAGGAAATCTTTACAGAGAGATCTAGACAGGCTGGATAGCTGGGCCAAGGCCAGTTCCATGAGTTTCAACAAGGCCAAGTGCCAGGTCCTGTACTTGGTCCACCACAACCCCCAGCAGTGCTACAGGCTTGGGGAGGAGTGGCTGGAAAGCTGCCAGGCAGAGAAGGACCTGGAAGTGATGATTGACAGCGGCTGAACATGAGCCAGCAATGTGCCCAGGTGGCACACATCCTGGCCTGTATCAGGAACAGCGTTGTCAGCAGGAGTAGGGAGGTGATCATCCCCCTGTACTTGACTTTGGTGAGGCCGCACCTCGAATACTGTGTCCAGTTTTGGGCCCCTCTCTACAAGAAGGACACTGAGGTGCTTGGAGAGGCAAGCTACCAAGCTATTTGGAGCCCGTCTCCTATGAGGAATGGCTGAGGTATCTGGGGCTGTGTAGCCTTGAGGGAAGAAGGCTCGGGGAGACCTTACAGCTCTCTACAACTACCTGAAAGGAAGTTGTAGCAAGGTGGGGGTTGGTCTGTTCTCCCTAATAGCAAGCAAGAGAACAAGAGGAAACAGCCTCAAGTTGCACTAGGGGAGGTTCAGGCTGGATAGGAGGAGCAATTTCTTTACTGAAATGATTGTCAGGCATTGGAATGGGCTGCCCACTGTCCCTGGAGATGTTTAAGAGATGAATGGATGTTGTACTTGGGGAAATGATCTAGTGGTTGATAGGAGTGGGACAAAAGCTGGACTCAGTGATCTCAAAGGCCTCTTCCAGATGAAACAATTCTATGATTCTATGTCTCTCCCTCTGTGTGATGCATTGGACCTGTTATTTATACCGTGCCTAGACTTATCTTCAGGCAGTAGGTTTAGGTTGTGAACCTTAAGGAAACACTCTTTTCAAAGGAGCTTCTTTTGGAAGATGATTCTCAGACTCACTGAGGTGTCCACCAATCTAGAAACCCTGTGCTGGGCAGCAGACCTACCTCAAAGGGCCTGGAAGACTTTGCACCATGTCCTGAGCAATGATCCTGCTCTTGCAGGTGAATCTTGGCTGGCACATGTCTTGGAGTGTGGCTCTAAGCAGTCCCTCTCTTGGTATATGGAGAGGTGGTCCTGTCACCCCTCCTGCCCTGTGGGCTGGGCGCTAGGCAGAGGTTCATATCCTCCTCTGGGTGTGGGTGACTTGAAGGGTGTGCACTTCTCTTCCTGCTCCCTTTCCAGGCTTCCAGCCTCCTCATGCTGGCTGAGATTCAAGTAGTTGGAAAAGCAATCTGCATAAAAGAGCGAAGAAGCCTTTTTAAACCTGTCACCGTCATTCATCAATCAAAGATTATGATCCTACTTTCTCATTGTTTTATGGAGAGCATTTGTTTGTTTACTACTTTGGCAGCTATCAGTACATAGGCAATGCACATACTATAAATATACCCACTATCCAAAGGCCCAGCTCTGCGAGCTCTGCCAGGCACCGTGTTTGCTCCCATCAAGTTGAAAGAAGTACTCCAGACAATAAGCACTATGCTCAACAGGGCATTCATATTTCTGTCTTTCTTCAGCATGAAAAGACAAAAAGATGAAATCTGTCCTATGCAAACACCTGTTTACCAGTCATCCATTGCTGAAATGTGCTGCTGAAGGAGAAGTGGATGGGAGGCAGCAAAAGCAAAAGCATGGAGATGCTGCTCAGGCATGCATACGAGTGCAGTGTGATGGTGGCAATGGTGGGTGGTGTGGGAAGGGAGCATGGAAGAAGTCAGAGTCCTGCACCAGAAAACAGGCTGTGAGGAACATGCAAATAGCTGGAACAAAGCTTAGAAAAGAGGCAAGGAAAGAGAGAAAGGAGATTGGCAGGGAGATACCTGCAGAGACAGGTGAGAAAGAATGTTAGAGCTGGCTGAAGGAGGGGGGCATTGCGGTGGGTGAGAGAGGAAGTTATGGGAGAAGGAAATGAATGTCCAGTTCTTTCACCTTTGTGGAGCTGTGCCCTGATCTGGGGAGAGTGGAGTTAGAAGTCCTTGCTAAGCAGTAGGCACAGTCATGATGTGCCACTTTCATGGTCCCCTGCACTGCCAAGCCCAGTGCTGAATTGTTTGAAACCATTAAAAACTCGGAAAAACTTAGCTATTTTTCATGCTTTGTATACTTTGTCAGAGGATTTTTTTTTCAGATGGAGATTTTGTTGTTGCATGAAGGAATAAAACCATGCATTGTGGCCACAAAGATTAGTAGTTAGACCTGTTTATGCACACAGCCATCCAGCCACTGTCATTTGCATCCATTTAAACAGAAGCTCTGCTAAGGTCTGGCTGAAAATCAAACCCATTGTGAGCTGCCTAGAAGGCTTCAGCAGATGGGAGCAATACAAATAAAACGTGGTGTTGTTATTAACTGGTCTAGCAGTTTGGTACGTTTCTAACAATGATGATTTGGAATGACATGATGACTGTCCTATCTTGAAAGATGAATTTATTCATCTACCGCACTGTGATATTTTAAAGCAGAATGCTTTAAGAGTTTCTCCTCTTTAGGGCCAATGATGCTTTGAACCCCGTTGTTCCCTGCAAAGTATGAAAAAGGGAACTGCAGCACAGGTTGGATTAACTTCAGTGCCAATTACATTAGCAAATTCATGTTACAACTCTGTAGAGCCGCTTTAATTTACCTCCATCCTAGTTTGGCATCTACTCTCTCACTTCTAGCCCCAATAACGGTAAATTGTGCTTTTCTATTGTGAGATAAAGATATAGCTAATTTCAAACCAAGAGAACTTTAGTTGACAGTGATCTGTCCAACTTACAGTAACCATGTATCCTACACCAGTATAAAATAATGACTTGTACATTCAGTTGTGGAAAGAACAGGCTGCTCATATAAACATGAACCCAGTAAGCAGAGATAAATAATTCACTTTCCTCAGTGTGATCTGTTTCCTGGAGAGCTCTAAAATCCCAAGTTAGGAAGTACCTCACAGGCTTCCAGCAGTACTGACTTTAAACTGAGGAGAGACAACCACCCATTCCTGCCAAATGGCTCTTTTCAGTTCTTTCATATATGCCAACTCCCTCTCCTTCAGTTCAGTCCTTCCATGTTTTCTACAGGCTTTCTCTTTCTTATATGTGAAGTGGTTGCTACTGTTCCGCTCTCCAGTTACCTAGCAAGAATGACAACAGTTTTCTGTATTTTTAACCCATTACTGCCTGGGTATGGTTGCTCTCTACCCTATTTCCATTTTTTAACAAAAGGTGCTGATGAGATCCTCTTCGTGGAAGTCCTGGGTGGCTGCCACCCAGCTCTACCATTTCAGCAGTTGAACTGCATTTCTGGATGATTTATTTCACAGTTCACTTTTGTTGAGAGAATCTCCTTGTCAAAATACAGATGAAGGAAATGAAATATAAAGTCTAATGGCAATGGTGGGCTGCAGAGGATGGCGTTGGGCCTGAGTCACTCTTACTTTGGTGCTCCTGGTTCTCAGAGGTGGTTGTTGCTATGTCTGGAAGTGTGGCATTTCCAAAGGCCTACAACTGAGGTGTGGTTCTGTGTGATGACTATGAAGTAAATGAAGTAACACATAAGCTCAGGGAGAAGGCACTGCTGGAGGTGGGCAAGGAAAGCATTGCCTTTGGGAGAGCCACCTTGAGCTCTGCTGTTCTTGTGTCTTTTTCAAGTGTATATCAGCTGGATGGAAAAAAAAAAAAACTTACCAGCTCTTGAACCATTGCCCTAACAATCCAGTACTGAATTTTATGCAGTTGTCTCTGTGTACTCTCCTTGTATTTCTACATGCTTTTCTCATGGAGCTTAATGTATGAATCTGAAATGCTGGGGGAGTTGGTGTGTAGGGACTTCAGAATAGGACTCAAGCTTGGCCAAGGCTGTGAAATGCTTAAAGTGTCATATCCTTTAGCTTGCAACTTGATTGGGTTTTATCTTCTCTTCCAACAGTGCCTCTGAAATATAACCAAAAAGACTAGTGCTTCACTGCTAATAGAAAGCGGAGATGACTCACTACTACTAAAGGTGAGTTATGTTGAGTAATTACATTTTAGTGGATCTGTTTATGAGTTACTTTCCCAGACACAGGGATATTAAAGCTCATCTTCACAGGTCTGCCTGCCTGCCATCTCCTCTAGGGCTGCAGAAGTCCAGCCTGTCACATTGTTAGAACTGTTAGCACACACATAGCATCCTGTGCATGGGCACACAAACGTGCGAGCACACCCACATGCACGCACATGCACACACGGACTACAAAGGTGAAGAACATTTTTATGACATTATTTTTATGATAATCTATTTCAATGGATAATTTAGTTTAGGGCACTGATTTATAACAAGTTTATAGATCTTTTTTACTATTCTTTGTTGAATTATAGAGGTGGCATGTGTGAAATGGATGTACTTGGCCTATTGTTCTGCTTCTCACGCAACCAGTATAGTTGAGACAATAAAAAGATCTATAAAATTAATATATACAGAGAGAAAGGGACAGAGACAGAGAGAATATGTAATGCTCTAGAGTCTGATATTACATTTATCTCTCCCAGAGAGGTTAAGACTTGGAATTTACATGTGGAAATACCAAAAAGATCTTACCCTCTTGTGCGGAGAGAAATGACTTCTAAATATCCAAGCTATCTTCTTCTTTATTTATAAAACCAATTTTCACAGTGTAATTTTTTTGTATGTTTTTAAGCTAGGACCATATTGCTTTGCTAACAGCGTGGAACTAGGCCATCTATTGCTGAGGGCTTGCTGGCCTGGAGTTTTTAGATAGGCTTTTATAGAGATGTAACTGCACTAAGATTTCAACTTGCATTTGTTTTTTTAATACCAGCACATTGTGTCATATTTAAATATACCTGCAGGTGAATACATGCACATTATAGTAGAAAAATATTCATACATCTCTCAACAAACCCATTATATACATACATATATTAAATGCGATAATAACATTCTAAACTTACCTGTGCTAAACTGTGTTCAGCACATGCTACTAACTACACAGAAGCATTCAGCTCCTTATTCTACCTCCAAGGAAGCTTTTTCTTCTATTTCAGACCACTGAGAAGTGGTGTGCTTAAGGTCTGGTGTCTCAGGCTATTTTAAGGCTTACTTATTTTCCTTTCATATTAATAATACAGCAATATTTCCTAGTGGCCTTTTTTTTCTGTCTGTAACTGTGGGAATGGGGGAATTTTAACCTAATTTTTCTTTAGAATTTTCTTTAGCTATTAATTTGTATAAGATACTAAGGAGACAGAGGCAGGTATAAAAGACAAATAAAACTATACAAGTCTCACATTTTGTATCATTAATGCAGTTCCTTTGAATGTCTATTGGTTTGCTTTTGTACCAACAGCAACAGCAGTGTTCTTTTTCTCCCTTGGTCAGAAGTATACTAAGATAATTTTTAATGAAAGTTTCAACAAAACCTTGCAGTGACATACAAGCAGGGCAATTAATTCCACATTAAAATTGGGAAGTCACTCCAGAACCGTGGTGTCTTGTCTAAGATATACAAATCTCTCAGCTCTCCAATGATATATTTTTAAACTGCTGCTATTTTAAACGCTCCTCTTTCCCCAATCACTCCCCTCTGATTAGTTCTCTGTATGTTAAATTGGGTAAACAAATAGGTAGTGGGTAGACAATTGTAAAGCTTGTTGATGCCTTATCCTCTCGTGTGCATGGAGAGCAACCTTCTTTAATAAACCTATTCATGTACCATCATTTCTTCTGCAGAGTATAAATATATGGTAATGTGAGGTCTGTCTTCTTGTCACAACACGTCACCACTTCTATTTGTACAAAAGAGAATAAAACTACCAAATATAATATTGAAGTCAAATGGGAAGAAAATTCCTGGTTTTTACTGTCAGACAGAAAAGGCAGAACAATGACTTGAATAGAATTGCAAGTGTATCATGTTAGGTGTTAAAGAAAACCAATTTATTTCATAAACTGTGAGTCACTTAAAGTTTTCAACAGTTTTAATGAAGTTGAACAATTCCATGTAAGATATTTTCTTCATTTGACATACCCATCATCCCGTGTAACAGAAACCAGGGTTGTCCATATAACAGAGGTTGAAGGTTACAGGCAATGACAAACGATCAAAGTGTTGATTTTCTTTTTCTTTTTAATAAGCAACCTCCTGGAGTTTTTTTCTCTCCAGAAACATAAATAATAAACCTGCAAGATTTGGCAAAGCCAGATTGTTAAAGAGAAAGACCAAATAACAGAATCTACTTTAGTGCCTAGCAAATTATTGAAGAAGATTTATTGGTAATAAAAAAAGAAATGCACCTGAACTCTACATCATTCAAAGATAAAGAGCAGTCAGGTGTGGCTTTTTTTTAGTCCAAGTCAGCTCAGTCAGACATTGAATTTCAAGTATTTGTAGTAGCAACACCACAGACTACAGGCACAAGTAAGGCAATGTTCATGTATACAAAGATTTATTAGAGGGTAAATGCCTGCAGGTAGCATCATACTGGGACAAAAAGCCTTAGATTGGCTTTGCCTGGATTATTTCACTTTTTTTGCAAACATCTGCTGACGGAATGGTTGTAGCTTGCTTTCTGAACGTGTCTCACTTATTCAAGAAAAAGTTTTATTTTATTTTAGAAGTCACTAGTTGTTGGGACGCAAAATAAAGAACTGCATTTATATCACCCTAAGGATATAGTTTCTCCTGTATTCTATATCTGTACCTACTGTCAGCAGTTGCTTTATAGCCAACTCCTATCAAATGCCAACCTCTGATAATTCATGCCAGCCAATAGAAATTACAAAACCAATTAGTTAAATGTCTCATCCAAGGATTAGGTTTGTTGACCTTGCATTCGGGCACTATAGTGGTGCAAGTGGCTGGAAGCTGGGCAGGATCACTTAGTTATCAGGAGGCTGGAAAGTCTCTCTGCCCCAGGGCCTATAGTAAAAAACATAAGGGCCTTCTACTCAGAGGCAAGACAGACTCTGATCCTTCTACCTTCTATGTGAAGTGGAAATGGGGTCCTACAAGTTTGTGAAGCATTATTGTAAGGTAAACTTTCAGGAGTGCTCTAGACTTAACAGACATGCCTCCTTGTAGCAATGAGGGTCTACAGTCTGTAAGGAGGCAGTGTACCTCAGCAGCTGGGTCGTTTGTGTGTTCGCTGAACCCACTCACCACAGGAATGAAACTCTAAACTGTGACTTGAATCAGCTGTGGGAAGAAGTCATTCAGAAAGACAGACAGGCTCATTGTCACCTGGGATCTTCAAACTAAGGTGCGTCTTTCCAAGTGATCTGTATTTGTCTTTCAGCTCTCTCTTTTATGTCTCTCTGCTTCTGAAAGTGGTAGAAACTATTTTTTTTCCTCTGTAGCAAAAGTTTTGGAATGTGCAGTTAGAGAAAGATGGCAAAAAATTACTCAGTTTCTCTCTGTAAAGAGAATTGATTAAAAACATCTGTTGGGACTGAAGAGCACTTAGCTGAAACCTGCAGGGAAGCAGACAAATCTTAATCAGTTGTCTTCTGAAAATCCTTTAGAGAGGAGCATGTATTTGCTTCTGGTATCTTGTCCTTTAATGTCTTTTGTGTGGTGTCTAAGGTAGCTGCCTATCACAGCTGAGCTTTACCTAGCCATGGTAAGATCTGCCAAAGGCCTTCCCTCTGGCTTGGTCAGGACCTTATTTCAAATAGAATCTGTCAACTGTATGGTGCCTAATTGTGTAGTATAATAACAAACACCGTTAGCTAATTACTGTCCACTTAGGTAGAAAACCACATATTGTTCATACTTATCTGAATTCCACTGAAGATTTCCTGTTCTCACCTACTACAACTTCTCTTTCTGGTAATAGATACAAATGTAATCTCAGAGTGGATGAACGGTACCTGCAGCAAATTTCTTCTGCACAGACAGTCTTTGCAGATGAAATTCATGCATATTGTTTGAAATTTCTCCATGCTTTTCTCTGTAGAGTTCTTTGCAGTCATCTTTTGACAACAACTTTGGGTCTGTAAGGGGCAAATAATGTGAGACACGTTTATAATGAGCAATAATTACAGGTTTGAATAGCTGGCACAATCATTGTTCAGTGATTTCATTATTAGATGGCACCGTAATTTATGCTAATCCTGATAACGGTTCTGGATGAGAGAGGTCCAGACGTAGGCGATTGCACTGCAATTATTTACACCCTGTATTTCTGAAACAATAGGTATGATAATTTGGAAATCAGATGACTATGATTTCATTTATTCTGGTGGGAAACACATGTAACAAGTTGTGTCAACAACTATAAAATTAAATAGAATTATTTATTTCCAATTCTTGGTTAGCTTGCTCTGCCCTAAAAGACCCATGAATCAAAGGAAATCACAAGAGTGGGAACAGGAGCTTTTTTTAGTGGAGATCTGGATTTTTTTTTTTTACACACTTTTGAAAAGCTTGTGTTTGGCTACAGGTTCTCAATGCAAACGAAGTGCGGGGTGAACTTAATAAGTCTGCTTTCATCTAGCTACCAGCTTTGTAATTACTACAAACAAAGCCAAACCTCTCTGCCTTCTCCAACTACTCCTAAGTGACTTATACCTTATTAGGTCCCCATGGCTGCTGTGTAAGTGAACCATCAGTAAACTGTGAATTTTCAAACTAAAGCATGCCAGTCTGGTGGGTGACAGGGCATCCTACCAGCTCTGTTCAAGGAGGTGGTTGTGGTAGACTGCAGTGCTTGGGGGAACATTCAAAGATGGCCCTGTCTGCAATGGTTGGTGTTTCCTGCTGACTTTCAGCTGGGGACTTGCATTGAGTGAGCTACGTTATTCCTATCTGGAGGTGACTCTTGTGATGAAACTTAGGTCTGACTGAAAAGTCACATCCCTTCATCCAAATTGTAGACCTGAAAAGATAGCTGAATGCTAAACAGCTAAGACATCAATAGAAATCTTAGATGGTGAAATTATTAACAAATCCCGGGCAATCCCCTGGAACCAAAGTGCCAAGGATTGTCTCTGTAACCTTCTCAGTCTTTACTTTTACAAGATATTGCCAATGGGAGCTGTCTCCCTTTTCTTCACGTTAGCTCTGATACTAATTTTTCCCACAGCAAAGAGTTTATCACAGAGGTACAGGGGGAAAAGAAATAGAGGCTGGAGTGTTTTCAGCGTGCAGAAAACTGGGAATGCCTTTAGCAGGAGAACCTGCACTTCAGTCTCAGGATCATTCCTCAGTACCTCAATCATGCCAAACAAGTCAATTAGACTGTTCATATGTTTAAAGTTAAGCCAATCCTACGTGCTTCATTGGACTGGAAGATCAGGTCTCTGATGTGACTAAGTTAGGTAATGGTCTGTTGATTTAGAAGTTCCTGGAACAATCAGAACTCTAGCCAGTCTGCCAAAATATTATTCACTGTAATTAGGACAATATACATCACTAAAATCCCATTCACTCCACCTCTCATTCATTCCTACTTTGATGAACTTGTATAGTCTTTCATAAATAGACATTTGAAATGTGGAAATTGCTATTGCAATTAGTGGAGTAGATGTGCATGTTCTAGGAAGGAATTTTTTCCAAATCATGGTCTGGACAACAAAGTGTATATATTGTATTTCTTTTCTTTGATTTCTGGGACTTTCTTGCAGTATTCACATTGGAGGACGTAAAAGAAGGCATGCAAATACCATATCTAGTAATGAAAGGGAAGCAACGAATGCTGAAGAGCTAGTAAATTTGCAAGATTTGTATCCTAGTGTGTCCTAAATAGTCTCTACTATCAAATCTCTATTTTGTGATGCGATAGAAGAAGGTCTGTGGTGGCCTGCCCTGGTCATAGGTGGTTGGCAGTGCAACAGGTATAGGAGAGTATCAGGGCGGCTTTGCCAGCAGCCACAGCTGAGCTCACAGGGCTCCCACTTGTTACTGTCCATCTGTTTGGTGTGCTTCCTGCTGCTCTTGCTTGCTTTCTTTTGCCCAGATGCAGGTCTTTTCAGGCCTTCTGACACTGCCCTGACCAACCTGCTTGAGCAAGGAGAGGTTGGTCCAGGTGCCAGACTTAGGAGGCATGGTTACTCCTGGGGAATTGAAAGTTGGATGTCCATGTAACTGCCAGCTCTCAGTGGAAAGAGTGGGAAATGACTGGTGAACAAGGTAATGTAATGTATATACTTGACAGTAGACAGCTGTGGACGCTTAGAAAATCATGTCCAGAGGCTTTGGTAAACTATATAAACTGCTTAAGGTGCTTAATAACCTGAGACACCTCACGAGAGGCTCTTCTTGTGGTTGTGATACTTCCTACATTCAGCATAGCTGGGATTTCTGACAATGGCCATTTTTGTGGTATTTCTTTTTCTGTTTCTGACCATAGCCTGACCTGAAAGGACACAAGAAGAGCAACTGCAAAACAAACAAAAAGAGGAAGTTATGAAACCTACTTAAAGTAGCTTTTTAGATCTACCAACTTTATTCTTTTAAAGTTTTGGACAGATGAAGTTCTGTCTTAATTATCTCTTTGTATAAAGAAATTTGTCTGTATTTAGTAGAAATATAAATTGCTAGAGCTAGAAACCTGACTGGGACTTTAAATGGGTTGTCAGTGTTAGGATGGTAGTTATCAAAAGGAGACTTCAGTGTGATCAGTTTGTCTTTGATTTCACATAAAACCTGTTAGTACATGAGCTTTGGTTTGTACAGTATCTCACTATGTTTAGAAAAAGAATACTCCAGTGCCTTGAACTGTTTCAAGAATTGTTTCAGGAAAATGACTTAATTTACAAGTTTAATTTATAAATATAGAAGTTAATTCTACAGAGCTGCATCTTCACTTCATAGGAAAGTATTTAATGTTTATCTTCTGAAACCAGTGCACATAAAACACTCCACGTCGGAAACCTACAGCATACAATTTGGAGTAAAGAGATCTGCTTTCGTCATGACTAAGATAAACAAAGATCTAACTGGAGGAAACATTTCCATTCTGGAGTTGTTTTCTGTGGAAGTTACAAATTGCTTTGTTGCTAGGTAATATAAACAGTTTTTCAAAATGCTGGTGTTGAGCTATTGATATTTAAGATCACTTCATTAATCATCTTGGAGAGTAACAAAGTTATCTAAGTTCATGGACTGGCTTCCTAAAGTAGGTAATAATAAATAACAGAGAAGACAAAGCATTTGAAAATACAATGCTAGTGAATCCTTGGATATGAGTAAAGATTGTTTTGAAAGGACTGGGTACATCATAAAAAGGCTTCATAATATTGGGGAAATGATCTGGTCAGGTGTATGGTGTGGGTAATAGAAAGGAAACAGTGCAAATGCAAGTGGTGGTGAGTATCATGCAAAAAAAAAGGGCTAAAATTCCAGTAGTAGGTTATTTTATTTCGTATGCATTTGGAGAACCAAGATGAAAAGCAGAATTAAGTTGGCCTCTTGCAGTTGTGAGTATGAAAATGTGAAAAACAAACCATTTTCTTAGAAGAAAAGGTACGAGTGTGACCCTTGCTGTCTCTGTGATTTATGTGAGCTGTGGCAGGAAAGAACTGCAAAACAAAAGCAGCTCAAGGAGATCTAAGCTTACTCAGGCTGAAGGAGACAGGGCAGTTGCCCGAGTTAGAAAGAGGAGCCCATCTCACCCACAGGAAAGCACAGGAGATAGTCAAGAGGCTGTGGAAGCATACAGAGTTGTGGCTTCCTTCTGACTGAAGTATCTGGAAGCTACATGAATGCAAACAAGTGGTAGCAGAAACAGCAATAATTATTTACCCACCATTGCTACGTGAAGGAACACTTCAAAAAATATGTCCAGGATGTACCAAATCTTAGCCTTGGGCAACTCCATTGTCGGTGCCAGAAGTGTTGCTTGGTGCACAGGAAACCTTAATACATGAACTGTCTTTCAGAGGGGATGAAATGGAAGATTTGTTGTCAGAATGAGGCAAAATATTTATGAATGTTATGTGAAAAACAAAAAGGAAAAAATGAAGGTTGCTATAGGATTAAAATAAGTAAACACAATACCATATTTGTGAATATTGTAGAAATACAAGTTAACAACTGATCCTATGTATAGGCTTTATGCCTTTTCAAAGAGAGAGCAACAATACATTTTATGTCACTGCTTTAGAGCAATTCAACAAACGCATATTTAAAAGTGAAATAGATATCTGTCATGCAGTTTTTTTCCTGCCTGTCTTTAGGAATGTTAACAAGTTCAAAGCTGTAAGTTGGCTCACAAGCATGAGAGCACTGCTGCTTTAAAAAGCAATTTAACTTTAATGCAACTTATTTTTAAGCAAGATGTACTGAATGGCTCAGAGAATGAGTGAAAAAAGAAAAATCTCAAGCCTTTAATTTTTTTTTTTTAATTTCAGCATTTAGTAGAGCCCAGTTTTATTGAAATGGATGATTGTGTGCTTAATTTTAAAAATCAAACCCTGTAATTTGCATTAATTACACTTTCTGGAGAGATCTTCAGAAAAAAAAGGCAAGAATTAACTGAGAAGACTCAGTTAAAGATGCATCCTCTTCCTCAAGGGTTGCCTGAGGTCAGCAAGGAAAGATTTTGCTGCTCAGTGTATATTCCTTATGCTGGACTGCAGACATAGCTGCCTCACTAGAAGATCTAACTCAATGTTAACATCCCAACTTTTGGTTCCCTTTTTTCCCTTAACAATCATCTGGACTGAATGCTCTTTTCTGTGGAGAACAAGCATTCCTAACTTCCTCCAGAAAAATCTTCCCCTTCCTTCACTAAGATGACTACCTTGCAATACTTACTTAAAATTGTGTTTTCTGTGTATATGACTGTCACAAGTCATAAAAAGGTCATTGAAGTACTTTTAAGAAAATAAATATTTAGAATTGTCTACCCCTGGGAAGTGTGTTTTACTGGATTCTTGCCCCTTAAAACAACTTCTATTAACTTTTGAAAGTGTTTTTTAAACTTACACCTCCCACTTCATTAGGTTGCAGATATTCTTTCTATACATCCAAAAGCATAATCCATTCTGGACTGAAGAAAGCAGAGATGTGGGAAAAGCACTGAAATAATCTCATTAAAGAATACTCCATAAAGTTTAGTTTGGATTATTTCTGTGATTTCTAAGTTATGTAAAAGGGAATTGTATTGTATGAAGAAAGGATTCCCCCTTGCAGCTGTATTCTAGAAACCTAGTGGCATTCTCTCTGCAGGGCAGCAAGTGCTCAAAAGAATTTTAAAGCATGAGAAGTAAAAGTTCTAAAAGCTTGTATGACTGTATCACCCTTTTTTAAGGGACTTGAGCTCTGGGGCCTGCTGTGTTTCTCAGCAAATAAATCACTTTGAGTGATTGTGCAGTTCCAAAGTGCTTGTTTACATGACATCTGCACCATGTCTCCTCCAATCTCCATCCTCACCTGCAGGAGGAGGACTGCCCTAAACCCTCCTGCAGTCCATGGCTGAGAATAAATTCCCTTTACTGCTTTTGCACGTGTCACTTAATCAACCTTTGTAACATAAATAGTGCAGCATAGACAATTCTCTAGATAAGTACTTATTAACTGTTTTCCTTATACCTAAAGGGATGTTTTGCTTTTGCTGTTCTTTGGGGCTTATAAAAGCTCTATACTGGCTTTTACAGTGCAGAAATGTTGAAACTAGGTTTCAAACACTGTCATTCATTTAAAATTGTCATGACTACTAGAAAGCCTACCCATGGATGTTGTCTGTGTTGCTTCAGTAAAATGCGTCTCAATTGATCCTTTTATGAGCTTAATAGAAGAAAAATTATCTGCAAATCCTTCCACAAGAAGACTCAGTATGTTCAAGAGGAGCTTTCAGGAAGGCTCTTCCGAAACAAATTATTCTCCTGAGACAGAGATTGTGTCTTGCTATGTCTAAAAGTGCATCTCTAGTTCTGATCACCTTCCTTATGGGTATGGAGTCCTCCTTTCCTTAACTGGTTCTTTTTCTGCCTTGAGATCCTGCTCTGGAAAGGTCTAAAATGACAGCTACTCTATATGAGAAGGCATCTTTACAGTCAATATCGAGAGATTTTGTAGGATAAGGTTCCAGCAATATCAGTCTCCTGACTTTTTATCCAAAGTGGTATGATTTTCCATTTCCTTGTTAGTGGTGTTTTTGGTTGGTTTTTTGTTGGCTTGTTTTCTCTTCTCCCTCCTGCCACCACTACCTTTCTTGTGCTGCGTTCTATATATCTACTCTCATAAAAGAAAGGAACAGTTCTATTCCTTAGATACTGTCTAGACCCCTTTTTAACTAGATGTGCAAAAGCCTTTCAAACAGCTGGACAGAATGAAGAAAGACAAGCAGCTTCCGTATGGACACTCCTGAAGTTTCATGTACGCATCAATAATGTCTTGTCTTCTCTCAGCCTGTTGTCTCATCCCACTACATTCTTTATCACTTCCATGGCTTTCTTGAGGTGTATCAGATGACTGTAGAGTGGCAATGTATATTTCTTTACACATTAATAAGATGATCTATGACCATGGTATTTTGTAAATGTTGTGTTCATTAAATGCTATGTGACAATACTCTGACTACCACTGCTTCTTTGCCAGGTGCAAATATCTGAACGTCCATTCTGCAATCAGTATTCAGATGTTTTATGAGTGCTAAAAATAGACGTTGCTGTCTATTGTGGAGTGACTCCTTGCCACTAGCCAGGTACCCTTTTCTTTGATACTTAAGCTTAATTTAAAACTAGATGTCTCTATAACATACTGAAATTTGCCTGAGAGACTTCAGAAAGCTATACTAGAGCTCCATTTTAGTCTTACTAACAGAGTGGCTAATACTCAGATTTCTCTTTTCACACACTTTAATGTGTGTAGCTCTCTGATTTCCTCCATCAGTGATAAAAGTACTCGTTTCCCATCACAGGTAGGTAGCTCTGCTCTCATTAGGGGATTTAATTTATTTTGATATCAAGCTATTTTTTCCAAAGGGGACTTGTAAGTCTGGAAAGGCCTATCAATTGGTTTTTTTTTTTTTTTTTTTAAAGAAGTGCTTATTTAGCAGTGAAAGAAACGAAGTAAGGCTAATACCTGGTGAGTGTCTGTGCCTGTAAGTTTGCCAAAGGGAGACAGGCAAAAGAAGAACAAGGATGTCAAAACCAATACATGCCTTTGGGCAGTTTTTGAGTCTAACTGCGTGGGTTTTAGACAGTCTTGGTTTTCATCTTACTGTTTTCAGTCATTTCAGGAGATGAAAATTGTTCTGTTTTGCCCCTAGAGAAGTGAATGTACTAAGTGTGCTAGATATACTCAGGACAGGTAAGTGAAAAATAACTGGAAATAAGAATTATATAGGCTGTTAGTCCAAACTTTACTTGACAAAACTGACTCTGAAGCTGGTACAATGCAGAAAAGGCTTCTATCTGTTCCACCAGTAGAAGCTGACAGGGATTTCACTCTGCTATACTAAGGCTGCTTCTTAAACTCATCCTCAGCTTTTTGGAGGTCCCACATTCACATCATCTGAGCAGAGGATAGTGTGGTAGAAGGGGTGTGATCATGGCCTTGAATTGACACTAATACAAACTTTCAGTGTAGATAGTCTTCTGAAGCTGTCAGGTGAGGCTGGATGTAGCTACAGGATTGATGTAGATGTGAAAGATGATAGGTTACTGCCAGGATGAATGCAGACCCTTTTTGTGTAGTATGCTAGTTATACACTCCCTACCTCACTAAATCTGCCTTCGAAGTTCCGCTGGCTGAATGCCTACATGGGTCTCCTGAGGAGGTCTTTTGTAGTCTGTGTAACAGTAACAATGAGTCCTCACAAAGACTTAGTTCTTTAATTTGTGCTAGCATCAAAATGAAAAACTTTTTCCTGCAGTAGTTTAATAAGTAAAATAGATATTTACCTAAGGGTTAATGAAAGGTCCCAGTGTGACACTGTTGGAAACTAGTGAATTTTGTGTATAGTTTGAACAGTGCCAGTACCAACATCTCTGCTTTTGCTGCAGGAATGCCCTTGTTTTAGAGGTCCTAGAAAATTCATCCCTACAGGTGAACTGGTCATCAGCCTGTTGAAGTTTCCATCAAGATATGGAGTTTGTTAACTGGAATTGACATGTCTGTGTTCCTGTCATGGCCTTCGTGATCGCCTCTGAGCGATGATGTTGGACTTGAATCATTCATTCTCTTACTTCATAACTCATAGAATAGCTTAGGTATATTTTCCTTCAAAGAGGTATTTATCTTGTGTAGAAGTTGCAACTTTCTTCAAGATGGGTCTTGTGTTGTGGCATGGAAGTTTGACTTGTAAATATTTCAACAGACACATACCTTCTTTGATGCCGCGTTGGTGGGTGTTGCAAAGTTGGCATACAGCTGCCATTTGTCAAGCCTGGGGGAGGAAATCTTGTTTCTCAGGAAAGGTGAGAATGAAATCAGATCAGGTGTCATTCCAGGTGAATGGAATAGCTTTTGGTAAGGGGAACACGAGCATAAAACGTTCATCAAGATTAAATCCAGACACATAGGAAAAGCAGTGACATTATTAAAGTGGTTTATGTCAGAGTTCTGTGCAAGTACACAAAAAACTTAATTATGTACAGGATGTCACCTTTGTGTATCAGTTGCTTACTGGCTATCTGGGACATAATTTATATGTGTAAATATGCCAAAGGGCTGAATCCATCCATATACACTCATATATAAGAAGGGAAGGAGGGAAGATCTAGGAAATTACAGGCCTGTTAGTTTGACTTCAGTGCCCAGGAAGCTGATGGAGCAGATCATCCTAAGTTCTATTATGCAGCACATGCAGGATGACCAGGTGATCAGGCCCAGTCAGCATGGGCTTATGAAGGGCAGGTCCTGTTTAACAAATCTGATCTACTTCTATGACAGGGTGACCTCATTGTTGGAGGAAGGAAAGGCTGTGGATGTTGTCTATCCTGACTTCAGTAAGGCATTTGACACTGTTTCCCATAGCACTCTTTTAGAGAAATTGGCTGTTCTTGGCTTGGATGGGTTTACACTGGGTGAAAAACTGGTTAGATGGTTGGGTTCAAAGAGTCGTGGTCAACGGAGTTAAATCCAGTTGGTGGCCAGTCATGAGTTGTGTCTTCCAGGGCTCAGTACTGGGGCCACTCCTTTTTAACATCTTTATTAATGATCTAGATGAGGGGATTGAGTATACCCTCAGTAAGTTTGCAGATGACACCAAGCTGTGTGGAAGTGTTGATCTGCTTGAGGGTAGGAAATCTTTACAGAGAGATCTAGACAGACTGGATAGCTGGGCAAGGCCAGTTCCATGAGTTTCAACAAGGCCAAGTTCCAGGTCCTGTACTTGGTCCACCACAACCCCCAGCAGTGCTACAGGCTTGGAGAGGAGTGGCTGGAAAGCTGCCAGGCAGAGAAGGACCTGGAAGTGATGATTGACAGCGGCTGAACATGAGCCAGCAATGTGCCCAGGTGGCACACATCCTGGCCTGTATCAGGAACAGTGTTGTCAGCAGGAGTAGGGAGGTGATCATCCCCCTGTACTTGACTTTGGTGAGGCCGCACCTCGAATACTGTGTCCAGTTTTGGGCCCCTCTCTACAAGAAGGACACTGAGGTGCTTGGAGAGGCAAGCTACCAAGCTATTTGGAGCCCGTCTCCTATGAGGAATGGCTGAGGTATCTGGGGCTGTGTAGCCTTGAGGGAAGAAGGCTCAGGGGAGACCTTACAGCTCTCTACAACTACCTGAAAGGAAGTTGTAGCAAGGTGGGGGTTGGTCTGTTCTCCCTAATAGCAAGCAAGAGGACAAGAGGAAACAGCCTCAAGTTGCACTAGGGGAGGTTCAGGCTGGATAGGAGGAGCAATTTCTTTACTGAAATGATTGTCAGGCATTGGAATGGGCTGCCCAGGGAGGTGGTGGAGTCACTGTCCCTGGAGGTGTTTAAGAGATGGATGGATGTTGTACTTGGGGAAATGATCTAGTGGTTGATAGGAGTAGGACAAAGGCTGGATTTGATCTCAAAGGTCTCTTCCAGGTGAAACGACTCTATGATTCTACAATCCTACAATAGCAAAAAAAATGGTGTAGTTCAGTGTTATATGCATCTCTGAAGCAATTACAAATCCACAAATGGCACTGAGTGACCTAAAACCAATTTGTGATATTTGTCATGATGAAGAATGAGTTTTGGTCACTTTTTCCCTCCAGTACTCTGCCTGGAGATCATGCCAAGTCAGTATTTTGGCAATCCCATCTGTATAAAAAAACCCAACCAAACCAAACCCAAAAACAAACAAACAAAAGAGCCAAAGAGTAAATTTCCAAGTGAGGATATTGCCTATCTGAAGAGGACAGAAAAGCATTTCATTGTTGTTGAAGTAACTTCTTTGCAGAGCTGTGCATCCTAGATGACTCTGGTGAAGCTATAAAATTTTTCAAAATACCGAGTTCCATTTCTGTAGCTCTTTTGGAGTATAAACTGCTGTGAGAAATTTGAGAGGGGTCTTTTTAGCCTGGAGTTAAATACAGCCACTGTAATGAGGTAGTTATTGGTAGTCGATGCTATCTGTATGGCTAAAAAGATGCAGAGTGTGTCCTGAAGGTGGTGCTTTACTTTTCCTTTTAAAGCTTGCTGGTTTGGTTTTCCAGATGTATCCTGTGAGACTCTGAAAATTAGGTTGCTTCAGAAACCAAGAATTTACCAGTAGACCGAGTTCTACTTTCCTCCTTTGTAACAGGACATAAAAAAATTCAGATTATTTCATTTCAATATTTGTATTTTGATGTCTTTGGAAGAAATAAGCAGTGAGCAAGAGTTCAGTTGCTGAAATTAGTTTATTAATTCCCATCTAAAGATTAAATGGAAATGAACATCCATGTTTCCCAAGAGCAGGAGATAATTTATTCAATGACCAGAGGGTTTGGCTAATAACTGAGTTTGTGGTAAACAGAAAGAAACTATTGCAAGATGCCTTAGAGCTATGGAAGCTATTAAGCCAGAATTTCTATTAGGTGTTCCTGATGAATCATCAAAAATCCCTGAACTCAAAGCCCTCTCTCTTGAGGCCCAGGAAGAGAAATGAGAATTAAGGCCTGTATTTACTGCATGGCTCTTCAGTATTTTGGGTAATGGAAAGCATTTGTACTATATTCATTGCTACAATAGGAAAACAGTGAGACTATTCAAAGCATCAACAAATCCACAGGAGAAGTTTGGTCTAGGGTACTGAGTTTCCTTGAGTTTTCCTTGAGTTTCAGGATGATAATAAATTCTTTAGAATATCAAACTGGATCAAGCTGAAGATGCATCTGAGATAATCACTTCCTTAAAAGTCTCAGCTTCCTATGACTGTTGGAAAAACCTAAATATTTGATTTCAATAGCTTTAGTGCACTCTTCTGTGTGGGCCAAACAAAGTCCCAGGTCCCCAAGCTGTAATTTGCTGGCAGCAAAACCTTGATGTTTCTTCAG
Organism: Colius striatus; assembly: GCF_028858725.1. Classification (NCBI taxonomy): domain Eukaryota; kingdom Metazoa; phylum Chordata; class Aves; order Coliiformes; family Coliidae; genus Colius; species Colius striatus. The sequence continues at coordinate 19,098,927 of NC_084764.1, read as the reverse complement.
CAGAGGTGAGGAAAAGTCTGACTAAATCTTAGTTTTGTTCCTTGCAGACATCAATGCATATGTCTTTGAGTATTTTTCTTTCTGTCAAAAAAAAAAGGGTCTGAATTGTCATCCCTCTGAAATAAATCAGGTTTGTATATGGCCTCATAAAAAGAATTACAGGAATTTTTTGATTCTTGGCAAAAAGCTAGGTGCTTGAATCTTCCATTTAGTTTAACTATACTTGTGCTGGATCACTTGCCCGAGATAAACATCCCATTTCTTGCTATTGACCAAAAGTCTATCATTTGATTTTCAAATATATGATTTGTTGCCAAGCTTCTCGATTTATCTTTCTGTCTTTTATTTTTTCAGCTATGCAGTAAACATCTCATTACAACTGCCAGTGAAAGTTCATAGCTTGACTTTTGTTCTGGGTACCTATGAGGAAGAATCGTAGACAAATAGTTTGTGTAGTGTCCAACACACATTGCAGTGTACCCTGTTGTATGCTGGGGTTTACTCATTCAAAAAAGCCCACCTGTTCATATGAGTGAAACCCACATTTTCTGACACATTTTCATTTCAACATACAAGTCCTTTGTTTCCCAAGTATGCCATTTGCTTGTTTCTCTTCTCAGATTATTCTCTTTCCACTGCTCCCTGGTTGAGGGTGTAAAAGAGCAATAACTTCAGAACCTGGCTTTTAGCTAAACTACTTGCTTTCTTAGTTGTCCCAATTGCTTTGGATATTTCTAGTATGTTTTAGATTGTATCAATGTGGATTCCAAAATGCCAACTATAATGAAGTCCAAATCTAGTGTACTGTAGAAAATATTTTAATTACGTTTATCTAAGTCTTTCAGTTCCACGCTTTATCTCCTGGGTTTTGGAGATAACTAACTTCCTATTCTTCCCCTCTCCTGACTTCAACATATCTTGATTTAGAGAGAAATATTTTTTAGCTTTATTTGTTTTGTAAACTTTTCCCAATCTGTTGTTTAAATATGCCTTTGTTTCCCCTTTAAGATAACATTCTAAAATATAAAATTGTGTGTTTTTTTTTTTTTAATTAACTGATGTCTTCAGGAGTTTTATTCCTGTCACTGTTGATTACATCTACTCCAGTTCCACCTGTACATACTACTATATGTGCATCTGTCTCCACCTGTACAAGTTTGCAATGTATTTTGCATAATTTGTGCTGTAAATCAGCACACCTACATCTTAGGTCTGGCAGACAGGAGTGTCATTAGGTTAGAAAATTCAATCCTACAGCCTAAATGATGTAATGATTTCCAGAAAGCCATCAAAAATAATACTACAACTGTGTCCTGTATGATTTAATTTTCTTTCCTGAAATATTGACCTTAACATTCTAAGATGAATATTATCCTGTTAAAAGATGTATCATCAGTAATGTAGATAAATAAGACCTTTGCTGATGGGATGTGGATGGCTGGTCAGTTGACTTTACAAGCTCCAGTGTTTTATCTACATTTGTTGAAATGACCTAGGATTTGGTATAATTTTCCTATTAAAGCTTTGACATTGTGAAACTTCAGGTGTTCTCTGTGTGCTATATATTTCCATGGCCACAGATCAAGACTTTTTATGTCAGTGTCCCTTTATTTTTAGGAGATGGGACAGCAGAAGTACTAATAATGTGTGGAAGAAGGCCATGAGAAAATAAGAAAAAACCAAAAAAAAAGCCAGGGTCATGATAGAATGCACTAATTTGAAGCAGGAGCTAAACACCACAGTTGGGAGTAAACTACCCACTTAACTCTACAGGAAGAAACAATCAACCTGATGAGAAAAGGAGTGTTTTCTGAAACCCGTCACTCCCCAGCTGGCTCTTAGATGAGTTACACAAAACATCAGCTTAAGAAAATGCGTATTGACTTGATCTCGGCGCTTTTCAGGCTCCAAGCCAAACTGGAGAGAGTCTACATGTGGGACCCAAGGCTTTCTACTAGTCTGGGAATCCCGATTTGAATTTATCTGCCTGTTCTCCTGCTCAGGGGGAAGGCTCCCACCTTCAGAGGGAACATGGTCCCCAGCATAGAGAGAGGATGGGCAGGCAGAAAAACCATCCAGCTTCTGTGTGGAGGTTTCCGAAGGCTGGCCATGTTTGGGAAGAAAAAAAAAAACCATCAGACTGGATTCACTTTTAGACTTTCCTTAGCCATAGTTTGACAAAGTAAAGTGGTGGTGGTGAGCATTGTCTGTGTGCTCTAAACTATGGTTCTGGCATGATTTCTTGATAATTTCCAATCAGTTAAAGTTCTCCTGTTGGCTCTGCTTGTTCTCATCAGTGTTAGGCATGATTTGTTTGATATGGTTTGAAGTTATTGAACCAGTGATTTTTTCCCTATACGTGTATTCTTCTGAGCCTTTGCACTTGTGTGCATTTTTCTACTGGTTTTGGCTAATTAAATCAGACCTATCTAAACTATAGAAGAGCAAAGGTAAAAAAAAAAGGTCAAACACCCTTAACAAGCTCTATTAAGTCTTGTTAAATGGCAAGTGCTTTTGCTTCCAATCCAGAAACAGCATCCTAGAGAACAATAATTGATTTGACCTCTAAATAGTTACATACTATCAAGAACTCCTCTGAGCAAAAGGACAAAGAAAGGGATAAAGGAGCTTAACAGTAACTGTTCCTCAGCTCAAGCTCCCGTACAGCTCTGGAAATGTAGGGTGATAAAAGCCACCCAAACCCATTGCATTTTCTATAGGATTTACTTTTAATCTGGAGACAGAGAGTGAAAAGCACTGTGCTGCATTCAGTCAACATATCAAAATTGTGCTATGTATGTGTGAAGTGTTTTGATAACATATGAGGAGAGGCAAGCTGTTTGGACCTGAAAAGCAGCTTGTAGGATATTCTGTGAGACTTACTGGCATAGGCTCTCTTGTGTGTGGAAAATAGCAAGTTAGGCAAATTGAAGATTCTTGCACCACCATTTGATATGGATGCTTTCCTGGAAAGTCTGAGATTCAGAGTTCAAGTGGCTTCAGACTCTTGCAGTGAGAGAAGGAAAGATCTTGCATAACTCACTGCCTGTGCCCTTGAAGGACACAGGAGAAGAATTAATAGAAGTTTTCCAATGGCTGGAACTTAAGGACGTGCTTCAGTAAGGAATGGAGTAGATAACCTGATTCTTTTTCCATCCATAATTTTCCCAAGTCTTATGGTATTTAATCATTTGAGGTAGAACAGCCTTTACCACTGCTGCTCTGTGATCTGGAGCATTCACAGCTTCCCTGACAGAATTCTCATTGCTGAATATTACTGGAAGCAAAAGAATTTGCAGCAAGATCAGAATAGGTCTCCAAAATCAAGCAAGGTGATTACCATGTATGCAGGAGCAGAGGCTCCAGCAAGTAGCTGTATGAAGAGGCTGAGAACTCCTCCTTCTTATGAGAGCTAACTCTGTTTTCAAAACACAGCAGTAACAAACCATTTTTTTCTTTAAGTGCTAATGAATATGATGAGAACATGAGAATAGCATGAACAATGCTGTGCTTGGCAAACTTTAGTCTGCAGAATGAAGATCAAACAGAACTTACGGATTGAAGCTGATAAGAGGTTTAGAAGTAGAGAAGCCTGGAACTTCTTTTTGATCCTGTTGGGGAAGAGAAGAGAAAAGTAAACACCCATCTGCCACAAGGGACAGCTCAGGTTGTGTAAGGAAGTTCCATCCCCAAAAAGTCAGCCTTGCTCATATACTTTAAGAATATTTCTTTCAATAAGAAAATACTGCAACACTATTCTGATGACATTTTTGTGGGGTTTTTTTGTTGTTGTTGAACGCAGGTGTTATAGTTTTGCTCAGCCAGCAATGAAGCACCGTGACAGTCTTTCACTCAGTGCCCCCCATTCACCCCCACCCTCCTTAGGAAGGCAGAGGCCCGAGTGAAATGGAAGGAAAAAAGATAATCTAGGACAGCGGGGATTGAGACAAGAGCAGGGAGGGCTCACAGCCAATTACAGTCCTGGGCAAAACAGACTCCAGTACTCGACTTAGGAAAGCAGGAAAGTTTATTCTACAATAAACAGAATGGAATAAAAATAAAAAGGGAGTAGGAAGATGAGAAAATTACAACCAGCACTTTAAGATCTCCCTGTGTCATCCCTCCTTTCTTCCTGGGCTTAGCTCATTGCTTCCAATATCTCTACCTCCTCCCACCTCAACAGCTCGGAGGGGTAGGGAATGGGGTTTGTGGTCAGTCTCTCACAGATGGGCTCTGCAGCTTCTCTCTTCTCAGAGGAGGACAATTCCTCACATTCTTCCCCTCCTCACATTTTTCCCGTGTTCCAATACAGGGTCCCTCCTAGGGGACACAGTCCTTAACAAACTTCTCTGGTGTGGGTTCTTCCAAGCAGCTGCAGTTTCTACAGGTACAGGGTTCCTCCTTGGGGACACGGCCTCTTCTGGGCACAGTTTTAATGAGCTTCTTTGGCATGGGTTCTTCCCAACAGTTACAGCTTCCGTGAATATGGGGTCCCGCACATCCGACATAGCCTCCTCTGGCACGGGGTTTTTAGCAGTCACTGCCCCTGGCACTGGGTCTTAAGCAAAATGAGTCACTGCCCCTAATGTAGGGTCTTTAACAAAATGCAAATGAATCTCAGCTTTACCAGTCCTCTCCACAGGATGCAGGGGAGTCTCTGCTCCAGCACACCTCCTCTCTTCCCTCATTGACCTTGGAGTCCACACAGTTGCTTCGCTCACTCTTCCCACTCCTTGCACCACCACCAGCCGGAGAAGAAGAAGGGACAGAAGAAAGAACAGGAAGAAGAAACAGGAAGAAGCCTCATCTTCCAGCTTGTTCTTAGAAAGTGATAGTGGAGATGTCTAATTGGCTCAGCCCCAGAAGTGAGTCTGGCTCAGAGCTGGGGAGAGTTTCTAGCAACTTCTTACAGAAGGCATCTTTACAATCCCTTCCCCATTACCAGAAACATCTTCAAGTCAAACCATGACAGATATAAATCACTGTAAGTAAAAATGTTAAGTTAAAAATCCTACTGAATGGGGTTAGAAAAAGATCTGGACCTTCAAAACCTTTTTTTGTTTCCCTTGAATTTGGTTAGATACTTTTATGGAGTTAGAATTGTATTTCAGTGACACAGGTAATGAAAAAACTGAACTTACGTCATCCAAGCTTCAGAAAACTGTGGAACACATTTTTCTGAAACATGAAGTTGCTTTTCAGATCCTTGAAGCTGCAACACAGCACTAAGGCAATAAATTCTCTGTGATTCTCAAGACTAGTAGGAATGGCAAAAACGTTGGTAGTGAATTGGGAAGACAGGTGATAAATTCTGAGGTTGTGTGGTGCTTGTATTACCACCCTCCTTGATGTTTCTACCAGAGAGTGGTGGGCTGAAAGAATCCCTCAGAATGCACTAAATTAGCTAGATACTGGAATTATTTTTCACTCGAGGAAGTGACAGCAGAGAAAGACTGAATACATCTAAGAAAATAATTTTTAGCCCAAGCAGCCAGTGAGGTGTGAGAATGACTGGAGTAAAATAAAAATATTTTCTGACAGAAAAGGAATGGATTGGTTATGTGCAGAAGTAAATCAACTGCATAGAAGTTGAATATATGGTAAGAATCAGCTACTTGGAAGCAGCGCTCTCTAAACGACCTTTAGATCCTCATAGCTAAAGGTTCATCAGTTTAAAATTACTGTCTTGAATGAAAATGGCAATCCTAGCATGCACCTCTGAAAATATAAAAGAGTACTTAAAAGTAGCTTTCTGAGCACTTGGACAGAGCGGTGTTTGTAAAGAGAAAAACAGCTTGATAAATGAGAAATGAAGGTGCCTCATCCAAGCATGTATAATAGCTATAGCCATTCAGTACGGCTGAAAGGTTTTTCCTGCAGCTAATGGAAAATGCAGCTTCTAGGGTGTCACTAATTTTGACAGAGACTTCAGTGTCTTCAGTTAAGTCTCACACTTAAATGGGATGTGCAAATACTCTTTAACAGTCTCTTTTGTTTTCCTGATTATTAAATCCAAAGTTACTGGCCCTTGGTGCTAAGACCATATGTTTGATAGTTGCTTGAAAGGTTGCCTGTTAACCGGTTAACCCAGTTTCTATATTGACTTTAGACAATCCCATCATGGAATCTAATTTTCCCTCCTGTTTATGACTTAACAAGAGTTGTCTTCATGATAAGACCCTAGATTATTTTTTTTAATTTAACACCCAATCAAACAAAATGCCCAAATAAAACCCACACAATTTATTTCCATTTCTCTTCCTCTCATGCTGCATTATAGATAACATTTCCCTATATTCCATTTGATCATAAATGGAATTGTAGGTGCCATGAAGTAATGACTGGCTAAGGCTCAGGTTCACATGTGATTTCCACCCCTTATTTCTAAGGGTCCACTAAAATGAGTAAAATTTCAGAAGAGTTAGGAGACTTAATACCTTGAGTCTGGCTTTAAGTGCCCATGTGTTATGAAGGGCAATAAAGTCCAGATATTTATTATAAGGTGTCAAAACATGAATGCTGTGAGATGCTTTGAGTCAGTATAAGCTCTTCAAAGCCACTGTTTTAATGCTAACTGTCATGGGGTGTATCTGGCTTATCATCTGCTGTCTTTGCAAAGAGAGGGCCATGATAACCAAATTTTTAATCCTTGTATTCAAACTCCGTGCTCTGGAGAAGTGTGTTTGTTTGACTCAATTATCATTAATATGATATTCTCACAACTGAAGATGCATTAAGGAAGAGAACCAATAGAAGGACTTACAGAAATGAGGTTGGGGATGACATAATTGATACAATGATGAAAGGGAATTATTTTGGCAGATGGTGTTTCCAAAAACACTGACAATTGAGTGTGAAGTTATGATGATATGTGGTTTAGTATCTTGGCAGCAGCTCCAGTAGTCTAACCTAAAGGGGCATGCAGAAAGGTGAGTCAAAGTGGGAAAGAAAAAGGGAAAGAAAAAAATGTTTGCAATTTCACTAGAAGGATCCTTTGGATTTCAGCTGTCACTGGACATTCCATGCAGACATGTCAGAGAAGACAGATGAAGAAGCTGGAGTAGATGGAGAGAGAGAAAAACCTTAGTAGAAGTGAGGTACATTTGCAGCTCATTAGCATGCAGGGCACAATGGCAGCAAAGGGACTTGAACATCGGACTTTGGGGGAGGTATTTTGCAGAGGAAAAGAGACTAGAGGCTTGTGACTCCAAGGAGGCAATCTGGGCAACCTAGATTTGAATAATCTGAACCACAAATGGAGCAAAACATTTCAGTGGTGCAGAATATCTCCTTGATTATTTTTTCTTAATCGAAATTGTAAGCATTGAGCCCAGCAGCTGAAAAGCCTGCTGAATGAGTTTTTCTGAAGACAGAAAGGAAAATCTGTAGTCTGAGAAAAGCATTATGTGTGACAGCTTTGAGAAAGGGCTCCTGGAACCATGAGGAACACGGACAGAATTTAGCACTTGGATTACCTTATCTTATCATCTTCATTTGCTACCACTAACTTTCTCATTCCTGGCTGTCCAGTACTCAGAATCACAAAAAGCAGCCCAACATTTTCTACTAGGTGAAATTTGTATAGAAAAGCCCAGGAACATCACACTTGATAACCTGAAACAGCTTATGTTACCTGCAGCTTCAGAGAGTGGCTGGCACCTTTCAATGTGGGATTCAGGGTAGGATTGCAGCTAGCAAGCTGCCCACAGTTCCGTAGCAGGCAGGGGTTATGGTGCTGTGCTGCCACGTGCCTGGCACTGATGTCTGGGGATTAGACATCTGCCTGGAATACAATCATGGTGTGGTTAGATCAGTTTCCTCAGAAGGAAACCAAATAGAGGGTGCAAGTAACAGAAAACTACCTTTTAAAATAACCTCTGACAGCCTGCAGATTTCTGTAACGTCTTAATGTTCACACTGTACGATAATGTGACTAGATTATAGCTATTAATGTTGGCAGAACTATTAAGAATTTTAACTTTTGCTCTGTGTTGCAGTGGGTGCATAAGCTGCCGGTATTTCTATATTGTTGTTTGTTCCTGCTTCTCTGACAGGGGGAAGTGCTGCTAACGTGCTCCCGCAGAGAGCTAGACCCAGGGGACGTGAACAGCAGAGGAACGGGAACTCTCAAGTATGGCAAGAGCCCAACTGGAATCCCTCGCTGGAGAGGATCCAGCACACGTGCAAGGCGTTGCTTCCCTGCAGTGTTTCTGATCGCCATATGCTGAAGACTCTCTCCTGCAGAATTTTGCCTCTGTTACGCATCTTAAATATTTCTGTAAAGCTTCTTAGGTGGCAGAGGGGAATGCTTCTTGCTTCAGGCTCTTCTCCAGAGACAGGTGATAAAAGAATGACATACCCAAGATACTGCCATCATTCTTTTAAATGTTAATCAAGGTGGTTAATCTATTTGCATAAAAGATGTTCCACTGCTAAACCAAGCATCAAGGTGTTGTCCAAGTGAAGCATTTTCTGAGTCTGGTTTTGAGATGAAATGTGTAATTGTAGCTAGACTTGCATGCAGGAAAAAATAAAAAGGCAATTCTCTTCAGACCAGGGGCATGTGTTGATCTCCTTTTCTGGATCAAGAAGCAGCCTCAAGTTATTAGGAAGATGATGGTCTTTACTAGCAATTGATCAATGTACTCCTTTGGTTAAAGGCATCTGTAACACTCTGTGAGGAAGCATTGGAAATTTGCTGCTATTTACTATTACTTCTGTTTTGCGTAGCTTGGTAGTAATCTGACCAGTTCTCCTTAGGCTTCCCATTGAGCTTGTATATGAGAGTCATAAGCTGTGTGCCCTTAAACAAATGTTGTGGTGGTTTAGCCCTGTCTAGGTGCCAGCTGCCCACCCAGTCGTTCTATCACTCCTCCTCCTAAACTGGACAGGGGAGAGAGAAATATAATGAGAGGTTTGTGAGTCAAGATAAGGAGAGGGAGATTGCTCAGCAATTATTATCACAGGCAAAACAGACTCAACTTGAGGAGAAAAGGTTTGATTTATCAATGAACAATCAGAACAGAGCAGGGAAAATGAGAAATAAAACTGAATCTTCAAGTACCTCCCCTCACCCATCCCTCTTCCCAGGACTTTCCTCCTTTGCCCCCAGTGGTGCAAGGGGATCGGGGTTGCAGTCAGTTTGTTACAGATGGATTTTGACTTCCCACTTCTCCAGTGCAGATCCTTCCCACAGGCTACAGTTCTTCACAAGCTGCCCCAGCATGAGTCCTTCCCTTATGGGGGCAGCTCCTCACACCCTGCCCCAAGGTTGGTCACCCACCAAGAGAACAGTCCTTCAGGTACCGACTGCTCCTGCTTGAGTCCCTCACAGGATCACAAGTCCTGACAGCAAACCTGCTCTGGCATGGGTTCTTCTCTCTCCACAGGCTCCCAGGTCCTGCCAGGAACTTGCTCCAGAGTGAGCTTCCCATGGAGTCACAGCCTCCTTCAGGCATCCACCTGCTCCAGCGGGGGGTCCTCCACAGGTTGTGAGTGGATCTCTGTTCCCTGGTGGCCTCCATGGACTGCAGGGGTACAGCTGGCTCACCATGGGCTGCACCACAGGTCACAGAGGAGTCTCGCTTCCAGGGCCTGAGCACCTCCTCCCCCTCCTTTTCCACTGACTTTGGTGTCTGCAGAGATGCAGTTTTCACATTCTCACTCCCTTCTGCTGCTGCTGTCATTTTGCAACTGCACAGCAACTTCTTCCCCTTCTCCAACACATTCTTCACAGAGGTGCTACTTCAATCACTAATTGGCCAGGCCTTGGTCAACAGCAGGTCCATGTCAGAGGCAACTGACACTGGCCCTATCAGCTGCAGGGGAAGATTCTGGCAGCTCTTTGTTTAAAAAAGCCACCTCTGTAGTCCCCCGCTCCCAAAACCTGGCCCAGAGGAAACCACTACAGTTATGATGGAACTACATGAAATCAGGTGTAGTGGCAGTGGGATACGTTACTGAATTTTTAACACTGATTCATGCTTATGGTTTTGCATGGGAAATCCCAGCAGAAGAAAGCCCTTGGTGCAGAAGAATCATTTGCGTGGAATCACTTTTGGGTTTTACTTGAATTCAGAAATGGAACTTTCCAGGAAAAACTGGTACCAGCAAATAGTTGGAAATGTGTCAGCGATGCTTCTCAGTTAAGAAGTAGCTGCTTAGGGAGCACAGACAAGTTAAAGTAGATCTTGATAATTACAAGTAGATACTGGATGCAGTGTTTCCTTACTAGGCTCACTGATTAAGAGGCCTATATGCTGAACTCAGAAGCTATTGACCTGAGGCATCTCTAGCATTTTAATAATAACATCTGTAGACAATATAAGAAAGCCTTTCTTAAAGTTTTAACAATATTAGTCTCTCTCCTTGAAGTGTATCTAATGATATCTAAAATATTTTCTTAATTGAATAACATGAATAATTTTAACTGGAAGAAAAATCCAGTACAGTAAATCACTGTATGTGAGACTTAGTGACTGATCTCACAGAGAAGAAAACCCACTTATTTTCATCTCTGCACTGCATGAGTTTTCAAAAAAATATCTTTACATTCAAGTCAGCCAAATAAAACTGAATATATCTGTCAGTATTTGGTCTTAGCCATCTCTTCTCTTATTTCGTTACCTCCTGAGTTCAATAAAACACAATCTCTAAAGAAAAAAATAGTAAAACAGGCAGAGACCTCTGGTCGGTTATGAAGAGCAAGAGGGTATTAGACCTGCCAAACATAATACCTGGTTATTTTTGTTATTTATTTATTTATTTATTTTTTCTCAAGGCTACCTGGGAGGTAACCTGAAGACAAGACTTTCCTCACCAGGATAGAAATTGTTGTACCTAATAGCACAGATACATAGAAAGAGTCCTGTCCCCCACTGTGTTGTTATATGTAGGTATGCTAAGAGGATGAATATACTATAAAAAATCTACTTTTGTGGAACCTTGCATAACATTGTGCTTGAAGTAAAAATTCAGAGAAATCTGACAGGCTATAAAGTACAATTAAAACTGAGCACATCAGTAATAAGAAACCACAAAGCATGCATAATCATGAGATAAATGACCTCAATGGACAGATGATGATGAGCCAAGGAGAAGACAAGGTCAATTATCAGAACTTCTAATTTTAATGCTTTAATTAATAATGAATATTTCAAGAAAGAATGTTTAAAGAATAATTGTATTCTGGTATTAAAACCTGTTAAACGTTAAACTTATGCAATTTATGCAAATTAATCTGATAAGAGGAGACAATTAAGGTTTATAATTAACAGATAAATACAAATGATCCAATGATGAAGGTCTTGGCTTCTCCTCTGTCTTATGAAACAGTGTAATTGATTTTTATAAATGCTAATTTATATGCACTGCTAACAATTAATGCATTGAAGAGATAATTTATTAAATGAAAGATGAATAGTGATGTATGCAAAGATAGTACCTGAGTTTTCAACATCTTAAAGATGAAAAGGAAGCAAGAAGAAACCAAAAGCAAAATAACATTCAAAGCTTTTTTTTTTTCTTTCCAACAACTTTTGACATGCCAAGTACGAGGTATAGAAAAAAAAGTTTAGTAGAGACAAACAGTCTTTGTTCATTAAGTCTTTACGTGACAGTAAGAGGGAATTTTGGCACAATCTTTGCCTTTTACCATTTGTTCTCATGGGCTAGGAGTAACGATCATTCTTACTTTGCTTTGCTGTGCTGTGCTTTTTCTTTGTGTTCTTGTATGAGAAAATGGCACGTTCACCCTGGAATTAAGCTGCTTGTGACAGGGCAGGGGGAGATTTTCAGAACAAGTGTGCTAACTTGACATTCCCTTACAGTCACCTCCTTATTTTTGGAGGCATCATGTTCATTGTGTGTTTTTTTTTAAGAGTTACTGACTTGTCTTTTTTAAAATGTATGTTGGCATTTTGCCAGCTCCTGTACTTATGAGTTCATAAGTCTAGTAAGTATCTTTCTTTTCTTATGTTTAAAGCTCAGTATTAGCGGGAGATTTGAACCAACTGTAAAAAGAGATGCATTCTGCATTATTTTTTTGTATCCCCCCTCAGAAATGTAATACTGCTAGCTTTGTAAATGCATCTGCAAACATTAGTTACAATTAATTATGTATAGCTTTATCTTTGACAGCTCTTCCTCTCTCCTCCTTTATTTTCCAAGGGTAGAGAGGTTGGCTGAACTGCAGCAAAGCGGGTGCTTGCAAGGCAACTCCAGGAAGCCATCTCTAAATGGCCCAAAGAAAGCCCTAAAGGGTCAAGAAAAGAGAAATGAAGAAATCATGCTGTAGCAGATTTGATTACCTCTAAATTTTGAACAAAACCATGAAATATCTTTGCAACATCTAAGTATAATCATAATCTATTTTCAAAAGATACTCAGCAATTTTTTTCCTCCTCATTTTTTGTCCTGACCTCTGTCCTTGATGTTATTCTCTGTTCTGAGTTGTACTCCATGGAATTGAGTTGGGAGGTCAGCACTACAGGAGCTTAAAAAAAGTATAGAGACTTTTACAGACACAGTCAGAATTTGCACCTACTGATGCAATCAGTGGAAAATCCATGGTCTTCCATCAAGGAGTTATGTGGTCTGCTGATGTCAGTGGAGCGTCTTGATCTAAATCCACGCAGAGTTTGACTTTAAAAGACATGCATTAATTTCTTGCCCCTAGAAGATATGACACAGCCCAGAATATTCTTCTGAACACATTTCCTGTGCTGTCTCAGCAAAGTAAGGAACAGCACACATTTTGTCTTCTCACACAGATCATCTTCCAACAGATTAGCTGGAGATACTCACCATAAATCAGAATTATGCCCCTCTGCTTTTAGATGTCAGTGTGATATGCTTCCCCCAGTTCCCGATTTCCTCAATGAAAGGCACTGTTGACTTTTTGTGATAATTCCATGGAGTCTAGCCTGCTAGTGATACATTATAAAATGTATCCACTTTCAGTGGTAAAGTGAAGAAACCTCCATTCCATAACTATTTGTTTGACAACGAGCCCAACTGGTAAGGCAGAGTTTGTTCAGTCAGAGCAAACAGTAGATTTAGCCTTTCCTGGGATTTTCATATTTTAGTCAGGTCCCCTCTGCAAAGCACAGTGATGGCGTGAAGCAGACTCTCATGTCTATGGCCTGCTCATCAAGTACATCAATGCCTGGAGTAAAAGAAGGCCAAGCTACTTTTAATAGTTTTAATGGAGGCATTGCCTTTTAATCCTAGGTAGCCAAATGTAGCAGACAGAAAGCATGATCAGGAGGAGGAAATGTCAGAGTTGGACTTGACTCAGGCTCTCAGGGTTTTCTAACCTCCTGGTGTGGCTGGAGCAGCTGGATCAAGAGTGTAAAATAGTAGAGGTCTCTGATAGGGATGATGCTGGGCACTGGAGCATCCTGGCAGATAATGGACTATAGCCTTTAGGCCCTGTCATGGTTTCTATGTGGCTTTCATTGCTGTCGCAGTGATTCAACGTTTTGCATTGAAACCCCTTTTCACTGGGAAGTTGTGGATTGATTCTAGTGACAGGTTTCTGTAAAGCTCTAGTAAGCAAAACTCTTGGGAATTTTGAGTGTAAGGCCTTTTTTGTTTCAAGTATTTAATGAGCCTTAATGTAATTAATAGATTGGTAGTGAAAGAACTCATTACCTTTGATTTTGGAGATCAAAGTCCAGATAGTCCCGAAACATTTAATTACATAACAGATGCTGCCCCTGTATTAAGATACAAGATCGTGCCTTTGATTAACAGGCTGGGGAGTGGGGAAGGAAGGAAATTTCATCACACTTATTAAAAGTTTCCATTCCCTTCCCCATATACTCTCAAGATACTAGAGTTTTATATCTATCCATATTCAACTATGAGCACTGTTAAAAACAACCTGTAGGGCACGTAGCCTCTTCTGGAGGCTGAGTGCTCCCTGCAATTTGTCATTGACCAAGCCATGGCCTCGTCCTGTCCTAATGACACAGATCACAGCCACTTTGAAGAATGTCTTTTCCATTTCTACTCTTACGGAAATAATTAAGGACAACTTCTAAAATGATTCTCCTGGAAAAATACATTGTAACATCAAATCCCCAACAAATATACAGTTTTTTGAGTGGATTCACAGACTGGATTCACAGAATGGGTTCTTGGCTACCTCAGAAGCCTGAAAATGTTTGTCCTTTGCTGCTGAGAAGTCTGGTGGGTGAAACTAAATTGTAACTCAGGGTGCAGCTCAGTGTGAGCATGGATGTGGGGGTTTGCTAGAAAGGAGTAAAATCTCTGGAGATGCCCTTGCTTACACTCAAACCTCTTGTTTATAATGTGTAAGAAGTCTTAAATAGTGTGTATTAATTTTTCCTGTGGCAACTTTTTGCATTAATATCACCTAATATTAAATCACTTGGTAGAAACTCACAATCTTTTTCTGTGTGCCAGAAAGAATTTTAGGGCTGACAACTGCTTGAAATACTGATTTAAGGAGAGACTATAAAACATTGTTATGGAAATAAGACCAAACCCAAATCTCAGTGACAAGCTATAAACAGAAGGGCAAGGTCCTGATGACAGAAAGGGCTGTTTAACTTTGTGGCAATGGTACAACTTAATGAGACATAGTGGGACTGTCAGCTGGTATATGTGAGGGAATTCAGGGATATGAAGCTGTCTTATCCCAGTTGAACATCTATCTACCTGTCTCTGGAATGCAATTTCAAAGCCAGGGAGAGACAGTGAGTCGGTCTAAGCACTGGTAAACACAGAGAATACCAACTGGGTATTTTCTAGGAGTGAGGATGAGTATGTCTGAAAGATGCTAAAAGCAATAAGGAACTTCTAATATGCGATACCTGAAATATGTTTAGACAGTAATTAGGGTTTTTTTTTCACTAATTAAGAGCTGACCTTTTTTATTACTCTAAACTACTATACAACAATATATGGTTATGTAGGAATATATAATCATAATTAAAATATTATAATAATTTGAAAGCTGTCTTCTCAACCTGTTGAGTTCTTATATGCATAATATACCTCATCAGTCCTTTACATGCTTTGTTGTAGTTTTTAGTTACATGTTGGGAATTAAAATTAGAAGTGTTTGGATTCGGAAAGATTGACATTTTAGAATTTATTGTTATATTATGTAAAACCAGTATTACAGAAATTCCTGTGAAATTGTAAATCTATTTAAATGTTAGAAAAGTTTTGTTTGCAATTTCATGAAGATATGGGGAATTGTTCATGTCATTTCAGTTTTATAGTTTAAATAATCCATTTTGAGAAAACATCGGCCTTCTTCATTTCAGCCACCAGGAGATACTTACTGTACAGAACTGATAAAGTGCTTTAGTTAATATAAAGTAAAAGCTGCCTAGAATGATTCAAAGAATGAAGTGACAGCTGATAGCATTGAAATTGTTGTAATGGGTCTTATTTTAGCTATGGAGTAAGATGGGAGGGAACCTGTGGAGGTCATTTAAATCAGACATGCTGCCCACAGCAGAGTTAACATCACAGTACCTCAGGTTGCCTAGCCCATGGTCATCATGCATGAATATCTCTGCAGAGGGAGATCTCACAGACTCTCCAGATAGCTTTTTCCTATGTGTTCCTACTCCTATTGATTTTTTTTACACCCTAGCACCCGACTGGCATTTCTCTTGTTACAGTTTGTGACCTTTGCCTCAAGTCTGTCACCATGCACATCTGTGGAGTGTCCAGCTCTGGCTTCTCAAGCTGCTGTAGGTGATGGAAGCAGCTGGAGTGCTGCTTTAACATGCCAGTAAGAAATATCAACTGGTACTCCCTAAGTGCAACAAACAGGAGGGCTTCCCTAGCATAATGTTTTGAATGAGTTTTTCAATTTCCAAAATTATCTTTAGTTTTAAATTTTATTTTTAAAAAAAATCTATGAAATGGAGTCTCTGAACTTCTGAAATTTCCCCTGAATTAAAGAAAATAATTTAAACATTTTTTTGAAACTTCTCATTCATATATCTGAAAAGCCCCAGTATTTCTTCAGGTTAGGTGTACACTGCTTTTCTGCTAAGGCTGATAAAAGAGTTCAGGGCATCTTATTGTGCCTTTTTTGTTCTTCACCTTCTTGCCAAGGACATCTGCAGCTACGCCACAAAGCTATACGAGCACTAGCCCTGGGACCAGAGCAGAATGACTGTGCCCCAGTAGAACAGTGCTTGGACAAAGTACTCTTCCTTTGAGGCAAGACTAATGTTTCCAGTTTCAGTCAGGGCTACTTAGCTGGATCCAACCCCATGTTAATGCAGCTGCAGTGTTTTTGACAACTGGTCCAGTATCTCCTTGTGGCAGCATGCTTTGGGGTGCACATGGTCTGTTCACAGGGAGCAGAGGTGTCTGTGAAAATGAGACACCTGAAGCTCGAAGCTCTCTTAGAAGCTATGTGTGTCCTGCATAAGAGATTCAGCTTTTTAGGGAAAGAGACTGCTGCTCCCGCAGAGCACAGCAGGGCTGAGGCCAGCTGGCAGTGCTGCAGGAGAAGTTGCTTTCCCTCCCAAATACCTGTCCCAGAGCCAAGATTCTCCTTTTCTTCCTCAGCTGGCAGCTGGGCCTCACTCATCTCTCCACCAGCAGGAGGCACGTGCTGCTCCTCTGTTTCTCACACCACAGACACATGTGAGGAGATACACCGAGATGAAAGCATTGAGCTGCTAAGCAAGGGGCATTGAGGCTGTCTGCAGGCAGCTGGCATTGAAAGAAGAAGGTGGGGGTTCCAAGCCTGCACCAGTAGCTGTAAGAGAAAGGGTAGAGAGGGAGAACATGAAAAATCTTTACCTAGGAGACTACCTTTTCTCAGAGAGACATTGATGTGAGTTTTACAGGTGTTTACAGTAGATTTCAGGAAGGCTTTTTGGCTTTCTGAATAAACAGGTGGCCATTCACTGTAAACTACTAATTTAAGAAGCAGTATCGAAAGATGCTCTCTATGTGACACAGAAAAGTGAGAATATATTTGATTTCAATGCTACACTTATTTCCCCATTGGACGCTTCACTCAGATGAGGGGAGGATCTTCAGAGCATATTTACATTTGTGCTTCTGTCTAAGCATTGTGGTTTTGCCTGCAAAGAGGTTCTGTTCACTTTTTGGCATGAATGTGTCAGTTTATTCAGCTTCAAGCACTTTTCTTGAGCTGCAGCACAGGTTTGACTGACTCTTGGCTCCTGCAGCGTGGCTGTAAATCACTGCGAGATGCTACTAGAGACACGTCAGCCATGCACAGAGCAAATTCTGCACGGAGAAAAAGAGAGGAGTTCTCTTTGATCAGCCTGGTCCTGAGATCTGAACATGGCTTCAACTGGGAGGCCACAGCTGTGTGAGGGTGGAAGTTCAATTCCCTCCTTCCAGGGGCTTGCTCATGTAGCTTCTTCATGAATGTTCAGTGTTCACTTATAAAAATTTTACCTGCTGCAGCACTACATAATTTGGGATTCCACTGGAGATGCTAAATGTCCTGTAATTTATGTAAGAGCAGACTCAGTGCTGTTATGTTAACCTGAGAATGAAAACATGAATGGAAACATGAACCCTTGAGACCAGCTTCAGTCAGATAGGCAGTAAAAAGAGCATTTGATTTATTCCAAGAGACTTTGTGAATTGGACTATATCTGACACTGATGATATGATCTAAGACCTTATTAATTTTGCTAGTGAATTAAATATCCACTTTTAAATAAATGTCTAAAGTACTTGATAAGTGATTGATATCTAAGTGAACTAATTAGTAATGTAGTATAGGTTTGATATGTTATCTTCTTGCATTTATCATGGGAAAGAAATAAGGCCAAATTCTCACTCAATCTTCAACTTGGTTATAACATTTTCTCACTTAGGATTGCAGGAGGTGCTTTCATATGCTGGTTGTTTACTGTTTGCTTTCAGCCAGTCAAAACTCAGGTGTATTTATTGTATTTTAGCAGGTAAGAAACATCACAGTGAAAAATTGTTGAAACAAAGTCCTTTAAGTTTCAAAATATAACACACTGAAAAATCTAACTTTCCTTTTCTACAATATGATCACCAGAAGTGCTGCAGAAACATCCATCAGGGAGATTGTATCTCCAGTCACATCCCACCTTTAGCGTCTCTCGTCTTTCAAACAACTGGCCTTTGCAATAGACCAGGAAAAATTGTAAGGATAGAAGATGTGGAAGTGCACATTTTTATTTGTGTGAAGAAGTTAGGAAATGTCAAATGAATTTGCCACTCAAACATATTTGTCTGTCCAACAAGTCTGACTTGTTTGTGTATGAGGCAGATGCCTTCCTCTTTGTTACAGCTCCACCTTCCCCTTGCGATATGCAGGTCTCTGAATCTGCAACACAGTGCCACATGCTTCTGCAGGCAGCATTTGTACACTAGCACTTAATACCTTAAAGTGATTGACCTACACATGTTCTATTCCCAGTTTCCACAAGATACACATTCCTTAGTGATGTGGGTTTTTTTTCCTTGGTATACAGTCTATTGGCTATCTTCCAGGTATGTTTTAATTAGGTTGTTTGGTAGCCAGTACTATTTAGTTTCAAGTACTTGAGCAGATGATTGGATTTTTTAACCTTTAAAGAATTCTATTTATTTTCTTCAAAAATAGATTTAAATCTTTACTCTTCTTCATATAACCAAGAGATGTTTTCCTAAAAAGCAGTTTGTGGAAAGTTAATACGCACCAGGTGTGGACTATGTGGTGAGGATTTGGTTCTTTTAGATATCTGGAGATACTCACATGATTTACATAACAAATTAAAGCATCAGTATTGGCCTTTAAGTTTTCAGCCTGTCATTTTAGGATGCCTACAACAAATGGAAACAAGACAAGGAAATCTCAAACTGGGAGAAGTTAGAGACCTGTCTTATTTCTGGCTCAGCACTTGTGAAGACTTGTTTTCAACCAAAGAACTAACTACTTACTTTAAGGTCCCCAGTGTTTCTTCTTGAGCTTTTCACAAGGAGAGATACTATGCTTGAAGGGTGACATTAGGCCAGTGGCCTGATGCTGATATCTGTGACAGCACATATTTTACATTTTCTGCAAAAGCATGCTGAGCTTTTGCAGAATCCAAAATACCCTTTCTGTGCTTGTCTGTGAGCTTGGAATGAAAGCAGGCATTTAGGAACTGTAAGTCAAGCATCTAAGGCTGATCAGTCAGGTCTAAATGTTTTAATATATAGGAAGGATTTTAAATTAGAAATTGGAGAAAAAGACTGGTTTTTAGCAAAGTATTTCTACTTTTTTAGAGCAGAGAGAGCAGCTGTTTATTTTGCAGTTCTGCTTTTTTTTCCTTCCTGGATGAGAAGTAGTTTGCTCATAAGGATTGCACTTGAGGTGAATCTTTGTCAAGATAATGCATTAGTTCTTATCTAAAATCAAACTATATTTTACGTGTGTAATGCCCTACTCTTAGTATTGTAAGGTGTGGTTTTGTTGGCCTGAAGAGCAGGAGAGCAGGAGTGAGAAGATGGTAAGAATGTAGCTGTGTGTCTCTACGTATGTGCAGAGCAGGGAGCTCAGAGAGGATTGGGGTTTTATTGCCAAACTTGGTCTCCTCAACGAGACTGGGAATGGGCTGGAGCCAGGCTTGGGATGGGGAGAAGTTTTGAGAACCAAATCTGACTTTGATACTAATTCATGCAGAACTGAGGTGTGCTTTCTGCATCCCAGTGCTTCCACTGCTATGTGTAGATACAGAGGGCAGGTCTGTCTTTGTAGTCACTGGGAACTGTCAGTTGCTCTTCTGAGGGCTTTTGTACTGGAGGGCTTTTGCTGGAAAAGTTTGCAAATTGGTTGAAATGGCTGAGATGTCATTTTCCTTGGATGCCAAGCAGCACAATGACATGGTTTACATACTGAGTCATGACTAAAAAGAAAGAAATGTGTCTCATGAATGTGCTTGTAACAATAATGTGTCTCTGTTTTAGCATAGAAAAATATTTAAAATTTATGTGAGGATATAGTATTAACAAGAATAAACATGAGAACTTCCTTTTGACAAAAAAAAAAATCAGTTAAAAATGTTGCCCATAGTGTTCCAAATACTGCTCACTATGTTGTACAGTGCTTAATAAGAAGCAAGGTACTTTAAAGTGTACTAAGAAGCAAAACCACTTCCCTACCTGAATGTTATATAAAACAGTTTTGAATTCTAACTTGAGGAGAAACACCTTAAGTGGTTCTGGAAAGCTAGAGCTTTGGCCTGCATTGCATGTGGGAGCCACATTAAATAGTGAGAATATTATTCAATATCCAGCTTTGTAAGGTCATTGAATTAGTTCTCAGATCGTCCTCCACTGTTTCTGAACTGACCTGAACACTTCCATAGTCTATGCTTAACTAGCTTGTTTTCCTTCCATTCTTGGCTGTAGATTTTTAGCCATTTTTCATCTACTGAATCCCATTTTTGCCTGGAATGCTGTTCATACTGAGTTGTCGCCTAAGCAGATCTGAGAAAGATTTCTAAATCTTGTAAGTGTGGCTTCTAGATACAGCTTAAATTTGTAAGTGATGCTTTCCTCATACTATGACTCTACCCACTGTACTCCTATGATCATCCATAGGAGGACTATGCCTTGCAGCAAGCTAGACATGCAGAATGAGAACACACCCCAGGCAAGAGGTGGACACAGCTGCTGTGTCTTTAAACCTGGAAAAAAGATGCTTGAGGTGCTCAAAACTGTCATATATTCCTGAAGAAGATCTACAGAAAAAACCTAAGTTGAAAACTGAGACAAGGAGGAGGTGAGTGGCACATATGCAACGCAAAAGTCTCATTTTGGGTCTCAGACTGAAAAACCATTTTCATATATTCTGTTTACAAAGCCTAAGAAGCACATGAAGCATCAGATCTACTGAGTTATCTGGTGGAAGAAAAATAGTAGACAAATCTTGTCGTATTCTTGCATGTTCTATAGGGGCATTAGTCTTGTTTGCCACAAGCTGTTCATCCAGGCAGCACTGCCATGTTATCTGTTTGTTCTGTAAGTTGCTAAAAGAGGCTCAGAACAAATGGCTATTGTGCAGGGAGCAACACAACGAACAGAGGAAACAAATCTGTTTAGCCATTCCTGTAAATGCTAATGAGTTCAGCTAGATAATACTTTAGTTTTTAATTCAGATGTACTGTTATATGCTGGCTCCCCGAGCACTACTTGTACAAATTTTATCTGTCTTGGTAATAAAACAGACAGTAAAACGTGTGTTCTACTTGCTAAATTGCTACAATGGCTGCTGTAACAACTGAATTGTAGCAGGTACAAACAATGGTGCATGCTGGCGTGGCTACCCAAGCTTTATAACTATCTCAAACACAGAGACAAGGTGCCAGAAAGTCCATGGTTGAACATAGTTCTACATAGACCGTACATAAAATACTAGATACTTTTTTTGTTATCTAAAATAGAAGTACAATAATGGAATGGAAAGGATTA
Organism: Colius striatus; assembly: GCF_028858725.1. Classification (NCBI taxonomy): domain Eukaryota; kingdom Metazoa; phylum Chordata; class Aves; order Coliiformes; family Coliidae; genus Colius; species Colius striatus. The sequence continues at coordinate 19,077,474 of NC_084764.1, read as the reverse complement.
TTGAAATTTGGCAGTGAAATCATCCAGGTTGGAAAACCTTTGTTCATCCCTTTATATGCATCATTTTAGATGGAAAATAGATATTGCCATGCTGCTTGTGTGAATATTGGAAATGTCATCCTTCCCCTTGACTGTTCCTTTGTGCTGTAAATACTCAACATTAGAAATGAATCAAGGTGAAGAGGACCAGGACACAATTCCCAAGTCTGTGTTAATATAGGCAATTTTTTTAAGTCAATGTTCCTGTTAAATGTGGATATTTCAAAGCTTAATCAGCCAACCACAGATGTCTGTAGGCTTGCTGATGGCAGTAGGGTTGTAGAACAAGCAGCACTTTGAGATCCTCTAGCCTTTTTTCCTCTCTGCAAAGAAAAGATTGCTGTGACTTTAGCTGATTTTTTTTCTCTTTTTTGGTGAAAGTTTTTTCTCTGAAAGATAATGTGTTGGTCATTATAGATCCAGGCTGAAGATGACAAACTCCAATTTAATTAAATTTTCCTGGAAGGGGAAGATGTGAGGTGCCAGAAATGAGTTTTCACTTGCAGTCATTGAGTGCTCTCAGGAAGGGAAGCCCCGGGCTCAGTTCGTGGCCCAGCTGCTAAAGCTCCGGTTTTGCTCAGGAGCAGTGGGAGGAGGTTACACCATGATGGGCCTTGCCTGCAAGGTGGGCTCTAGGCCTGCTTTCCAGTAGAAAATCTGGGAGATGTCATGGCTGGTAGCACTATGGCAGTGGTTTCTGCTCCTCTGGGCCACTCAAATCTGTGGCCACTTGAATGTATGTCGGTGTGTTTGACCAGAGGATAACAAGATCCCTCTGTGTGTGGCTGACTGTGTGCAGGGGCTGGCAGGCAAAGTTGGGCGTTTGCAGTGGAGGACGGCTCCGAGGAGGGAGGTAGGAGGCCATGGTTGGGAAGGTGATGCATCCACCCATAGCAGCCCAGGTACACGGGGTGGACAGTGGAGGAAGAAGTAGCCTCATGTCTTCTTTACAGCCACATTGACCTCCTCTCTTCCCTTCCTGTCTGAATGTAGCTATCTGTTTGTGTCACGCTATTTCAAGTGCATCTTGTATTCTCCGTTTTGAACTGAATTAAAATTAAATTAAATATTTGTTATTTCAGCAAGAAAAGGGAGGAGAGTGTTTTTTGTTTGATTTAGTTTTCTGGTTTGATACCTAGCAATTTCTCCCCTGCTCTGTCTTTCACATTCTTTCACATTCTTTCACATTTGTATTTATGTAATTGTACATAATTACAAAGTACCTGCAGCTCCACTTGCTTTCAGTTAGAGTGGTCCACGCCTCTGAAGTACTGGTGTGTAGGTATTCCAGGCTGTAGTGATTTGCAAACAGTTAGTGAATGCATCACACAGTGAGCCTTCACAGCTGTTCCTCAGTTTCCCTACCCATAAAATGAAGTGTCATAAAGATGGAAAAACATTTTTTCACTGCTTTGGATAGAAAGCACTAAACCAGCAGTGTTTCCCACTTTTTTTCTTTTTCCTGCTAACTAAAGCAGAGGAACTTGTTTTCAAACTTACTATTTCCTGTCTTTTTTTCCAGCCTCTTTTCTTCTTTTCAGCCATTTTAATCTGAGCATGGCAGAGGTAGGCATAACATCCTGTTTAAGGTACTTTCATAACCATATGAGAAATAATGTTGAAAAATCATTAAAACGAATGACACACATTGTATACCCAACTGCCAGGTCAAGGCCAGAGCTACTAGAACCTTTAACATAAATATTAATATAGCAGGCCCTTTAATTAGCTATGCCCTTCAATAACTAGTTGTTTGGCCCCTTGCTCTCTATCTTGAGCCTTCATAGAATAGAATGACCCCTGCTTGTCAAGCTAGATTTCATTCAATTTATCTAATTACTTTTGGGACCATTTTAATACATGGTCCGCAGAGTGCTAAGATTGCCCAGCTCTAGCTACATTCCTGGACTTAGATCTATAATACAGGATGCAAAATACACATCAGAAATTCATCTTAACATACGCACTGCCTACTATAAGCTGTAGCTCTAATTAGCAATTCTTCACTTCCAGTCAATGGAAATAGCTGTCAGCAACTGGGCTCCATTTTCTTTTTTCTGTTAACGCTTTGCCTTTCTGTTTCTGCCTCCTTCTCTCCAAGGCTGCTTTTGCTCCAGAGTTAATGGAAAGAGAACTGAAAAAAGCTGTCTGAGGGTGTCACTGATGTGTAACCTTTAGGGGGATGCTGGTACTGGTGCAAAAACGTTTTTGTAGATCCGATCTTGCCTTGTGGCAATGATTCACCAATGGGTAAGCTGCAGTCACAGTCCCATTGGTGGTCTTTTCAAGCTTGTGGATGCCTCATTGCTCTCTTGTAGCAGTGAATATTTAAACTTAAAATAAAAACAAGGTAATTTTTCTTACCTTTTATGCAAGTTCCTTAGTAGCAGTCCGCAGACTTCAAGCTCCCTGCAAGTCATGTATTAAGAGTCTGATCTCCTGTGAAGTTAAATGCTAGGGCCTTATGCAACCTTCAGATTTAAAATACCATTCTCTGATTTAGTCTTGGATGAAAACTGATTGGTATGATATGCTGAGTTGTAACAGTACATCCAAACACCCTTGACTTTAACATAGCTGACAGGCCCATCTTTGAGAATTTTTCTAATCTTCCTCTTTACACAGGTTAGAGCTGTTTTTCAGACAGGCCTAACGTAACTGAAGTAGAGGTGGGACGTGAAAGGGAGAGGTGAAAATAGTGGAAAAGTAAAAGAGTTGTATTCACAATAAGGGTTAAAAAATAAACCTTAAGAGCAAAGGGTGATGTCTTGTGATATGCAACATTTCTGTTTTAATCCAAAAGCCGTTGTTTCTAAAAATAACTTATTGGAAGGAGAACAATTTGCTTGCTATGAGGGGAAACAGGCCAGCTGCTTAACAGGACACAGCAATTCTAAACACTCCTAATCAGGAGGGGAAGCAGAACATGTTACTCAGATTAAATTCAAGGGTAATTTAGAGAGGCAGAAAATAATATCTATTACTCCAAACAGAATATCGCTAAATGGTAAGGGGTTATACCTTGAGCACGTCAAAAAAAAATGCAATAGAGCTATTGCAGCCTGGCTATTAGTAGTTGGAAGTTCATAGCTTTTGTTCTGGTTGTTTTTGTTTCATTTAAAGTTTTAAATGGTTTATGTTAAGAACTTGAGGCTTTCAGCTGTAATGAGCAGTATCCATTGGGATGCTGGGCTCACGTAAACCAATGGCATAGCCAAAATTACTTCTTGCAGAGGTTTCTGCAACCTGTTACAGACTTGTGTAATTGGCGAGACTGGATGTCTTCATATCTCTGGGTATTATGACTGCTGTTCAATTATTTACATTTATTAAGAGGAAACAGCAATGTTTTAATGTATTTGTCTTATATTAATAGAAATTATAATTATTATATATTATAAATATATGTTAATATATTTGTTTTAAAAGTTTTGCTTTTTTTCCCCTTTCCCCCTCTTGTCCCAGTTTCCCGCCACCACTAACACACACACACAGCATAGCCCTGAATCTCTGCTCTTATTTTCTTAATAGGATATATTTTGAGAAGTGGTTGAACGTGCAGAAACTGAAAGTCAAATTGTACAAATTCCTGCTAGTGAGGCACAGGTATCTGCAACATGTAGTGAATGTGATCTAAGAAACCTCTGTTAACAAAGCCAGTGCAAATTTCTCTTCTGGTTTCTTTTGATACTTTACATTACTTTAGTGCTTTATTTAATGTGTTAGTGGAGTGTACAAAACTGAGAGGTACATCAAGGGAGCAGTCTATCAGCTGTCTTAAAGAGCCATCTATAATTCCCAGTTATACAGGATGTGTTTCTACTGTGATGCTGCTATTTTTATATTGTGATATTTATGTTCGTTTCATGAGTATTTTGATATGCATTTACTGAATACAGTGCACAGAACATATTTGAATGTATGCATATTTTTGTATGAACTTCATATTTGTTAAGACATGTTAACATTTACTGAAGTAGTTCTGATATTACATTCTGCATCCAGATAGTTCTACAGGTCTTTCTAGGGGCAAAAAGAAAGGGAGGAAAAAGGCATTCTGTGATCCCTATACAGAAATTATTGGATAGATGAATCATCCTTTCTTCATCTGAAATTTCCTGATGTATATATGAATAGAGTTGGTCAAATGTTCTTTTAAAATTGAGAGAAAGAATGGTTTCTAAAGGTCCGATTAAAAAAAAAAAAGTCAGCTTCTGTGGAAAAGTGTTGGCTTTTAAAAAATTCAACAGACTGAGAGTTGTTTTTTGTTTCCTCCAAAATAACCTAAGAAATATTGCTATGTTGTCTTATGAGGTATCTGAACTTCTATGTTGTCCTCTGTAAGTCAATGCCTCTTCACTTTTCTGCAGCTCTTGATGTACTCAGGTGTGTGATTCTTCAAGTAAAAGGTGCTGTCAGCTCAGTTAACAGGAAAAGCTACAGAAAACAGACTTGTCAGGGACTCCAGTACATGAAAGATGAAAAGGACAAAGAAGTATTTGAATTGATCATTGAAGTAATGTTTCCATGCTGCCTCTTAAGTTTGCAAGTGTTAGTTTTTAACCTACCCCTGAGAATATTTTCCGAATGACAGAAATCGAATGGTCAAATGACCCATGGGTAGACTCATTTATGCTCTTACCAGAGCCGTGCTGAAACCTTTGGACCTTACTGAGAAGCAAGTTTGGTAGGCTCTGATTCATTTTATTTAGCAGAAGCTAGATCAGGCCCTTAATTAAAAGCTCTGAGCCTTTTCAATGCTGAGGAGACCAATTGCCTGTGAAGAGCTTGCAATTACATCACGAATATATCTTGTACAAAGGCGAGTTTTGCCTTGACTTCAAAGCTGCAAGTGAAACCATAAAATTCTGGGGAAAAAAAAGTTTAAAAATTATCTATCCTCCTTTCCCATTTTATAGAAAGTTGCTAATATGATGGAACGGGTACAGGGGGACTTCCCTGTGCCAACTTGAACAAAAAGGTTTTGGCTGCCTTTCAGGCTGAAAATAGTAGGTGCTTACATTTTTAATCACAGAATGAGTAAGAGCTCACGTACGTATACAGATGCACACAACATGCACACATTCTGACATGTAAATGTGGGTCTGGAGGTTTGCTGTTGACAGCAGGAGCACATTCAACAGGGGCTGTCTGATTAAACAAAAGTAGGCTGCAGCATGGCAAACAAATTGTGCTCTGAGTTTCTGATCTATCAGCAGCCTTGCCAAAATGCCAGCTAGCTGAAAAGGAGATTTCTTTGTTTCTAATGAAACATGCTGTGCTTGCTTGTCTACTGCGTGCTTTAGGAAGCAAATGGAATGGCGTCCTGTTCATTTGCACTGTTCCACTTGCACTGCTGCCACTGCTGCCACCTCCTCGCACATTAAACTACTGCAATAGATGCTTCCCAGCAGCTTTACGTATACTTTAATCTTTAAGTGTTCAAAGTAACTGTTCTGTCCTACAGGTAAGATGTACTGATTTCTGTGCAATTTGTAGTTACAGAAATGCTATTTTCTTAGAAAGGGAGAAGTCTAAAAAGAAGCATTGTATCCTTCTAAGTAGCCAGCATTATTACCTTAAAAATATTTCCTTGAACACATAGACAGAAATCTAGGTGTATGGGCTTAATGTCTTAAGATTCCTGAGTAGTGTAGGATAAGTACAGTAGATTACTGTTGGAAATTTTTTTGGCCAAATGCAAATCAGATGGTGGCACTTTATGTTACCATAGTGTAGAGCTCCCTGAAAAGACATTTGTTGTGGACCAAGACTCTTATGCTTAATACAGTAGATAAGAATCTTGCTAATTGAAGTGATCCTTATTTAACTGTGGAGTGTATCAGATATCACAGAAAAGGCATGATCAGATCTCCCTGTAGCCTTCAGGCTCAGATGACTCATTTCTAAATCCTGGAAATTCTAGATGTGGAAATAGATAAGGAACAAGCATGTATGAACCACAGATGTTACCAGGAGATCTTTCAAGTAGTCTGTCCGTGTATATGCTGAACAATTGACATTTGGGGAGGATGATTGTATTGGGGTTTGTGTGGCAAGGTTTTGGTATGGGTGGGGTGGTGGGTAGATAGAGGTGACTTCTGTGAGGCTAGAAGCTTCCACTATGTCCAATAGAGCCAATGCCAGCCAGCTTCCACTGGCCAAGGCCGAGTCCATCACCAACAGTGGTAGCCTCTCTGGGATAACGTATTTAAAAAGAGGTGAAAGTTGCAACTGGGAGAGAGAAATATGTGAGAAGAACAGCTTTGAAGACACCATGATCCATGAAGGAGGGAGAGGAGGTGCTGCAGGCACCAGAGAAGAGATTCTACTGCAGCCCATGGTGAGGCAGCTGTGCCCCTGCAGCCATGGAGGCCAGGGGAGAGCAGAGGTCTACCTGCAGACCCGGGAAGACCCCATGCCAGAGGGGGTGGATGCCCCAAGAAGACTGTGACCCTGTGGGAAGCCCACATTGAAGCTGACTCCTGGCAGGACCTGTGGAGAGAAGAGCTCATGCCAGATCAGATTTGCTGATAAGATTTGTGACCACATCCAAAATTTGGACCCACACTGGCTGATCTAGGGAAAGCAGTCTGTTCCTGAGGAACTGCACCCTGCAGAAGGGATCCAGGCTGAAGTGGTTCTACACTGGAACTACACCCCAGGGGAAGGACTCATGTTGGAGAAGTTCATAGAGGACTGTCTCTTGTGGGAGGGACCCCATGCGGGAGCATGGGAAATGTGAGGAGTCTTCCTTCTGAAGAGAAAAGAATGACAGACATAATATGTGATTAACTGACTGCAACATCCATTCCCTGTCCCCTTGTGTTGCTGGAGAGGAGGAGGTAAAGAAAATTGTGAGTGAAGTTAAAGCTGAGAAGAAGGGAACAGTGAGGGAAAGATGTTTTTAAGATTTGATTTGATTTCTTATTATTCTGCTCTGATTTGATTGGTAGTAAATGAAACTAATTTCCCTAAGTTGAGTCTGATCTGCTCAAGATGGTAATTGTTGAATGATCTCCCTATTCTTATCTCAATCCGTGAACCTTTCATTCTCTTTTGTCTCCCCTGTCTGGTGGAGGAGGGGGAGTGCTAGAGTGGCTTTGATAGGTACGTGGTACCCAGCTAGGATCAACCCATCACAATAATCAACAGTGACTAGAGAAGGACAGCAAGAACTTACGGAGGTTTAGAAACCATTATCTGTGTGGAAGACCTGGAAGAACTGAGGCTGGCAAATCTAGGGAAATGAGTAACAGCCTTCAAGTAGGCTTAACAAGGTACAAGTGCAGAGGGGGAAGGACCAGCACATGTCCATGTCTGCTGCAGTGTTGTGGCTGAAGCACAGCAAGGAGTTCTTGTGTTAGACATTAAACCTATTTTTCAAGCTATGAATGTATCAGAATGCATTCTGTGTGATCCCTGTCACTGGAGTTTTATGAACAGCTTTAGAATCCCGTAGAGAAATGGACTGATTGTGCTGTAAGGAAGGAAAAGATATGGTCAGAGTATCCTCTGAATAACTCCTGCTTGGAAATGGGGCTCATGTTCATGTGATTGCCAAAGCTTTTGATAACATAGCAAAAGGTGGCAGATGGTTGATTTTGAGAGGTGACTACAGCAAAGATCAATCTCTCTCTTTACTGGAGGGGCTTTAAGAATTGCAAACACATCAATTGCTAGGAAATGTTAATGATGTGGAAAATGTACATGTTCGGGGGTTGCCTGTTAGAATTATTTTCCTCCAGCAGGTGGGCATCTTCTGAAGAAACTTCTGGGCAAAATACAGCATTTCCCTATCTGTTCACTTCTGTGGCTGATTCTGGCTTCAGCTGATGCTGTTGAAGAGCCTCCCTGTGGTTTGTTACATGATCAGGTATACCTTATCAGTATATTTTCAAAGCAGCATGCTATTTTGCCAAATGCAATATGTTCTTCAGAAGTGTATTACTTTTAATAGGGTTGGAGGGATGAAAACTATAAAACACTAAAAAAAATTAAAGTTGAGTAATGAAGCTACTATCCTGAGATGTAAGAGGCTGTTTATTGGGAATGAGCTACTGAGAGACATGAATTTGGATCAGCAACCTTACAGACAAGTCCCCTAAGCAAATATGTTCCTCTGGGGTTTTCCTCTAGAAGAAAAAAAGAATATAAAAATACTTTCTGTTTCTGCAAAAGTCTGTAATTTGGGGGTTTCATTCTATTGAGGAAAGGGGGTGTGGGAAAAGCTTCAAAATTACTGTAAAAGAAAGAGACATAATTTGCTTAGCAATTTGTGAGGTACCTGGGATGTTTGCTGCGGTCCCATGGCACTATACTGCATTGTTCCCTATGCTTTATGAGAGTGCTTGCTACCATATTTCTTTATCCAGACCTGGGTAAAGACAAATATGTTGATATAACTTTCAGGATTGTGCAAGGCATATAAAGTTACTGATACTTTTTTCAAAATCTGCAAGTCAGATAGACTCTCCTGGCTGGTAAATATATATAATGTAAATTAGTACTTCATTGTAAGGAGAAGCTGATAGTCCCTTTTATTTCTCTACTAATTCATTTTAGATCATTGGCCCCTTCTATTACTGTTGTGGAATTATAAACTCTTCAGGGTTCTCTCATTTATACAGTAGGTGTGATGACCCACTGGTTTGTTATGAAGCCTGATTATATCAGCTTCCCCATTGCAACTTAGCTCAAAGCCTGTGGGGCCTCGCCTTCCATCCCATGTGTGGCTGATGTAGCAGCCTCTCAGACTAATTTCTAATGCTCCTGAGCTGAATTGTAGCCTGGACTACATGCTTCATGACTTACTTTGATTAACACATCATAGAGTCATGCTTAATTAGGATATATATTTTAATACAATTTCCTCTTCTGTCTTTGTCTATAGAGATACTCAGTGACCATATTGTTGGGCTATCACTGTGCACCTACCACAGCTCAACAGTATACTTAAAGCTGGAGGTGAGAAGGAACAGCAGTCATGCCAGTACAAAGAGCTTTCTAAGCTGCCTCTTAAGCAAGACTTTGGAACCTTACCTTTCTGCCTATATCAAGCAGAAATATATGTTTTTCTTACCTTTATTCACTACTGACCTACTTTCTAAGCTGTGGCTACTTTGGAAAACAGAAACCTCTCTGAAATGTAGAATGCCCAGACATTATATATGATACTTTTGTGTGTGGGGTGTGGGGGGAGTGTGTGTGTGTAAAACCATCCAACTGTGTACAAACTCTGGATCCTGAGTAATACCCCTTCATTTATGAGTCTAGAGAGCTGGTGTTCCACCTCATGTTGTAGTGTACTGTCACAGGAAAATTTTATTTTTTATTGGATTTCTTTTTCACTGAATAAACATTAAAATCCAGCAAAGGAAGTGTCATTGTAGAGATAGGGAAGTGATGTTCACAAAAAACATATTGCCTGCAGGTCACCATTCAGGTCACCGTTTTAATGTTAATTTTTTCCTTAGTTTCAGAATAAAAGGTTATTTCAGGAAGCTTTTAAATTAATTTTCTTCATTTCTCTCTCTTATCATACAGGATTAATCTACACAGAGGCTGATACCAAGAGCATTATAAGTATTTTGGTGTTAAGTCTACTTATAGATTGGCTTTTCCTCTTAGCTTTGAAGTCTTGCCTGTACAAAGAAAATTACTGCTGATGGCCTGTGAGCAATGTGTGCAGCTGAGCTAATAATGATCATAACTTGTCTTGCAAGTGTCAACCAGGTTAAACCATCTGTATTCCTTGCAGGGATTGTGGCTGAAATACTGTTAAAACCAGAGATTTCTTAGTATAGACTTTACAAGCTTTGTTTTCTAAGTGCAAATGTTTGAGGATGGTCTGCTTTTCCCATGAGTACTTGCCTTCTACTTCCTTTCATGCTGTTTGGGAAGTGTAATGGTCTCCAAAGCCCTTGGGTCTTTGCAGTGTTGCAGACACCCCTGCTCAGGCTGGGGTGGGAGGGTGCTGTTCCTGGCTCTGCAGGCAGACATCCTGTAGCTGATAAGATCCGTATCCCCTTGAGACTGCAAGCTCGTTGCTCCGATGATCCATTTTCTAAGGTTACTCTGGCAGCCCAGGTATGCGGGAACAGAAAAGAAATGGTTCTTTCTCGTTATATATATTTGGTTGCCTGGGTAACCAGAGAGTAATTCATCTGAAATGCAACTGGAGGGGATAATTGATATATTTTGAGCAATGCCTACAGGCAATAATAGGGATTTGTCTGCCACCAACTGTTCCAGGCTTCAGAAAAAATAAGGTTAAGCTCTGAAACAGGAACAAGTGTGTTTTTTACAAGTCTGGATGCAAAGGTAATGTTGTCCTTCTGTGTGCCTGTGAGGGATCCTTGATGGACTTCTCTACACCTTCAATACAGATCAAACTGCATCTATGAGTTCTTTTGAATATTTATTTTAGACTGTCCAAAGAGTTTAGAAAACCTCTGAAGTAATGAGTTCCCACAGTTGTTTTGTTTCTTTGTCCTATGAATTAAATGCCTTGCAGCAATCTTGGAGGCTCCTGTACGGGAAATTCAAATTGACACTGATGACCGATTATTATAGATACTAAGGACTGACTATCAAACATTATGGGCTCTAGTTGATGAGCCAGCTCACTGTACTCTGGTCTCCATGGAGAGTTTATGAATGTTGATCATCCAGTACCTGACATTTACTTAAAACACCTAGTGTTTTCAACATCTCATTAGCTTTCCTCCAACCCCTGTGCAGGACAGTGTAACACCTACTTCCCAGTGAATGAGAGGTTAAAATCTGGTCTGCTTTTGTCTCCTCCTGCACAGGGACTGACAGGAAGGGGTGTAAAAATGGCATGGGAAAACAGATGGGGACAGTGTCTGTGGGAACATTGAACAGATGACCCCGAGGTCCTGAGACTTGCTTGGTGCCTACCGAAGCACAGCTCTATCTGACTTTGTAGCCAGCTAATTTTCTCCTTGTGACACTAACCTCTTGAAAGCGATGTTCTTCCTTCGAAGCTGTTCTCCCAGTGGACTTTGTTCTCCCACCTGACTCAGTGTACCCCTTTATGGCTGGTGTGAGGCCTCTTGCAGGACAGCAGAATGTATTATAGTTTCTCCCAGTAGTTTCTTCTGCTCCCAAACAAGAAACAAAGCTGGCATCTAACTTAACAAGGAATGTTCAGCCTGGTTTTAAGCCTACTCATGTGAATTTGTCAGACGCTTGACAGTTTAATAACATTTCTAGGATATAATATCAATTATCCCTGACATTTTATTCATTTCACCTTTTTCATTCTTGATACAGAATCTGATAGCAAGAAAATTCTCCATTCATTTTAAAACTAGCTCCGAATCAGGTAGAGCTCAGAAAGTTATCTGTATTCCTGAAGAGGGAAGCTATAACTTCTCAGAGTTTCCCAGGAATATAAATTCCAGTGGCAATAGATCACAAGGTCAATATGATTAGAAAAAGAAAATATTTACTTTGTTATAGCAAAGCACCAAATGGTGCCTGCTTTCACCTTGAGGACCCTAGAAGTAAAATGTTTCCAGAAAAAGAAAACTTAGAGCCTTAATGAAAGCAGAAATACTTTTCATTCCCTCAAGACACTGTTTATTGTGTTAGTATACAATCCATCAACAGCAGTAAATAGACTCAATAAATAAGGTAGTCGTCTAACACACTTGGAGGTTTTGTGCTAAGGGAAATTTGATTCTCTCTCTAGGAAAAGACAAGATCTTTTTTTAGTCACAGAGGAGGACAGACTGAATGGGTAATATCTGTTCTTGAATCCTTATAAAAACATTTGCAACTGGTCAGCCATTGAAAATCCTTCTAAATTTATCTGTGCAGGGCTACAAACTACATAAGCCTGAAAACTTATGAATTATAGAATTCACAACTAACTTTTCAAGTCATGCCAATAGGTTATATTCATTCTTTTATTGGGGAAAATGTTCAATTCACTCTGGTTGAAAAATTATAAGCTTATCAGTAAACAATAGTAATAAAAAAGTATCTAAATTGAGGAATTCTGATACCAGAAAAATCTCCCAAACTAGTACAGAGGTAATGAAAATACCTAAATAATCTAATTAGTCCAAAACCAGAAAAGCTTTTTGTGCGGTTTGATTTTTAAAATTAGCTTATTTTTGTTCACATTTTCCCCATCAGTCTGTCAGCTTTCAATAAAAAGAAGAATAAGAGAGAAGTGGAAGAGGAACTAATAACAGCAATAAAAAATCAGAGGTGGATCTAGACACTATTAAAATAATCAAAGAGAAGATCACTCAATAGTTGTATACGTGTATTTTCCTAGGAAAAGATGTCTGGACCTTTTCAACATTGCTGACACAAGCAGAAAGACCAAGAGTCTGGAAGCTGAAGTTAAACATATTCTATCCTTAGATGTACTTCTTTAGCTGGAGGAGGTGACAAAATAGTTGAACTGCTGTCCAAAGGAAGTCTGGAGCTACCAGACCTTATTGTTTTTAAAATGGGCTCCATAGACTTTAATTCTGGCAGACATCCTACAGCTTCACTTCATGGATATGAGCTGAATATGTGAGCATAACCAAAGTTGTCCACTCTGGCCTGAGAGTCTCTGAAGTTGTGTTTATGACACTTTTAGGATATGAGTGAGAAGAACTGCCTGCACTTCTCTAAACATGCTTTAACTCTTGTGGCTTTACAGTACAACTTTCATCAAATCTCATCCTTCAGACTTTCACACATTGCCTGCTCAGGTCTAGGGAAAGGAGATTTGCTTCCTCTTGCTCTTCCTCCTCATGTACCATTGGCTCAGATATACCCTGGAGTAAAGTTTCTTTCTTTCTTTCTTTCTTTCTTTCTTTCTTTCTTTCTTTCTTTCTTTCTTTCTTTCTTTCTTTCTTTCTTTGAATTATTAGAGATTGCCTGGACTATGGCGAGCACTGATGCAGTAGAAGGTGGTGACAGTAGGGTCTCATGGCTGACTGCTTTCTCTTGTTCACACATTCAAGATCATGTAGAGTGTTAGGCTCAGGAAAGTTTTCCACAAGCTTTGTATTATTTCTAGCTTTGTATTTTTTTTACTATTCTGCTACATGTTGGATGATTTACCGGTTGGATCATGGACTACATGTTACCTAAGAAATTCCTTGCAGGTTGCCATGTGTGTTTTGGAGCCAGATTTGGGGTGTTTTTTCTTTGCTTTCAGCATGCAAGAGCTAAGCTGAAGAGGAGTAAAATGATTAGGTTTAACTAAGGTTTTGAGGTTTAGCACAGAGTATGTGTGTGAAATGTTAAGCTGTGTGGGGGGCAAGAGACCAGATTAATCTAATTGTTCTCCACAGACTCAGACTTCAGTAATCTGTAAACATTTTGTACAATAGGCTTGCCTTGAGCTGGGTTGCCAGGCAGGCAGATGGCTATGCACTACAGTCCGTACAGATTTTCTCTGTATGACACAGAAAGCACCTTTGGGGTGCAAATGGGGTTTGCTCTGCTTTAAGCTGCAGTAACCACTACAGATAAGTCACTCAGGGTGATGTGACCTTCATTTGTTCCTGTTGAATTTTCCCTTGAGTATAATAAAAAGTAAAATAAATAAAGTGTCTGCCTCTTACTGCTGTTGAACAGCTCCCTCCTGGACAAAGCTGAGTGACTCAGGAAAAGCAATTCTTCCAACAACTCTGGATGTTTTTCTAGAAGTTGAGGTGATCTTGGAAGAGGAAAAACAAGTGTTGAAGCTAGTAACTGTGATGGCAAGAGAGGACAGAAAAGAGAGGAAAGCTTTGCTATTATTTTTTCAGGGCACAAATGTTTTGTTGAAAACATCTCTTGTGATTGTCAATCACTGCTTGCAGTCATTGTGTGGCAGGATGGAAAAGGCTTGTTCTGAGCCTCGTAGCAAGGGGGAAGGAGACCTGTGACGAAGGTAATGTTCACGGGTAGTGGAAGGCAACATATATTTTCTAAGAGCTTCTGCCTTTGAAGGTTTCTGCCTGGCTGCACAATAGTAAATAACAAAAAGTGATTCACTTCACCTTTTAAAAAATTTGCTCACAACATAGAACTTGTATCTTCTGGGTGTAGTACACCATTACCTTAGCCTGTGTCTAATCTTTTAGACATAGACAGAGTCTGACTTTATATTTCTGCTGGAAGAATGAGTAACTAAATGGTCTGCTACATGCTATACCACCTAGACACACACAAGTCTAGGAGGCTGGGTGGGATCTACTCAGGGGTACTGAGGGAGCTGGCAGAAGTGCTCACTAATCTACTTTCCATCATCTACCAACAGTCCTGCTTAACTGGGAGCAAATGGGATGCTCATCTACAAGAAGGGCTGGAAGGAGGATCTGGAGAACTTACAGGCCTGTCAGTCTGTCCTCAATGCCAGGGGAGGTTATGATGCAAATGATCTTGAGTGTCATCACACAGCATGTACAGAACAATGAGGTGATCAGGCCCAGCCAGCATGAGTTTATGGAAGGCAGGTCCTGCTTGACTAACCTGATGTCCTCATATGAGGAAGTGACACACTTAATGGATGAGGGAAAGACTATGGATATGATTTACCTGAACTTTAGTAAAGCATTTGACACAGTTTCCCATAGCATCCTGCTGTAGAAACTGACTGCTTGTGGCTTAGGTGGGTGTATGCTTCACTGGGTGAAAAACTGCCTGGATGGCTGTTCTCAGAGAGTGGTGGGGAATGGAGTTATATCCAATTGGTGGCTGGTCACCAGCAGTGTTCCTCAGGGCTTTGTACTGGGACCTGTTCTGTATAATATCTTTGTCAATGATCTGGATGAGGGGATCGAGTGCACCCTCAATAAGTTTGCAGATGACACCAAGTTGGGTGGAAGTGTTGATCTGCTTGAGGGTAGGAAGGACCTGGACAGAGTGGATTGATGGGCAGCATGAATTAATATATGAGACACAACAAGGACAAGTGCCAGGTCCTGCACTTGGGCCACAGCAATCCCAGGCAATGCTACAAGCCTGGGGCAGAGTGACTGGAAAGCTGTCTGGCAGAAAATGACCCAGGGCTATTAATTGACATGAGCCGGCAGCATGTCCAGGTGGGCAAGAATGCCAATGGCATCCTGGCCTGTATTAGGAATAGTGTGGCCAGCACTAAAGAAGTGATTATGTCCCTGTACTTGACATCTCTAATATGATGTTCAGTTTTGGGCCCCTTGCTACAGGAAAGACATTCAGGTCCTTGTGCACATCCAAAGAATGGCACCAAAGCTATTGATGGATCTAGAAGACAAGTCTTATGAGGAGCAGCTGATAGGAGGTTGTGGTGAGGTGTGTGTTGATCTCTTCTTCCAAGTAACAAGTGATAGGACAAGAGGAAACAGCCTCAAGTTGTGCCAGGGGAGGTTTAGATTGCACAGCAGCTTCCCCAAAAGGGTTGTCAATCATTGGAACAGGCTGCCCAGAGAAGTGGCGGAGTCACCATCCCTAGAGGTATTCAAAAGCTGTGTAGATGTGGCACTTAAGGACATGATTTAGTGATGGACTTGGCAGTGTTAGGTTGATGGTTAGACTCCATGGTCTTAAAAGGTCTTTCCCAACCGAAATTATTTTATGATTCTGTTATTCTATACTACTGTGCAACATCTTGAGGTGGGACAGACAATCCTCTCAGCACCTGGCTGGTTCATGTGTTTGATCCTAAAATTGGATATCAATGACACTTGGGTGATCTTTCTTCCTTATCAGAGTGAAGTGCATTTCATCGACTGCAATCAGACCATGTTTTATGTTACCTGATATGACAGATGACTAACTCTACAGCCATCTTTTTCTCACTTGCAGTCAGAACTGCTCCTCATGTAGACTTATTGTGCTTTAAACCATGTTTATTTTTTCCTTCAGTTCCTTAAGTGGGAAAAGCATCCCAAAATAGTGGAGAACAATCTACTATTCATGTATTTTGTTCTTTGTTAGCCCTCATTCTGAGGAGCACACATCCCTTCTTGCAATTTCTTGCTATCCTGTGGGAAAGGTGACTGAAATTGTAGCTGAGAAAAAAGTAAGGGTATGCCAGGAACACTCCAATTATGATCTTTTTACCTGGCACTGTGGTCAAAGGGTAAAAGATTGTCTAAGGTTGTATTAATGGTGTAAGTAATTAGGAAAACACGTATAGTGTATTCCAGCATAAATTAGTCATCTAAATTAATATTTCGACTGCAACTAAAGAAGCAACGTGAAATAACTTGGAATGAGATATTAAAACTTGGTATATTGAGTCCTTTCTGCAGCCTAGGAAAAGAAGACTGGGGAATGGCAGAGAGAGAACTGGGAAACTGGCAAGTTACTTCCAAATATTCTCCAACCCAACAGCGCAGTCAGCAAAAAAAAAAAGAGCTTTACATTACAGATTCCTTTTCTTGATACTGAATTCTCTCTTCTGCTCTCACTCACCCAAAAATTTGTCTCATTTTGTTAGATATTTTTTAGTATCTATTCCATGAGGAAAACCTCACCTCTGCCTTCACGTGTATTCAGACAAGAACATTATGCATGACTGCATGTCAGTGTTCACCTCTCTGCAAGGAGATGACAACTGTTCACTTTTCCAGTGTGATTACTGATGACCAGCTATGTGCTCACCTCCTTGAGTTGCCTCCTGCCTTAGAAGCAGTAATGGAAACTCCCACAGGCTACCTAGATACCTGGGTAGCTTACACCCAAGTTCTTAGCTATTCTTCTCCAAACGACAGAGGATTCAGACTCTGAAGAAATATTGTATAAGTTTAGAAGTGAAGTTGGTCTTCAGCCTAGAATAAGGGCAGCCTCTTAGAGAACTGTCTGGAACTCAGCAGGTCATTTGTGCAGGGTTCTCAACCACATAGTTCATCTTCTCAGCCTGAGATCAATCAGATATTTTTAAGCGGGATTAGAAGAGCAGGCCTGACAGAAGTTAGATTATGATTCTCCTTCACTCGTTAACAGAGCAGTGGAGCCCTTACAAAGTCACTGTATATAGTACCTGTACCTTGGGTCTAATACAGAGAAGGTTACTGGCTTTGCAAGTACCTTGTCAACAGGTTCAACCCTTTAGGTCTTGTTAAGATCTCTAATATTTTATCTGATCTATTCCAATCTATTGTTTGCTGGAGTAAATAAGCATCTTAGACTTCAGTTTTCTGACAGAAAAATTGGGTTTTGGATTTTTTGATTTGTTTGTTTTTTTGACATTGAGATAATCTCAACATAAAATCTCACCAGATGCAATAATACTTGGTGTTTTCTTTGTTTTGTCTCATCATAACCAATCCTTACTGGAGCTTACCTTGATCACTTGCATGGGAATGAAAACTGGAGCCCCTTGTCACATAGCAATCTTATCCTGAGAAACTACATCAGGCTTTACCTGTAAAGCTGAAAAGTACTGTTTTTCGTCCCTCCCTTGGCACCTCTCCCTTAGGAGAGTTCTTGACATCCAAACATCTGTCCAACTGCCACAGGGCTGAATGATTTCAAGCTAAATAGCAGGACACCATGTTTCAGTTACCTCAGGAAATATTTGACACGTTGTGGTTTCCTTAAGTGTACATGTTAGACAAATACTAATTTGTGAATGGACAGTTTTACCACTAATTTCAATTTATCCTTCCTCTAGAGGATGACATTACTGATGATGCTGGGGTGTATGATATGCTCAGTTATAACAACATATCTATTGTTTTCTCATGATCTTCCTTTTCCAATACATTTGGAGCTGATCGTCAATTTCTGTAACAGTCTTGCAAATAGCATGGAGTTTCCTAGGAAATAGGAAACTTACAGCTTCTTCAAACATAAATAGTAAAACATTTGTCTTGAAATCCAGTTGTGCTGTCTGCCTTGCTTGTCCCTCACAGTAGAAAAGCCTCTGACCCTCTATGGGGATCCTCTTCAAAGAAAGAGGAACATGAACACATACAAAATTGTAGCCTTAATTGAATTATTAAAATAGTCTGCTGCTCTCTGGCAGTAGGGTCAGAAATCTTCATTCCTACTCCATATTTTATATTTCCAGGCTTCCCATCCCTTACTGCAATGTCTGTAGTTGACAAAGTTCGGTATGGCTTCTGAAAGGACTCCCAGGCACCATTGTTGTAGTTGTATTGTGTTCTTTGTTTGCTTTGGAGATGCTATAAAAGGAGGAACAGAGATGATATTTGAAAAATTACAAATAGTCAAAGGTGGCAATTTGAAATGAGAGAGACTTTGACTCTTTCCCAAAGTGCTTTCAGTTGTTTCCTTCTTCTCTCTATAGACTCCCACAGTGCAGCTGATGTACTTCTCTTTAGGATCAAGAGAACGGACTCCATTTTGTTTCATGGGAAATATTTCTTTTGTACATTAGAGGTGGAAGGAATCCACTAACACTACAAGGATTTACTCTGCAGTGCTGCAGAGCAAGAGATGTAGAAATCATGCTACCCATGGACTACCTACTTCTGGAAGTCCTGCTCTATTTAAGAAGAATTTACAGTGTGATAAGATCAGACAAATACTAACCTTGTAATTAGGAATGTAGCTCTGGAGGGGAACTCCCAGGTTACTGGAAGTGCTACAGCCAGACAACAAGATTATGTAAACTCCAATAGCTGACTGAGTTCTGTTTTGAATCTAGCTTTTCTTGGTAGTTATAATTCCTTTTGGAAGGCTATGCCAAGGCCTTACTGCTTTCTGGGCTAGAGGGATGACCCTCTGTCCTAGCTGCCCTTTCTTATGTGTTCTTCTAAGATTTGTTGTTGACCTATGCAGCTTGTTCTTGTGCTAATATTTTTCTTTTTTGATGGCTCTTTTAATTTCTCTTTTCTCTTTTCCCACTATCCACTGACTATAATTTTATAGACAACATACCTCTCAGTCATCAACCTGTTAGGCAAAAAAAGTCCTATCTCCTAGGCAATATGTATGCTGCTTCATGGAATATCTGCTGTGCATTTCCCTTCCCTCTTCAAACTAGGGTGCTCATTGCACTACGTCATGGTTTCCTTGTATCCCAGGCATCTACACGGCCTTCCCATGTGAACTGGGGTGTAAGGGAAAAAGAGGGAAGCAAGGCACAACACGGCCTTTTTGTGATGTGGAACTGGGACATGACAGAGAACATCTCACAAACTAAAGACATGGAACATACTTTAAGATCCTGCAGAATGAATGATAAGGGGATGGGAAGACTATTAAATAGTACCTGGTCTATCTGCAGTTCATATTCTTCAGACATGGGATGGATCAGCGAGTGCTTTGTTACTGCTTTTAATAGTTAATAGCATTTTGCATCTCCTAGAAATATCTTGCCTGATAAAATCCGGGTGTTTCATCTGACCCTTCACATCTGAACCATATTGGCAGTTCATCATCACAACAAGTCTACATCTCTTTCAGGTTTTCTCCTTCTGTGGTTATTCTTAATAAATATATTTATAGCAAGAATGCTTGACCTGCATGCGTGACCTTGTGCTTGGTACTGATGACTTTCATCCCATACATCTCACTCCAGTTTTCAAATTCACTCTCTTTCAATAACAACATGATCTTCCTCTGTATCAATTCCTTTATATTCTGAGACAAATTTTGACAATGCAATCATGTTTTTGCACAAAATTCATTAATGAAAATATGAAACAAATTTATCACAAGAAACAGACCTGAGAAACTGCCTACTAATTTTCCTTTATTTCCAGAATTCTAATTTCCCTGCAATCTTCCCTTTAGCCAGTTCTTTTCCTAATTTATAATCTAACATTGTATTAATCTCTTACTCTCTCAATGATTCCTCTCTCATGCCACAACATGCTTGGTATTGTAACAGTGTCTCAACCTTGAGTTACTTGTTTAGTCTTGCATGTTGTTGTACTTTTAGTAAACCTGTGCAGCATTTCTTTCCACTTCCACTTTAATTAGGCTTTCCATCAAAGTTTGTTCTAAAAAGAGGTATACGATTGTGGTCAGACTAACAATCCTCTATTTAACCACATTATGTGTCTTCCTCCTTTGCTGACCTCTGGCTGTATCACCTCTTGCTGGATTTGAAAATGAATTCTATGGAGTGGACCTGCGACTTCAGATGTCATTTCTTTGAGGGCATGGAGGTCTTCAGCCTCTTTCTGCTCTAACACAGAACTTCTGGTTCTGATTTTCATTCTGTTTAGTCACTCTACATCCCCACTCAATATTTCCATCATACGTGAGAAAACTGACATAAAAGTACCAGGGTTTTGATCTAAGCTGTGGTGTATTTAGTCTCTATCCCACTCCATCATGATTTCAATGCCTGCTGGTACTTTCTTTTTATTTATATGCCTGAGATTTACAATGTTACCTTTAGAATGTCTAAATCTATTTGACTTCTAACAAAATTATTCGCATAAGGCTTTGACTTCTATAATTTCCAGATTTTACCTTTTAAAATGCCTGGCAAAAGAGAGATCATAGCATCAACACAGTTTTTGGGGTATTTTTTTCTGGTTAAAAAGATGTCATGTCAGATTACTGAGTATTATCTGCTTGGATGTTGTGTTGGCAGTGGTAGCCTGTTGAGGGTTTACCTTCCTTTCCCTGAGTTTTTGAAGCATTTTTTGCATGGCTCATAGATATTTTGAGAGCGTTCTCCAGCACTTTGCTGAAGGGATAGAGAGGACAAAAGCATTTTAATTTTTTTTTTTTGCATAGTATCAAATGTAACCCCAATCTTCAAATGCTTAAACAATTAGCAAAAAAAAAAAAAAAAGGGTAAACTTTTCTTCTTATTCAAATTGATGTTCTTGTTAGACTTGTTACTATTTATATTTTTGTTTACCATACATTCAAATAACTTCCAAAGTAGCTGAATTTTAATGTAAAGCCAATGAACAAGAAAAATAAAGGACAAGACTTTATTTCTTAAATCTCAGCTAAAGCAAGATTGATTAACTAGTCATTTTGAGGACAGACATAACAGGAGGAAGGGAGGAAGACAGGACAGTACTACCTGATTAAGTTTGAGTGCAAAAGATTTTAAGTGGCTTTGATCTATCTTGCTCCAGTTTGAGACTTTGAAGACTTTATCAAATGGTGAAGTTTTCCCCTGATAAGAGAATTTTCTGCTCAGTTCCAACTAGCTTATTTGCACCCATATGTAAGCCTCATGATTAACGGCAAGTTAATGTTGAGGCTCCTTGTTTATTATGTCTGTTGCCTAAAAGCATGTGCTGATTTTGGCTGGGGTACAGTTAATTTTCTTTATAGTAGCTAGTACTGGGCTACGTTGTTAATATGTGCTGGAAACAGTGTTAATAACAAAGGGATATTTCAATTACTGCTGAGCAGTGCTTACACAGAGTCAAGGCCTTTTCTGCTCCTCACCCCACCCTGCCAGTGAGTGGGCTGGGGGTGCACAAGAAGCTGGGAGGGAGTATGACCAGGACAATTGACCTGAACTAACCAAGGAGTATTCCATACCATATGATGTCATGTTCAGCAATAAAATGAAGGGGAAGGTTGGGCTGGTGGCCACTGCTCAAGGACTCGTTGGGCATCATCAGTTGGTGGTGAGCAATCACTTTTTTTCTTGGGTTTTATTTCTCTCTGTTGTTTTAATTTTTGTTGCTATTATTGTTGTTATTGATGTTGTTATTACTCTTTTTTTTCAATTATGAAATTGTTCTTATCTTGACTCACAAATTTCCTCAATTTTGGTCTTCCAATTCTCTTCCCCCCATGCTGCTGATGGGAAGTGAGGGCTGTGTAGTGCTTAGCTGATGGTTGGGGATAGACCACAAGAGAGCACTTGGCACAGTCAAAAGGACAAGTGAAGTCACAGGAAGAAAATGAAGCAATCACTACCAAAATGCTTTGGGAATAATCAGGGGAAGTTTTCTTGAGTAATGTGCTGAAATGTAGTTTTGATATCTACATTGGTTGGCACATAGGTTTTCCCAAAGACTTTCTTTCTGCAAAAGGACAGATTTTATCTTACATAAAGAAGCAATACCCAGTGAAATGTATGTAAAGGTTTTTTGAGCTGAATGGGACCAGGATGTAGGCTGGGCCAAGCTCAGTAGGGCCTGTGGCCAGGCCAGACAGGGCTGTGGAGAGCTGGAGACCAGCCCTGCTGTGGTATCACTGGGGCAGGGGCAGATGGGCTGACATCGGGTCCTGGCTGTGTGTGAGGGCAGCCCCAGAGCCTGGTTAGTGCCCTTGGGTCCATGATGGATGTTGAGACTGCTTGCACAATCTTCCTAGGTACACATATTTGAATACAGCCTTCAGATACTGCGTATTTGAAACACAAACTAAAATTGGGCCAAATCAGTCTGATGAATGTGATTTCTGTAGTTTAGCGATCGGAATTTGGTGTATTTTCCTGAGCTGTGAATGGTACAGCAACAAGAATTGTCCAAGTTCAGAAACTCACATGCAAATACTCTAGTCTTGGTAAAAGCTATTAACAATTTAAATTAAATATAATCAGAACTTTGACACAATGTCATGGAAATACCAGTGAAACAGATGCCTGTATTTACTGTTGTAAAGGACTTAAAAGTATGTTGTTCTAAAACTGAGCATATGAGCCATACAGCTCTAACAAAATTATATCCCCAGCTTATACAGATCCCAAATTTTACAAAATTTGGGCTTATATTATTATAGTTTTTGATATTTCAAGAAAAAAGTGAATAGAATGAGAATTCTTTTGCTTGCTGTTCTTTTCCTGATGCTCTTCATCTTTCTTGGCTTTGAGTTACAACTGTGACATTCAATTAGATGCTGAAAATGTAGAAGTGGATTTGATACCAAAAGAAAAAAAAAATTAATAATTTGTCATAAAAGTACAATCCTACAGGATTTCAAGTCTGTACTTACAAATATAAGGTTTTGTTATTGTTGTTGTTACCATCCTGCAAAGATTTTGATGGTAATTTATAGATATTTAACATGGACAGAGGAGAGAGCCTCTAATTGTCTAATGAATGCAATGAAAACCTTTTGGGAATTAGAACAAGGTTAGTAACTTTTCAATTAAAGAAAAAGTGAAGCAAGCAGGGCTTTCATGGATTCTTACAGCTTTTAATGAAAAGCCCTCAATCTAAGCACATTTATTGTAATATCTTTTTCAGAGACCTAGTACAATGCCTCCATGAAATCCAGCCCATTAGATACTCACACTGGAAATGCTACCCAAACTGCCAAAAACCTGGTCCTGCCTTCAAAACCAGGCCTTCCTTGTCACAGCAGAGCAGTGCTGATCCCCTTTTTCCCTCTGTTTGTCTTCCTTTCTGTCCATTTCCTTCTTCCAGGTCTACTTTATACAGACAACGGGTGCTACTAAAGGGAGAGTAGCAAGATGGAGGTAATGTTTGTATCAGCCCAGATAAACGTGTGGGGGTTGTGGTTCACTCTGTTTTGAAGAATGCAGATACAGCATTCTCTTCACATCCTGAAAATTGTTGAATCTCTAGCTGACAATTAATCATTGCAGCCTCTTTTGAGGCTTTAACCACTCTCTAAATGCAGCTAAATGTAATATTTGAGCAGAATTTTACTTAAAATTACAAACTTCAGTATAATTCATAATGTATGTGTCTTTTCTGACCATTGTCACACTCTGAAACTTCAAACTGCTTCACCCATATAATCTTATGATGTGCTCATTGCGTTCCTTTATCAGCTTCCTGAGTCTGAGTAGAAAAAGTTACAAAAGGATATAGAATCAAAAGTTATAGAAGTCTGAAATCAGGCAGTTGTTAAGATTGAAATAATTCCTGTTCTGTATGTGCATATGGCTTAGTCTTTTACTACATGGTCCATATGTTCTTTTTCTTTCTCCTGTGGAGCATTTGCATACTGTACAGTGTAGACTTGTTCTGTAGGTGAGTTGGGACTTTGTACTGAATTGAGTGTTGGGATGCAGAGTTCTCTTGAAGAGATACACGTCCTGAAAAAGTGAATGTATTCTTCCTGCTGTCTCCAGAGAGATACATATTCTGTCATGGAAAGTTTCATGAACAAAACTTTACATAAGTGTTCACTTCCTGTCTTTTCCTAATTTTCTTTGTGCCTTCTGTTAGGCCTTTGTTCTAAAGGTACATGTGTGCTGATGCTTACAATTGTATCTCAAGTCAGTGGGACCAGTGCTTTCTGAACAGGAAATGTCCTATATGATGGTAAGTTCTCTGGAAAGCATTGCTGCCAGGAAGGTCTTCTTGAGAGCAAAATTCATTAGATTCTTTTCAAAGTCTCCATGTCCTCATTTGCCATATGTAAGATGAGGCACACTCTGCTTCCCCTCACTCATTTTAAAACTGAATCTAGAATGTCTATTAAAATACCTGAGTGGTGAACAGTGCGGATTGGAACCTGTTCCTTTGAAACTACACTGCTGTAATTCTCATGTAGATCAGACTGCTCTTTAAAACTGTTTAGTAATTCTTGGAGCAGTTAAATGCACCTGCTTAAGGAACAGGTCTTCAGGTGAATGTTGCTTTCCACATTAAACAGTACCATTGCACTGACAGTGCTTTCACTTCTGTACTGCATTAAAGTTCAGGAGGTTTTCTTCAGTGGCAGTGCTTGAATGGATCAGCTGGGTGTAATTTCCCCATTGGTTTATATCTTCTATGCCTGTACTCTTTGATCATATTTGAAATGCTGTATGAGTTTGTGCTTACAAGTATTGCACAGAAACAAAAGTGACTGCAAGCTTTCTTTTTGCTTGCCAAAAATGCAGGACAGAAAAGGACAGAAAATAGGTCTTGGAGAAACAACCTTGGTCAACTTCTGATTTTAGAGCTTTCAACAGTGATTAAATACTTAAAAAAGTTCTATTTCTTGTTTTGTTAAACAAAGCATTTACAATTATTTTAACATACATGACCATGATTCACTGAGCAGCAATTAAACAGAAGCCTTCTACAAACTGGCTCAGTGATATAAAAGGACTGCTTCAGCCATTCTTCACTGGTACATGAATGACTTCCAGCAAGAATGAGCAATTATAGCTTAAGTTAAAGACACTGTGATCAAAAGCTGTTAACAACCACTATCATTAATGGACGAGCACTGAAGTGGGATTATAATCTTTACAATGAGGTCACTCTTTTACCTTCTTTTTGCTTTACAGTTCTCACACTAGTAAGATGTTTTAATAGCAATTTGTATTACAGTAGTCCCTGGTTGTGATGAAAGCCTTAACATGGAATGAAAATTTCTGCAAAGATCCCCTCCATCTGGTGCTGAACACTTTCCATTTCCTATTTGACTGGAAATCTTTTCCAGGGCTCCTTCCTGCACACAAGAGACACATGATAGAAAAACTGTTCCCAAAACTTCCAGAGGAAACATTAATTTGACACTTGTTCATTCTGAGATAACAGGTGCCTGCTTAACTTCCACCATATGTGATTTTAGTTTCCTTATGTTTATTTATTTTAAGGGACGTATCCGAGACATAATGTTCAAATCCGGATCTTGGATCTTTCCAGAACTTGCAACTCGATGTTTTGCTTTTTTCCATTGCTGAAATGGAATTTTATTTTCCCAAGTAACATATGAATAAGGACCCTGAGGATTAGATGTCAAAACCATAGCTCCAGAAGTATGCAGTACAACTAAATGGTGTAATAATAATATAACAAAATAAGAATAAAATTTTGTTTGCTTTCATTTTTTAGTCTTATACCTCAAAGAATCAGGTATGAACTGATTCCTAAAGGCAAATATCTTTGAGCTGCTGTAAATAATCAGGTTTTAGATAAAAATCATGGTACTTCTCATATTTATCCTCTGAACCTGTCATCTGATCCTGATATGCCTGAAATAAAAATTCAGCTCCTTCCAAAGGTTCAGTTAGATATCCTCAGTCTGTTGCAAATGTTGCAAGCCTTTCACTTTAAGTTCATCATGACAGTTGTGCCCAGCTGGTGGCAAATATAAATTAATACCCAACTTTCACCAACTGATATGTAAAAGAAAGGAAGAAAATGGGCTTGAAAATGTCACTATTTAATTTTCTGAAAACCTCATATGAACATGTTTTTATGTACAAGAGTGAACTCACACTGTCTTGAGTTTCTCAAAACTCACTAAAATCATGTTAGCATGCTGTAATGCAGACAAAGCTTTTCAGTGTTCAATTCTTCTCACTGAAATGTTTTTCCTCCCTTGGCTCTCAGCCACAGATTAATAGTCTGTAACCATGCTCGTTCTCAGAAATGTCAAATGTAATTGAAAAAGGAAAATCAGAAAATAAAAAGTTATCTGGCATGACTCCTCT
Organism: Colius striatus; assembly: GCF_028858725.1. NCBI lineage: Eukaryota > Metazoa > Chordata > Aves > Coliiformes > Coliidae > Colius > Colius striatus. Next base: position 19,051,184 of record NC_084764.1, on the reverse strand, counting down.
GGGTCCCACTCTTACAAGCTTTGCAGGTTCCTCTGCTTCATTAACCAACCCTATGTTGAAAGGCTAAGCCCCCACTGTCCCTGTTGCAGCTTCTGCCTGGTGTCCCGGGGGCATGATCCAGCCATGGTGGCATCAGAGGAACGCAACTAGACTCAGTTTTGGCTCATAGGCTGTACAGAGCAAGCCCTTTTGTACCCTCCCTCTCTCCCTCCCTGCTTTTCCAACAAGCAATAGCCTGACCTGTCACCTGGCTAAGGAGCATAGGCACAGAGTACAGAGGCTACAGTACAGAGGTAAAAGCAGCAGAGCTCTTAGAGGAGATTGTGAATGGAGTGGGCCAAAAGTTTTCCCAGAAGCAAAGGATTGAGCAGGAAGAAATTGGTTTAGAGGCTTCTGATTTGCTGTGCTTTGGGTGAATCAAATGGAGAGCTGAATGTCAGTCATGGTGAGCTGGGAATCCAAGAAAATACTGAGTCCATCTCTCCATGTAATTCTAGAACTGAAAGCAGGGAGCTACCAGTTCTCACTGGTCTACAGAATTGCCTGCCTGGTCAATTTTATTACGTGCACAATCTCTGAAACTGGTAGGAGTGTCTAAATCACAGTCTCATTTTTGTGTGAACTTACTGAAGAGCAGAACACTGAGTTTTTGGCTCAAGTTCATGGTGGGAAAAACTGTCAAAGCAGAGAAGTCTGTCTAGGAAGCAGCTGTTTATGGATGTTATGAATGTTGACCAGTCCCAAGTTCTATTTGATAGATAACATATGCCCTAAGTTATCAAAGCTTTCCAGTGCTTTTCTTTGATTTTGAGTCTAGCAGTCTCTAAGAAGTCTTGCATTTTTCTTACAGTAAGAAAAATTTCTGTTACAGGAACTTGGTGTTATGGTAATAGTGCCTTGGCAAGAGAGAGGCTCAGTATAAAACAGACTGCCACCCTGCCCTGGGAGGGCCTCTTCAGGTGAGCATTCATCTGGCTACTGTATTTGGATGTCAGTAGAATCCAAATGATCCCCATTTCTGGCCTGCAGGTAGAAAACTATTTTGATCTAGAAAGTAGTATAGTGTTGATGATTATCCATTCAAGGGGAGCACACACACTAGGCATTTCAGTGTTGAGTTTTTTAAAGTTATTATTTTGCCTGTGACATCTGCAAGAATTCTACCATTTCTCTTCTGTGTTTTATCCCAGAGGGAGGTAAAATGCAGCTGAAGCCAAGTTGAAAAATGGAGTTCGCAGTCCAATGCAGGTGTGCAGTGAGTCTTCAGTAGTATTCATGCATGTCACAGACTTTTTCCTGCCTTCATGCAGTGCTTCATAATTGCAGAGGAGAAATTTATAGCAGGAGCCATTATTAGAACTTATTACTTGCCTGTTTACTGTTGAAAATCTTGTGCACTACTGATAAAGTTTTAAGGAATGAAGACTTGTGCATATGGGGAATTAATTAAGAAAAGCATTAATTTCCTTGGAATGTTTCCTTTTTAAAAAAAAAAAAAAATTGTTGCTGCATCATAGTCAGGTAGCTGTTTTCCATAAGGAGATGAGAACACTTGGTACAAACACAGGAGGTCACTCTTAGGTAATACATTCAGAAATGTAGCCTATATTTTACTGATTATTTCCGTGATCTGGCTCTGTTGTTCCAGCTGGACTCTTCCCCAGACAGTCCCTTTGGAGAGTGGGAGACACTGACTCTGTTGGGAATCAAAACTAGAGAGGTAGGGAGGTTCCTTAGCAAGGAGCCTCAGGACTTTCTCCAGTGCCACCTAAATCAAGGAGACTTGCCTTGGCAGGGACTAGGGCTTGTAGGACATTTTTAGTGGATGGAAGAGTGCTAGAACAGAGAGAAGGCTCTCACCTATGTTCTGTATTCTCCGGCTGTATGGAGGAGTGCTGGGCTCTTCCTTTAGGACTGGAGGCTGTGCTGATTAGTGGTTGGAACACAGTAACTCTCTCACAGCTCTGTCATTGATTTGCCTTGGGCCAATTGACTCACTTTCCTTATTCCTAAATTTCCTAAACTGTAAACTGAAAAGTTACACGTGCTTTTGCAACAAAGTCCTTTTGAGAAGTAAAGTAATAGAAACTATTACCCATGAAACTAGTCTAGGACTGCTGTTCTGTAAGTGGGCAGTGCTTTTTCCAGCACACCAAACAGCTGCAGCCTGTAGTGAATTGCTTTTTTGTTCATTTCCATGTGTTCCACCTCTTCTGCTAGAAGTAGGTTTGCAGTCTTCTCTTTAGCTCTAAATGTTCTAGCCACTGTAGATGTTATTTGTTCTCCTCTTACTTGGGGGTGGTAAGGCTGAGAATTGTTAATAAAATCAGGGTTCCACTTTTTAGCTTTGACACAACAGTTTAAGGCAGTTGATCTTAAAGTTTCTTTTGTGAGAACAGAAAATGGCCTGCACCGACCACAACTGTGATGCAACATTTTTTCATAGATGTAGAGAATCTGCAGCAGACTCCCAGGCAGTCCTCATTATCACGGAGAGTTTTGCATTTCCAACCACTGCTGAAAAATGTTGTATTCTCATCAAAGCAAACAATTCAGCCAATACTCAGCCTTGAGTCTTCTTAAATCAGGGGGACAGCTCAAGTTAATATTTACAAAATTAGGATCACTTTTACAGAGGTATGTTGGAAGAAGTGGGTAAACTATTTTCAGTAAAATAATAATCCATCTTAAAGTAGTGCTAGACAGAAGCTGGAAAACAGCACACAAATACTACAAAAGACAAATAAAAGCCAGACTCCTGGAGAATTTAATATATTTTCAAAGTTACACTGAAGGGCGTTTACTACCTTCAGATATTTTTCAATTTGAACAGCTTCATAAAGGCCATGAGAACAGTCTTCAGGCATTTATAGAGTAACACCACTATGCAATCTTTTCAAAGACTGGAGGAATTGCTAAATAAAATTCATTTATATGACTACCTACCTTCCAAATGCTTTAAATGTTAAGTACCCCAAAATTAATTTACAGCCCAGCTTAACACTATATCTGTAAAGAATCTGTGATTGAAGTTAAACCTCAAAGAATGGACTGGAGGAAATTGAAAGTAGTTACCTGAAACTATATAATAGTTTCCTACAGAATGATGAATGCAGCTGTCTAAAACAATGGGGATGTCTCTAGTACCAATCAGGTGACAGAAGTCAAAGAAACAAATATATTTGCAAAGTATCTTTGCAAGAGATAATATGGTTATGAGTCTAGGCAACAGTTTGTGGTCTGCAAGTGCACCGTTGCATCTGTATATCTGAGGTTGCAGAGCAGTGTCAAATCTACCTCTGAAGAAGAAAGTCTGAGTTGTTAGATGTTGCTGAGGATATAAGACTCATAAGGAGCACTTTAGCTCAAGCACTCTCAATTATCCAAGCAAAAATCTCTTTAAAGATTGGTGTTTCCTTCAAGTCACAACTAATGTTGTTTTTTATCAGTATGTTGGACACACACTGATTTGAAATCTCTTTCAAAATTGCTGGTTACAGTAATAACTACTTTATTAATTATTGGAGAAATAACAAATTCATGTCTTTAATAAGGAAGTACAAGCTGTCTTTGAAGTACTAGCAGCCCAGTTATTCCTGTGTTATGCTAACACAACATGTACTCATCTTCCTTTAAGGTTTTAAGCTGTTCTGCTTATCAAGCAAATCGGCAAATAAGTCAAAGCATAACTCTAAAACTGGAGCAGCCTTATCTGCAATACAGGAAATAGAATTCTGCTGCTATTTTGTGGCACATGGGGCCATCAAAGAACAGTCTCTTCCAAATCAGATAAGTTTTACCAATAGATTTTCTAATAGTAAATTATGAAGAAAGGTAAATGTACATAAGGCTAAAGGAAAAAGTAACAGATTTCAAATCTAACCTGCCTCTGCTGTGATATGTCACAGCTGCAAAAAGAAATTTGCCAAAAGAAGAGCATGAAAACAAATCTACAACATTCTTATATGATACAAGTAGAAAATGTTTACAAATTTTTGGGTATTTGTAGGAAAGTAAAGCAATCTTCTTATTAAAGGGGGATAATGAAATCAAACAAGGAGAAATGATGAAGTCTAAAACCTTGTGTACATGGAACTGTGTTGGGTTTGGCCTTCCCTTCCCTTCCCTTCCCTTCCCTTCCCTTCCCTTCCCTTCCCTTCCCTTCCCTTCCCTTCCCTTCCCTTCCCTTCCCTTCCCTTCCCTTCCCTTCCCTTCCCTTCCCTTTTTTTACCACATTAATTCCTGTGATGAATCTAGTAGACTTAAAGAGTCTGTTCACTCTGTTTGCATTGGATTAGTTCACAATCAGTAAGAGAGAGATCCACAGAGCTCTGGACTTTCTCAAAATTGTTTCATATCATCCATGTGCAATGTCCATCAGATTTTGCATTCTGTGGGTATTTTCATTGTTGCTTGTCTACTAGAACTGGCTGTATTTGCTAGTCTTGTGGGCAAATTCAAAAGATCCTATGATTCCTCTGCTGCTGTCACATTGTTCATGGGGTTTTAATGATATCACCACCATTTTGATGTTGCCTAAAGACACAACTGACCACTGCACAACAGGTAGTTGTTACTACAAAGAGGCTGAAGAATGCATGCTTTTACAGCATGGATCCAAGTAGTCAGTATCATGCCATGTGAATGCAATAAGAGATAAATCATAGAATCATTAGGGTTAGACAAGACCTTTAAGACCACTAACCTCATGCTGCCAGGCCCATCACTAAAGTAAATCATGTCCCTCAGCACCTCATCTACACAGTTTTTAAATATCTTCAGGGATGGTGATTCCACCACCTCCGTGGGCAGCCTGTTCCAATGTTTAATAATCCTCTCAGTGAAAAAGTTCTTCCTAACCTCCAATATAAATCTCCCCTGGTGCAACTTGAGCCTATTTCCTCTTGTCCTATACAAGAGATTGACCCTAAACTCACTACAATCCTCTTTCAGATAGTTGTAGAGAGTGATTGTCTTTCCTCTCAGTCTCCTCCAGCTAAACATCCCCATCCCCCTCAGCTGCTCCTCTTAAGATTTGTTCTCTAGACTCTTCACCAGCTTCGTTGCCTGTTTCTGGACACCCTCTGGCACCAAAATGTCCTTCTTGCAGTGAGGGGCCCAGAACTGGACACAGTATTTGAGATGTGGGCTCAGCAGCGCCGAGTACAGGGGGACAATCACTTTCCCGATATTGAGGAGAAAGCCATAGCTGGACACATTAAAGTTTAGGCCTGTAGTCACTGATAATAATACTATTTAAAAGAGTGTTCTGACCTCATTTTTACAACACCAGGTACTACAAAGGAGAAGAAAGGATAGATTTTCAGAATTGTGATTCCAATAAAACACAGAGGGCACTGATGGCACCTGGCTACCAGACCCTCCAATGTATTCAAGTGCTTAACTTGAATTCAACATCCAAGTTGCCTGCTTATTTGTTCATATGAAATTCCAAAGAATAATCTAAAATTAAACTTCTGATTTTGTCTGTAGTGGAAGTTAATTAGCACATCTCAACTTGCCCACCAATATCACTTTCATTTGGTGTTAAGAGCAAGTTTAGCACTCAAGTGTCTTTTTCCCTAGCAAACAGCCTGTGCTTATTATCATATTAAAGGAATGCCACTGGTTAAATCAAGCAATGAATATAAATAGCTGTATTACTGCCATCAGGCATCAGTGTTTATTTAGTGGATGTGAATCATGCATGCCTCTTTGATCTGGCTTTGACTAAGCCATTGCTGTTTTCATACAAAAAAGGTTATTTGCAAACACTGCAAGGGTATCGTATACATTAAACATGGAACTAATCAATATGCTACTTTGACAACCCTATGTGCTGCCACGGTGTCTTTAAATGTTTTGAATTTCTCTGTGAGTACTTGGCTCCCTGAAGACACTCTCAGCTCTTTCCTTTGGACTAGGGAAGATCAAGATTGAAATCTGGGCCCCACTGAAACCAGTGGCTGTATCACTCTCAGGTCTCTGTGAAGGGTACATATCTGTCAGCAGAGAGGACAAAAATGATCAAGGACAACAACAATTTACTTGTGGACTGGTTTGATTACAGTGCGTGCAGGAAGGTATTAGAAAGAGAAATTTCTTTGTGGATAATCAGATAACAGACTCAAACCTACTTGTGCTCATTACCCACACTGAACTTCTTATTACTTTTTGCTAAAACGAAGCTCCTGTGTTGAATTTTAAAAATGAATCCACATGCTTCCCCTTCAACAAACTCTATGCAAGCTGTTTGTATTGGAAAAGCAAACGATAACCCATAGGTACTGCCAGAGTAATGTTATCATAGTCATTGTGATAAACAACTTAGAATGGGACTCATTTAGAATAGGACTCATTCTGATGCCAAACATTAACCTGAGCAAAATAGCTGACAGGAATGATGTTTACTCAACCACGAGACATTGCTGACCTCAGATACTCTCCAATGAGGGATCTGGGGTTGGCAAAGAAGTAGAAAAACTGTAGAAATACCCAAACAGTTAAGTGATTTCTGAGTCCAAAGTATACATCCCTCCCCCACTTTATGTTACTTCTATAATACAAGGTCATGCAAAAGTTTTAGGATTCAAAGGAAATCCAGACCTCAAGGTTTTATGTAAATTAGGTCTTCTCTCCTACGTTTGTAGCAAAGTCAAATTAGTTTTGCATCATTTGGGATGTCTTTGTTATCATTTAATGCCATCTTTAATATTAATTTCCTCTACATTTATCTGCAGAAAAGGAGTTTTAACATAATTTGAAATGATAACTGTGCTAGGAAAGCATAATGTGTCAGCAAACTATTTCTCTTTCAGTCTCTTGTATATTGTAATGGACTGAATTACAGTTCAGCTTTGTCTAACCTAAGAAAAATAGTGAGAATTGTTAGAATGAAAGTGAAATGGTGATAATTTTGAAGAATGAGAGAGTTTTGTTGTGTCCTTCTGTAAAGATCATGTGCTCTTCATGTTAATACTATGACGTTCTTTTTCCTGACTCTGTATTATTATATCAAAGATTTTGTCAAAGAAAGACAGCTAAAAAGGCTAAACAATGACCCAGAGAAGAGTCCTTGAAGAAGCAGCAGAGATGTGGCAATGGGGGGAATACCTTCCAACTGGATAATTCCAGATGGGAATGACTTATTCTTCACAGGGGCAAAAATCAAGAACCCAAAGATTGAGATTCTAAGTCCTAATGCAGTTACTGTGAGGAGAATAGATTTTACGAGTTTTCAGAGCTTTAAATGGGAAATAAACCAAACAATTTGTTTCCTCTAGTCCAGAAATGAGAAATACTACAACTGAGGGCAATAGAGTGATCAGATGTCACTTAATTTAAGGCATGTTTCTCATTTTGTTTGATGTTACTTGAATAAAGGGAAGGTGGGTCAATCAATCAAGCTTTTGTTTTACTGACCAAATCAAGGCAATGCAACTATTGATTGAAACTGTTTCTCTCTGCACAATTCAGCTTAAGGAAATATAATCTTTTAACACAAACTAAGAATAACTTTTAAAGTATGCATGGAGCTGTATACCTTAAATGAGAATCATGGCTGTGTCTTCATGGTGGGAATTTAGCTTATTAAAACTTGACATTACCTCAAGCTTCTTCTTCTTGTACCTTTACCTAGGTAAGGAAAAGGCATGCATAGAAGAACATTTCTAAAAACAATGAATTAATAGTTATGTAGTTTGTTGTGTTACTGAACTGTTTCACTGACCCTGTAGAAATGACAATGTCTCAAACTGCAATAATACCACCTCATTCTGAAGACCTGAACACCTCCTGCTGTGCCTTGAAATTGGCTATGCAGTCAGATTTGCCATACTACATGTAGGAAAAAGCTATTACAAACTCAGTCCATTTCTCGAGACGTTTTGACATCAAAATATGTATCTTCATTCATCTACTCAAAATCTCTTTCTAACAAAGAAAAAAATATCCATTTTTTAGCATTTGCCTCACTTCCCCTCATAGCTTATTCCTTCCAGAACTTTCCATCATGTACTGAAGTTCAAATTGCAGTGCTAATGAATGCTGTTAACAAGTGAAGCTGTTAAAAAGCTACCTTAAAAACAGCCTTTTTCCTGCATTACTCTCGATGAACAAACTGGTGATATTGTGAAAGATAACTTCAACCTTTACCCTCAGCACTGCTGCCTCCCCTTCCATGTGCTTTGACAGCAGCTTTAATGGGATCTCACCTCAAATGGAGGAAAGCTGGGAAATATGTGATGCAATGAGAGCATGCTAGTGCTTGGGCGGTGAGGCTACTCACCTTGCCCCAATTCAGGTGCAGAGCCAAGTATTCTATAACATCATAAAACAAACAGCACAAACTGTTGGTCACAAAGATAAATATTTGCTACGTTATAGAATCTTATCAGAGGCAATGTGTTCTTGCTGTTTGTTGGTGGGAATTTCCAGGAACTGGAGATACATAAGGTCAGAAATTCCTATCAGCTTCAGTGGAGCTGAGTTTCCACCCTTGGTGTCTCCTACTTGAAATCACAGCCTGAGTGCTCCTTTGCCCTCTCTCTCTAAACCATGCTGTTTCACTTCTCTGTCAACTCTAAGCTGTGGACAAGTCACCTAACTTTCATTTACATCCATGCCTTATGTTTCTGAGAACAGGTTTTGGTAAGGCTTTTTAAAAACACGTGATGACAGGTCTCTAGACAGGAGAAGCCATCCTGGCCCTGTCGAAAATTTGATCCTCCTTATAAAAGATTTCTCAAGAAGACTAGATTATTTAGATAAGGACATAGATAATATGGATTAACAGAGGCCTAACTTTACAATATATCATGTGTAAGGAAATAGTTATCTCTAACAGCGCATTAGAATCTACACAGAGGAATGACTTCAGGAATTAAGAGCTTAGTTTGACAATTTTTTAAAATAGTATTAGCTTAGTTTTCTTACAAGAGAGTACTCACAACAGATTTTGAACTGTCTAGCTGGTTTGAATGGAGGAATGCATAAATTTAAGATTATTAGAGTTCAAGTGAGTCTATCAGTAACCTTTCCAAAGAAAAGATTGTAATGTGAGCTTAACACCAAAGAATGTATTGTGTATACATGATACATAATGAGTACTCAGCTGGTGCACAGAAACGAAGGCCAATGCTGCACAACATTAGACACAAGAAATTCCAGACTAAAACATCTGCAACACAGGGAGCCAAACTCAACCTTTTGTTCTGCTTGCAGAGCTTGATGTTGTTACACAGGTAGAAATATTATAGGAAGCTCGAGTGTTACCCGTGTGTTATGTCCTCTTGTTACCGTGGCATTTAATTTCCTCATCAGTTAGCTGCCTGGTTAAAGACGAGTTTAAAAAACTGTCTTTCAAGCTGAAGCACACATCACAATCATTAAATCAGCAGTCAGGTTCAATTCCATAAAAAATGCATGGAACCTTTCTGAGGTCTGTGGGTCTACATATAGGAGGAGCTCTGCCATATCATACTTTATTGAAGGATTACAATCTAACCAGTTTACTAGGCCCTTTCCCATGAATCTACAGAGCCAATGAGACTTTCCAGATAATATGGTAATATTATATGTATTTAGATGGCTGAATATGTGATCAATTAGTATTGCGCAGGGCAATTCTGCTATTTGGGCCTGCCCCAGCATTGAGTTAATTCTTCTTAATAACCATGTTTTTCTCATTTATTTCTGAGTGATCTAAATACATCTAAAGAATAAGTCTGATAGAAATGACTTGTTGTAGGTATTTCATTAAAAAAGCAGGGTAAGAAGATTTATAATTTGGGTTTTTTAAAATAAGTACATCTTTCCTTTTGTCTTTGTTATTGCAAGTTAAGTTCTTTATCCTTTCAATGTTAATGTGGATGTTGTATAAATGTTTAAAAATGTGCTTGTTCATGGCTTCTTGATTATCAGATTTCCTTGTATAGATTTCTACGCTCTATCCTACCTTTGGTGTCTTCCCAGACTGAGGAACATTCAGAAATCTCATCATGCTTCACACTAGGGGTTAATCTCCTGTGGTGGATAACGTTCCAGTATTGTTTTCATCCGGTTTCTGCTCCAGTGAAAGCAGAATAGTCTTTATTTTGAGAAACTTCAGGTAGGAAGTACTTAGCCTCAGTTTGAAGTTGTTTAAACTTCATCTGGGTGCTTTGCTAATATTATATGGAAGAAAGTGCTAGAATGTTGCTGACTGTGTAACCAGTCTTGTGGTGCAGGTTTTAGTACAATATTCTAACACAAAATTAGCCCTTCTTTTACCTTTATGTTATCACCTGGGCACTGCTCAAAATACATACCTTATTATTATGTGAAATTCTTACTGCAGCTAAGGATTGGCATCTCAAAATATCTGCTTCTGGCCATCCTCCCTGCAGGAATAAAGTGGAGATAAGGTCTGTTACTCTGAGGCTGCCTATCTCCTGTGGTCCTCCATCAGTCTGGAACTTCCCCTGATCTCCCTTGTAAGAGCAATCTCTAACCTGGAGGTGACAATTACCAGAGTTTTAATCTTACAGCTGGTTTTCACATTCATAGCCCTAAGGCTCAACCCTTTGGGTGTTGGTTTGAGCTTTTAAAAAAAGTTGGGCATGTTCTATAGGTACATCTGGACTTTTTTAACATGGAAATGAAAATATGGGTGGTGATGATAGTGGTGAGAATTATTTTGGAGTGGGGTGTGAGATAGAGATGATACTGCCTGATACCACCTCTCTGGTTTTGTCACACATTGTGTCTTCTGATGTTGCAATGAGGAATAAAAACCACAAACTGATTTTCTGTTCTGCAGAATCATTATGTGAAATCTGCAGGGAATGCTGGGAATGGATGAATTTGCTGGCTTTGTTGTTCTGAAGAGCTGAGCTGTACTTTGTGGTTTGAGATGCCTATAGGTGTAAATCTGTCTAGACCAGAGTCAGCATGGCGACTATTTAGTGGAAATGAAGGGTCACTCGTGGGAGTGGGGCTGGAGGTGAAGGATGACATTTAGGTTCTATACACAACACTTTTTCTCTTTTAAATAGCTGTTTTCCTTGGCAAATAAAATTCCGTTTATTTCAATGTGAGATATTCTGGGAGACATACAAGGTCAAAAAAAACCCCCAAAAAAACCAAAAACCCAAACTCCTTTATCTACTTCTCATTCCTTTTTTCTTCCAACTTTTTATTACCTTTTCTTGTATTTCTTCTCCCTTCTCCTTCATTTTTTGTCAGAGTCCATTCATTAATTTCCATTAATTTCCTTTCATTTATTTTTTTCTTTTTTACAGAAGCTACTCCTCAGTTCTCTCACAGTAGAACTTCCTCTTCCAAGTTCTATCCTCTCTGTCTTACATCCTCAAAGTCCATCTCTTTCTATTTTTTCTCTCTGTCTTTCTCTCTCTTTTATGACTGCTCCATCTTTTGATTACATTTCCTGTTCTGGCCAAAACTTACCTTTCATGCCTTTGCTGTAACACCTATCCAGTCCTTTTCTTCCTTCTTCTCATTCTTTACCTCCGTTTCCTTGAGAGCAGTATGTTCCTTTCCTCCTGCCATTGCATCCAGAAAACATTTTTTACATGATGATGTCAATTGGCTTCTTGGTTATATGCTTCTTCCTATCTGCCTTGAGATTTCGCACCAAGGCTGAGAGATAGGGACCTAGTGGTCCCCTGAGAGAATCGGAGATTAGAGTAGCAAGTTCTACTTGTGGACTTCATACTCAAACATCAAAGTAATTTTAGGCTTTCTTGAAATACACTGTTCTGGTCAGGAGCTTATTTTGCTTTTCCTGTAAATGGTTTGCTCTGAAGTCAACTGAGTTCTGTGTCCAGCATGACAACTGGAATAGCAATTCAGAATCTCTGTAATAAACTTCCTTCCTGAGTAATTGCCCCAAAAGGGCTTTTAGCAAAAGCAGTATGATAACTTTTGGAGGTTTAGTTCTAAGTGGATAAACATGCCCCTGAGACACAGGGAGGGAAGGGGGATATTTTCTCATGTCTCATGAAATCACTGAAGGGAGGTGAGTATCTCATGATAACCACACCCCTTGTCATCCTCTATTAGTCACATCAAACGCTTCCTGAACACAACACTTCTTTATATTCCCCTGACATTTTGCACGTCACACAAGAACAGCGACTAGTTATCATCTTCAGTGCTAACACTGGCTCAAAACACAGTTCAGTGAGCCCATGTAGGAACTTCTAATTGTCTATGTATGGTATGACAGGCTTCACAAAGGCTGTATTTATACTTTCCAGAGAGAAAATGCTATTGGATAAGACATGATTAGTATGTTCTGATCTTAAACTTCTGCAATATCAGACAAAAGGGAGATGGAAATTTTCTGCCTCTTACTACAAAACCTTGCAGGATAACATCCCGTTCCTTGGATTTGTGGGATATTAATCCAGTCAGACCCCAGTACAAAGCCCTCCAGCTGTGCATTCAGGGGCTCTAAGGTGATATTGGAACAGTAGTCTGGAGGAAAATTCCAGTTATGTATATCCTGTCTGCAAATAGCAATGACAGCCTGTACAACTTTGCAGTAACTTTGATAACTAGGAGCTACTTCAGCTAATTGATCCTGTCTCTTCTCCTTTAAAGCCATTGCAGATAGAGGAAACAAAGAGAATTGGACACCAAATCCCTTTGGTTTTCTGTGTGACATAAACTACTTTCAGTGTGAACAGTATAGTCTTCCCACTTCATGTCTGGCCTGGAACATCAAACAAGTGAGTTTTTCTTCATTTTTATTTGCTGCCACATTATGAATAGACACAGAGGGAAACTGGGCTAGCTTAGGGGCTCAAAGAACTGTGACTTCAATCTTCCTTTCATATAAATGCAATGCTTCTCAAAAATTATTCCTTCTACTTTTGAGTTAAAAATAGTAACTTAGAATTGGGCAACTGCTGCAACAGGAAAAACACAACTAAAAGACAGTTTTGATTCAAGAACTGAACAAAAACATTATGTCCACACATAAGCCAAATACCTTTTCCTGGAATATAGGATGCTTCCTTTTGTGTGTCAGACTTTGACTACTGAGTCACTTCCTGTAGGTTTACATTGTGTAGATTAGCAGGTGCAATTCTAGGCACGTATAGAAACTTCCTTTCTTACTGCTCTCACAAGATTTATCCTTGGCTTCTGAAGTTCAAACTTCTCTACTTCCTTATCCACACTATGTTTCTCTTCAGCTTTCTCTGTCCACTCCTGTCTCTGCTATCTGCCCAGGCTTTCTTCCTGACAGCTTCTTTCACTTTTTTTTTAACTTTGGTCAACAGTGTTAGGAAAAATAGCCAAGCTATTTCATTGATTAGCAAAGCTAACTCTTTTCAAAGAAGTCTTTATTTTGCATTTTAACAGACATAAAATCTGGAATTCCTCTGGAATTACATTTGGTGGGTTGCTTTTTGCAAAGGAAAGAGTACAGGTGAAAGAAGTTGTTGAAAATAATACAGTCACAGACAAAAATTAGATTGTTCAGGACTCCTACTCCTCCCAAATCTCTTGCTGAACTCATGGATTGCATGTCTTGGTACTAGAATAACTACTTCATCTTAAGCATTGAGGTTTTCATCAAAACATCTAAGCTGGTAAAATTGACTGTGAATTTACATGCCCCACACCACTCTTGTTTTGATCTGCTATCTGAACGAGAGTAGGTATGCTATCGTGGTGTTTTAAGTATTCCAGAATAGGTAGCATAATTTATCATTTTATGTAGATACCTCTCTGTGTTAGGTTTGCTTACCTTGTGAACAAGTGTGAGTGTCCTTTATCTGTGTTGTGTGTCAGAAAAGAAAACGAAAGTAAAGGAGCATATATCCTTCTTCAGACACAAATCCATCACTTCTGTTTTTCTTTTCTGTGTTAAATTCTGTAACTTAACCATGGGCAGCTAAGTGTCTGTAGCACCTATTTCCTTTCTGTCTACTTCACACTAGTTTGGAGGGATTCCTATACATTTTAAAAAATCAAGCATACGAGTCAAAAGAGAAAGCCAGGTGGAAAATAGAAAGAACTTTTCCTTTTCAAGACGTTATTTATAAGGGCCAAAAGTCTAACAGATAAATATGAGAACATAATAAGTTTGGTGAATAAAATAATTCTAAAATGGGAGGCAGAAACCCATTGCAAAGAGTGGTGCTGCAATTTTGCTGCTATTCTGGAAGTATAGTGTTCAAAACTACAAGAGCAAATGCAAACGGTTTTGAACTTTGCCAATATACTGAGCGCAGAATAGAAACTGAGAACAATTGTGCCTGTGTGTGTTTTCCAGAGCTTGCCTCTGGTCAAGAATGGGTTAGAGATGGGAAAGGAGGAAGGTTCTAGACTCAGAAGTGTGCTCAATGTTTGTTTGTTTTTTCAGAGGAAAAGAAGAAGTGATTGAGATGATGGTGCTTCACATCCCACAGGGAGTTTCGCTTTACAGATAAGCACCCTGAGTCATGAGCTGAATACGTGCCTAAACGTCTCAGTAGTTGAAGGAAATCCTATCAAAGTTTGCTGTTGTGGTTGAATGTGCTGACTCAAACCACTTACTACGTGAGCTACCAAGGAGAAACTGTGGCTGGTAATAAGTTGCACGGTGGGCCATATGGAAATCAGAGGCAGAAATTATTCTTTACGTGAAGGAGAAGCAATCCTGGTATGTGAAAATGTAAGGTGTTTGTTTCAATGAAGAGACTGGATTTGGTTTTACTCCATGTAGTTATTTGAAGACTATTGAGAAATGCAAATCATGGTTTATTTTTACTGTGCTATGTGATGAGACTCGTACTTTAGAGGCAGAAAGACAAGTTTCTGGACTCTGTCCAGAAACTAGCTAAAACAAACAAAAAACCCTCTCACAACTTATACAGTTTGTCTAAAATCTTTATGAATACCTGGGAAAAAAAAATTATTCACAAAAGAAAAAAGCAGCTAATTGTCCTGGGGGCTTGCTGCAGAGGAGATAGATTTTGGTCTGGTGATCAAATGACATCAGTCTTCTGGAAGTGTTAGACTGTTTTTCATTAGTTGAATTTGCCCCACCATAGGGGTTTTCAGTTATTCCTCTCTTGCTTTTTCTTATGTAGATAAAACATGTTTAATGTACATATATTTTACTCTCAGTTGTCAGAGACCTCACATAGTTTTTTGTATTCTGGCTGTGAAAAGGGTTGGAACAAGTTTTAGGGGGGTTGGACTAGAGGATCTCTAAAGATCCCTTCTACCCACTACCATTCTATGATTCTATGATTCCATAACGTGAAATGTTTTTACAGATTTTACAGACTACTTTTAGAATGTGTGTCATTAACTATATCCTGGTCCATGGAGAAATGCTTTTCCTAGACCCTTTATATTCATGAGGCAAAAAGAGCAGGACTTAGCTAATGGATTGAAATGTTCTCTTAGTAGAAGAGACTAAGACAAACATATTTATAGAATCACTCTGCTGTTTAATACCATTTCCTTCCTTTTTACTCCAACAAACCTGAATGGTTGACAGTAAACTTGGAAGAAACTGTTTCAAAACCACAATTCACAGTATCACAGAAATTTTGGGTCTGTTATCTCATCTAATCCCCTCCTTAAAGCAGCTCAACTTTAAGAAAAAAAAACCCTTTAAACTTGCTGGCCTCTCATCATGCCTTCCATATTGACACACCTGCCTTTTCTTCCTTCCAGTTTTAAAGACCTTAAGCACTGACACTAGCAAGACTACTCATTGAAGTGATCAACATAAATATTCTTGCCTAAATGCAGCAGGAAATTGAAATGGTGTGATGCCAGAAGCTGGAGAAGGCATGTGCTTGCAAAGCACTGGGAAATGCAGGGGATTTGCTTGCAAACATTCCCTTCGGAATTCTCCCTCCTACTTTCTCTCAGCAAGAGCAGACACCCAGTTCTGAGTTTCAGTCCAACACTGCCTGTGAGAACAAACCATAATTTTCAGAGCACAAACACAATTGGAGCTGTCAGACCACCTCTGAATTGGCCTTAGGAGCCTCCTCAACAGCACAGGCCTGTAGGTACAAGGTTGGCTGCTTTTAGGACCTTGCTGTTACTTGCTTATATGTGGGTATGTCCATGTTTTCCAAGAAGAGACAACTAGCAATGTTATGTGCTTAATGATGATATTAATCAGTTAGTATAAATCTGTGTAAGTCTCATGGAAATAAACACCACTGCTTTATACCAGCTGTGCTAGTGATCCTGTTTCCCAGTCTTTTTCCAAGGAAGATTCCATGGTGAAGAAGTGCAGTTGCAAAGAGAGATCTGTGAAATTACTCATGCAGGTGTCATAATCAGTATTATCGGTATTCTTCCAAAACTGTGAGTTCTTCATAGGAATTAGAAAGTGCCACTAATAATCAAGCGAGGGTTCTGAATGTCAAGGGACAGAAGGCAGAGGCTGAAACAGCTTGTTGGTATGTGATCCTTAATCATATCCCAGGCACCTAGATATTCTCATTAGGGGTGAACTAGGAATGCTGAAACAGATTTGCAGGAGATCGTTTACTGTTTACTAGTCACCATGATCTCCTTTATTCTCTGGGAAAGCCAGTAATGAGCAGTTCAAACGCTGTGTGGGGCAGCAAGACCACTCAGTAGAGACTGTAGGCACGTTCAGTTTAGCAGTGAGTTGGCAGCTGGCTGGTGTACACCACAAAATATGCTGTATTTCTTTATCAAATCAACAATAAGTGTTCGTGTTTGTTCTGGTCTGTGTGCAAGAGCTCACGTATGCCTGCATACCTCATAACTCTGCCTGGGCAATTACATCCCATACTTCCCTTTTCTATGTTGCTGTATTAAGAGTTACAACATTACATAGCTATACAGAGAATAAGCCTAACAGAATACATAGCAATATATGGCATTTGTTGTCACACTTATTATTGCTTTGAAGATCCAGCATTTTTTCCTACTTCTCTTTTCTTTACTCTTTTTTTAAAACTATCTTTATAGGATCTTTTGTCTTTAAAGTTATGTCTTGGCCCTGTCTGTTTGCATTCTGGCACTTGACTTTGAGCTCTGTCTTGTTATGAGTCTAGCAATTAATAGTGGAAAGTGAAAAACTTACAATAAAAAAAAAGAAGCAAAAAAAGAAGTGGACAGAGACAAGAGGAAAGAGTACCTGATAAGCCTGATAGGTGCATTAGGGTTAATATTGGAGTGTTAAAAAGTCAGTCCTCATGGTTACTGTCATGGGGGCTTGAAAAACAGGGCCAGAAATACTACTTTTTACCAATTCTGATGATATCCTAGTTTTAAACACAGATTAGAATTTGTTTAGCTCCATCTATTCATCTTTGCAATACTACTGCATGTTTGTTGTGCTCTTTTTAAAAATCAGTTGCCATGTTCTGTTCTTGCACCAGTCTTCTCTCAGTGATTGTCCATGTTAGCAAGAAGACTTTTGAAATTTGTCTGCTACTCTGTGGGAATTTTCTGTAACCCTGTAATTATCTATGTTTACTTGATGGAAGTCTTTTTTTGCATGTCCTATTTAGCATTTGCTAACTGCTGTTTGTGCTTGCCTCTCCCTGCTAACAATGGACTTTGGATTCTTTTTTTTTTTTTTTTCTGTATGATTAGGACTTTGTTTTTAACCCTTGCATAGTTGGGCTGAAAGTGATATTTCAACAACAATTCTTTGCAAGTCACCTCTTCAAGAGTTCTATTTGAAGATGTCAGTTAAGATTGACACTGAGATTATAGGCAAGGTTGGAACTCAGCCTAGTTTTATGTGATATAAAACAACACCTGCAAAAACATTTATCTCCTTTATATTCATTCAAACGGTAAATTGGTTGACTATTCCTTCCTAAAATCATGCCAAACTTGTTTGCAACTGGAGCTGCTGTCATATCAGCACTTGATGCAGCTTCAGTATGGCTGAGACAGCTTTACAGTGGTGCATATTCTTCTCTACCAACTGATATGGAGTGGTTTTAACGCCAAGTAAGTGACTTGAGAGGGGAAGGTGACATAAAAGGGATTTACATCTTGCTAAAGTCCAATGTGGTGGGGAAACCAAATCATCAGATCTACTTGGCCCCAAACATGACAGTTCATCCTAAATATGTTCTGTAACGGGTTCTGGGTTATTGTGATTAAATAACATTTATCTAAGCGAATTGGAATACAGTTGGTGAAACATGCAGGCAGTTCACATGGGAAGTCACCAGTGTGATATTTTCTCCTTTCATATTTGACCACTAAGTAGAATTGATTTAGGTGCAAATAGCCTAGAAAGTGTGCGCAAACTTAGCCCCAGAAAACAGGGAATTTCAGGTATGGGAATTGAGATGGGTTTTAGGCTGTACTAGTCTGGGCCAGTTGCTGTGGCCACACTACCTCTTGTTGCTTCCTCTTCTGGGCTATTGAATCCATATCCACCTGAGGCTTCTCTAGAGATTTGTTTCCTTGAGACATAGCTTTCACTTCAGATGGACAGGATCTGGGGAGATTTCAGTGGCTAGTAAGAACAGAGGTGGAGCTAGGTGGTGCTCTGTCAGTGACATTCATCCATATTTACAGTAAAATAGTGTGAGTGTCTGGAGGATGTATTATCTAAACTGTATTTAACAAGAATATAAAGTTCAAAGCACTATTGTGTGCTGCTGCAAAGTATTTTAGGGGCATGCTAGAAGGAATGGTTGTTAAAATATAAATGTCTCTAAAGTAAAGAAAGTTCCCCAAGCTCATTCTGAAACTGCATGGAATTTAGGGGATTTTCTGCATCCTTGAACCACTTACAATACTGTTTGTGAAAACATATTTTCAAACTCAATTCCATCGCTTCCTGTAGACCAGGGTACAAAGTGAATATGCGTGGTTTAGGTCTCTAAATTAGATGGTGCAATGACTCAGCATGAAGATCAGTCACAGGCAGCAAACATTCCTCCTCCTCTAAGATGACTGTTTCTAGTAAGCAATAAAAATGAAATGACACAAGCAAAGAGAAGAAATTAATCAGGCCCTCACCATATAGACTGTGATTCTTCCTCCTTTAGTGTTTTTATTACCTGCAAATAAAAGGAAAGTTAACTTCTCTTTTTTTCCCTCATTAAATCAAGGATAGAAGATACTTAAAAATTGTTTGAAGTTTTTTGGTTGGTTGTTTTTTTGGTTTGGTGGGGTTTTTTGTTGGTTTTTTTTCTTTTTTTAAATAAGAACAAATAATTTTTCTATCTTAAAAAGACCACTGATGCAGATTCTTAAATATATCTTCTACTTCCAATGGACTATTAAGTAACTGAAATCTCTGTAAAGTTACTGAGTTAGGTGAAAAAAGATTTCGCATAACAACCTGCTGAATAGTTCCTAATTATATCAGTAGTCAAAAATTTCTCTTCAAAAAAAAAAGCAACCAGAAATGACCAAGCCACCTTAACATTTGCAAATGAATGACTGGAGTTTTGAAGTTTGGTTAAGATTGAGCTGCCTTGAATCACAACACAGCATTGGAGAGTATGCTGGATATTGTATTTCAAAATGTGCATTCATGATCTTCCCACTGTGTTGCCTTCATATTAAATAAGAGATGAGAGTATAATCCTGGGTCCTCACTTCTTGTTTAAGTTAACATCCTTCTTTCATGTGCTAGCAAATGGAAATCATTCAGATATATTCTGTTGAATACAATGTTGGGAGACTGAAAATGTGGTTTGGTTCAGCAATGGTATTGCAGCTACTCGTTACTGTGACAACAGAATTGCAGTGCTCTCTGAATGGTAGTATATCTCCTAATTTTGAGTATTTTGAAATTGGATACCTATTAGGTTCTCTGCTAGTTGTGTCAAGGCAAACATTTTCTTTGCATCTTTTCCCAGCTGAATGTCATAGTAAAGTCATGTAATTGTGCAACTATATGGAGCCTTTAATCCCACTGAGTTGCAAGTGAAATCTTCAAGCTATAACGTCAACCACTGAGGTTCAGTGTGTGCAGGACAGCATGCTTCAGGATTTGGGAAGGATAGTACTGCTGTATTTTCATGGTAGATGACAGAAGCAGTAGGTAGTGAGGAGCAGCACACCTTGAAGTGTGAGTGTGCAAAGTACAATGAAGTGTGCACAAAATTGCTCTAACAAAAGCACATTAGTTGGGAGAAAGATATATGAGTTTTCACAACCATGTGGCCTTAAACTCACTTTCATCAGCAGAGAGCCCCCATAACTTTAAATGGGACAATGGTTGGTTACTCAGATCGTCTGGTTAAGGATGGAAGGAGCTGCTCCTGATCTGTTTTGAAAAAGGTAATGCTAGTTATTAATTCTCTTTCTGATTTATGAAACATCTAAGAGTTAAAGGTATACCTTCATTTATATAGAAGTCATGTGAGGGCAAGGTCTTACTCTATATCTGTCTCAGAGTTTTTCCTAGTGGTATGTGTATAGTTCAGCATATCTCTGGCACAAAGCAGAGGCTTTAAATTTAGTAGCAATGACTTACTGAAAAGATGTGAATTTCTTAATTTTTCTTTTCCTTTATGGACTATAGATTACTGCCATTATTGATGACTGTGTCTAGTGTCCATCCACTAATGTAACGGCACTGTACAAGCTCCATGTACAAATAAGGAATCATTACATTCAACTTTTTGAAACTGGAGCAAATGCTTCTAGGTCAACTGGTAATCCTATTAAAGCCAAAATGAAGATAGTGGTTAACCTCAGGCAACAGCTTTCAATCCAAGGGTCAATTTTTTCATGTAAAGCTGTTAAGAGTTATTTTTACTTCTTAAAAGACTGCTTGTCTTGTTTTAGCGTGGAAAGTACCAATGTGACTTGTCTATGTAGGAAACATAAGACAATGCTAGTCTTAAAAAAGAAGCACTTCAGTCTGTTCTGAAAGCTGAAGCAGGATCCAGTCCAATAATACAGATACGTTGATGTAGTATCAGCCAAAATTCAAAGTAAAGAGAAATACCTCACTTATATTTTTCCTAATGCCAATGACACTTTTTTATATTAAAGTATCCAGTGTTTAGCATTTCTACACTTAATAACAAACATGACTACACATAATACGAAATGTTCTCTAAACCTATATCCCTTTCTACTTGACTGCATAGAGCAGTAAAGAGGGAGACTTATAAAGACTCCAAGTTTATAGATTTTTTAACTTGGATGAACCAAATGCTGGTTAACATGAGTATTCCTCCAGATGTGAAGCGCATTAGGAGGAGCAGATTATGGAAGGACTACTTTTAAACCCAAATTTCCATCTGCTTGATAGAGTTTCCTGCTGCTGCACTTGGAGCAATCTGGAATATAAAATAAGTTTGATCGACGCCATGCTCAAATGCAGCTTCCATTTCAGTCAGTGGGAATCTTCACTCGAACAATAGCTGCAGGATTTAGTACATAGGATTTCATAGCAATTATTTACCTGAATGGGCAGTTTAATAGTAAATGTAATGGCGAACAAAGGGGAAATAAGTTCGGATAGGACATTTGTAAGAATTTTTTTATGCAAGCACAGGAACTATCCCATTTTTTTAAAAAAACTTTTTTTTTTTCCTCTTGTAACACCTGTGTTGTAATAATAAAAAACAATGTTGCATTTTAAAGTTTGCTGCTTACATTTTTTCTTCTTCCCGTTACTCACATATCTTTTCCGGTTTTTATTATCCTGTCCCAATGGGATTTTCTTTTAACTTTGCTATAATATGTTAGCGTGTGTACATGAAAAGACACTGACCTTTTACTGACTTGTGAGTCAGAGAGTTAATAACTTTGCCTAAGACCTTCTGAAAATAGTGGAAAACTGGCTTTTCAGGTGAACATATGGTGAAAATCCTACTCAGTATTCTGAGTAGGTATTCCTCTTTTTTACCATTGACTCAGATTTTTAAGTTGTATATATTGATCATGAATCTATAGGCTATAAGCCTATTATCTGTATAACAGATAATAATAAAGGTAAAAATACAGTCAAACATTTTGTATTGATTTTCAAATGTGGACATTTTGTGCATTTTGTAGGACGTAGCCCCTTTAATTTATTTTGAAGTGATTGGTTAAGGCCAGCCTCTCTCTCTTGTGAATAGTCACTCGTGAACAGTTTCATTGAAATACCATGGGAAATCCAAAACCAGTCATTCCAGTGGTCATGCTAGTGCGAGCATAACAAAGTGAGGGAGAGGATCTTGCAATTATGGGCACAAAATAGGTAAGCATCTCTGTAAGCATATATGGAGTAACAAGGAGGCTATGACTTTCCTCTGTAATCTATCCAGAAATGCCAAAACCAGCATTAGGACTTTGGATTTATCTCCCACAATGACCTTTAGGGTAAAGTGGATTAGTGAAAGTTTTCAGAAGTAATTCCTAATTTTAGAAGCTGAGACCACCAATAGCTTTCTCTGAACTTCATGGGAACTAAAAACTCCATCCCCAAGATGTCACTAGTTTCAGAAACCCCATATGGAGACATGCAAAAGTGGAAGTCACTCGATTAACTTCTGGCCTTAAACCTCTGTGTCTCTGAAACCATTCTATGTTAGAAGTAGAGGTTATGAAAAATGAGAGGGACGGGCAAATATTATGGGAGAAAGATATTTGTCAGTGGCATTTGCAGCAGAGAAAAAGAAAATAGGAAAAAAAGGGACACAAATAGCAAGAAGCTGTTTGGGCTCAATAAAAGTGGGAACAGAGCAGTAAAAACATCACCTTCCAAATGGAACAATGTCCAATCTGTCTCAGCATCCACTGTGTAGCCTATATAGAGAGCAGCTCAGTAGTAAAGCACCTTGCCTAGTGTCTGGAACTAGATGTATGAAGTAATGTTTCATTTGCATGTTATTTGATTTTATTGTATTTTTACCCTTTCTTTACATTGTTTTCTGCAATGCAGGGCTTTCACTATTTAATGAAAGTCTGACTCCTTGTGAGTCAGACTTGCTGAGAACATGGAGGTATACCAAGGAAGTGTATCCCTTAGCAACAGAAAGCAAGTTAGGGTTCTTCAAAACATCTCTATTCATGTTTTCTTTCATTGTTAATAGGTCTTTTACAAATAAATTGTCTCACGCTTCATTTGGAGTGTTTTAGACTCAAATGTTAGTCAGGTTTAATACGAATGTTCAGAGATTTATTTGACACCAGACAGTTACTGAAAATCATGTTCAAGGTTATACCAATTGTGCCAAAGATGTATATCTCTTCTTAGGAAAAAGGTAGAGGGAAAGAATTATGTCACTGTTTTTGTAGGTATGAGCTAGTCAACTAACACAAAAACTGTGGACAGGGTACATTGTAATTTAACTTGACTTCTTATGGTTTGCATTAGTCAGGCTTTAGGCATTAAGAAACAGGTTGTCTCGTCAGATGTATCAGTCAAGTGATTTTAGTCAGAAAGCATTTTAAGACTATAGCAGTTACTCATACAGCAACTGCGCTTATTACCGCTCTGTTTTGGTGACTGTTTTACTTCAAGTGTGTGGCAACACACATATGGCAGTTAAAAAGAGGCATGTTGTGGGCTCTCAGGTCTTATATCCTGAGATACTGAGTGCCTTTCTTTAAATAACCCTTAAATGACCCTCCTCACTTGGCTTGTTAGCACCCAGACTTGGAGCTTCAAGATGCCTTGCTTTTGATGTTTTGTGTTCCCATGTTGATGATGGCAGATGAGCCCCAAACCACCATCCTCTATTCATATTTATTGCACCCAGAGTCTTAGGTACCTGTTAAAGAAAAACATCCAGAAAGTAAAAAGGCAATGACTGCCCTGTGTATAATAAATCATATGGTAAAATCACAAAAGACTAAACTAGTCAAGTAGCACTGAAAAGAATGAGAGAAATTGGAGAAAAAATATATCTCATAAATGGAAATGAAAATGTTTATTTTGGGTGCCTTTTCTTGTTGGTTACATAATTCACTGCACTATTTCATAGAATCATAGAATGGTAGGGGTTGGAAGGGACCTTTAGAGATCATCTAGTCCAATCCCCCTGCAGAAGCAGGTTCACCTAGTTGAGGTCGCATAGGAACATGTCCAGGCGAGTCTTGAAGACCTCCAAGGAAGGAGACTCCACAACCCCGCTGGGCAGCCTGTGCCAGGGCTCCATCACCCTCATAGTGAAATAGTTTTTTCTTATGTTTAAGAACTTTTTTGTGTTCCAGCTTCATCCCATTTCCCCTTGTCCTGTTACTATCTACTATAGAAAAGAGGGGTGTCCCAACCTCCTGACACCCACCATTTAGATATTTATAAATGTTAATAAGATCACTCCTCAGTCTCCTCTTCTCCAGACTAAACAGCCCCAGTTCCCGCAGCCTTTCCTCGTATGAAAGATGTTCTATACCCCTGATCATCTTGGTGGCCCTGCGCTGGACTTTCTCCAGCAGTTCCCTGTCCCTCTTGAGCTGAGGAGCCCAGAACTGGACACAGTACTCCAGATGAGGCCTCACCAGGGCAGAGGAGAGGGGGAGAAGAACCTCCCTTGACCTGCTGGCCACACTCTTCTTGATGCATCCCAGGATGCCATTGGCCTTCTTGGCCATGAGGACACATTACTGGCTCATGTTTAGCTTATCATCAATTAGGACTCCCAGGTCTCTCTCTGCAGAGCTGCTCTTCAGCAGTTTGACCGCCAGCCTGTAGTGGTGCATGGGGTTGTTCCACTATTTAATTGTTTTCACTCTAAATACACCAGCTATACCTTTGTATAGCTATACCAGCTATACCATTCTAAATACACCAGTCCCCTCTAGCTAGGAAACAGGACAGGACAGGAAATGCAATGATAAGTGCCCTTCATCTGCACACTGGGCTGAGATACGGAAGGCTGACCATCCTGAGGAAGAGCCAAACCAGGGAGGAACCTCCTGTACCTGTCCAGGGAAACCTGTGTGTTTTAGTCGGCCCCTGCGCTGCCTCTACACCAATGCACGCAGCCTGGGGAATGAGCAGGAGGAACTGGAGATGTGGGTGCAGATGCAGGGCTACAACCTCATTGCGGTCACAGAGACATGGTGGGACACCTGCCATGACTGGAGCACGGCCATGGAGGGTTATATACTGACTATATACTGAGAGTTATATAGACTGACAAGGCATGGAGGTGGAGCTGCTCTCTATGTGAGGGAGCAATTAATGTGTACCGAACTGTGCCTGGATGGGGATGAGGAGAGGGTAGAGTGATTATGGGTAAAAATTAATGGACAGGGCAAGGCAGGTGATATTGTTGTAGGAGTCTGCTACAGGCCACCTGATCAGGAGGAGGATATGGATGAGACCTTCTACGAACAGCTGACAGCTGCCTCAGGATCACAGTCCCTGGTCCTCATGGGGGACTTCAACTATCCTGATATTTGCTGGGAAAGCCAAACAGCCAAGCACAAGCTGTCCAGGAGGTTCCTGCAAATTGTTGATGACAACTTCTTGTTGCAGGTGGTTGAGGAACCAATGAGGAGGGGTGTACTGCCGGACCTGGTACTGATGAATAAGGAGGATCTGGTTGGGAATGTGAAGGTTGGAGGCAACCTTGGCTGCAGCGACCACGTGATGGTAGAGTTCAAGATCCTGTGTGGAAGGGGCAAAACGCAAAGCAGGAGCATGACCCTGATTTTGGCCTCTTCAAAGATCTGCTTTGAAGGATCTCATGGGATATGATTCTAGAAGACAGAAGTGCCAACGAGAGCTGGTCAATCTTCAAGCACCACTTCCTCCAAACCCAGGATCAGTGTGTTCCAATACACAAGAAATGAGGAAAAGGACGTAGGAGGCCTCCATGGATGAGCAAGGATCTGCTGGGACAACTCAGGCAGAAAGCAGCCATCTATGAGAGATGGAGATGGGCTGGCTTCTTGGGAAGAGTATAGGAACATTGCCAGGGCATGCAGGGGTGCAACTAGGAAGGCTAGATCCCTTCTAGAATTAAATTTAGCTAGGGAAGTTTAGGACAGTAATAAGGCATTTTTCAAGTACATCATCAGCAGAAGGATGAGGAGGGGTATTGTGGGCCTGCTGCTAAACATTGAGGGTGCCCTGGTGTCTGAGGATGCAGAGAAGGCCGAAGTACTGAATGTCTTCTTTGCTTCAGTCTTTATGGCCAAGGCCGACCCTTGGGAAGCCCAGTCCAGCAAGGATAACAGGATGGCCAGGACAGCAGAGGATTTGCCCTGGGTGGAAGAGGAAGAGGTTAAAGACTTGTTGGCCAAGCTTAAGGCTCATAAGTCAATGGGTCCTGATGGGATGCATCCTAGAGTGCTGAGGAAGCTGGCTGATGTGATTGCTAAGCCTCTCTCCATCATTTTTGAACAATCATAGAGGACAGATGAGGTGCCTGAGGACTGGAGAAAGGCCAATGTCATGTCAGTCTTCAGAAAGGGCAGGAAGGACAACCCAGGAAACTACAGGCCAGTCAGCCTCACCTCCATCCCTGAAAAGGTGATGGAACAACTCATCCTGAATGTTATCACTGAACATATGAAGGATAAGATGGTTATCAGGGGGAGTCAGCATGGCTTCACCAAGGGGAAATCCTGTTTGACCAACCTGATAACTTCTCTATGAGTGCATGTTTCATATGAGAAAAGGCTGTGGGAACTGGGGCTGTTTAGCCTGGAGAAGAGGAGACTGAGGGGTGATCTTATTAACATTTATAAATATCTAAAGGGTGAGTATCAGGAGGTTGGGACATCCCTTTTTTCTATAGTAGCTAGAAACAGGACTAGGGGAAATGGGATGAAGCTGGAACACAAAAAGTTCCACTTAAATATAAGAAAAAAACTATTTCACTGTGAGGGTGACGGAGCCCTGGCACAGGCTGCCCAGAGGAGTTGTGGAGTCTCCTTCCTTGGAGGTCTTCAAGACCCGCCTGGACATGTTCCTATGCGACCTGATCTAGGTGAACCTGCTTCTGCAGGGGTGTTGGACTAGATGATCTCTAAAGGTCCCTTCCAACTCCTACCATTCTATGATTCTATGATACCAGATACATTTTAAATGGTAAAAAGCAATCTCAGTGAGCTAAGGTAAAACAAGTCTTTATCTAACTATATGGCTTAGTTAAATGAAGCGTGCTGCATATTCTGACTTCAGACCTTTCTATAAGTGTCTTTTCTGGATTGTTGATTCAGTGAATACCTCATTTATTTTCTGGCAGTTTTCCTGAAAGGAGAGCCAAGGAATATCGTCTGAATAAATAATTGTGGTTTATTTTGGCAATATCTTGTAACAGCTCAAGTGGTCAGGTATTTTGTTTTTTAACTGAAGCACTCTATCATCTTGGAGCCTGACCAACAGCTTTCTGCCACTTCACATAACTTAGTTTTTTCACTCTGATACTGACCAGATTTTCGCAGTTCATACAGAGAACTTTTAGCTGTTGCTTAAAAGCTATCTTAAAAGCTATACATTTAGCATTAGTGCCATAGAATTATAGAATGGTTTGTATTGGAAAGGACTTTAAGATTGTTTTTTTACAACCTGCACTATCAGGAATAGTAATGTCTTTGTGGTCCACTGAGGAATGTGGCTGACATACTCGGAGGTATTATCTTTCTGGCAAATCTATAAGTGATTTCTGTAGAAAATCTACTAAAAATAATAGGAAAATGAAAGAAGATACAATCCTATTTATTCAGGTAATGTTCTGTAAAAGGAATTCCCCAAAATCTCAGATTTGTGTAGGTTTTGAGATAAAATATTGATTTGTAAATATATTTTGCCTAAACATGGAAAAAAAAATTCAGCAAAAAATGGCAAATCTTTTCTATGATTTTTTTTTTCAGAAGAAAGTAAAAGATAAACACGTTTATGTGGCAATGTACTTTTTTTAATTGGAGAAAAGTTTTCATTTTTTAAAAAAGTAAGTATCCTTTTTAGTTTGTGTAAGTGCATTTGTCAAGGTAATTATGACAGACAAGTAAGTGATTGCATATGAACAAATAAGTATAGGCTGAAAATCTGTGTTGCTGCAGACTGATGCTGAAGATACTTTTGAAGAAGATGGTTTTTCTGAGTTCCAGTTCTGTCTTCTAACATCTGTGGATTTTACTTGGGCCCTTGTCATGTGAAATATATCAATCATCTCTAGCACTGTGGCTGGGGGAAGAGGTTT
This sequence comes from Colius striatus, assembly GCF_028858725.1. Lineage (NCBI taxonomy): Eukaryota > Metazoa > Chordata > Aves > Coliiformes > Coliidae > Colius > Colius striatus. The sequence goes on along the minus strand of NC_084764.1, from coordinate 19,023,108 downwards.
CACACAAGAACTCTTGGCAGTACCAGGCCTAAGAAATGAGACCCATGAGCTGAAGAGACACACAGTATCCTTATCTTACCATAAAATAAGAATTGTGCTAAGACTTCTTGACAGAGACAGATTTTGAAAGAGAGGGTCTGCAGAAGCACTGCTTCACTATCAATGTCCTTTTTTTTCTTCTCTTTCTGTGGATAGCCTTTGCAGAAAACTCACAGCATAAGAGAATTTAATGGATAGTTGGGATGTGGCAAGGGGAAAACAAATGTAGAATCATAGAATCATAGAATGGTAGGGGTTGGAAGGGACCTTTAGAGGTCTTCTAGTCCCACCGCCCTGCAGAAGCAGGTTCACTTAGATCAGATCACACAGGAATGTGTCCAGGCAGGTCTTGAAGACCTCCAAGGAAGGAGACTCCACGATCTCCCTGGGCAGCCTGTGCCAGGGCTACCTCACTCTCACAGTAAAACAGTTTTTCCTTATGTTTACATGGAACTTTTTGGATTCTGTGTTTATTTTCCCCTTGCCATGTCTATTTTTTTTTTCCTTTTCAGAGACATCTAAAATGTGAAAGTGAAACTGCATACTTTCACAGATTCGCCACGGAAATCAAACTTTAATTATCAGTTACTTCAACCCTGGCATAGCATGAAATGTGATTGACTGCTTAATGCAATACAGATCTGGTTTTGTCAAGAATAGAGTTCCTACTTAATAAAACCAGCCATTTCCATGAGCAGGAGGAGTAAAAAATCTGTAATGATATATGCTAATGTCAGTGGGTGAGAAGACCAGGCCTGATCATGGCAGTCAAAGGATTTGCACTCCAGGTCTTTGCCCCTTCATAGGCTGTATTGCAGAAATATGCCTGTGCTGACCGTGCCCATACAAGACAAACTTTGTGTTTACTTCATCTTTTACTGAACTGGAAATGGTGAAAGGCAGGCCCTCTAATTTGGTTTAGTGTTATGCAGAGATACAGGAGGTGATACTTTGCTACTAAACATGCTGGTTGAACCTCTTCATCTCTGCCAAGAAGTGGCTGCAAGTTGGATGCAAATACATGCAGGCAAGAGCTGAGTGGGAAGTACTAGGTAAATTGTACTGACCTAGCTGTCAGGATACTGAGACTGGAGCCTGTAAGTCTTGGGCTCTGGTTCCAGATTAACTCAGGCAAAATGCTAAGGCTTTGCCTCTAAAACAGACATCACTGTCCTCGCTGGGTTTGTTGCTGGTAGTGGGTAGGAGTTTTTTGGTTTTGTTTTTAATAAAAGCTTAGGGTGTATTTGGGTGTAAAGGACTTTGTGAGAATAAAGAGTATTTATTTTGGAGACTGGCACTGGGCTGTGTTTTTCAATTTTTTTCCAATCTCCTGAGTTGGGAAACTGAATCTGATTTTTCCTGGAAGACAGAGGGAGAGTGGCAACGAGAATCAATGTGTTAAGCCATTAGTCACTGACTGCTGGAGTACAAATATTGACAAGTGCAAAGGTTTGGTGGTCTTGCTTTTCTGCATGAATATCAGCAATCTATCACACAAAGTCTGCCTGTACTTCCAGGAGGCATGTCCCTTAGTAACATGATTATTGCAGTGTAATAGGGAGGTAAATGGTTATACCCAAGCAGTATGGCTACTGCTGAACTTAGATTACCCATTTGTCTGATTATGCAGAGTTTTGCCTTGCAACACAAACATCATAAATACTCTTGTTCTAAAGTCAGCAGATTGCTTTCCTGCATCATACTTCCTCCCAAGGACAATCTTGTAAATTCACATCTGATAATTTGATTGGGGTTCTCAGGTCTTCATCTTTGTTTTAAAATATCATCTGCTCTGAAGGACGTCCCCCAGGAAGAAAGCTTTAGTGATGTTGTTCACATGCTAGGAATAGAATCACTGTGAGAACTGAGCAATTTTCGAAACTGAAGCACCCTGCAGTGAGATCCCTGCAGTGAAAAGGATGGTCAGTGGGCTATAAACAGGAATCTTGAGCAGAGTGGTAGGAGGCAATCTCAAAAATATTGTCCATAGAAAAAAAGAACCAAAGCAATTGAAAACTTTTCACCGTTTCTAAGTCTGGCTAAACTATCAGCTTGCAACATTGAGTCACTATGTAAGATGAGTCACTGGATGCCACAGGCAGTTTCAAGTCCTTACTGATGAGACCTGTTCAGAGTTAGGCTAAAAGCCCTGATGTTGGAGATGTCTGCAAACTAGGAGACAGGTACAGCAAAGGAAAGTGTAATCTTGGTCCATCACACTGTATAACCTCAGCAAAATTACATACTCATAGCCCCTTCTGCCCCTTCTGCCCATATCATTCCAAAGTTGTGCATCTGCTGCAAATACTGTGCTGTCACCTCCTTTCTTTCTGAAAATTGCAAATCCCTTTCTTAAAAAATATCAGTTTTTACCAGACTCTGTAACCCTCTGGAACCACTGCTTTAGTCTTCTTTCCTAAGAGCAGTACTGCTGTGACATGTATATACTATGTACATATCTGTACATAGGTAAATAGCAGCAGAATAAAGAATAGTATCAATTAAGACTTTCACTGACAGGAGTTAAAATCAATTCTGTTCACAATCCAACTATTGAAAATACTTCTAGCAAGCTCCATTCCCTTTTAGTGTTAGCCTTTTCTGGAAGCCACACTACATGTGCTTTAGCTGGGCAAATAACTCCTTGGTTTCTCCATATTCCAATGCTTGAGACTTGGAAATCTATAATGTGGACAGATTTCTTGGTTGCTTTTACTTTTACAGTACATATTTGCTATAGATGGTTTATCTAGCTGTTTTAGGTATTCTTTCTTAGAATTGCTATACGTAAGTTTTCTAGGTCCTTAAAATCTAAGAAGAGTTTTTTGTTTCAGCTAAACTTTTCTAAATTATCTAAAATTACCAATCTTAGAAGCAATCCCAATTAAGCTAATTAATCTTCTCTGAGTAATGAAGAATTTAGCTTGTTCTTATGCAGGTTGTATGTTACATTATTGTTTAGGGAAGCATTCAATAAGGAAATCATCCATTCTTTAGTAGATCTCCTGTACTTTACTGGGTTTTGATCCATAAAATTAATTCACTCAATTTATTTTGAAAAAAAAAAAAAAAATCTCTTTGATCAGCTGTGTTACGTCATCTGTTACCTATCAGCTCTCTGATAAATGTGTACTTAAGGGCCATGATCTATCATTAAGAGCAGTGCAATGACTCTTACACTTATGACCTTGCATTCATTCCAGTTGTATCACTGGAATTTATTATATTATCTCAATCACTTTCTGATGATGTAGATCTGGAAACATGCTCCTCTTCATGTCCTTGTACAAACAGGACATTAGGTCTGTGTCTGCCATCTATGAATATCCCTGGAAATATTTTTAGTGTGAACTGGGATGTTGAGAATCAACTGTTTGTAGTGTATCGTCCAGTGCATTTTTGTCTTTGACACATCAAGTTTTAGACGGTGCTAAAAGCACAGAGCAAATTTGCTCATAGGAGCAGCTTTGTTTATAGATGTATGAGTCAGTTATTTCAGTGACTGTTTCTAAGATTAGGCACTAGATTCTTCAGACTCAAACGGGAATAAAGCTATTTTTCTTTGGTCAATCTACTGTTATCAATTCTTGTGACATAATTATAATACAGTACATAATAGGGCACCATCTTGAGGTGGGAAAAGACTATTATTCCGGAATTTTTTCCTGGGACTTATATCTGGAACTGACTGTCTTGGTCATTGAATCTTTGCAAGTTTCTGTTTCTATAGCGTAAATAAAATCCTATTTCCAATTCATAACCCTTGATATTTATTGTGAAGACTGTTCTATACAGAACAAGTTTGTATAGGTTTGAAGGCACTTGGGTACCAGTTCTGTCAAGGTGTCTATGAGCCTTTCTTTATAAGCAGGCAATAGAGTTAGTATGGTTTAGTGGTGGGCTTTGCAGTAATAGGTTTACAATTGGACTTGATCTTTAAGATCTTTTCCAACCAAAATGATTCCATAATTCTATGGTTCTTTCGTTTATTTTTTTCTTACTACACAGTAGATTGAAGCTCATAATTTCTAGTCTGTTAAAAGGCCCCGTGGGTTCGGAGCACTTGAAATATGTCATTACACTTCAGATCTGTGCCCTTTCTGGTTATTCCAAATCTGTTCTCCCCCTGTCAGGTTCTTCTCCCTGGAATTACCCTAGTTAGGGTTCACTGGTGATTACATCGTGTAAGCATACTGTACCAGATAACTCCGACCCAGAGGGAAAAAACAAACAAAAAGCCACACAAGTTTTTTAAAGTGTAGAATTTGTTAATGCTGTTCCGTCAGAAAAGGCATGAGGCCAAGGTTTCTAGGGCAATAAGCTGGAGTTATTACTGAGACCTGCTCAGCAACGGTGATAGAGCGATTTGCTTATTGCCTGATGTTCTCCTTCTGAAGTGACACTGTAATATTTTTCCATCTCATCTGTAACTGTGAAGGGAGAAATGGTCTCAAGGGTGAAATTCCAGACTCGCTGGCAATATTCCTGCTCTGAGAGTGGAATTTTTCTCCTGTGCTGATTATTTTGCTCTGGATAAATTCCATATAGTTGCAGACAAGTTCCTACAATTAAATACATGCCTTCTCATAGCCATTTTAATGATACCTGCTAATATCAAGATGATGAATGCCTCGAGAAAAATAATCTGCAGCATATGGATAAGTAATGTATTGCTAGAACACAGACCACCAGCTTTGAGACCACTTCACTATCCAAGCCACATTCTCCCAGTGGAGTTCCCACTGTGCAAAAGGATTTTCAAGGAAAGTTCTGTGCAGTCTGTGCAGACTTCACCATTTTAGAAATTACAATTGTATCTGAGTGTTTTGCAAACGAAAGAAAGTAAGAAGCAAAGTCTCAGATGTTTTGCTTACCTGGTACATTGTGGTTAGTTTTGCCCTTTTTCCCTGCATCTTCAGTTAGGCAATCAGTTTCTTGGGAACTTTTGTGGCTTTTTCAAGAAATGATATAATGTGTTGCTATTTATATGACTGCTCGGGGTTGTGAAAACAGAGGATTTATCAGAGAACACAGAGGCTGATGTAAACTATTTGCAGATTATAGTGCTGGGTTGAGGGATGGTGGAAATTCCCTTCTTTCTACTGGAATGCGTAGATTTGCAGACCTGCAGAGGACACAGAACATTGTGAAAGGAGACAGTAAGAGCATGAAATGAAAAGACCTATACATGCAATGCATGGTATGGATCACATGATCTCTTAAAAGTCACATCATCTATAAATACAGCAGATCTTGAAGCTGAGGTAATCAGCCACCAGTAGCTAATGTGTGGACATGGGTAAGATACTAACTGATAGGGAGACCTCAGATTGGTTTAGCTGTTTAGCTCTGCCCTACAGTAGGGAGAGGCAATTGATGACCTCCTGAGATTCTTCTGTGCCCTTATTTCTGTGATTCCAACAGCTACATGTAAATAGTTTGTGTTGAACTTAAAAAGCCATCAGGAGAAAGATAATGGCTGTGACAAGACCATTCATAGCTCACATACTTGTTTTTCTTAGCATAACTACACCAAAGGTAAAATAAAGTCAGTGATGCAGAGTCCCATTTGAAAGAAAATCTCAGTCTCACAATTATGTCCCATATTAGTGAATGATAAGGGAATAAACATGGAAATGTATATACTTACATAAAAGAGAGAAAATGGAAAGCTACTTAAGTGAAATACTGCCATTTTGTCAGTTTATCTACTTACCGTACCAATACAAACATGGACTATAATAGCAGCACTGCAAATTCCTTCATTGCTTGAGTTCTCAGGCTCTATAAAATAAGCTTGTTGTGGGATAGTTATTACCTACTACTGCTTACTTATCGTTGTGGAAAACAGCAGTCACATTGGACTAAAATGTGAGTAGAATCACTGACTACTGTAAGGTCTATACAAGCAATGGTGTATGAAATAACAAGCAGTTCTTGTGATTTGCTAGCCATTAAGTTGACTGGCACTCAGTGCTATGCCCCATAGAAAATATATCTGAAAAATAAGCCATTTTCTGTTAAAAGACACACTTCTAATGCTGAAGAGGGCTTGACCAGACTAGTACCCGCATGGAAAATCCAGTAAAGCTCCTGTATATATGAATATTTGACTAATAAGAATTAAGGTCCAAAGTGTGGTGATTGAACATTGTTTATCCTGCTGCATGAATACTCTTACTCAGAATGAAAGTAGCTTAATATAAATTCTTCTCTTAGGTCAAGATTCAAGCAGGGATTTAGGAGTGGATAATTAGAGTTGCCACAAGGCCTATGTCCCAAGTGTAAGGTGCATTGCCTGCTGGACAGGGATATCTTTCATTTGACAGTTAGGACTGAAAAGATTTGGAGTCCTTATAATTTGGACCATTTGTTTTGCAAGTACTTGCGCTGGCTAAATTCCAGGTAGCAATAAGAATGGACTTAAGGGAGAGGGAAAAGGAATCTGGAAGAAATTAAGGATGTCCTGTTGTGAAAACTGTAGGTATCCTAAATTTAATCTTCTCCTCAAACATAGCTTTGTTGTCTTAACCATTAGAATTTCTATCTTCTTTCCTTGGAATGTAAAGATGAGAGAAGGCTTGGTGTCTAGGGGATGAGGAGTAAGTATACTTTTTGGAGAGAAATCCTATGAAAGCACCTTCAAGATTGTCAGGTGTTCAGAGGTTCTGTTGAGGGAGAAAAATATGGACCTGAGAGAGCTGAGAGGCTGTGCTGTCTGAGAGATGATAATGCAGAGATGATAGTGAAAGTGGAAATTAAACAAAAAAGACTAATGGAGCAATGTGGTTAGACAAGTATATGGACTGTATTAAAGACAGAGAGAAAAAGTCTATGGAAGAGAAGAGACTATAGGAGTTGACAGGTGACTACTTGAGGTCCTAAATGATATTACAGTTCTTCCAATGGGCATGCTGAATCTGTCTCTTCCTCTCCCTTTTGTAGCTCTGGAACTAATTTTAGAGATTAAATAAAGTACTTTGTCAGTGTCTGGCACTGAATTTGTAAATCCATCCTTTCTATTTCAGTCAGGCATGACTGGGTGAACAACCTCTATAACTAAACGAAGTGACATGAATAATTCTTTCTTGAAATAAGGTCAATCTTATCCTCGTATGATTTGAGCTGTGTGAAAGGAGCAGAGACCTACATCGACTGGGTGCTATTAGCAACACTGAGTGCAGACATATTTTGTCCTAAGTCTTGGCTAATAATTAAAGTGTCATTATGATTATCTCACTTTTAACAAGAACCACAGTATTCTTTATGAAAATATGTTTCAGCATCAAATTCACCTTGGGGTGAAAGAAATTTTGTCATTACAAAGTAACTTTTGTGTTATGCCCAAAGCTCTGTGTTCATAATGCATATGTACAAAAAACGTTGCTAGTATTCATATTCTGCATGGTCTTCGTCAGCATCAAGCCTAATCTTTCCTTTTCACATTAGAATGCAGTTTATGATTTTTTAAAAATTTTATTTTCTATTCCTCTGTGTACTCTGACTTACCATTTTGGCATATAACATACCTGATTGAAACTTCTATTGTCAGCTACCATTGCAATACATACAATATTTTAAATGGAAAGAAAACCCCAGAAAGGTAATGGTTGGTGCAGCCTGCTGCTGTTTTCAGATAGCATCAGAAGAGAATGTTGATTTAGGGTTTTTTTAATACACAATCTTGATCTATCTTAATTTAGCATGGAAAGCCTTATTTTGTCCTTACCACAAAAAGAAATGGACAAAGCTATAGGAAATTTATTTTCTACAAAATGATACAACAGCACCAGTGGCCATGCAATAGCAAAATGCAGTAGGTCTTGCCAGTAGAAAATGACAGTATCTTTAGCAAAATGAACTTGCATAGATTTTTCTTTGAATGTTATAAGTATCCTACGTTAAACAGTAGGTAATCTCTTTAGAAATGCTTAAGCTCCCTGGTTCACTCTCATGTTATACTTCTGCTTATCTGTCAATAGGGGTTCACATTTTGCACCCTGTCTATCTGGATCTACTTAGAGAAAGGAATTATTAGGCAGGTGTATTACATAGGAGGACCTACATGATGTTCTTCTCAACTGTAATAGTTCTCAGCATAAATTGAATAGCATAGGTGGGAAAACTTGTATTTCTCATATAGACAGAATTTTCCACTTCTATGTACAATATTAAATCCATAGTATACAATATTTACAAACGTAAAACCAGCCTCAAAATCATAGGACTTCAAAAACAGCTTGTGGAAAGCTTATGATCTACTATCAAATCACCACAAAAAGTCTCTCTACCACAGAGTCCCTTCTGTTTAGCATGGAGAAGTTACGTAAGAGTATTGTTATCAACTGATAACATTTTTTGCATCAGCTCTGAAAATCTGCAGTAATTATTGCTGTCTCTGAACCCAGTTCTTATCCCTGGCTGAGTGCTCAGTGCAAAACTCAGAATGTGGGAGTAAAATCCCTTCTCCACTTACTGCCCAGTCCAGATGGATAACAATTCAATCTGGATCCCGGCCCTGAGACCTGCAGGGGCTCTAGCAGGAGCTGAGGATAGTGGTAGAACAGGTACATGAGTAGCATGCTTTCCCTTGCCCAAAATAATGTTGGGTGGCTCACAAAAGCAAAATCACAAATAACCCACGAAGTGTGCCTCAATTTTCATATTACAAAATGTTTAGGACATGCATCTTTGTGATGCCAGTGAAAGATTGCTGCCTGTTGTGGGCAGCAGTGGCAGGGCAGGTGCTGTGTCTACTCAAAATAGAGGATGCAATCGCTCCCTTCTTCCTCCTTCTTTAAAGAGCTGGAATAAATTTAAAGTAAGAAGGCAAGATCTGCGTTAGCTGCAAGGTCTTTACTATTTGAATGGTTTGGCTGATACTATTGACTGATTTTTGTACAGTAGAGGAGACTATTGCCAAGTAGCAGCCTCCAGGAGGGAGTATATTATGGGTAGGAAACTGTCTGGAGTTCAGAGGACACAATGGCTATTTTTGAAAGTGCTACCCCCTTGCATAAGTGTTCATTAGCATACTCAAAGGTTATGCTAAGTACATATAATGCTAAGTACATCATGAAGCCTTGCAAGAGAGATTGAGAAGCAATACTCTGTACTATAAGTTCAGTGAAGGTTCTCAGGTTACCCAAGAGAAGACATGAAAAATATCAGCTGGTCTGGCAAAAAGTTGTGGAGTAATTGATGCTGCTGTATAATGAGAACCACTTTCTGTAACTCACAGATTATCTTCACATCGTCATATTTGACTATTCTGGTGAGTTTACCAAGGCTGGGTAAAAGAAAGCAAGTGGATATATGGGTTTATATCTTGTGGTAACTTTACTTACTTTATTCGTTGATAAACTGTTTTAATTATTGCAATGTGGAACAAGTCATAGAAGACTGTATTTAAGTCACCTTCTTTTTATTATTGATTCAATGGTCTTTTGCCCTGTTTGCATAAAACCAGCTTGAAAAGAATTACTTTTCCGTTCAGTTTCCCAGTGATGGCCAGCTACTTCCAGTGATGGCAACTCAGGTTTTTTGGTTTGTTTTCTTTTTAAGTCTAGCAAATTGCACAACTCTGATTTTACTTCAGTCTTTGTAGGCTGAGCTGTAGCCACTAACAGCAGACTTCAGCTCTTGTATTCTAAAGGCATGTAATTCTGCCCAAACTCATCAGTCACTTCAGTGAGGTGGGAATATGACCAAAGGGCAATTTCTTATACATTGAAAATAGGTCAGGAGATTAAAAGGTGTTGAACAAAGACAGGGAACCATTAAAATGAGTTAGAAAGTAAATTCTAGATATAGTAATTTATAAAACTAAATTAAAGTGGGGTATACTTGATTTTAGGGAACTACAGTGATCTAGATCCTTTGCACCTTTTGGTTTACATTATCTGGCTCCTTTGGAGATGTAGTAATTAAATTTGCATGTAAGCTCTGTTTTTGTGAAGAATTTAGTAACTATACTTTTCCTTAAAGCTGCTTGTCCTTTTTAACATTGCTCCTTCTTCTGGTGACAAATAAAATTAGTGATTTGAGAATTAGAAATTAAAAGCTGAGTTAATGTCTTTTTCTACCTTATCTAAGCAACTGCTCTGCTAAACAAACTCTTCTGCACTTTCCAGGGTCCCACCCTGGGACCTTGTTTGGACTTGCAAGGCAGTCAAAAGTGGAACTTGCACACCCTAACTGTATTTAAATGGGATTTCCAGAAAAGAAACTGAGTCTGATCTTTGAATCTAACTTCACATCTAAACAATACAACATATTGAAGCCATTAGCTCTTTAGCACTAAACATAGCAATGAGGAATTCCCTAGATGGTTTTTGCATTCCAGAGCTGCTGCCACACAAGATTCATGGGGATGTGAAGAAGATTCGAGATGCTTAACAAACATATATGTATGTATTTACATTTATAAATATTAGATTATTCCTCAAAGTGCTTGGTGAACTAGCATTATCTTCTAACATCCTTTTCTAACATCAAATTTTGTGGTGTCATAGATATTACTGCAGAGGAAACCACACTGGCAAGCACAGAGGAAACAGTAACAGCATTTTTCTTAATTTAACAGAATAGAAGCCTTAACTCTTTTAGTGTTAGAAAGAGGCTTGACAAGGGCTAATGGGATGAAGCTGGAAGACAAAAAGTTCCATTTAAATATAAGAAATACACTATTTCACTGTTCAGGTGAGGGAGCCCTGGCACAGGCTGCCCAGAGGAGTTATGGAGTCTCCTTCCTTGGAGGTCTTCAAGACCTGCCTGGACATGTTCCTATGCGACCTGATCTAAGTGAACCTGCTTCTGCAGGGTGGTTGGACTGGATAATCTCTAAAGGTCTCTTCCAACCCCTACCATTCTATGATTCTATGATTTCAAGGTGTTAGTCCTTCTCCCTGGAAAGAGGTTTGTCAGAGACTGGCCGGACATTTCACATAGGCTACATTTCATTCTGCCCCCAGGGACAAATGTTACCTTATCAAAAGGTGGATCTTTGATCAGTGACAGGACACCAGATCACAGGTTCTTTGTAGTGATGTAGCTTCAGACTCTACTGATAAAACTCAGAGCTGCAATGTGAGTGAAAAATAGTAATGCAATATCTTTTTCAAAAATACGTGCAAGCAATGCTGGTGGCTAGCAGAAATTTGGTTCACTGCTTCATGACTCACTCATTCCTGTCAGTTCTCAGAATCACAGAACTGCAAGGAGGTGATCTCTGGAGGTCATCTGGTTCCACCTCCTGCTCAAGCAGGGCTACCTAGAGCAGGTTGTCCAGGATCATGTCCAGATAGACTTTGAATACTTCCAAGGACTGAGACTCTACAACCTCTCCGGCAACCCTCACAGTAAAAAAAAGTGTTTCCTGGAGTTCAGATGGACTCTCCTCTGTTTCAAGTTTGTGCCCATTGCCTCTGATCCTGTGCTTCTGGCACCACTAAAAGAGAGCCTTACTCCATCCTTTTTGCACCCTTCCTGCAAGTATTTGTATACATGGATAAGATCTGAGCCTTATTTTCTTCAGGCTAAACTGTCCCAGCTCTCTAAGCTTTTCCTAGTAGGAGAGATGCTCCAATCCCTTCATCATCTCCTTGGCCCTTCATTAGACTGTCTCCAGTGTGTCCATGTCTCTCGTACTGGGAAGCTGAGTGTATCCAGTGTGTCCATGTCTCTCTTGTACTGGGAAGCCAACTGTCTCCAGTGTGTCTATGTCTCTCCTGTATTCGGAAGCCCAAAATGTGATACAGTACTCCAGATGTGGCCTCCTCAGTGCTGAGTAGAGGGGAAAGATCACCTTCCATTGCCTTTCTCTTCTGTTTTCTTCCTTAGACTTGAGTCAAACGCATTGTACTTTCCAACATCTTTATCCTAATTTGGTAAAATATATCTACTCTTATGAAAAAATAAATTAACCTTTTCTTGTCAAACTTTGGGGAAAAAATTACTTAGTAGCTGTAGATTGACATCTAGAGCAACCCATTGGAAGTATCTTCTCTGCTCACAGGTGTAGCAGAAACCAGTAAACTTTCACACTGGTGCCTTGTAGTTCAGTCCATAGCTTAAGTCAAGACAGAGGACACTGGAAAGCTTATAATACTCATTTATGTACTTCAAATGGTGGAAAATTTGTTTCAACATTTGATAAATTATTCCTTTTGCTGTACCCCTTGTTCATAATCTGATATTGAAGTTTTGTCTTCTAGCCAATGGATATCAAATTAAAGACTGTGAAGTAACAAAGTCTTTTCAGGCTGCCTGTAACACAGGTTTCCTGCCATTTCTAACATTCTATTTAGGAACCTTTCAATATTTTTATAATGTTTTAATTTGAAATATGGATGCTGGGCTGTATTTTTCCAGTCATGGTCTGTCTGCTGTTATGTGTGGTAGCATCAGATATACTTCTATTAGCATAAGCCACAGACTAATGCTTCTGTCTTTCCAAATCTACCCAGAAGTCAGCTAAAAATGCAACTGCCGGGGCACAAAGTGGTTGAATTTACTCACTCAAAAAATGTTACTGGTGGGTGGCTGTCTTGGAGGCTCTTTGTCACATCCCAGCTCTTCTCTCTGAAGGGCAGTGTGGAGGAGCACCGTACATGGATTATCAACATCCTCAGTCTCACTGGCTGCAGCTGTGCTTCATTAAAAATGTCAGCAGTGTGCCCATGCTGTGCATCAGAGTGCTACCGCAGCCAGGGTTGCCTCTGAGCCAGGGCAGGCTAGGGAGCTCTGGGGACAGGAATGTGGCCAGGCTGGGCTGTTAGCCTGCAGATGGGGGCTGGTATCTGGAATATTGTGCCCAATATTCTGGGGCCCTCAGGTCAAGAAGGACAGGGAGCTGCTGGAGACAGTTCATCACAGGGCCACCAAGGTGATGGAGTGGAGCATCTCCCTTAGGTTGAAAGGCTGAGGGAGCTGGGGCTCTTTAGCTTGCAGAAGAGGAGACTGAGAGGTGACTTCATTAATGTTTACAAATATGTAAAGGGCCAATGTCAGGAGGAGGAAGCCAGGCTGTTCTCAGTGATGTCCAATGATAGGACAATGGGTACAAGTTGGAACATAAGAGGTTCCAAAGAAACACAAGGAAGAAGGAATTTCTTCGCTGTGAGGGTGATGGAGCACTGGAACAGGCTGCCCAGATGGGTTGTTGAGTCTCCCTCTCTGGGGACATTCAAAACTCATCTGGATGAGTTCCTGTGTGACCTACTCTAGGTGGTCCTGCTCTGGCAGGGGAGTTGGACTGGATTATCTTTTGAAGTTACTTCCAATCCATAAGATTCTGTGATTTTGTGTGAGTTAGCCCTGGGAAGGGTCAAGCTTGGGTGGGAAGCAAATGGTGGAGGCTTGGCTCAAAGTAGCTCCCACAGGAAAGGGGATCAACCCTCGCTTTGACTCCAGCAGTGCTGCCTGGCAGCCTCTTCCCACAGCCACCAAAGAGACTCCGATCCCTGCAGTCAGACCTCCAAGAGCAGGGATGTTCTTGTGGCTCTGGCAGCATACCAGCTGTCATCATAACAGTGAGAGCTGAGTTCAAACATGGACTTTTGCTTTATTTAATCTATGAATTTATTTGATTGTCTCATTCCTGAGCCTATCATCACCTGCATGGATGATGACTGAGTAATTAAGCCCTCCCGCATTACTAGGTCAGGATAAACCCTGCTCCAATGGGAAGGATGCTGGAAGTTTCTACATCCAGTGGTGGAGAACGTGTGACAGGACTTAAGTGTAACTGCTTGTGAGTGACATACAATTTGGAGAATCAGATCCTTACATTGGTCAGTAATGAAACTAAAATCTCAGAGCTTTTCATGTCCTTGGACCTGTGGATTTTCAACGAGAAAACATATAGGGAGACTACAGTCCCCCTATGCAGTAATTCCAGCTTCCTCATTGATCGTGGGTGCTACTTTTTCTGTCATCCTCAGTCATCTGCTGGGAAGATAACTGGGAGCTAATAACTTCAGTGTTATAGAAGGTCACTGACAATTGCTCTAGTGTCATCAGTCCAAGCTGGAGAAGAGCATTAAGCAGTTCAGGAAATATTTGACAAAGATGTTTGTAAGGTTTTCTACATTCTACAATCACATAGTTGATATTCATGATGCTAATCAAGATACTAGATGTCCCTGCCTGTCTTGTCTTTTCCAGACTGATGAATCGCAATGCTTTCTTCCTGCTGAAAGATGCAGGTGGTCACAGAGGATGTGGAAAGCCAACAGGCAATGGAATTGTCTCATAATATGGCTTAAGCTCAACAAGAAAACTATGCTAGACTACCCCTTCTGTTGGGTTTTTGGTACACAGAATTTATGAAGTTCAGTTTTAGTGTGTAAGTGTACTCCCATTTTAGGTGGGAATGTGGAATACAGTACTAACTTATTTTGAGAGTAGGTGATGGTGAGACAGTATTTTCTTGTCCAAGTGATTGTAAGGCTGCACCCTGCTACTTCTCTCTACCATCTCTATTGTTCATCTCCTGTCTATTGTTATGGTTATCACTTTCAATAAAAGGACATTGATTCACAAAACATTTGAGGTTTATTAACAAGGTATTGTTGAGGGATGAAGTCAATTGAGAGCTCCATAGGAGGAACAGAGGACTTGATGGAGTGTGATGTATGTATGGACCCTGGCAATGACTTGCATGCCTTCAGGTCTGTAGCTCTGGAGTTATATTTCCTATGGTTGCCAGCTTATTCTTTACTATTGTTTCTAGTAGTTCTGTCTTGTGTTTCATTGTCTGGATTGCATCCAGATGCATGTCTTTCAGTATTTCTTTGCTGTTCCCAGAAGAATGGCCATACTAGATTGCAGTAGAAGTCCAATTACTTACCATCATCCCTGTAACAGCAGTAGATACATCAGGAAAGTCCAAAAAACGAAGAAACTTCTGCCAGGTATACCATGCTAGCTTTTCACAGTCAACACCATAGGATTTCTTGCTTCTGTTGGTGTTTTATTGGCCTCTAGATATAAGTTTACAAAATACACACTGAACACTTTTTTTTTTCCTCGTGATTCGAACATTCACCAGAAATTTTGCAGAGGTGTAGAAAGATATCCCAGAAATTTGCTGCTTGAGGTCACAGGAGAACTGAAAAAACAAAGAACAGATAATTGTTCCTAGTCCTTTTATTTCCCCACTTAAAAACATATATTTAAACTTTAATTAGAGTCTTGAAGCAAACACTCCATTTAAGGCCTTGGGTGATGAACATTTTTTTTCACTGCTGTGCAAAGATCAGCATCTTGTAAAACTTCTCCCAGGAACGCTGAAGTAAAGGGATAGGGAAGCGTAAGCAGAGGAAGTATTTAATGAAGGATGTTAAACTATTCCAGACAGAATCCTTGAGGGAATATCTTTCAAGCGGAATCCCTAAGTTGCAGGAGACAAGCTGGGAAAATATTAAGCCAGTATCTTTTACAGCCTTCTGAGAAGGGCTGGTGGAATAATATGAGGAGCATTTTCTTTATTGCCACGTTCAGTTTCTTCCTGTGTGCTGTGCTGGCAAAGTGTTAGACAGTAGGTAAAATACTGCCTTTAAATACATGAATGCTAACAGATTTCTATGGCTATAAGCTGGAGGCATGAGTGTGGCTATCTCCAGTGAGTTTTTATAGACTTGTGCTAAGCAACCTGTCTGGCTTCCACTCCTCCTCTGTGTCTCCAGCAGTGGCTCATCATGGTGTGTCTGCACTAGGAGTTCAGAGCTGACCCTTGTAGTCATGGCAAGCTCCTTAGAGCACTTTAACATTACAGTGCAGATGTTGTATCTGTTTCCCATGATCTAAATAAATGCCACTGTCATATATTCTTCTATCACATGGTAAGATAGGCAGAGCATAACCTAAAATCTGCATGGCTTGATCCATTACTCTGTGTCTGAAAAAAAGAAGTGAGTTTCTGATACAAACATACACACAAGTTTATATGTCTGTCACTGAACTTGTAGAAGGAAAAAAAAAAATCATACTCTGGTTCAAAACCATGTATATTAGCTGGGAAATAATGTAATTTAATTTCTGTAAGTTATCTCAGAAGTCTGGAGTCTCCTTCCTTGGAGGTCTTCAAGACCCACCTGGACATGTTCCTATGTGACCTGATCTAGGTGAACCTGCTTCTGCAGGGGGTTGGACTAGATGATCTCTAAAGGTCCCTTCCAATCCCTACCATTCTATGATTCTATGTTGCTTATACATGTGTATCTGATTTCATAACAGACATTCATTCATTCATGTAACTTAATCTGTGAATGTGTTTTGTGTGCACCTATCATATAATTCACTCCCCTATGGTTTTATATGATGGCATTACAGTAAATTAGTTTTATCATACAAATACTGCATATGGTTTAAATGTTTCATTAATAGATTGTATTGCATTGAATAGATTTTAAATTACCATATCCTATATCACCGAAGTGAAATTGTTAGGATCCCCAGGACTGTTTTTTGCTCTTGCATTCAGCCTATGCTTTTGTCAACAATAGAGGTGCCTTTTGGGATTACATGAGGATAGAGGAGGGCACTTGCTGGAAATCACTGATCTGTTTTACAAGAGGATTTTAGTGAGTCTGAGGAACCTTATGATCCATTTTCAGGAAACTGGGGTTTATTTTTGGTTTTGTTTCGTTGGTTGGGATTTTTTTAAAGTACTGAAAAACCTGAAAACAAGCTTGCCAGAGAGGAAACGGAAGATGACTTGGAAGGATGTGAAAGCTAGAGGAAAGACAAGATTCCCACATTTTCACTCACACCTGGTTTTGTTGGCTGTGAAGGTAACATCAGAGATGCTCACTCAAAATTTAGGTACTGTAAACATTGCTTTGAATTCAAGGTTATTTTTCAGGAATTTGACAGAGATTAATGCAAGTATCAAATGTTTAGCTGAGTTTCATTTCTTGTGGTATAATAAAACATCAGGCATCTGAGTAAGATCTGGGGCTCCATATCTGTATTAGGGTTGAACCTGGACCAATGCTGGGTACTTCTTTGCCTTTCCATCCAAGACCATCCATGGCTTCTTCTCTGCAGCTTACTGACCACATAGTTCATGTTCATAGTCAGGGAACAGAAGTGGGAGTGTAGCAGCTCATAATATATAAAGCCTTTTAATATCATTAAGAATTTGAATTATGGAAAGCAGCATTCAGAAAGTTTACCAGATACTTACCTGTCAAATGTGAGAAGACATGCATTCAGATGACTGTATCAGCATAAGTCCACCATGTCCAATGCTCTGATGTGGCCCACTGGGAAGGGCTTGAACTGCTAAAAAGAAGTATGGCAAATTATCAGCAGAATATTGTCAGTCTCAGGTAGACATGTGCATTGTGCACACATGTCGCTACTAAGGCAAAGTAAATTCTCAGTGTCGTTCCTGTGCTTAGACCAACACTTCTGTTGTGACAGCACTGCTTTCTGAGCCATGACCCTGCAAAGCAAACTTACTTTCCCTGACCTTTAAGGCCTTTTGAAAATCACTGGGGATCCCAAAGCATAAAATAGTATATATTTTAGCTATTATACATCTAAATATACATGCACACAGAGACCCCTATCTTATCTATGTTCTTTGCTTCCTAGTGCACATGTTACTTTGATCTGCACTAAAACATGTGTTTTTGATATGAGACAGATTAATGGGATGATCGATTTTTCTCTGTAATGATGTCTAAAGAGTAGAGT
Source organism: Colius striatus (assembly GCF_028858725.1). NCBI lineage: Eukaryota > Metazoa > Chordata > Aves > Coliiformes > Coliidae > Colius > Colius striatus. The sequence continues at coordinate 19,005,363 of NC_084764.1, read as the reverse complement.
TAAAGATTTACAAAGTAGGCAACCATGATGATCTAATTTGGAACCATAGCAATGGGAATGTAAAGTCTTTAGCAGAATGAAAAATCCCAAAACCGGATATTGTTTAAAAAAATGCTGTGGTCATTTTAAACAAGGTTTATATCAAGGTACAAGGTTGAGCAAGAAACTAGTGGTAGCTGATAGGATGAAGGAATGACCGCCAGTTACCTTAGATGATTATAATACTAAAAACCACACCTCTAGGAGAAGATCCCACATGTAAATGTGGGACCACTTCAGTGTAATGGATTGGATGGATGTTTAGACAGGTGCAGAAGGATAATTCAGTGTGAAATCACAAGTGAGCAGTCATACATCTTGCTGAAGTTTTCCCTTTGTTATGTAAGACCCTATTAATTTTCAGGAAGATGTGCTTGCTGTTGTTAGATGCCTAGCACCCTGTTCAGAATAGCAATAAAAGCAAATATATTGACTCAGTGTGTTGATTGACTTTTTGCACATTGATAAGGTACAACAGTAAAATCAGCCTGTCTTTATCATTGATGCTGTAACTACTCCTGTTCACATATTTAATAAAATAATCATCATCAGCAGCACACACTCAGACAACTGAAACAGCAGCTTACTTGTAAGATGATCTTTAAATTGCTGATTTACCTTTTCTGCATTTCATGGAAAATGCATAGCAGTTTTTAAACAGAAGTGGAAAGGAAAAAATGGAGATCAATAAATTATAACCTATTGAGATTCTGGCCTCTAGAAAGGCAATAACTCTGCCAGAGGAAATATGCATGGTTTTTCTGAGACTGTACAGAGCTCACATGCAAAATTTCAATGGGCTTTTAATCAGACAGATTGTTCTTACATTCAAAAGGCAGAGTAGTAGCTCCTGGGATATAACATGGCCTAAAGGATAGACTCCTGGGCACCTAGGATAGACTCATACCTAGAGAAAGCCTGAAAAAAACAGTGTAATCAACCTCTCAAATTACTTTGCAATGTGGCACAGATCTCTTCAGGTGATTCCTGATTGCCTGAAGCCAGAAGGCATAATCAGGTAATAATTCTTAGTTAAGGGAGGATGTGGCCATTTGCTAAAATCTTTGCAAAACATAAACAAGCTTTTCTTCCTTAAGAAAGAAAAGGAACAATTTTAGACCTGGTGAGGGGTTTTTTTTGTTTGTTTGTTTTCTTCTTATTGTTCAGGTCATCACCATTCAGAGCACAGAAGTGCAGAAAAGAGAGATGAAGTCTCTGGTCACCACCGCCCAATGGTGAGACAATGGGTGTTCCTGGGTTGTTTTTCAGTTCCTTCCATACACCATCCAAAATTAGGTATTTTTCTCTGAAAATTGCTAAACAATGAATCATGTAGACGCCTACTGACCACAGCCATAAAGCCTAGCTGCTCTGACAACTACCTGGTATCTGCTCAAATTATCTTGAATCAAGGTAAGTCTTCAGTGAAGACATTAGCTGCTCCCATCTGGTTTGGGCACCCACATTCCCAGCAGTGGTGTTGCTCTGTGGTTTCTAGCCTTGACTTTGCTTGAGGTTCTTATTGAACTTCTTCAGGAGCTTTAGCAGTAAATAGATACTTGCCCTCTTTGTTGTAAATCCCCAGAAAAGGCAATGAAGGAAATGTAAAGAGAGATTCATCTGTTTATGAACTAAGAATGACATTTTGAACTGAGTCTAATTAACTGCAATTGCTGTGCAGGAAAGGCAGATTTTTTTTTTTTCCCCTAAAGGGAAATAATACCCCTCTTCAAAAGCAGATTGTGGTCACCATGTCTAGGGGTTTTATTTGGACATACCAACATCCTGAGATGATAATATTTTATGGTCAGATAGATGGTGAAATAAATAATTTAATACCAGCCTCTATGGGCAGATGATGAAAAACATGAATTAAGGTAAATTAATCCATTGTGACAATGAATTAGCAGTAATTGGAACCTTGTTTTGGTCACAAGATGAGCTGTAGGAACCTTGGCTTGTGTATCAAATTAATGCTTTAAATGTATATTAATTTAATATTTTTTTAAAATAATCATTTAAAATAACTAGTGACTTCCTTTTATTGTAATATTTGTCACTTCTTTTCCTTTTCTAACTAATTAGACAAGACAGTTGTTCTCCATTAAACTCCCTTCTTTATCACTTAAGTCACCATATTGTGCCTGTAACAGTTCATTTTCAGTTTTCCCATAGGACATAATAAACCACAATAAAAAGAGTTATTCAACATTTATGATGAAAGATATCATAATATCTCTACTTTTTTTCTTGCACAACACTTGAAATTTCTTTAAGAGTCTGGGGCACACTACATGAAATCTTGGGTTTTCTTTTCTTCATTGCCTTCTGAAAGGTTCAGTGAGGAAAGATCCTACTGGCTAGTTGGAAATAGCAACATTATGTTGGAAAAGGCAGGTTTTAATGACAAGTAATACTTTTTGCTGAGCTGCATGTGGTTTGTGAAGGGTGATGTTGTTTGCCCAGTGAAGAGAGTGGGTGCCTCCTGTCAGAGACAGTAATGCTTGGTCTGCCCTAGTCAAACACCAGGACTTTGAGGTTTAAGAGGAATAGTGTACCATCAATTCATCATGAGCTGAAAGCTGTGCAAGTGTGATTGATAGCTACTGTGAATTCTGCTGTTAACTTTTGACTCATGATAATCACCTAATAACATTGATTTTTGTTGCTATTATGTGGTTGGATAGCTTGCTATCAGCTCTTGAAGCACAAAAAATTAAAAGAAAAAAAAAAAAAGAATATCAGAAAATCAAATGTGTGAACAAGAGGCAGCCACAACAAAATCCTCAGAACTGCATGAGTGTCAAGATCTTAATTAAAATTCATTTACAGAAAAAAAAAAAGCAAGCAATATTTAAAATCAAACAAAGACCATATCCTGCCATGAGGATATTTGGAACAGTGTACAGGACAAACTGACTGCAGTTTTGTTTTAAGGCTGCCACTACAGCTATTTATACATGTAAATTATTAATATTAATTAATAATTATTAATGATTATTATTGATATGAACATATATTTTACATTCTGTGCAGCCAAAGCAATACTCTGGCAGTACTTCCTCAGAATAGCATCTGGCAAAACATTCTACCAAATAGATGAATTTATTAGAATTATTAATTTAAGAGAGGAAAACAGATCTTTGATATAAGTTTTATTAGCAAGCTATTCAGAAGAGAATTCAGGAATGGTACTTTCATGGTTCTGCATTAAGACAAAAAATTGCTCTAATTAGATATGGTAAGTGATCAGTTCTGCATGTTATGATTAGGAGGACAGCTCTAGTAATTATATACACAATAAGATATCTAAGTCCATGAACATCTGTTCCTAATCATCAAACTCAGAATATAGAAAAGCTTACATTTGTATTCATTTTGTATCACAGAAGCCCAAATAAAAAATATTTTATTGTGATCTTTATGCAAAAATGTGAACTCTATTTTTAATACAATAATTTAAAAAGCACAAAGTATATGCCATTTTTTTATTCTCGTAACAAAAAAAATCTTTACAATACAGATAAGCATTTAGGTAGGCAGAGGTAACACATTTTTGTGGTCTGGCTATATACAAATGTATAATCAGTACTTGTTAGGTTTTTTTGTTTGTTTTTGACAGAATAATTACATTGGTATAACTACTGGTGTGGATATAATTACATCAATATAAGTATATCTTGTATTTTTTGGGACTTATTCTCCTGATAGAAAAAAAGAAAGGTTATATAGTAGTATAAAGCACCTTTGTAGGGTATATGAATGCACCAATACTTGTAGGACAGAAAAGAAAGGGCAGAAATACACTTTGATGCTCTTAAGTAATCTGGAAGAAGACTTTTGGACTTCTCACTCAGGGAGTTTTAAAAAATCTTGTTTTCATAGAATCACAGAATCATAGAATCACAGAATAGTAGGGGTTGGAGGGGATCTTTAGAGATCATCTAATCCAACCCCCATGCCGAAAGCAGGTCCACATAGGTCAGGTCACACAGGAATGTGTCCAGGCAGGTTTTGAAGACCTCCAAGGAAGGAGACTCCTCACCTTCTCTGGGCAGCCTGTGCCAGGGCTCCATCACCCTTACAGTGAAATAGATTTTTCTTATATTTAAGTGGAACTTTTTGTGTTCCAGCTTCATCCTATTACCCCTTGTCCTGTTGCTAGATACCATGGAAAAAAGGGATGTCCTAACCTCCTGACACCCACCATTTAGATAGTTGCAAAAATTAGTGAGATCTCCCCTCAGTCTTCTCTTCTCCAGACTAAACAGCCCCAGTTCCCACAGCCTTTCATCATAATGAAGACGCTCTCATCCCCTGATCATCTTGATGTCCCTGCACTGGCCTCTCTCCAGAAGTTCCCTGTCCCTCTTGAGCTGGAGAGCTCAGAACTGGACACAGGATTCCAGATGAGGCCTCACCAGGGCAATGTAGAGGAGGAGCAGAACCTCTCTCAACCTGCTGGCCACACTCTTCTTGATGCATCCCAGGATGCCATTGGCCTTCTTGGCCACGAGGACACATTGCTGGCTCATGGTTAGTTTATTATCAACCAGGACTCCCAGGTCTCTCTCTGCAGAGCTTCTCTTCAGCAGGTCAATCCCCAGCCTGTACTGGTGCATGGAGTTGTTCCTCCCCAGATGCAGGACTCTGCACTTGTCCTAGTGGAATCTCAGGAGGTTCCTCTCTGCCCAACTCTCAAGCCAGTTGAGATGCCAATGAATGGCAGCACAGCCTTCTGGGGAATCAGCCAGTCTTCCTAGTTTGGTGTCATCAGTGAACTTGCTGAAGATACCTGTCCCCTCATCCAGTTTCAGAGGATTCACTGACTTGAAATCTTTAGTAATACAGTTAATTCAGCTATGGCTTCCTGTCTTGTGATTCATGGATTATTGCTTTTCTCGATAGATTCTCTATTTATTACAATGTACCATTTAGGGCAGACTTCTCAGTCATCAGGATTTACTGTTTAATTTTGGAAACACTGAGATGCGATTTTTAGCAAAGGGTAGAGTTTCTGGAAAGGAATATGTGTTTTAAAAGGAGATTAGTTTTAAGGTAATGTTATTTATTATCATTTTCTATTTAAGTTCAAATATAAGTACTTGCCCTAGATGTAGTTCTTATCACTCCAAATCAAAAAGTTAAGACAAACCTCTCTAGAATATGGAAATATATATGTGGATGTCTGTCCAGTCAGATTCCTAAAAAGATCTTAAAAATGTAAAAAACATTGAATCTTTGTCTTACAAAAACATTATACTAGAAAGGCTACTGCTTTCCCTAGTTCGCACTATTTACTTACCACATTGAACTTCTGTGTTTACATAATGAATGCCTTTTTTTCCTCATTCTTTCTTGATAGTTCTTGATAGTTCAATAAAGTTATCTGGCAAGTATTATATTGTCAGACTGTGCATAAGTACTGTGCAACTTTGCCGCACTGGTATTCATTCACTTGCTCACTCCCTGCAGGACATTTTTGAACACCCTACAGCTCTTCAAACAGCTGACAGCATGCTACAAACATCCATTCTTCCAGAAGAGATGCAAGGACAGGCCAGTAAAAGCAGTAAGTTTGGCTTATCTCAGGGACTGCTGGAACAAGATAGGGACATTCATCCCATCAGGAAGCTGTAAATCTTACTTCTCAAAGGGCCTAGACCTAGAAGACTTTGAGAAGATTTTGAGAAAACACTCAGTTGTCACTGATGCTAGCTGAGCTCCCTTCGTGCTGATGACATTTATAGTGATTTTTTTTCCCCAATACTAGGGTTTAGAAGATATAGGTGTATCAGTTTTAACTGTTCACAGCCTATTACAAACAAGGCAATCTTTAGCAGATGTTAAGCTGAGTCAAAGCCTACCTGGAGGTTTTATCACTTGTTAACTAACTCTGAACCATAGTGCAGGCTGGAAGACTATGGGTAGTGAAGGAAAGATACAAGGGAGGACTGAGATAACAAATTGTTCACCCCTGCCTGAGAGGGGTGAACATCCTTCATCCTTCATCTGATGGTTTCCATCCTTCCTGTGGATCTCACAGGACCTGACCTGAGACAATGAAGAAGTTGCATCTTTATTGTTTTGCTCAGGATTACTTTTCTGACACCTTAGCAAATGGGATTGGCCATGGAGATGTCCAAAGTGTGCCAAAACAAGTGCAAAGAGGGGTGTGGGGGAAAAGATGCTGGCTGAACGAGTTTCTAGATCAGCTCAAGCTGTGACACGTACCTTTGCCCTCACACCTGCTTTCAGTATGACATAATATTGAGGGTGCTGACAAAGAAGCTCCAACAAGTCTTGTTGAAGTCAGACGAGACACCACACCAAAATGTGGCTGTTCTGCTGGGAGTGGCTACCTACACAGCAAGTAGGGGAATGGTGCAGGTGGTGGTGCTTCAGCTGTTCCTGTGTAAAACTAAACCCCACTGAAGGTGGGTTTAAGGTTCTGGACTTTGCTCTTTTGAGATGACTGAAGTAAAACCCCACGGCACTTCTGTCAGCCCTGTGGAGCAGAGATTGAAACCTGCAGCAGAGAAGTGGGAAGTGCAGGTGGGGTTAGTGAACACTCAAGTAGCCATGGCCTGGTGTACTAGTGCTGGTGTGTCATCCTTGTATAAACACTGCCTGCTCCTCATTAAAAGGGCTTGTATAACCATACCAACATCATCAGAAGACTTCCTTCTGTAGGGCAGGGCTTCAGTTATTGTCTTACTAGATTGTGAGGTTTAAAAATACTCTCTTTTAGTTTCTTGCTGATACAAAGAATACTCTTCTCCTTTTCCCTTTCTCTCGCTGGTGCCTTTGCAATTCAGCTTGTGCCACTGAAGTAGTTTGGCTTTCTGAAAGGAAGAATCTATAAGCAAGACTCAAAATGTTTAAAACTCTCTACGCTAAAAAAGTGGGAAGTGGTTCATCTGTGAACTCTGCTGTTAAAAAATCTACATGTTAGTGTGTAAGAAAGTATCCAGATTTTACTGACATTTACCAATTATTCTAAACTTCTAAACCAAATCTCCATAAAACCATTCTGCCAGCATGTCCTATTTTAGGCTACTGAACTCTATTAATGGAAGCAGGTGTAAGCATCAGATATGCAGGACTGCACTTTCCTTTCAAGAATGGAAAATAAGAAAATATAGAACTAATTTTGGAAGGTTGAAGTTTCTACAGTGTACAGATACATTTTACATGGCAGAAGGACAGCTCATATATAATTGAATCATGTAGGATTTTTAATTAAACTGTGGTGACACCAGATGCCTGTGATACACAGCACTGTAAATAAACTTTGTGCATGTTCAAAGGTGCAGGTGACACTGTGAGTTGCTTTATTTCACATTGTCATGCTTTTATTTGTGACCTGTGTAACACTCTTGAATTACACATGCTACGTGACAGCTTCGTTTGGGGAGCTGGGGAGTGTTCACAGAAGTGCTTGGAAGCGTTCAATGCCTGGTCCTGCCCTAGCACCTCTGTTACTGAGTGGTCTTTGTGCATGATAGTACACAATGAGAACTGCTTTGCTTCTTTATTGGCAAGATGATGTCTCATCTTGGGAGTTACTCCAAGTGTAGCCCAGCGTCTCTCCACTCAGCTTTGGTACCCCTAAAGGGAATGAGTGAGCTCCTGCAGAGTGCCTGTGGGCTAGGCAGGAATTTGCTCTTGGTGATGATGAAGGTATGTGTTAGACATTGTGATTGCTTGGGTTACAAACTTGTTTCAGCATAATTATATGGAGACTATTGCTGGGTGCATGGGGAAAGAGTTTCTGACCTAAGAAATCACAGTCTCTGTCACACACCATCATCATCACGCTTCTCACAAAAGTCAGGGGCAACCAGATGAAGTCAAACAGCACCAGTAAACCAAAATAAGTAAAAATACTACTCTTCAGGCTTGTTTCTTCTGGTGTTTTATTTTCATGCAGGAGAGTAATGCATCTGACTGCTACTGCAAATGCTGGATGTGAAAAACACATCCTACTTTGAGGGAACGAGCACACTGTCCACCAGAAAACCTGGTTTGCTGGCAAAGGGCAGCGGATGCCCTGCTGAGGAAAACATAACTTATGGATGCTTATGTTGGAATAAAAGTACAACTCTGTCAACATCACTCTGCAAGTGGGTTTGTGGACTCAGCTTTCTAAGAGACCTCTCACTCTCTAAGGTGGCTTTTTCTGATGCAGACCCAACTAACATATAATTGTCAAACCCTTGAAAGGAGAAAAATAGACCCCTCTCAGTCCTTGACTCACCAAAGAGACGGCATTACACTGGATAAAAAGACTAGATGTTTAGGATCTACAAATACTTGATTCTGGCACACGACAGTCCGCATGCCTGTACATGTAAACAAGAAAGGAGGGTAAATCCAAGAAAAATCAAAGGATTTTGGTACATCATGTCTTTTACATAACAAAAATGTGTGAATATGACACCAATGCAGCAATAATATTTCCTGATGTATCCAAATTTCATTCTATTGACACTTTTGGTTGAATTCATCTTGCATCTCTTGGTGATTATTTTAGCTGCTCTTAGCTCACCATGCCTGACTGAATTCTCAGATAAGCATTAAGGGATTAATAAGATTCAGAATGGTAACTTATTAATTATATCTGCATTTCACTGTGAAGTCTGTACCTGAACCAAGAAAGTCATTTGATAATCCATATCTCACCACATATGAGTTTATCTGATGTAAAAGCATTGCTTTTGGTTCTCAACAGAGCTGTCAGGGAGCAACTTTAGAGGAGCAGACCTGTGCTTGGTGCTGTGCACTGGGTGTAGATACTGCTGCATTCAAGGAGAACAAACGTGGGATACGTGACCCACTCCTTTGTCTGTCAGGGCCTGGAGTTCGCAGCTCAAGCAGCGTCAGAAACACAGACTGCCTGTGATCCTGCCAGGAGTCACGACAAGAAGGGGAGGAAAAGAATCAGCATGGATTTTACCTTTTTTGGAGGTGAAATGTGCCGGGTTCCAGCTCTCAGGGGGCAGCTGACACGCCAGTAAATGCCGTGCGGTGACCGGCCGCGGCGCAGGGTCAGCCGCCGGTGCGTGCGAGACCCCCTAGGGGCACGTACCCCCACGGACACGCGTCCCGCGCCCACGGGACCCCGGGCGGCGGCAGGGGGGGCACAGCACAGGCGGCTGTCGTGCAGAGGTGGGAGCCCCTGTCAGACGGGCGGGCTGCGGGCTGGCAAAATTAGAGGGAGTCGTGATATCGGCAACTTCAGTGACACCGAGCTGGGCACGGACACCTTGTCCGACAAGTTTCCGTCCCGATTTGTCCGCGAGCAGCGTCTCATTCAGTTCTGGTTTCTGGGAAGGCTTTGCTAGCTTGTTTTTTAGCCCATCCGTGGGCATGTTGTGTACTGTGAGCAGAGATGGGTAGTTATTTAATCTCTGCTTTTCATGAGGCGTCTTTAAGTGAATGCATGCTGTTCAGTCGGGGACAGGCTGAAGAGCGACAGCGGGATCATATTTCGTGGCCGACCGGTGCAGGAACGGTGTGACCGAAAAACTACTACGCTGGGAAAGGCGCGTTCTGGTTTGGAAACGAAGGACGAAGTTTGTCACGGTGCGACCCACGCCCGCGGCGCGGAGCCGCTGCCACTCCGCAGGTTTCCTGCCCAAGAGCCTAGCGAGCCCTTTGGGGTAAATAAGCAAGAGAAGTACGACTTTATTACACAAACTTTTTAAAAGTCGTGCATTCCTGCCCCAGCAAAGCCGTACCTGCCGCCCAACGAACCACTTCCCGCTGGTGCTGAAGCTGCCGCTGCGGGGGCTGATGTAAGCGGCGGCAAGAGGACTCGGGAGGGTCATCCCCAACCTCCCTCGGACTGGCCGTCGAGGCCGGGCATCGGCGGACGGAACGTGGCAAGCCGGCGCGTCGGTGCCCCGGGACAGCCCGGGGGGGCCGCGGTCACCGCGCCGCGACATGCGAGGGGGGAATTCCTCAATGGCGCTGGCCACGCCCACTCGGGGAGGCGGGGCTCGTCCCGCCCCTCCGCGCACGTGTGCAGCTCCCGCCGCGCGTCCCCCGCGGGCTGGCCACGCCCCCTAGACGCTCGATTGGCTGTATGGGCTGTTGTGGGCGGGCCGAGCCGCGCCGCGCCGCGCCGGGCGGGCTCCACCCACGTGCGGCGGCGCCGCGCGAGCGGGCGGTGGGGCGCGCACACATCCCGCACGTAGCCGGCGCGGTCAGCGGCGGGGGGTTGGTTGTTGCTGCAGGCTTTGCATCGGCCGAGACCCTTCCCGCACGGCCCTGCTGGGTTCCGCACGCTGTTCGGGCAGCGGCAGCGAGGGGATACAGGAGCGCCGGGCCGCGGAGCGCGGCGCAGCCCAGCCTGCCGCGGCGAAAGTTTTGTCTCGCCTGGCCCCGCGCCGCGGCGGAGCCACTGCCCGGCCCGGCCTGGAGCCAGCGGGCATCGCGTCTCGACAGGGCAGCGGCGCGCCCGTCACCGCCACGCCATGCCACTGGGACACATCATGAGGCTCGACCTGGAGAGAATCGCTCTAGAGTACGTCGTGCCCTGCTTGCACGACATAGGCTTTTGCTACCTGGACAACTTCTTGGGGGAGGTCGTGGGGGATTGCGTCCTGGAGCGGGTGAAGCGAATGCACCGCGACGGGGAGCTGGCCGACGGGCAGCTTGCCGGCCCCAGCCGCGGCGTCGCCAAGCGGCACCTCCGCGGCGACCAGATCAAGTGGATCGGAGGCACGGAGGAGGGCTGCGAGGCCATCAACTTCCTCCTCACGCTGATAGACCGGCTGGTGATGTACTGCGGGAGCCGGCTCGGCAAGTACTACGTGAAGGAGCGATCCAAGGTAAGGGGTCGCAGGGCTCTGGCCCGCGCGCACCGGCCCCCCCCCCCCCACTCCCATGTCCCGGTCAGCCCCTCCGCTGCCAGGGGGACGTGGCGGAAAGTTTTCTCGGGCCCTCGCCTTTGTCGCGGTCCGCGGGTGCCTGTGGCTCAGGCGGCCCCGCTGCCCGTCGCCGCGGCCCCGCTCCCGGGGATGTCCGCGGCGGGCAGCTGTTCGCCAGCCCGTGCCGGCGGCCGGGTGCGGAGTCCTTGCTGAAAAGACTACCTGCCGCGGATCCTTCTCCCCGCCGGTGTTGACAACACTATGGGACGGCTTATCGCTGTGCCCCGTCATGAGTCTCGGCCGGGCTCCCCGCTTATTGAACCCCGGCCAGACTCTTGCCTGTACCCCCGTGTGCCCCCAGGCATCACTTCGCAGGTGTCCCGGTATGGAGCCGGAGACCAACTCACTCTGCGGCTGGCTACTGCCTGCGCCTGCTGCGGAGGGCACGGGCCATGGCGAGGCCCCGCCAAAAAAATAGCCGTGACCGTGACTTCCCTTAGGAGGATTGCTTCAGATGAAGGGAAAAGCTCCCGATGCCTTCCCTGCTCATATACGCGGCTCGGTCCGGTTCTTGGATGGTGTGGGCCCATGTGATAGTGTTATCCAAAGTAGCTTCGATGGTCCAACGCATGGTAGTATCCAACAGCTGGAGAGATTATCATTGGTGCATCGGGTATGTGGCAGAAAACAAGGGATGCTCAGTCGGAACACAGACAACTCCTTTTTTTTTTGAAGAGGAGAGTTGTCTTTCCTCCTTAAAAATAGAGAAGATACTTGTGTTCCTGGAAACTTGCATTGTAGATTTCCTTCCCAAGAAAGTTTATTTGCACTTGCAATGTCATTACTTCAGTTTGGCAAGACATGACTTTTCTTTCCTTGTCTGTGTTGCTGTGGCTAAGTGGGCTGTCTCGAAAGTAAGTTTGTTTCATCATCTTGAATGCTGGCTGCGTCCTGTCCCCGCCCCTCCATTATTTCTGACTTAAACTTCTATAATGTGTAACATGTTTTCAGAATATCCACTTCTTTTAGAAGAGAAACACCAAACTGTTAAAAAATTACAAAAGTGAAAACATAGGCATTTCTTTTGGTCCCAACTTGCACTGAACTAAGGAGATGGGTGACAGTGGTGGGAATAATAAAAGGTTGAAACACTGCTTCTGTGCTTAGCTCCACTGAGCTACTGATCATCACTTCAGTTAAAGCTTAGGTAGACTTGGTTTAAAATGTGAGTAGACTGGATTTCACTTATTCCTGGTGGGACTCTGTCATTAGGAGGTATAGATAACCATTCTGTTTTGTTATACCTTTAAGGTCACCCTAGTTCTTTCTCTGCATGACTTCTGTTTCCCCAATTTCGGGATTGGGGAAAGCATCGCTGCATTGTACTGCTGGCTACCTGGCAGGCGTGGGTGTGTGGGAAACAGGGGCTTGCTTTAAAGTTAGACCAGAGTGAATGCAAGGTATTTGGAGAAAGAGTCAATACATGAAAGCTATTGGCACTGGCTTGAAAGCATGGCCTTTTGGAAGTGACCTTGGGTTGGAGTGGTGGTTCTAGAACTGAGTTGTGGTGTTCTTGCAGTCATTTTTGTACAAAAAGTAACAACAGACAGGACAGAACTTTGTTTTATAGATAGATACTGAGCTACTTGCTATAAAGAGAGAGTTCTGGCCATTCTACTTTAGCATGGAAGATGTCAGACTCCAGACAGCATGTGGAAGTGCTACACAACAGTCCAGGACTGAAAGTGACTCGGTATCATTTGTAAAAGTAAATGCAGAAGAATTTCCATTAGAAATTAATAGTAACCGATCCCCTTATTATTATAATAAGTGCTATGGGTATATGAGGCCCTGGAGTGGCAGCTGCCATCTGTAACTGAGATGTGGGATGCCTTCAGCAGGAATATTATTCCTGTGACTAACTGGCAGGCTACTACAGTGCATGCAGGTTTCCACGTACGTCCTTACAGATATTTCCACCATTGAACATGCTCATTTTGCTTGTCTTCTGAAGCCTTGTGAATGGATGCAGAAAAATCTCAAATTTTAATTTGGTGTATTTAATTTTATCTGCTAGACTGTACATAAAAATGGATGCCCAGAAAACTTCCACAGCTTAACATTTAGAGGTATGTTTGTGAGCCAGTAAACTAGAATTTCTTAGCTGGATGTGTGCTATTATAATTTACTGTTTTACGATATAGATACTAGATGGAGCTAAGAGTCTGGAGCAATTTGTTTAAAGTGTAAGCTTTTGGCTACATGGTAACTCTTCTTGTCACGGAAATGAGTCTATGTACTATCAGCCTCATCATTATTTAGAAGTTTATTCTTTCAAACGGAGAGTTTGACTTTAGTCTTCAGCTTAAGTGTTGGGAAACAGGGAGAAGTTTGTTTAGTAAATGAACTTTCATCAGCTTACTGTCTGCTTAATGGGATGTTCTTCATGTCTTTTTTTTTTTGTAGCTACACAAACATAAGAAGACAAAAATGAGTTTTGTCTAAGAAAAAGCTTTCCTTTTAGCTATGTGAGAGAAATTAGTCAGTCAGGATTTTACTGTTTCCAAATAAAGTTCCACATCATTAGAAGAAAGTAATAGACAGAAGTAAAATTTTACAAGGGTACTGGATACTCTGAAGAGCTGGTGGTTGACATTTGAGGTCTGATAATGAAATGTAACCTTTCATCTTTGCAGACCTGTGATCCAAATCTATATTTGGAGCAAGTTATATTCCAAAATATTAGCTGCCATGGTTAAATGATGCAAATAACCAGAGAACATTGTTCTAAAGGATCGTCTGTTGACAGACCCAATGCACTGCTCCCTGGCTTCTGTGTTCTCCTCACTAGAGTTTCCATTTGATAGTAAAATAACACAGTTTCCCCTTTTCTAGTAGGTAGATGTCCAAGGATATATCACAGAGGCATCGCTCACCCAGGTTCAGTCTTCTCAGAGTAAGAAGATTCATGTCCTTGAATGCAAAGAGATGCAATAGAGGACAGAGGTCACTCTGGTTTTGAGGACCTGTCTCCACTTGGCTGGAGCTTTGATGCTTGATGAAAAAAAGCTGTCAGCTGGTTGGAGCCAGAAAGCAAAGTGAGGCCAGTCACCCGGTGTGCCCTTGGGTCAGACGATTCTCCAGGGACTGCTGGTGAAAGGATGATGTGCTGCAGCTTCTGATTCTGCAGGTCCCAAAGACCTTTCCTAGAGTTAATTGGCTTTTGTGGGGGCTTGAGGGTATGTGCTGTAGAAAAAAATCATTGTATTATAAATAATTGAAAGCAATAACATAAAGAAAAACAAAAGAGGGAGCAGGAAAATCTTCATGAAGAGAAACTATTTGAGAGATTTCTCTTTCAAGACATAAAAAGGGTTTTTTTTTAGCGTGGTTTTACGTTTTTTTTTTTGTTTGTTTTTTGTATTTTGTTTGTTTGGTTTAGATTTTTCAAATTTAGAAGCTGCAGGTGTGCCACATGCTGTGGAGTTTAGGATATCCATCGCCTTGTCAGCCTCAGCTGCTGCGGAGCCTGAGGAGCCTTAGTCCCTGGAAGTCTCCCCTGCAGGGATGCAGGGACTGGAGGCTGGCAGAATCCAGCTCAGCTGGCCAGTGTGTGGAAATGCAAAACCTGTGTTTGTGGTGGGATGGCTGAGTGACTCATCTGCTGCTGAGAGGCTGTGCCAAATTCCCCTCTCACATTTAGCTCATGCTGAAGAAGGGCAGCTCTCCCTATGGCTAGGCAGAGTCCCAGCATGATGCTGTCAGTGCCTGCTGCCTTGGGCCACCTTGGCTGAGTCAGCACTTGCCATGTGGCCAGTGAGCTACAATGGTCCTTGTGGGCAAGGGGTGGATGGTACTTTGAACTGACACAGCTATGGTCTGCATGGACTCTGCACCTTGGTCCTGGCAACAGTGTCCCCCACTGTGAGTGACTGGTACCTTCTTGAGGGCCATCAAGGGTTGAAATCCATTGCCTTTGGGGGCCTTGAGCTCTTCTTGTGCCCACTGAACAGCAGTGAGTCCTGCTGGTTAAAAAGGCAAGAAGTTATGATCCTAGGAGCTTACCTGTGTTGAAGGAAGCCATAACTACTGTTTTTAGCTCAGAACCCAACTGCTTGCATTCAGTGTCAAGTATATGGCCTGAAGTTAAGACATGTTTTCAATATGAGGTTAGTTTAGAAGTCCCTGTGGGGTGTGAACTCTCTTCAAAACTTGTTTCAAAATGTCTATGTGAGTATGTCATTTTTTATGGGATGATTTCTGCATCCTCTGCTTGTAGCCATGACACTTCCCTGGTTCCCCCTATGCTGGTGGGCCCTCCCTGACTGTTGCAGGAGATGCAAGTCTGTCGAGGTGGCATTTCATGGCTAGTGAGTGTTTGCCAAACACCAGAGCAGGACCTTCTGCCTACCACATGATGGGTTGTTATTAGATAGGTTTTGAAACATTGTCTGTCTAGTAGGTAGTTACCAAGATTTCTGTTCCTGAGGACTGAGGAAACACATTAAATGTCATAGGCTTGGGTTGAGTGGTTTTAATGAGTAATAACTCTTTTTAACTTGGGTAATGAGGTAAGATATTTTTTACATTTTATGTATAGAGAAATAAAACGTTCTGTTCTATATCATTCAAATTCTATCTCGTGCAATTAAAACACAGAGTGAAATGCTGCATTTTCTGATTTGATGTGCAGATGTAAGGAGCGAGATAACAGAAAACTGGCTACAGAGCTGAAGAGCGATAGTGCCTATGTATGCTACAAAGGATTTTTGATACTTGTTTAGCAGCGTGTCTTGCAATTAGTTTACAATGGGAGGTCTAATGAATACCACCATCCAGAAGATATATGCATAATTTCTCTTTCTTCTAATCAAATGCACATGTTCTGGCATAATGGGTAGGTTCAAATCTGTTCTTCTGGCCGGCTGCCGACAGAGTCCAGAGCCACTGGAACTGTAAATACAACAGACAACTCGTTTTATGGTATCAGACCGAGGAATTCAGCATTGGCACAGATCCTAGAGTGGTTGTTTTGGCTCGATGTCAAAGCTGATGTTTATATCTGTGTTTGTCAAGCAAGATTAGTTAGTCTGGTTAATTATACACAGGAATGTATAATTTTTACTTGACAATCAGAGCATTAAATGAGTATAAACCTGGGCATATTAGCTCTTGTTTTTGTTCCTCATCAATTATTCTCAATGACTTTTTTTAAACTTTCAAAACATATCTCTTCTCTGAAAGAGGCACTCAGAGAATTTTTCAGATTGCTTCTTCACTCAGCAGGGACAGGGTAATGGAGAAACAGGTCAATATTTTACAGACAGTGCTACACATATCTATAAGTGGGATCAAAAGTGTGGGTAGTTTCTATGGAATGGTGTTTGAGGTCATATTTGTGTGCTGAAGTTACAAACAGCTTGAGTTCAGTACCTGTTACGTGTCACCACTCTTAAGAACCTAACTGGTGCACTGGTAGACTTCTTCCATGGAAGGCAGTGAGAAAAATGTGCTGTCTTCGTGTTACACCAGAGCCTTTGGCAGCCAGGTGGCTGCTGTTGGACCTCCTTTCCCTCTCTTGTGGAGAGGTCTGTAACCACGCAGTGACCTCTCACACTGCCTTAAGAGCTGGAGTCACAAGAGAAGGGCAGAAGGTTGCTAATCCTGTAAGAGAGGGGAAATAAGTCTGAGCTCTTGGACAAGGTAGAGAGCGGAGTGGTCTGTTTATCCTGAGTTTGCACTTATGTTTATGGCATCAAGTCAGGTTACTTGACTTTTTTTTTTTATATTTTCTGTAGTTTTGTGGTCGAGCGGTGCTTAATGAGTCCTGTTAAACTCTGGAGTTACACAATGATGGCAAAGCACTGACATTTTCCACAATCTGTCCCATAATGGTAGTGCATTTTCCTCAGTAGGTTGCTATTCACTGCCATGACTGCCCTGGTACCTGTCCAACATGAGCTCTTAAAGCCAGAGGCTTGCAGTGGTAGCCCTATGGGTGTGCTTGCCTATGTCCCTGTTACTTGCAAGCCCTAAGTAAATACATGCTTCTCAATTTGTGTTGTATGAGGGCTCATGGCTCATTAAATGTCCATGTAAACCTTCCACAGCTGTGTGAGGAGGGATGCTGCAATACAGGTGGCAGGAATGCCTCTGGGTGCTGGGAGCTTTGTCCTTTGGACTGCAAGGTGTGTGTAGTATTGTGAGACACAAAATCCTTGGGAGAGACACCAGGAAAACAGCAGGATTCTGAGTTCTGTGCCCCCTTCCTCTGAGCTTGCATTTTGGGATGGAGGCAAGCTGGTCCTTGCTATTAATATTTGTACACAGCCTTTTCCCAAGGTGATTATCAATGAATAACTTGTTTCATTAACAGCTCACTGCTAATAACAGTACATGTTTAAATGGACATGCATTGATGCTCATGTTGTTGATGCAGGGTAGCATGTACACAGTAAAAGTGAACTTGTTTTTAAGAATTCCAACTGTCTGTGTTAATCCCTGGCCTTTATTTGATTTCACAGTAAGAACTTTCTTTGACTTCCAAACTTATCTGGATCATGTCTCAGTGTAATACAGCCTTACTCGGCATGTTGCTTCCTGAGTAATTTGCTTGATTTACTGCATTGAAGCATCTTCTCCCTCCTCTTTCTCCTATGCTATACAGATTTTTTTATTCTTTATTTCCTGGAGTGGTGATGGTGGTGTTGAATAGTGTTTGTACTCCCTCAGCAATTCCTTCCTGAATGTGGAAGCAGTAGGATAGAGGGAGAAGATAAAATCACAATGATCCAAACATGAATGCATTTATAATCAATGAAATCTTGATGTTTGCTGAAAAGACTTGACACACTTGGGAGAGATCAAATGTTTCAAGATCATAGAATCATAGAATGGTATGACTTATAAAGTCAAACTGCCTCTTTTTTTTTTTTTCAATTTGTTTTAATTGGATCACCTTTTCTCATTGTGTAATAGGTCAGGGGCAAGTGGTCCTTTGGCACCAGCAGACCACATAGTGCTCATCCATCTTGCAGTGGATGGCTTGTGAGAATGAGGAGGTCAGGAAGGGAAGCCTGAGAGGAAGTGTTGCTGGTTTTAGATTTATGGAGAAGGAGGATGTGTGCATACCAACTCAAGGGAGTTTGAAGCCCTGGGTTGGATTTATCATGACTGTAATCCTCCTGTCACAAAGCTGAACACTGAAACAACATTTTTAGAAAGCTTCCAGCAACAGAAAACTCCCTGAGCTTCTTTGCAAAGAATTTTATTGGTTTAGTAGAGGAGCTCTTGGGTAGAGTTGTTTTGGGAACTGTTTCTGGTACCTGTACCTAGGGCAGCTGATGTTCCCTGTGGTAGGCTCTGGGATGAATAACCTGATGCATTGGCATAGAATGTGGAGGGGCTTGACAAAAGATTCTGATCAATGCATAATGTTACATAGCAAATTGTTTTAGACCTTTTATTGCTTGGAAAAGAGATGGCAGGTAGTTGGTTGGAAAAGCAAGAAGGTCTCTAGCTGTTCAGGCAATGAGATGGGGGAAGAAAACAGATGAAGGAGACTCATGCCAAGTAGACTATCTCTACCATTCAAACTATTCACAGGCATGTCATCATATCAGCACACGACTCCTCATGCTTCCCGTGAGTGATTTGGAGAGAGCTGTAAGCCCCATTTTCTCTCCATCACTCACACACACGCATCTACTATCTCCCAGTGACAGAAAGGAGCTTTTCACTGCAGTAATTTTTCTCATTAGTCTTATTGTGTTTTGATAAGATTAGTAGACAAAGAAACTTAGTGTCACCATGCAAAGCACTTAATAGAAAGCAGTTGATTAAACAAGCTGCTTGTTCTGATTTTTCACAAATAAAGTAATGCAAGAGATTTTGCTGACCATAGTGTTTATATGGAGCCACACAGTTTAAAATGAATAGTCTGTGTTGCAGGTATACAGCATAACACACTATCTACACAGACTGGAAACAGTTTGTTCAAAGCTTTGTCAGCTGGAAGTGACAGGGTAGCCATATCTTTTGCCAAACGCCAGGGAATTGTATCCTCGTTTATGGAGAAAATTAACTATTTTTGAGTCCCGTATATATCTAGTGCATATGAATCCTTTGGTCATACTAGAGTCTTTTTTGTGCTTTCTTTTTTGGACTTGGAAATCCAAACAAGAAATATGTTTGCATTTTTCCATGTCTGTAAGTCATAATAACAATTAATCATTGCTTATGTCTTCTTGCACTGTAATTTTTTTATACAAATTGATAAAGCAAATGTTTTTAAAATATTGGCCCCAGTTCAGCAATTCACTTAAGTACTCTTTTTTTTTTTTTTTTTTAAGGCTCTATCAAATCAATGAGACTGAAACACATCCTTTGGTGCTTGGCTTAGACTGTGCTAGAATATGTTTAGAATGTGTCTTTGTCTACATTTTGTCATAGATTTGAAATATGGGCCATCTTTCACATTCTGTCCTGGAAGGGAGCAAGGAGTCATTTGTCTTTTGGCAAAATGTACACCACTAATGGTAGCAGTTATTCCAGTAATGCACACAGGGAGATAGGTGCCAGTCAGTGCAGGCTGAAGAATGCCACTCTGAATGTGAACAGACCATTGGGGAGCTGACTCTGAGAAGGTGGGTGTCACATGGAGCCTCCTGACTGCCCTGAAGCTCTAGGGAGCAGCAAAAGTCTTTTAAACACAGCCCCTCACTTGATCATGTGGGTAGAAGAAAACTGCAGAACCAGGAGAATTTCGGAGAAGAGATATTTAAAAATAAAATCCTGGGGGAGTGGGGGGCAGGGTATGAATGTCAGTCAGTCCTCAACTTGCCTGTACCTGGGTTGTTAACAGTCTTATGATGTTGTGCATGCCACTGAAGAGTGTATGTGTAACTGCTCCTTCCTCTTCTGATTTTTCTATAGGTAGCCTGGTAGAAGTGATTTGGGAAGTGGAAAAGGGAGAAGTTTCATATGTCCTGCTCTTTTGGCATATAAACTATGGCACATGACTGGATGTGTACAGACAGAACAAGGCCCCCCAGGATAAATAATTCTGTTATTTACAGTATTTACCAGTATTTCCACTACCCTAAATTAGTCCTCTGTCTCCTGTTGTTTGTGGAACATGTGCATGGTGTCTCTGCAGCAGGCCAACAGGAAGGGTCACTGCCTGGTTCACTGCTTTACAAACTTCCTCTTCATGGAGGAGCAGTGAGCGGGTTTTGTGAATGCTGATCCTCATTGCCAAATGTACTATAACTCAACATTTGATGGCGGTCAAAGGCTGAAGTGTCAAAGCTGTGCATTTTACCATTATATTTCTCAGTGCGTAGCTCGATGGTGACCTAAAAGCTCAGTGCTAGTCTGACACTCAGTGATTATTTCTTGGCAAGGATGACAGTGTAGTTGATTTGGTTTTTGTTTGCTTCTTTATACTTAGATAAGATGTCTGCAACTGAAACATGCAATTCTTTTTTCTTTCTTTCTTAGTTTACTTTTGTCTCTCGCTGGCACTTAGTTAAAAGCTTATTGCATACCATCTGTAGGAGCTATTGTTGCTAATTATGAGCTGTATTAGTACAGTGTCTTGTCTGCCGTTAGGAAAGGCACTGGTTGTTTCAGTGGTGACCATGGCTATGGGCAGACATAGTACCTACTTCATCCCCACGCCTAAATACTCATATGTACTCCTTTAGCTCTGACTTGCTACCAAGTCAGAGCTGCCCTGCCCTGCTTTTCTCCTCTGCATTTACCCCTGCAGAGAAGCACTTGTGCCCCATATGTCTGGCAAAGCCAGCTGCAGCCCCTCACCAAGGGGTTTCTTATCCCTGTGCTTACCACAGCTTCTCATGCTTATGCAGCCACCGTCACATCTCCATCCCAGGGAACAGCATAGACAGGGATGAGGGCTGCTTCCTCTGTCTGCCCAACCAGCTGGCATCGTCCTGGGAGACCAGCCCCTGGTCCAGCCTCCAGCTTGGCTCACCCCCATCCACCCCATGTTTCTCTCCTCACACTGGCTGCCAGAGAGCAAAATTCTTGGAGAGGGAGAGAAAAAAGGAGGGAACAGAGCCAGAAAGACCACTCCAGGCTTTCTGCATACTCAGGAAACATCTTGAACCCACACAACAGAGTCCGCCTCCCTGCTCAACAGTTGCTGTGCTTCCTGCAAAAACTGCCTTGAATGCCGAAGAACATTATTACTTTAAGATGCAGTCCTGAACTGTGTCTTGAGACACTTCTCAAGGGTCGTTGCCTCTGTGGGTTGCAGCAGGAAGGGCTAGATGAGGCGCTAGGGTGGACTGCAGTGCAACGGGCACGAGCAGGCTGGGAGGGAGCAACTGGGCAGGGAACCCTTTGGGATGTCTGTGTCCCTAGCCAGGGCCACTGGCCCCAGACCAGTGGGTCAGAGCCTGTGGCAGCAACTTCAACACAGCCTTTCTGTAAGGTTGGTCTCTTCTGTCAGGTGGTGGCAGCATAAATCCATGGGAGAGGCTTCACCCGTGGGAAAAATAGTGGGAATTGATCAGCCTGCCTTCAAAGCCAGAGTCTGGTGTTGTCTTGCAGCTGGGTTTCAGACTAGGCTTCCTTGTCTATGAGTTGAGAGCTTCTGTGAACAGCTTTAGGATGTACAAATGTAAGGCTGTAGCTCAGTTTGTTGTGTGTGTGCCTGTCTGAGTCTCTGAAGGCTTTTGTTGTTCAGAGGCTTTTTTTTTTTTTTAAATATGTGAGTACCAACTGTGTAGATGGTGGGAAGGATCAGCACTACAACACTTAGAAGGACTTATCTTTTTTTTTCACTAATACATTTTATTGCCAGACCTTAGAAGGGGTGTATAGTTATATTGTTACAGAATTGCCTTGAATTTGAATAGTTTGTTTTGTTTCCTGTGTGGAGAGTGTTGCTGTGTACACATTTATCCCCTTTAATTTCACCCATACTAGAGAGATCACACTGTTGTCATGTGCACATGTAGTCAGAGCAGTTAAACTTTATGTGCAGGCAAAGCCTAAACACATTGTTTAAATGTAGCAGAAATTATGTCTGGTAATTTATTATAGGTAATTTTAATGGGGTTTAGCCATAAATATTCACTTACACAAAATCCTATGCAGGAATAAATCTGCTATTTTTTAGGCAAGGTTGTCTGAAAAGGTAGTGGGGAGCAAAAGACTGGTGGGTGGTAAGACGGCTTCCTTTCAAAGTTAACATAGGAGATAACTGGTCTCATCACATAGTACTGGCTCAGAAGTCCACATGGCTCTGACAGTTTTGGGAGGATCCTTGAAGCATATTTGGGGTACCCGCCAAGCATGGTGGTGCTAGTCTGAACCCTGCCTTCCTCTCTGGCAGTGGAGACAGACTTTTACTGAGCCAAAGGGTATGTAGGAAAACATCTGCCCAGCATGGTGCTGCTGTGGCAGTGGCAGGAGTGTCCTGGGCAAGGAGGAACCCAAGGAGGAACTGTGCCACATAACTGAGGCCACCCTGTCCCCTTGGTACATCCACTTTGGGGTGGTGGCTTGGCACCTTGGGCTGCTTAGGGAGCCTCCAAAGTGAAACACTCAAGGGAAGTGCTGCGTAGTGTATGTGAGCTGATAAAAGTCTTGTGGACTCACTCAGGGCCCACAGGCTAAAAATAAATGAGTGATAGTGCAAAAAAGATGTTGGGCAGCTTGGGCAACTCTGACACCAGCAAAACACAGCTTGCCTATATTGTGGCTTTTTTTCCTGACCTTTACTAATGTACTTGAAAAAGCATCAAAATTGATGTAGAATGTAGAATTCTTTAAATTTAGTTACAGGAAAGAAGAAATTATGTGGTCCCGTGAGTGATTAGTAGCAGAGTTGAAAAGGTTTTAAAGTGTTGACAAAGAATAAAAGGCAGGAATAGTTAAGGAACTAAAGTTATTTTTCTGCCACATAGAGGAGGATGTTCTGCTGAGGATGTCTGTGCTGGTTACCATGCCTTTATACACTGCTGAGAAGATGAACATACAGGGACGGACCTTACAGATTTCCTTAATGAGCTTGCACTTACTTGGGGATTTGCTTTTCTGCGAGGGTGGCGCTTGTCACCATGTCCCCTGGGACTCATTACGGGGAAGGCTTTTGCTGTCTGCATTGATTGCTTGGGATGCTTTCTCCGTGCTGCAGCTCCTCCAGGGTTGGCTCTTGAGGGGAGAGGAGGGCACTGAGAGAGTTTTCTGGCTTATGAAAGAGGGCTTCAAGAACAGGCAAAATCAATCCCAACATTTAATTTAAAAGAGTATTTTTTTCAAAGTGTGGGAAATAAGCGTGGATGCCTCTGTGTAGCAGGAGGGGGAGGGATGCGGGTAAGAACCAGCAGAGAGACGTGCCTCGAGCTTCTGTATGGTGCAGGCGTGGGTTTCCCCTCTTCTCTCCACAGCCTCTCTGTGAAGTGTACTCTGGAGTCAAGTTTGTGTTTGATTGCCTATCGCCTCACGCTCCGCACGTAGCACTGTCGTTAAGCCATCATCTCGCTGGCCCCCAGCCAGGGCTCCGCAGCGCAGAGCCTTCTGAGCTGAACCAGCCTTTATTGATACATCGGTGCACTGCGCATGTTTACAGCTGCTAATTGAAGGCTTAATCTGAATATCCGTGACTGAACTAACTCACCTTTTAAATTTCAGGTCCTGCCCTGGTGCTATTTGTATCTGCTCTGCCCAGCATAGCGCGTGGATCTCTTCTGAAGCTGTATTGTCTCTGTGTGCGTGCGAGGCACAATGACCAAGTAACATCTGTAGTTTTAGGTCAGAGGTGGATGTAGAATAAAAAACTTCCTTTAGTTTACTGCTGCAGAAGATGAGAGAAGCACTGGGAAACTGGAGAAAAGTGTGAATTGCCATACATGGAGAAATATGTAGATTAATTAAACATGCAAGGAAGGAGGTTAATCCTTTTAATTATTAGAGGAGACAAAAATGTTCTCATAATTTTGATCCTATGGCAATTTTAAATTCATTTCCTTAGATTTCAGTATTATGTTTTCTCCTGGCCATGCCCAGAGACTGGATGGTGGTCTGAAAGTGAGAGGTGTTATTTTATTTGTCTTTAAAATCCTAACAAAGCAATATAGACAGTATGCAGAGGAAGAAGAATTCCTGGGACTCTATTGCCCAGGAAACCACAAGCCAGATTTCTCTCCTCAGAAGCCTGGGGAACTTTTCTCTCAGTTGAGTCCTTTTCACAGTTTCCTTAATTGCCTCTTCACTTTAGGATCTCAGGGAGTATCCAGTGATAGGAACAGTTTAACAAAACTCACCACTGTCTCCAAAAGTAGGTTTGTCAGCTCTTCCTGTTCTTTCAGCTGTCACAGATGGCCACCACTGACATGAGGCATGGCTGTTCTATGCCTTCCTGCTTCACAGGGGCACTGCCCTGGCAGACAACTTGGTCGTGGAATGGCATCTGGATTGGAGGTTCTGCTAAGAAAAGAAACGAAAGATAGTCACAAGCTGAAGCTGTCATTCACATTAATAGGACTCTTCAGGCCATGAAGAACTGAATTTTGTTGCCATTCGTTAGAAAAGCTTCCTGAGCCTCATCACAGATTCATTTAATAGGGGGATCACTTTTAAAGCAACATGAATCTGTGATCTGGATTCCTTACCAACAGATTCTGTAAGATTTGAAAGCTCATTAAGGGCTCCTTGAGCTACCACTAGTTAGCATGCTAGTTAGCAACAGCTACGTGGGATGGAGATAATCCACAAAGCTTTCATGGGTAGTTTTTTGTTTCTACTCTTAGTTCTAGAAGAAGTTTTATAAGCAGGAACAATTTTCCATCTTATTGCAATTAGAATAGTATCAGGTAATAACAGTCCTTTGGTTGGTAAGCAAAGATAAAACAGTATCTTTACATATTTTTCCCAGTGACTGAGAGCAGTAATCTTTCCCACAGTTCCCACTCTCAGACTGTTCTTCAAAAAATCCACCAAAATGTGCATCTGTGCACCTGGAAACAATAATCAAGCTACAATGGTGCATATAAAAGACCAAATAGAATAAAGAGGGAGAGATGAGGTTACCACTTCTTGGAAGATCTGAATATGCTGATCAAGTTTGCATGCTTGAAGGAACAGGCAAATACCAGACCACCTGGCTAAAGTGCTACCCATGGACAGGGATTTTGTGCAGCTATAAGTACTTGCTCAGCAGGAAGGTGGTATTTAAAAAAAATTTTAAAAAGGTGATGGGCACAATGAAAACAGCATTGTGGTCCTGAGGTGAGAGGTTTTGAGAATGAACGTGTTTTCTGGCCATAGAAATGTTGTCTTCTTTGCTCCAAAATTTTCAGGGTTGTTGATATAATACAAGAGCAAGGAGCAAAATTAGCTGTCATCATGCCAATCTGTCCAAGACACAGCACTCCAGACATGAGTCACTTACTGGTACAGGTTTCTATCTTGTTTGTTATGGCTTGTTTGTGCCATCAGAAGACACATCACCTGCATCCAAGATACCTTGGTTGTAGAGGACTAGCTTTACAAGCTAATGAAGGAAGTAGACAGCAAACCGTGCTTGTAGCTGTTTGTGGAGTTTGATCTGCTATGTGTTTCATGGGAAAAAAAAAGGTTTTATTGTTATTTCTGTTGGCTTTATTGCTTTTTAGATGTCTTCCATATGGGTTTGGTTTAGGCCTGTATATGAAGATGAAAGTTGAAGTGAAAGGGTGCAGATGTCTTACCCTGCCAAATTTTGGTGCTTTCTCTAATGTTTCTTAATTTTGAAAAGTAGACTCCTTCCTCACACAACTTTTTCCCCTCTCTTTTCTCCACCTCTGAGCAAGAAGCTGGTCATAGAGGAGGTGGCTGGATTTAGCTCCATAAATCCAACAGCTGTTTGATTGAAGAATGACAATCATGTTAAGATGAGGAAATGAAGTGAGGGTTTCTCATGCAATACTGCCACCAAAGCCCATTTCATGTTTTACGTGACTGAAGCGAGCAGGGTTTCACCCTCCCTTGGAACTAGTGATTCCCTTTTTGACAGGCACCAAGCTAATGTCTCTGATTTTTTTTTTTTTTCTATGTTTTAACATACTAACATACTTTTTTCCCCCCCTCTGTTCCCTCCCATCTCTACAGAATATTAAATTAGACCAATTTTCCTAGTTCATGCTTCAGTGTAGCACTTGAGTGCTTTAACTTTCATAAATTCAAACAAACTAATATTTAATAATGTTCATGAATATTTTATACTTAACATTATAAGCTACATGGTAGAAAACACTTGGGCACGATTGGGTGCAACAAGAAAGTACTTAAGAAACACCCCGTTGTGCCTGTGTGTCAGACAAGCCTCAACTCAGAATCTCTTGTCTTTGATCATGAAATGTCAGACTGCTCATGTTCTTTTAATGTAGAGCATGCTGTGTGCCTTTCCCTTTCTGACTGTACAGGCTGTGCGTTTCTACAAACTAAAATCAGGTTGAGTACAATATGCACTCAGACTTGGGTCAATCAAGTGAATCCTCATTTCCCTAAATCTAGTCAAGTGATTGTTGTTTGCTCTCGAGTGCAGGACTGAGAACCACATACTGGACTAAAATTTGGGAAAATTGGAAGTTTTTAGCCAAGTAAAACTGTAGTTGAAAGCTGCAGTGGCTATAGCACTGTTAATTTTTATTAATATTTTGGTTTTCTAGGCAACTATCATAATGATATTATAGATCAATATTGTGTTGTATCTATATAGTATCTTTCATCTAACAGACTTGACAAGTTATTTCTGAATTTAACTATTCAAAGTAAAAACTGTTGCAGAGAGAATCTACACCAAGTGTCAAAAGTAGTCACCGTTCAACAATATACAGGGCAAATTTGGTACAGAGAATGGAAAAGCATATTTTGGAGTCTTTAGCTTAATCTACAAGAGCAGTTGGTGTTAGCAGGGTACAGTTACACAGGTCAGAATTTTCTCTGCTGACTGCAAAG
Source organism: Colius striatus (assembly GCF_028858725.1). Taxonomy (NCBI): domain Eukaryota; kingdom Metazoa; phylum Chordata; class Aves; order Coliiformes; family Coliidae; genus Colius; species Colius striatus. The sequence goes on along the minus strand of NC_084764.1, from coordinate 18,978,475 downwards.
GTCATATTGATTCTGAGAGGAAAAAGAAGGCATTGGAATAGGGTTACTATAGCACCTATCCAGTCTGCACCAGGAGTACACTAGGGCTCTGGCTCAGCGTTACCAACCAAGGGGAGCATCTCCCTCTGACCTGCTGTCATCATTTCCTCTTATTAACCAGTGTCTGTTTCTGCATATAAGCATCTTCTAACTGACATATCCTCTGAAGCATTTTGTTCCAATTATCAGTTCACTCCAGCACTGCTTATTTTATGAAATGTAGCAGAATGATGCTTCACAGCATGATGCTGGCTATCAGCTAAGACAATTTGGCTTTCCCCTTGCTAGGTGCACTGGAAGGCAGGGAAAAATCCTCTATGTTTTGGGTTTTTTTTTTTTTTTTTTTATCTGTCTGCAAACTTTGCTGGTGTCTTGCAGTTTGACTTGTAGATTTCTCTGCCTGACTTGAGTGTAATAGTTAAAAACCTGAATGATGAATAGCCTAATTCTGCACAGAAGCTTGCAAAACTTACTGATGACTCCTGGCTCCTTACTAAATGTGGTAATTACTGCTTATTTAACTGGTGGTTGATTTGCACCCTCTTGGGAAACCCAACATCTCTGAAAATGACAGTGTAGAAACTGAAGTCTCGACAATTTGTTTTTCATTTTCAAGTTTTGTAGGCTTTAATTTATGACTGTAGACTAGATCACTAGAGCATTGATCTTCAAACTGTGGCACATGTGTGTGCGACTGCAAAGGCATGCATCTGTATATGAGAGTTTTTAACTGTTCAGCTGTTGTTAACAATAAACTCATCTACTTTAAAATAAGATGGGGTTGTTGGTGAAATTTTCTCTGAGTGCTAACACCAGGTAGTTAAGATGACTAACAGCTGTTGTAATGGAATGTAATGAAAAGAACCCTGAAGTTTACATGCATCCCTTCCAACCCTTACCATTCTATGATTCCTGCTCATTACTGTTTGCTATAGGTAGTTTAGGTTTGGAGCTGGTTAACAGAAGAAGATAGCTCCAAAACCAGAGTGTGCTCTGCATACAGTAGCCGAAAATATAGGCAATATTTTTTTACTGATACTCTACTTGTTTACCGTAGTAAATGGTTTGATGATTATGATCCAGCCTCTGGCTTTTGTAGCTAGCTGTGCTCTAAACTGGCAAATACCAGTGTTCGCCAATTACCTAAATTAAGTCTGGGTCATGCATCTCATCTCCTGTTTCTTGTTTGCTTTGAATGAATCCAAATGTAGTGCTATCAGCTGGAATCCCTGCTGAGGCCAGCTTGATCTTCTTTGGAGCTGCTCCAGCCAGTGATCTGATAAAGCTTGATATAATTTCAACAGGCTCTAGGAGGACTAGAATTATTTCCCTTCATTGTTTAAGGTTTCATTCAAATATTTGCCGTGCCAGGAAAAAGGATATTTCACTTCTGCTTTTCTCCCTTCACTGCTGCTACTAGAAAACTTTTTTTCCCCCTCTATTTTCTTAAGATAGAGTGTGGCCAGTGCTTTTGGATTCTGTGGGAATTGTTCTCCTTCTTCATCCTCAGGGACTCTGTGCATTGCAATTGCAAAAGGTGCACACTGTAAATATATAAATAATGCATCAATGCCTCAGAGTCAAAGCACATGTTCTGCTAAGAGAACATACTATGTGGGGGAGGCCAGGAAAAGCTCTGGCCTACAGTCGGTTATTCTTCAGCAGCTTTTTGTTTGTGGCATTAAAAATAGTAGTAATATTGGTTTGATTTTTTTGGGCAGCTCAGTAATCTTGGGAGTAATGTCTACTCCTCAAAGAAAAACTTCTTTAAGGCCTCTATAATTTTGTGCAAAGTTTTAATTCTCACCATGCATCATCCAACTGGTATGAGGAATAGAGGTTGTTCTGCCGAGGCAGGCCTGAGGCTGCGGACATGTGTCCTCATCACTGCAATGACGGCTGCAGAGATGAGCACCCTGCTCCGCTGGCTCTCCTGCCACTGCCCTCCTCCCTGCATCTCTGCTGCAATCGCTGCCCCAGTACTGCACTCCGGTCATTTTCCCCAACAGATGAGGATCAGGTGTAGCAAAGGGTTACTGTTTTAGTAGTTTGACTTAATGCTCTATGTAGGTTGGGTGAAGGGTGCACCTGTGTGAGCTGCTGTGCTGGCAGTTGGGATGGGGGTTATCTGCATCACTGAGGGTACAGCTCTTGGACCATTTCTACATTGCAGGTGCAGCTGACTTATGATTTCTGCCAGACTTGTGCCCCTGACAAACTTATTTCTAGCACTAGGCCGTAGGCTTGCCGTTACTGTGGTTATCAGGCCAATAGTCAAATGTCAGTTCAACTTTGGTGTGGAATGTCAACAGAGCAGAGAGGACCTACGGCAAGGCATCCAGCCAGCTGCCAGGTGTGATGGAAGAAAACACATTACTTGGAATTTAAGGTGCTCACTCTTGTTGAGCATAATCTCCCTGCAAGCCACCAGCTCCTGAGCAGCTGTGGCAGGGCAAGGGGTGAGCGCCGTTGACTTACTGCTGCCTGCAGGTACCGTTCTGCTGGTGCTTGTGGGCAGGAAGGAAAGTCAATTCATGCCTGACTTGAAATACAGAGCGCTATTTTCACAGCTATGTAAGTACTCCTGTCCTGACTGGTCAGTTCCTGTGAACAGGTTTCATTCTTGGTAGCAGAGGGTCCAAGGCATGCAACTGTCCTGGCTGGCAGTAGCTTCTGTGCTGGTGTTTGTTGGCAAAGTAAAAATTACCCTTGTGATAAAAGCAGCACATCCTATGCTGATGCTGGTCATACGTCCCATGAAAACAGTATGGCTTCAGCATGTGCTTGAAAGTCTTCTGGGGTTCCTAGGTAAAAATTCAATTGCCCTAAGTAAAGCCTATCCTGTCGATCTTCAGTGCTATCAGCTGTGCTTGGCAGATTACTGGGGACAGGTCATGCAAGTGGTGCACAATCATGTCTTCATTCTGTGGGACAGAGACATATAATACTCTTGTATCCAAAGTTCAGATATTGTAGTCTTGATGGATGAAAAACAAGATGCGTAACGAAAAGTGGTTGAATGGTTGGGCTTGGAGAGTGGTGAATCAGTTGTATTATTCCTAGAGGCTGGTAACAAATGGAGCACCACAGGGATCTCTCATGGAACTTGACCTGCTGTCTTTACCTGTAACCTGAAGCAGGTGACAGTGTGCACTCTTAAGTGTGGAGATGACACCAAATTGAGGGGGATCACTTGATGTGGTTGAGGTCAGGATGGGATCAGTTGATGTGCTTGTGCTTCTGTCACCAAAAGGGACAGAAGTGGGCTGGAGGAACAGGCTAATGGAACCTTATGAAATGGGGAGGTGAAAAGTCTGTCTCCTGGGAAGGAAGAGCCCTTTGCAGCAATATGTACCGGGAAGCAGCTCTGTTCCCCAAGGGAGCCTGGAAACCCTGGTAGCCTTGGTAGCCAGTGAGCTGGACGTGAATCTGCAGTTGCTCCCTCCCTGCACAGCGGTGTCCAGGGCACTATTTACAGGAACACTGCATGTAGATTGAGGGGTGTGATTATGGCCTTCACCTCAGCTATGCAGAAAACACGTCTGGTTACCATGTCTGGTTTTCCAACTGAACTTAGCCCATCATCTCTGTCACTCTTGCTGCTAACACTAGCAAGCAATAGAAGACGTCAGAGGAGTTCTTTTGCCACAGTTTTAGCAGAGTTAACTCTGTAGAAGGTGACTGCTGTCGCTACCAGGTAGTCCCAATAGTAAAGAAGTGACTCTGAGACAAAAGATCTGGTACCCTACCAGTAGTCTCCCTTGTTCTTCCCTGCATCCTGCTTAGGCTGCTAATGGTGTCAACTCAAGTTTAATACATCTTTCCTGTAAAAACTCTTTTAAAGACTTGTTGACTATCATGTAGTTTGGAGTAATTCGTCTTAGCTTATCTCATCATTCAATGTGAAATTTAAACAGTTAATTAAGTGATTATATCATCAAGTCTGGAGATGATCAAAAAAGAAGAACGGTCCTGAAAGCTGTTTGGTTAGTTCTGTGGCTTAGGCCATGAAAGCAAATTGGACTACCCTGTGCAAACATAGCACAAAGGAGTTGCAGATTTTGTTCTATGGACTTTTACCCACACCTCCTAGGGACCTTCCTTCGCCTTGTGTTGAGCTATAGGTATGTATATGACGGGAAGGATATATATAGAGGAGGATGGTGGTAGTAACACATGACATCCTGAGATTGCTTTCTACTTTCATTATGACTGGCAAATCAGTTTTGTAATGACTGCTTTAGAAACCCAAGCAAACTCTAGCTGAAGCTGCCTCAAAGTCATGTAACTTGTAGAGGGCGATAAGCTTGTACCATACATACCGATACTTTAGTTTAATTTTGTTTTGTCCTCCTACTTTAGTGTATACATTGTGAAATATGAAGGTCATTTTTATTTTTCCAGTTTAGGATTTCATGCTGGCTGGCTCATCCAGTGAAAAGAGCTTGTGCAAAGATGCTTTCTGGTGGTGTCTGCTGTAGGTTTGGATTAATCATCTGAAAGATACTGAAACAAAGTGGTGGTGGGAAGATGCTTAGCAAAGAAAAAACTGAAGGTAGGCGTCTTGCAGGATTTGGTTTTTTATAATCTTTATCTTTCATCCAGGCTATGGTTGCTTGCTATCCTGGAAATGGAACAGGGTATGTTCGTCATGTGGACAATCCAAATGGTGACGGGCGCTGCATCACCTGTATTTATTACCTGAATAAGAACTGGGATTCCAAGGTGAGTAAGCCATAAGCTTATAAAGAAGGAAACAGAACATGAAGGAAAAACTTCTTAAGAAACAGAGCTTTGGACCTGTCAGTTGTTTTTGTGAACTCTGCTGAACCTCTGAACAGTTGATACATTCTTCATCTCTACATTTATTTTCTTGATGTTTATGGCAACCCTTTGGAAATAAGAATCTGAGCTGTTTCCTTATTCTCTCTCCCATCTTACACACATACTGTTTTGTTGCTGCAGGATAAAGCTTCTAAGCCCTGGGCTTCTGGCTCTTAGGCTTTGTTTAGAGGAAAGAGCAATAGAGCACTAGAAAGAAAAACATACTCCACTAAAGAATAAAGTTGTTTCTGCGAGCAGAGTAAAATGGCAGTCCAAATTTGGGACTTTAGCATCCTTGATACTGTTCTTTGAGGCTAACATGCAGAAGATTTGCAAGCAGTTAGCAGCCTTTTTGGTTTTTTTACTTAGAAAGTGATGGGGCTTAGTAAGAAGAACAAGCACATGGCTCAGTTTGTCCTCTTCATCTTTGACCTTTGGTCTCTTTACAGGGCAGTGGTCTTGTTTCTACCTGTATAACTATAAGGCAATAAAGTCAGCCTTGAATGAACAATACCTTTAAGTCAGAAAGCAAATAAGTGTTTGTAAAATTGCAGGATGTCTTTTTACACTTCTGTTGTCATAATGTGGCACAAACCATTTGCATGGATTATCTATTGAAAGTTGCCTGGTGTATTTTCTCTCTAACTAATCTTAGCCACTTGAGGTGGATGCTCTTGCATGCATTAATAGCATGAATCCTCAAAAATTAGTTCAGATTTAGAGACAATGCCACTGAAAAACACACTATTAGAGAAAAATATATTCCTTTATTGTCAGTATGACAGCAAAACATCTCAAATAAAATGAAGGAGGAGACGTGGGAAGAAAGGCAAATATTCAGTTTATTTTGTGCACTACATTCTTATACTAATAGTGAGGAAGCACCCAAGTGAATGCTAAGAAAGCTAACTGAAACCCAGGACACTGGTGGAAAGTATTACGTGGTTGTGATGGCAATTTTGTCTGAATGTGTACTAGAGGAGACACAGTATAACTATGCTGGCCTTTGAAAGCAACTCTGTTGCTTTAAACCTGGCCAGATATTTTCTCACTGAGGTTTGCATGCCACATAGAACTAAGTCAGGTCAGTGCTGAGTAGACAGCATCTTCCCTGTACTCTGTGGTGCAGCACAAAAGCCTCCAAAGAGTTCCCTAACAGCAACAGGGAGGAGACAGAGTTTATCTGCATCTTTTACATTTTCTGCAGTGCGTGCAGATGGCCAGACATTCCCTTTGAAACTCGTGGCATGTGGAAAGAGAAACCAGACTATGCTGTAAGTAGGGAAGTAGGAAAAAGAATGGATGGGAAATATGGTGCATTTAGGAGAAGTTTATTACAAATCCAACAATACAATAGACTTCACTCTTCACAGGGTGCAAAAGTTAATTCCTGTATGATCAGATGCAGGCTCTGAAATACTATAAGCAGTATCTAGCAATTGCTGGGAGGAAAGTCTGATCTTAGACTGATCAAATGAAGCAACCTTACTTGCCTTGTGGTAATCACTGGTTCTAGAGATGTGACAGAGCTTGGAAGTTTGCCAATGTTGTTACAGGTCCAGTGTTGTCTCTATCTTGGTTTGTTTACTTTCACCAGATGTTTATGCTGAAGCATTACAAAGTGCTTGGGAAAATCAAGGTGACCAAGAGAGTCAGTGTATTGTTTTCCAGTGTTGTCATGTATCATAGAATCATAGCATTGTTTCAACTGGAAGAGACTTTTAAGATCGAGCCCAGCCTTTGTCCCACCCCTATCAACCACTAGACTGTTTCCCCAAGTGCAACATCCAACTGTCTCTTAAACACCTCCAGGGACGATGACTCCAGCACGTCCCTGGGCAGCCCATTCCAATGCCTGACAACCCTTTCAGTAAAGAAATTGCTCCTCATATCCAGCCTGAACCTTCTCTGGTGCAACTTGAGGCCTATGGTTCTATTGCTTGTTACTAGAGAGAACAGACCAACGCCCACCTTGCTACAACTTCCTTTCAGGTAGTTGTAGAGAGCGATAAGGTCTTCCCTGAGCCTTCTTTTCTCCAGGCTACACAGCCTCAGATCCCTCAGCCGTTCCTCGTATGAGATGGGCTCCAAATCCTTAACTAGATTGGTAGCCCACCTCTGGATTTTCTCCAGCACCTCAATGTCCTTTATGTAGAGAGGGGCCCAAAACTGGACACAGTATTTGAGATATGACCTTATCAAAGCCGAGTACAGTGGAATGATCACCTCCCTACTCCTGCTGACAGCACCGTTCCTGATACAGGCCAGGATGCCACTGGCCTTCTTGGCCACCTGGGCACTGTCTTGATTTTTATTAGATGTTTATTCTCCATTTGTTAGGTGCAGAAGAGGGAGAAATAAGTCAATGTTCGCATGAACATGTGAGGATTTATATGTGTAAAAAACCAAACTCTCATTTTCTTTCAGCTACATGGTGGAATTCTTCGGATATTCCCAGAGGGAAAGTCCTATGTAGCAGATGTTGAGCCGATTTTTGATCGATTACTTTTTTTTTGGTCAGATCGAAGGAACCCACATGAAGTCCAGCCTTCTTATGCAACCAGGTATGTATCAGGTTTGGTATTGATATTTGTCCAGGAAAAACTGAAGCATCTAGTCTACCAGTAGTTGTATCTAAAATTAGGACTATCATGTGTTTGTTTAAATACACATGTGCATGAAAATTAGGTAGCTATATTTCAAGTGGATTTTCAGGTGTAAAGTCACTGGGATTTCTCTCTCATCAAATGAGGAAGAAAAAGCTTGAATGGTAAGATTCCTTGTATGATGTTCCCTTTTACTATTGACAGGAGAAATTTTCCAAGCCAGACATAGCTATTTAACTGGGACAAGCTGGGTTATACTTTTGCCCTCGTAACACTACAGGGATTCTCAAGGCTACCATCTGTCAACAGGCTATGAAAAGCTGATGGGATGCAGGGCAACCCCCAAGTTGCCTACAGGCATCCCAGAACAGAAAAACATGCAAAGGTCTGTATGTTACTTTTGCCCTCTGTTACCAGGGGATGTGCACTCTTTTGTACCTCCAAGCAGAAATTCTCACCTATATGTCTGTCTTGATAAAATACACATTTCAAATGTTCTCTCTATATTTGTGGATAAAGATGTGTCATTTGCATACTTTTTTTTAATCTACTAGTCCAGTTTTTGCTTTTTGTAGTTTTTTCTCCATGAACATAAAACTCCATGTCTCTATTTTAATAGTGCAAGTTGAAACAAACACAAGACTTCTTTCTTTTATAGATATGCCATGACTGTGTGGTATTTTGATGCTGAAGAAAGAGCAGAAGCCAAAAAAAAGTTCAGGAACTTAACCGGTATGATTCTTTCATAAGTGTTCACACAGAGAATGCAATGCATTTTGACATTTCCAAAGTCAGAGACATTGAAATGACTCTGGCAATAACTCGTGAGCTAGATAGGTATGACATTCATTTTTAGAAATCTTCTTTTAATCAGTAGTCAGTTATTTTATGCAAAGTGGAGAAGTTGTCACAGAAGAAGATTCAGGCCCGGCATCAGAGTATCCCTGATAAGCATGATGGAGAACATGGGAGGAGAGGTGGTTTCTGGCTTCTCCTCCAAATGGAGACTCAAGAAGAGTGTGGCCAGCAGGTTGAAGGAGGTTCTTCTCCCCCTCTGCACTGCCCTGGTGAGGCCTCATGTGGAGTACTGTGTCCAGTTCTGGGCTCCTCAGCTCAAGAGGGACAGAGAACTTCTGAAGAGAATCCAGCACAGGGGCACCAAGATGATCAGGGGACTGGAATATCTTTCGTATGAGGAAAGGCTGCGGGAACTGGGGCTATTTAGTCTGGAGGAGAGGAGACTGAGGGGAGATCTTATTAACATTTACAAATATCTAAATGGTGGGTGTCAGGAGGTTGGGGCATCCCTTTTTTCTATAGTAGCTAGCAACAGGACAAGGGGTAATGGGATGAAGCTGGAACACAAAAAGTTCCACATAAGAAAAAACTATTTTACTGTGAGGATGATGGAGCAGTGGCACAGGCTGCCCAGAGGGGTTGTGGAGTCTCCTTCCTTGGAGGTCTTCAAGACCCACCTGGACATGTTCCTACGTGACCTGATCTAGATGAACCTGCTTCTGCAGGGGGGTTGGACTAGATGATCTCCAAAGGTCCCTTCCAACCCCTACCATTCTGTAATTCTATGATAGTGACATTTTGTCTCATCCCAGGTGGCTGCTGTAGTCACTGGGAGTATCTTAAGAACTTATTTTGTTATTTGGGAAGTATATGTTGTCTCCTCCAAGCTCTGCTTAGCCCAAAGTCATCAGACATGCACAAACAGTTTCATAATTATATCCTCTAAATGTTTTGGCCAAATAGGGCTTGTCTTCTATATTAATGAAGGGTAATTGGGGCCTACAATGCACAATGCAAAAGAGATATGTATCTAATATACAAGTAATTTCTGAGTGGGGGTATTAATAATGACCTTTGAAAAGATGTATTATGAGTTAGAAATAAGCTAAGTTTAGAGATGGATGTAAATGCATCTCTTGTCAGACAGTTGCTACAGTAGCTGTGATCATGTTATACTTCAAGAGCTACCTACATTCACCTGTGTCAGAGACACTGCTGCAGAAGGTTGTATCCTAACTCGGCTTTCCTAACAGCAGCCATGCTGCCTGCTGCTGTAGTAATGGTATACGACTAATGGACTGAGTTGTCCAGATGTGCTCCAACATCCTTTCTGGGACCATGCTCGAAAGTTTGCTGTTTTGAGCTCTTTAAGGTCTGGTTTTCAGGGACTACCTGAGACACTTCCTCAAAATACAGTCTCATCTTTTTTTAAAATATGTGTTATGCAATTGAGGACCAGCAAAGTCATAAGCAGTCAAATGCTTTTCAGAACAGACTTGTCATCTCTGTAGCTGGTATGCAAAACAGTTACTGGCTTTGTCCTTTAAGGGGATTGTGAGCAAGGGGCCAAGAGTGTGTGGAGGAAAGCATCACAGATCTGGAGTCTGATAGTTTATCGGGTACTTCAATACTGCATGAGTCACCTTCAGTTTCAACAGGACAAACATACAAACCTTGGTTTGACCCTCATTAACAAGCTGTGGATTCATACAGCATTTCAGTCCATGTAGTGAATTCATATCATCAGTCTGAAATGGAAAGTACTGTTTGTTGAATGCTGTCAGAACCCTTTGGCTTGACTTCTTTTTTTTAATCTTTTCTGTGTAGATGCAAGGAAGAGAGAAGCACCTCTTAATGAGGACTGATCAACTGCCTCTGAACTCTTTGTGAGGAAACAAGATCCCAAAGATGACTTCCATTTCCAGCGAACAAGGGCAAATTCTTGTTGTGCACAAGAATGCACTGGTTGTATCTAGCATGTGCATCTTATATTGATGGTACTTAGGGCAGCCTCCTGTCATGCCTGCATTTGGCAGAAGGAATACTTGTTTTCTATTTGCCTTTTGCTGGAAAAAGTAACCAGGGCTAAAAAAATTAAAAAAAAAAAAAAATTCACTAAACCTAATGGTAGTGACTCAACCAACTGGCTCTTGGTCGCTTTTGTAGATAAGATAATGATCATTGGAACTAGTGGTAAAAACCTGAGTCTTATTTGCACTTTGTGGGGAAAAGAAAAAAAAATCTAGCTCAATGGGAAGGAGCTTTACAAGTTTAAAATCTGTGGCGGACTGCTAAAGGGCAAGGAGAGATATTGGAAATATGAAATTAAACTGAATTTTTGTAGAGTATCATCTTATGATCTGTCCCACACGGGCTTGCTGATGTATTGTTCATTGCTTTGCTGAGCAGAATGTTGGCTCAGCTCTCTGACAGCATGCCTTTCCAAACAGATTTTTTTCTACACAGTCACTGCATTTCATGGATTTTGTTTGCTTTTCAAGAGTCAAGTTCTAGCTCAGCTGCTCTTTCTGTCCCAGGACTGAGGGGGGAGTAGTTATGCATCTGTCCACAACTTTGTAAAACCATTTCCTTTCTGTTCTGAGCAGGATGGATTGTACATTTTCTATATTTTGTGTTTGATAAAGCAGCTGTTTTCTCCCAAAAATTTGGTAAGCTTGGAAGGCTAATGGCACACAATACAATGTCACTAAAGACCAGTCATATGGAAAGTGTTATTTTCATGACTATCTACTATGTTTTGTATGACACAGATATAAATCTGAAAGAAAAAGCTTTGTTTGGCAGTCTATCAAATACATCATAAATAATGGGTAGCTTAGACTTGATTTCTATGCTACTTATCCTTAGTTAACACAGTTTAACTTTGCATGCCTGTGTAATTTGAGTGAAGATTCCATTTCAATTGATCTGTTATGCCAGGTAACCACTTCTGCTGTGCCCAAGCTGTGATATCAGAGTTGTTCAAATGGCAAAGCACAGATTTTTTTTTTTTTTTCTTCCATTATTTTTTTTTAACTTACTAGACTCGGTGAGTAACTGGTGAGCTATCTCCAACCTGCCTAAGCTTCTACAGCCAGCACTTACTATGCAGTCCAGCATAGCTCTTAATGAAGCTGGGATCTGAGGTAGATACATTTATCACTCACACTAATTGTTCTCAACCCAATACACTTGCTTGCATTAATTTTGGTCTCATGTTGTCAGTGTGCATGTCAGACTTTCCTAACTGTTCCAGACAGATGCCTTGTTTGGCATCCTATGTTTTCATGTGCTGCAGCCCGTGGTGGTACAGTTGGCCTGTGTGACTGCCAGCCCCTGGCCCAGTTGGCCGTGCCTCATGTGGAAGAGAAATAACCTTCACATTAAAGAAATGCAGTAGAAATGGAGTATTGTTGTAAGCAGATCTATCTCTAAAAAAAAAAAAAAAAAAAAAAAAAACAAAAAAGCTGGCCATCTTTTGACCTGTCCTTGAATTCTAAATGTAAATAGGATAGTGCTAAAAAAACCCTCCTTCTCTCTGGCTTCTCCCAGAGATCCAGCCATGGTTGTACGGGCTGGACTTTGTGCAGCCTGACCACTTTGCACCTTAAGAGAGGAATATGAGGGAACATGTGTGACAGATACTCAAGACTAGAAAAGGACAAATAATTTGATAAATGTTCTTTAATGTTAAGAAAAACATGATTCTGCTACAGTTGCTTCTAAGCAGCATGACAGACTTGAAGGAAAGTTAACCATAACTTGAAATTCTTATTTTGCAATGTTCATGTGGGAGGAGAAAGGGTTAGGGCTCTTCTCTTAGAGGGAGAGGAAGCCCACTGAAAGAGGGGAAGTGTTGAAAAAGGGGAGCCACAGGATTATTATTTAAAAAGTAGGAGGGGAGAGAGGGGGACTCAGCTTGTATTACTATGCAAAATTGATAATGGCATGTAAATTTGAAATTTTAAATTATTTTAAAGGGGGCAAAGACAGCTGAAACAGCAGAGCAAGTCTTGCTTTGCATTTAGAAACTATAACCTTGAAAAAATGCACTATGATGAGATGTTGGTACGCATCTCACCAGAGCCTAGAACAGTGGAAAAGCGATGGGGTGGGAGCATAAAGGCTTTGTATAAAGGCCAGAAAAGAAAGGTACTTCAGTTACCACACCTGCTACCACCTGGCTTCAGCAGTGGTCAGCAACATGTGTGGTGGATAGAACACGGAGCAGTATACATTCATTGTAAATAAAGTACATAGTTTAATTTTTAGCCAATATCTTCTTGATCTAGATAGAGAAGAGAGCAATTTTTCTGTCTGAGAGCATTGTCTTTTTTTATTAAGACATATAGTTAAGTACAAAAAAGTTGAGGGCAGAGGATTTTAAAACCAATTCTGCAGTCCTCTATTCCAGACCTTTACCCTGTTTCCAGGTCAGTGGGATGATCTCCTTGAAGATGCTGTAGTTTAATTGCAGGGGTGGTTGGGGTGTTGGTCATGTAGGAATCTGCAGGCTTGATGTTTTCTACACAGATTTTTCTTGCCTGTCTCTGGGATTGTTGCAAAGTGCTCTGCAAGAAGGAATTTGTCTGAAGAACTGTGGGGGAAGCAGACTGCTGCAGTAGGGAGAGTGTTCAAGGTTGAGCTTGTGATTTGTCTTCATGGCAAACCATTTGTAACATCTATGGCTAAATAGTACTTGTCACTTGGTTGTGAGAGTGTTTTTTCAAAGGCGTTTAATTTTTAGTCCTCCAGAAGTTTTCCTGGGGTTGTTTTTTTTTTTAACCTTTACATAATGTGCCTTCATCGTTCCTATCTGTGAACATGTTACATGCCACATGTGTATGTCATGCAAGTTTTTCATGGTTCCATTTCCAAATGCAATTGCACTGGAAAAATCTGCAGGACCATCAACCCACAGTTTGCAACAGATGTGTTTTGTTGTGCAGGGAGGAAAAAGGCCAGGAGACAGTACTGAAAATTAAAAGACTATTTTTATTCTTAGATATGTAAACACTGGCCTTCTGAGCAAATTAGCCTCTAATAAATCTTGTTTTCTTGAGATTACTTCTGGTTCTGCGAGGAATGGCCTCTGCAAAGTAGTGTCTAAAAAGATCTTTTTTTTCCTTCTCTCTTTAAACAATTTTAGTCCTTTCCTGTTGTGTTTTTTAAAATGTTGGAATATATTATATGTATTTGTTGTTGTTGCAAAATAGCTGGCTCTAACACCACTTGCATCTAGAAGAAAATGTATCTATTTGCAGGCAAATAATTAGTTCTACTTTGACTGTGACATACTCCCAGCAGATATCTTCTCTTGTCAGGTTGTATGCTGGTCAAACAATGCTGGCACCTTGCATCCGATTGAAATAGCAGCCTGGAGTAGTATTTTACCATATATCACATTTTGTGTTCCTGTTACTGTTTGTAAAAAAAAAAAAAAAAAAAAAGTTGTGGCAGGAGTCAATAAACACTGGGTTGTGTTAAACGCTGTCCTGTGCAAATCTTGGAGTGCTGTGCCTTGGGGTGGGCAGGATTGGGGGGGAGCAGTGCCACGCCGTGGGACGAAGGGCAGTGGCACCGCTCAGAGCTGACACTGAAATACACTGCCTCTGCTGTTGGTGAGAGCTCAGCTTGGCATCTTTCCTTGGTTACTTCAAAATAACAGGAAGTAATTTACCTTGCTAGTCACCCTCTTCTTGAAATGCCTGTTTGTTTCACACTCTTATTGAACCAGATAACATTCTCAGGATTCAATTGTTGTCTGATAAGTTTTATTTTTAACAGCATTCTTGTCCTCCCCCTCCTACTTTTCCAGCAGGAGTCCCACAGGGTGGGGGAGGCTTCTTGCCACTCCCACTAACATTGCAGCTGAATGAAAGCCAAGACATTTTCCCTTGTCTGTTCAAGTGCTGTGAGCTTTTTTGATTCTTTTTGCACTATGTGGATAATGGGAATTACCAACCCCCACCCCCCCAGGATGTAATGGATAGTTTGGATTTTATTTTCTTTTGTTAAAGAGGGGAAAGAATTCTAAATAATTTGCCACTTCTTTAACCATTTCTTTAACACTGAGGAGTGCTTAGAGCACATGGAGGACACAAAGAAAGCAAAGGGGTTTCTCTTCTGAGCATGTTCCTTGCCAAGTAACGGGTTTGTAGGGACAGCTCAAGGAGAAGCTGGACCTTGGCCATCCAGCTGCCAAGGTCTTCTTTTTTCTCTGAACTCTGACTAAACTTTCTCTAAGCAAATATTCTTGCAGTAATTGTTATCTTGCAGCTATTTAGGGGTCTCTTCCCCCACCTACCCAAAGGGCTATGGCTAAATATACTTACACTGACAATTCCCATGACGCTTGCGATGTTGCAATGAAAATTCACAAGCAGCATGACAATGGAAGAGTGAGTAGTAAAGATTGATTCCCCTTTCCCATATTGTGTCTAGGGAGTTACTTCCACTTCAGAGAGGTGGTAGAACTCCCATCCTCTCTGTAGGAGTTTTGTGTGGCCAGGTTTTGGTAGTAGGAGGCTACAGGGGTGGCTTCTTTAAACAAAAGGCTCCAGAAGCTTGCCCTGTAGCTGATAGGGCCATTGACAGTCAGCTTTGATGGACCCGCTGCTGACCAATGCTGAGCCAATTAGCCATGGAGGTAACACCTCTGTGAAGAATGTACTGGAGAAGGGGAAGAAGTTGCCATGCAGGTGCTAAATGGCAACAGCTGCAGCGACCATGAGATGGCTTGGCTGCAATGCTTGGCTGTAGCGACCATGAGATGGTAGAGTTCAAGATCCTGTGTGGAAGAGGCAGGACCCAAAGCAGGACCGTGACCCTGGATTTCAGGCGAGCCAACTTTGGCCTCTTCAAAGATCTACTTTGGGATATGACTCTAGAAGTGCCAGTGAGAGCTGGTCAATCTTCAAGCACCACTTCCTCCAAACCCAGGATCAGTGTGTCACAATGCGCAAGAAAGGAGGAAAAGGACGTAGGAGGCCTCCATGGATGAGCAAGGATCTGCTGGGACAACTCAGGCAGAAAGCAGCCATCTATGAGAGGTGGAAACAGGGGCTGGCTTCTTGGGAAGAGTATAGGAACATTGCCAGGGCATGCAGGGGTGCAACTAGGAAGGCTAGATCCCTTCTAGAATTAAATTTAGCTAGGGAAGTTTAGGACAGTAATAAGGCATTTTTCAAGTACATCATCAGCAGAAGGATGAGGAGGGGTAATGTGGGCCTGCTGCTAAACATTGAGGGTGCCCTGGTGTCTGAGGATGCAGAGAAGGCTGAAGTACTGAATGCCTTCTTTGCTTCAGTCTTTACAGCCAAGGCTGATCCCCGGGAAGCCCGGTCCGGCAAGGATAACAGGATGGCCAGGACAGCAGAGGAGTTGCCCTGGGTGGAAGAGGTTAAAGACTTGTTGGCCAAGCTTAAGGCTCATAAGTCAATGGGTCCTGATGGGATGCATCCTAGAGTGCTGAGGAAGCTGGCTGATGTGATTGCTAAGCCTCTCCATAATTTTTGGACAATCATGGAGGACAGGTGAGGTGCCTGAGGACTGGAGAAAGGCCAATGTCATGTCAGTCTTCAGAAAGGGCAGGAAGGATGACCCAGGAAACTACAGGCCAGTCAGTCTCATCTCCATCCCTGGAAAAGTGGTGTAACAACTCATCCTGAATGTCATCACTGAACATATGAAGGATAAGATGGTTATCAGGGGGAGACAGCATGGCTTCACCAAGGGGAAATCCTGTTTGACCAACTTGATAGCTTTCTATGAGTGCACAACTGGCAGGCTGGATGAGGGGAGAGCAGATGTCATCTACCTTGACTTCAGCAAGGCTTTTGACACTGTCTCCCATAACATCCTCATCAGAAAGCTCAAGCAGTGAGGCTTGGATGAGTGGACAGAGGTGGATCGAGAGCTGGCTGAATGACAGAGCCCAGAGGGTGGTGATCAATGGCACGGAATCGAGTTGGAGGCCTGTGGCCAGTGGAGTTCCACAGGGATTGGTTCTGGGGCCAGTCTTGTTCAACATCTTCATCAACAACCTGGATGAGGGGACAGAGCGTACTCTCAGCAAGTTGGCTGATGACACCAAACTGGGAGGACTGGCTGATTCCCCAGAAGGTTGTGCTGCCATTCAGCGGGATCTCGACCAGCTTGAGAGTTGGGCAGAGAGGAACCTCATGAGGTTCAACGCTTCTCTTTCAGAGCACAGCGTTATGTAGGTATGTATGGGAACTGTGTGAGCAATGAGCCAGTAGTTCGGCAGTAAAACCCTGTCCTGGAAAGTAGTGAACCTCAGTTTTGGATCAGCACCTGTCAGAGAACTGCAGATTGAGCTGGAATTGTGTAAAAAGAGGGCGTTTCATTCCATCTTTAGCATTATTGGTGGCCTGGCTGAGGAGGTTGCATGCTTAGGCTGCTGTCAGCTGGAGCATTCAGAAGTGCCTATCTCTCAGGTGTGAGTATTAGGTAGCAAAGTGTTCTGCAACTGAGAGTGTGACCCAGTGCTGCAATGCCTGCATCTTGTGAGCACTTAGACTCAGCTCCCTCCAATGCATGGGGGAGGTGAAAAAAGAAGTTTAAAGAAAAAAAAAAAAATAGGATGGTGGAACATATGGGAACTGGCAGAGGTTGTTTCATGTTCCATGGCAGCCCTTGCAGCTGAGCTGGGAGGAGCAGGAGCTCATTCCCCTTGGCACAGGGCAGCCGTTCGCACATCTGCCTTCCAAGAGAGTGCCCAGATGCCTCTCAGCTGTGAATACAGCTACACCACACCTGGCTACACATGATGGTGATGGTATCACCAGTGCTGGTGAGCTTTACAGAGGACTGAGACAAAGATGCCTGGGGATATCCAGTCAAAATCGTTTCTATTGGAAAAGGACTTTTGAGATCCTGAAGTTCAGCCACTAACCTAACACTGCTACACTACGTCTCTCAGCACCTCAGCTACACATGTTTTAAATATCTCCAGGTGTGAGGAGTCCGCTACCTTCCTGGGCAACCTGTGCCAGTGTCTAGCAACCCTCTCTTAGTGTAGGCAGATAGACTCCATTGACCACCCCTGTCTGTAACTCATGTCCCACCTTCCTGCAGCAAATGGCTGATTTTCCACCAATTTGATCACTGCTTCCTTTCTGCAGAGTGAGGCTGTCCCCACAGCCCTGCTGGTCTGGCTGCTGCCCTGCCTGGCTCAGCAACAGGCCGAGCACAGACTACCCCGGCAGCCTGCACAGAGGTCTTGTTCTTCAGGCCAGATCATCCCTTCCCTGGCAGAGGTTGTCGTGCTATTACAGTCTATGAAAGATGACACATGTCACCATTCCCTCTCACGGACTCTGGTGCTTGTACAAGAACCAATGACATCTCCCTAGTGCTGTAGTGTGTGTGTGTGTGCTTGTACAAGAACCAGCGACATCTCCCTAGTGCTGTAACGTGGGGGTGGGGGGTGTGTATATGTTTGGCTATGGCACGTGGAGAGATAAAAGCATCCAAGGCTCCAGTCTCAGCATGTGTGTGTGAGTGTGTCTGTGTGGAAAGCCTGATTTCCAAGGAGAATGTCATGGTTTAGCAAGGAGCTGTTTTTGCTTGGTAACAGGGGGAACAGGTTGCAGTGAAGACTCGGTAAAGAGTTTGTGGACTCTCCCCCGGCTCCTGGGTTCAGACCCACCTCCAGCCCGGTTGGGCCAATCTGGCCCCTCTGCAATCACTATTTAGGGACAGGAATTTGAAATGCAAGGCAGGAGGTGTAAGAGTGATACAAGATGGAGGTGACCACGTGGACCCCACAGTCAGAGGAGGAAGGAAGGAGGAGCACCAGACCAGAGACCCCTCTGCAAGCCATGATGAGAATGCAGGCTGTACCCCTGAAACCCATACAGAGTCATGGCAGGACTGAGAGTTACCAGCAGCTCTGTGTGAGTGCATTCAGGTGAGTGAGACTGTGTAAGGAGATGGCCATGGCGCAGGCCATGCTGGAGAGCCTGTGCCTCAGAGCAGACCCACACAAGAGGCAGAGAAGAGCTGCAGCTTTTGGGATAAATGCACGTTAGAGCAGCCCATGCAGGGCTGCCATGTGTGTGAGGTACCCCACAGAGGAGCAGGGAGGATGGGTGCAGAGCCCATCTGCTCTGAGGAGAGACAAAGGGCAGAAGCTCTCAGGAATAGACTGAAACCCCCACTCCCTGCCTCCCTGGGCCGTTCAGAGAGGGAGGAGGTAAAAACACTGGGATCAGGACTCTGAGCCTGGGAATTGGGAAGGAGTGGGGAGAAAGTGGTCTTAAAGGGCTGGTCGGACTCTTAATCGTTGTATCACTCCATGTTGTTTTATGTTTGTTATGTTTTGGGGTTTTATGCTTTAGTTGGTATTGGATTAAATTATTTTCTGTTTTCTTCCCCAAGCCGAGTAGCCTGGTCTGTTTTGTCCTGGACCTTAAGCAGCAATTAAGCTCTCCCTGCCCTTCGGCAATCCTGAGGTCTTTGGTACTTGAGGCTAATCGTGGTCTTTTGTTCCCTGATGGGCCTAAACCAGGACAAAGAATTAATTTGAGAAAAGTGGAAGTTGCTCCTCTACTACCAGCTAATGTTGGTAATCTAAACCAGTTCTTTTTCCTAAAAGCATTGCAAAATGAAGCCACATAGCACATCTTTTGAAAACCTAGACAACAGTAGTTTTACCATCAAGCCTTTGTTACAGCTCAGCTAACCTCCCAGGCTCTTTCACTAGCTGCTGTTTTCCAGTGTACAGAAGGGACTCCTTCCCTTTGCCAGGACTGACATTGGAAGGGATCTGCAGTTCAAATAGTTACTATTTTGGATAGAGGCATCTTTCAAGTTGTCTTTTTTTTCTCTTTCCTTGAGTAAACAAATTAAGAGACAGTTAGAAAAGGTTAGAAGTATAGCAACTGCTTGTGATGGAACTAAAACTTACCAGCACCATTCTCACAAGGGAGCAGGCTTAGGCTGGACAATATCACTGCACTAAACCAAAGCAGCCCCCAGGTCTCCTGTCCGGTCCTCTGCCAACTGTTTTGCATTGTGGCATTACTACCAGTCAGTCAGGAGCATGCAAAATGGGGAAAAAAAATGATGCTATCACAGCTATCACACCGTTGCCATCTCTGGATTTATTTAACTCTGCTCCATCTCATCTCTCAACAAATGCCTCCTTGGGGCAAAGCTCAGCAGTCCTTGGATGTTTTACAGAAGCTGCCTGTGACGGACCTGGTAGCTTTGAAAAATACGCCTCTGAAGTAATGTTCCCAAAGAGCTTAATGCTCTTACCTGTGACTCAAAGCTTTTTACTCACTTCCCTGCCACCACCTGCCCCTCACCACTGCTGCTAAACTGTTGGGAATGAGCCACTGGGCACCATTCTGACAAAGTGAATGACCCAAGATGAGCTTCAGCAGTTCCAAGCTGTGTCCTGCATGAATGCAAACATGTGTCTCAGCTCTTTCAAAACAGTCAGGTCTGGAGGGGACTTCTGAGCTGACAGCCAAGGTGTTGTCCAGGTCTAATGGCAGAGATAAGAAAGGACTATTAGTGTGGAAACTGAAAACAAACATAAAACTTTTTGAAAACCAGGAGAGCTGCATAAGACTTATATATTTAATCTGAAAGGAAAAAAAGAGAAACAGATAAGAGACTGACTTTTGGCCAAAAACTCAGGCTTGATCAACCTGTCAATCATGCCACTTCTAATCACACAGAAGGCACCCAAGAGGGTTTGGTATTTCCCTGTGTAGGTACTGTAAGGTCTCGTGATCACCCATGAGAAATGCCAACCCTCTTCCTCCTCCTGAGTGACTGCTGATACCTTAATAAAGTGAGGAAAATGCTGCTATTTTTTCCCCAAAAGGTAGAGAAAATAATTCACATTTTATGTTTGAAATATCTTTGTGTTTCAATGTGTTGTATTCATGTGAAACAACAGAGAAACTAATCAAGACTTGGTTTGCTTCTTGAACTGGCATTGAAAACACTTCCAGAGAAGCAAGAGAAAATTTAATGTTTTGTTTTGTTTTATTTTGTTTTCTGGCAGGGAGAGAAACTGGATCCTTAAAGCAAGGAGAGAATTAGAGCTCCTGTGTTTCATTCAAATCTTGGTGGTTAGGCCAGATAGAGAGCTAAAAATTATTGTACAAGATGGAGATACAGTGGTAACATAATTGTTGCTCCTAACACAGTGCAGCAGCTGCCACTGTGTTTGGTAGGACCCTGGAGTATGTAGCTGGGGCTGCAGAGAGGGTACCTGAGGGTTGCAAAGTGTGTCTGGGGTTTCCTTGAAAGGCAGGACCACTTAGGCAGGGGAGCCCAAATGATCTCAGTCAGGTGTTAGCTGCTGTACCCTGCCAAGATACAGGTAGTGGAGGCACTGGGAGGAGCTCAAAGCCTGAAGAAAGTACTTAGAAAATAAGGATTCTCACAGTGTTAGGGCAAGGAACAATTGGGAGAGGGATTGCAGGATCTCCTTGTGGAGCTATGTATTTTAAATACAACCATTCTCTGGCATGTACAGTGGAGCATAGGGAATACAGCCAAATCCATCAATTACCAGCAGGCTAGTCAGAAAAGTACCAGTAGGTGCAACTGGGTGTAGTGGGTCTGGGATGGTGAACCCACTTTTAAACTGGAAGCACGTGTACGTGAACTAAAGGGGAAAATAAGATGGGAGTCTTGTGGGTTGAGATAAAAGCAGTTTAATAAAGAAGCAGCAAAGCTGTGTGAGTGGGAAGCAAAGCAAAAGCAGGTAAAGCTGTTACTCTCTACTTCCCATCAGCAGCGATGTCCGGCCACCTCCCGAGAAGCAGGGCTTTGGTACGTGTAGCGGTTGCTTCTGGAAGGCCAGAAATGAATCTTGACCCCCCCTTCCTGCTCCTCTCCCCCAGTTTATATTACTGAGCTGACGTCATATGGTATGGAATATCTCCTTGGTCAGCCTGGGTCAGCTGTCCTGGCCATAGTCCCTCCCAAGATTGCATCCAGCCACAGCTATTGGTGAAGGTGGGGCAAGGAATGCTGGAGGGACAGCCCTGATGCTGTGTGAGCAGTAGTCATAATATTGATACCAACAGTAAGCACAGCACTGCAAGAGCTGCTGTGGACATGGGGGATAGAGCGGTGTAGTGGGCACCTGGCATCCAGCCAGGGTCAAACTACCACACTGGGTTATAAAGCATTTACCTTCTCTGCCCATGTAAGCAAAGTGTTAATTTTCAGTGATAAAATACATCCCAGCAACAAAAAGAGGTCATATACAGGGAAACTTGGCTGAAAGCTGTCCCACACAAGACCAAGAACTTGGCTGGCTTCTTAAAAGTGACTGGACATGCCCTGCAGCACTCAGAGATTGTCTGTGTCAGGGACAGGGTGCTGATCCTGACAGGCCTGAACCTGCTTTAGCAGGTGGATTGGAGTACATGATCTCTAGATATCCCTTCCAACCCCTACCATTCTGTGATTCTGCGGGCCAGGCAAGGTGGCTATGCCGGGGAAAGATCTGGCTGGAACATAACCTCCAGGTGATGTTGTGGCATACAGTGACAGTGTGTTGCTTTTTATTTACTAAGCACTGTACTTATTGCCAGCTTTGGCATGTGTCCCACCTTTATGGTGTTTCAATGGATGCCTCGTGTTCAGCACTGTGATGTACAGTAGCACATCACCCCAGGCACCATGCAAGGGAGAAAATTACTATTGTTAAGAGGTATCAGGGGCTTCTCCTATATGAAGAAAAAATAGAAAGCAAGAAAAAAAACGCCACGTCTGTGCAGACATTTAATAGGTGAAGGAAGAAGCTTAACAGACTTAAGCTCAGCTGTCTACAGAGAGTTTTCAAAAGCTTACTGCAAACACTTCTGTTTCAAAGCTTATGCTCCTTTATCTAGGAGAAGCTAAACACTGGCTAATTCTCTAATTAGTTCCCAACAAGATGCTTTTCTCTGTAGCCAAGGCTTGCAACAGGATAATTATGTCTTTAGTTTAAAAACAAGTGTCAATACAGAAAGTTGTTTTGATTTCTCTTTCTTAAAATGTTTTATTTCACCTTCTACTTAACTCTCACTCTGTTGGTCCTCACCTGTTGGTCCTCACCTGCAATATCTTTCCTTGATTTGGGAAAGGCTGATTGTTTTTAGCTTTCTGCCCTGCAGTCCCAATGCATGGACACAACAGGACTAGAGCCAAGTTGGTGCTGTGATCTGTAATGCAATCATACCAGTGCTTGGAGTGTGAATCCCTCTCAGGACTGGGGAGATGGAGGAGCCACCATCAGTTTAGCAGCTCAACTCATTAAACTGTAATCACTGGTGTACTTGTGGCCCTGAGTGTCCACTGCATGCTGGAGACCTACATTTGAAGCTTCCCAACCTCCTTCCTACCAATACAGTCATCTACATTTATTTTAGCAGAGTTCCCATAGCACTAGCAGATCTTCTAGTTGATTAAGAATAGTCTCAGTCTTAGAGCTGAGCAGACATAAATCCCATGTGGACAATAGCAAGAGGGAGAAGAGCTGTCCTCTCTGTCCTTCTCTGGTCCACAGTTGTCAGTATATGGAGGCAGGATGCTGAAGGTCTGATAGCAAGCTTATCCAAGGAGGTTCAAATGGGCTTCATTCATTCATCAGGAGAGGATTCTGAGTATTAGGCTACACAGTGTGTCCTTGTGGTGAAGGCTATGACCTTTCTTGTTGATCCACTGAAGCTGTTCCATTTCTGAGGGCATAAATACATTTTCACAGATTCAAGAAAAAATTTATCTGAACTGGAATATTATGGCTCACCTTCAACAAAGATGTCAAAAAAAGTATTCTATCAGTCCATTGGAAAAAAATGAGTATGATCACAGAATCACAGAATCTTAAGGGTTGAAAAGGACCTTGAAAGATCATCAGTCCAACCCCCTTGCCAGAGCAGGACCTCCTAGAGTAGGTTACACAGGAACTCATCCTGGGTGGATTTTGAATGTCTCCAGAGAAGGAGACTCCACAACCCACCTGTGCAGCCTGTTTCAGTGCTCCCTCACTCTCACAGTGAATAAATTTTTCCTCATGTTTCTTTGGAACCCCTTATGTTCCAACTTGTACCCACTGCCCCTTGTTGTATCATTGGACATCACTGAGAACAGCCTGGCTCTTGACACCTGCCCTTTCCATATTTGTAAACATTAAGGAGGTCACCTCTCAGGCTCCTCCAAGCTGAAGAGCCCCAGCTCCTTCAGCCTTTCATCATAAGGGAGATGCTCCACTTCCTTCATCATCTTAGTGGCCCTGCACTGAACTCTCTCCAGCAGCTCCCTGCCCTTCTTGAACTGAGAAGCCCAGAACTGGACATAATATTCCAGATATGGTCTCATGAGGGCAGAGTAGAGGGAGAGGAGAATGTCTCTTGACCTACTGCCCACAGCCCTTCTAATATACCCCAGGATGCCATTGGCCTTCTTGGCCATGAGGGCACATGGCTGGCTCACGGTCATCCTGCTGTCCACCAGGACCTCCAGGTCCCTTTCCCCTATGCTACTCTCTGACAGTTCATTCCCCAACCTGTACTGGTACATGGGGTTATTTTTTCCCAGATGCAACACTCTACACTTGCCCTTGTTGAATTTCAGTAGATTTCTCCCCGCCCAATTCTCCAGTCTGTCCAGGTCTCACTGAATGATCCAGAGACTTTAGAAAACATGACCTATGAGGTCAAGCTAAAAGACCTGGGATTGTTTCTTGCAGGGATAAAGAGAGTGGGGAGAAGAGTGAAGAAAGCAGTAAAAGCACAATAAAAGTCTTAAAATGCAGGAAAGATTATGCAGAGAATAAGTGAGGAGTTTGTTCTCTATGCCTATGGCAGATAACACACAATGGGATTAAATTTCAGCAAGAAAGTTGACAGTTAGATATTGGGATTAATTTGGGATTATGGCCAGGACACTGAACCACTGGAGTGCCAGAAGTTGTGGACATGCCATTACCAGAGATGTGGTTCGAGAAATGTCTGCCAGGAGAGATGTAGGTAGAAAGGATTTGTTCCTTGGAGCAGTGAGAAGGGACTGACCAGCCTAATTGATGTTTCCTGTGTCATGGTAATGTAAGCATGATTTTGGAGCCCATGCAGTTGAGGTACTCCATGGAAGGGAAGAATTTTGGGGTTGATCTTTTCCTTTGGTTGGTTATGGGGAACACTGATTGGTTCCAAGGCTGTCCTTCCTGAGGAGTGAAATTCAGGACAAGACTGCTGTGAGGGAGCAATTGTTTTTCCTTGGCCTCTCTCTGACCTGATTCACTTGCAGGTGTTCACACTGCGTGCAGTGCACATCAAGGTGAGCATGGTGAGCATGTACTTCCCAAAGGACCTTGCAGCCTGGCACTCCTCTGTGGTGAGCAACACCTCTTGTCTTGCTGAGCAGCAAGGACCTGAACCCATGTTTTCCACAGCAACAGGGTATTGGTAGCTCTTTTTATACTTACTCCCTCATTGACAGTTGATGTATGTTACGCTTAACCTGCTGTTTGATGCTCAAACCTTTTGGTCTGGTGCCTAAAGCTGTAGATTCTTTTCCTCTTTTTCCCGTCTCAAATTTAGGAACCGCAATTCTGAGCCTGATATTCCTCTGGATATCAAGGTAGCACCGAGAACAGATTTAGAGCAGGGAGCGCACCTTGCTTCCCCTCCTATCCAGAGCAGCTGTGCAGCTGGTTGGGCTTTCAGTTTTCTAGGAAATATTGAGTTATAGGTCATCTTCAATCATTCATTACAAATGAACATAATACTGGGGGAAAATAAAAAAAGGAATGATGAGGAAATATACAGTGAGATATCAGAAGTTAGCCTTTGGGAGCATATGGGGTTCTGAAGGCAGGAACCTCTGCTCGCTCCCATAGTTCATGTCCTGATTACAGAGAATGTGCATGTGACTGTCCAAAAGTCAGCATTTGCTACCCCTTTTGTACATTTTCTCTTCTTTGCAAAGCTCTGTCAGTTTCTGGGTATATTGTAAGTAAATTCTCAGTTGAGTCATTATTTTTTTCAATATATCTGTAAGAACTTAAGTAACGTGATTATAAATTCAAGCACTTGGAATATCAACACTTGAGCCTAGATGTGTTTATTACTAATATTAAATACCATCTTGCAACTTTGCCTTCACATTTAAAACTGGCAGTTCATCAAAATTTTATATAAGGTTGGGATCTATAATATTCTTGCTGTTATAAATACATTAATATCATAAGTCAAACATTTCCCCCCTTATTGTTTGTGTATTTCCTCTGCTTAGTCTCTGCAAATGTGCCCAGGGAGCACATGAAAATTGTTGGAGACTCAGCTTCCTTTCATTCCCCTTGTCAGCAAATCATGGCCAGAAAATGTAGACAAGGCTGTTTTGGGGGAGATGAGGGCACATCCTCTCCATGCTGACTCAGCACCTCATCCCCTCTGGACCAAGTGCCCGTGCCAGCACTCTGACCAACATCACCCCATGCAGCAGGCACAAAGGACAAGGGAATATCTAGGACACTTCTCCCCCTGCAGTCTTAAAACTCAAACAATGTCTCTGTGATATCGGCTGCCCATCTCCAGAACTTTGTGCTATTAACATTTGTGCCCTCCCTCCTGAGGGGTGAGGAATAGGTAAATGCAGGTGTCTTTTGCATTATCTGGGTTCTGCCCGAGGCTACAAAGATCTGGGCTAGAGAGCACTGCTGCAGTCCATTGCAGCTCTTGAATTTCACTTGCATTGTCTATGGACAGCTTTGCTATCCAGAATCTACCCATGGCTTTGAACAGAGACCCTACTCTCAGTACCGCCTCAGGACCACTGTGTGACTTTGGTCTGCTTTTCCCAGAGCTATCCTGCCTGACCTTTGTTAGCCTTGAGGTTATATGTTACTGCAGGGATATGTGGCTGGACAGGACACCACAAACTGCATGTGTGGGCCCAATGTCTATGAGTTTGCACATCTTGCAGTTTGGGGAATTTTTTACATTAATGACATCACTACATGTAGGTTTCTCAGGGGGCCTAGAGTTGAGCAGGTGAGTGATCTTCACTTGAAGAATAAGCCTTGCAGATCAATCTTAAACTGCAAGAGTGAACAGTGGTATAGCTGTTTGAACAGCATGCAAGAGTGCCATTCAGATGTGTACCTGCAGTCTTAAAACCCACTTGTAATGGAGAACCTTCTGTAGCCATATCCATCTGCCCTGTCTCTCCAGAGCACCTGATGCTCTGCAGACAGCTGGTCAATTTTTTTTCTCATGGTTCTAGTTGGGTATTGGGAGAAATTGCTTTCTGACAGTATTTAAGAGAATTGCTGTACAAGGCTATTCAGTGTGGCATGGAGAAATTTCCTATTAGAAATGTCTCAGAACCTAAAGCAAGAGGCTCTTGTAAACTATTTAGTATGACTCCTGGACAGAAATTACTAGCAAAGCCATTAAAAATTTTTATTTTTATTCCCTGTAGTAATTAATTGTTCATATCAGGGCCTACACTTGTCCTTTCAAGTATCAAAAGAAAGATTACTAGAAAGGTTCAATAAATCAAACATGGAAGTGTTGCCACCAAGTGGTACAAGCTGTGCTAGGCAATGGCTCATAATTCATAGATCACAGTGATGTATCTGAGTCACCCTGATGTACTTATAAAAAGATTTTTTTTTGCTTTGTTTAGCTATCCTTTTCTTTTTGTGACACATTTTACTTCCTATGGGGTTGAATGATGATATTAGCACCCATTTCCATGAAGTGTATTATTTCAGCTTCTTCCCCTGTCTTGTTGGGACATGACACATCCTTCCCTCTGAAACCTCTCTCTGAGTGGAGAGAGTGTCCCCACAACGCAATGTGCCCCTGGCCCTGATGACTGCCTGAGGAAAATCCCAGCCTACCCTATCATTTACAGCACGGTTCTTCCTGAGCGACTTTGACACTTTTGAAATTGTCTGCAAGTTTATATGATTTTTAATGGCCCTTACATGTGTGCTAAGGTGTTTTTGTTCACAGACAAAGTACTAAGTATGCTGTACTTTCACCACATTTTTCTTTATTGTGCAGGAGCTGAATACTGCCTTTTGCTTTCCTGATGTTTAGAAAGCCTAGATTTCAAATAAAAGGAATTGTGGAGACAAGACCGATATTATTGATATTGTGAGGCATACAATATTATTCTTGAGAGGTGCCTCTCCCATGGGCACAGAGCTCCCCAGAGCTACTCAGGGCAGGAGGCAGCAGCAGGCAAAGTGGGAGAGATAGAGACTTGTGCACATGCACAAGTGCACATACCCAGGAACCCCAGCTCTGGGCATGCAGGTTTGTATCACAGCACCCACATGGGTAAGTTGAACACCTGAAAGAGGAGTCCAACAGGAAAGTTTTAGGTCAAAAAGTTGCTTTTTTAAAGCTGACATGTTTTCTCAGCAGACACTGCTGCCTAGCTTTCATTCAACAACTCCTCCCTTTCTCTCTGTCTTTGGGTAATTACTTTCTGTTTCTTAGAGTGAAAGCCTGAAGTATTACTATTTTTTTAATGTTATCAGTGTTGCCACCATTATCTTCAGACCAAGGAAAGATGGCAAAAAGCAGAAGCAGTCACCAAGGTCCTTTTATCTCGCGTTTAGTCTCTGTTAACTACAAATCACAGTTAAATTTGCAGTTAAATCACAGGAATTAAATTAATGCAGCTGATCTCCTGAAAGGAACCACTAGAAGCAAACGTATGTGTTAGTGAAATCTGATGGGAGAAAAGGTCTCCAAAAATCTTGCTGCATAACTTTCAAAGCTCTTACAAGTGTGAGTGTGAATACATTTCAATTTTATTTTTTCACATTAGAAAGAGAAAGAAAATACATGTAAAGGGGGATGTTAACCTGAATAACACCTAGCATTGTTACCCAGAGGGAAAAGATTATAATTAGGATATCAGATCTGTCTAAAATATGTCTCATCAGGAGCAGGGGAACTTGACTGAAATGCTTATGTTTTACTCTGTTATACAGAGTATGTTTAACATGACCATTTATGAATAGGTAATTATTTTCCAATATGGTGACTGCTCTTTAGACACCACATTTGCATATGATTTTTCAATTCTTTCTTATTTTTACAACTACTTTAAAAAATAATTTACTCAGATAAAGCAAACAGGCAATTTGCTGTCATAAATTCACTAGAAGATGAAGTAATTATTTTGATAATTATTGTAGCATAATTAGGTTTTCTTTATTTTCCAGTGGGGTTTTGCAGGTGGAAGAGACCAAATCTTTATGACACAGTTGTTTGTACATGGTTATATCTGTTACATATCTGTATATCTGTCACACGTATGTTTGTAAGCAGAAAATAGATATACTTTTTATCCCTCTCTGTGAAATGACTTCTCTTACTGAAGAGATGGAAACATAATAGAAAATGTCATAAAACCATGATAAAATTAAACACAAAGGAGTCACCAGACAACTTTCAACTAAAACTCTGTCCATAGACAAAGAACAGTTTTAAGCAAGGTATTTGACAACTATTTAGAACCATCTTATTTTTAGTTAAACTTTGCAAGGAAAGCTTTCTAGTTGCTTCTTTTGCTTTAGGGCTTAACAGTAGCTGCACTTAAGGTGTCATGTCTCTAATGAAAATTGTACTGTATTTGTTTGAAAAAAACAGAAACTAAAAACCCCAAAACCTTAAGTATGTTTGATTGAGCAGAATATGCACATGTTGGTGAGCAGAATGGTAGAACAAATATTACAGGGCTGTAGAGGCATGAGGAGAAATTTGAAGGCAATTGACTCAAAATGTCTGAGAGCAATAGGAAGCCCACTAGCAGCAAAGACATGTCCTGGTCATAGGTGACAGTGTCATGGTTTAGCAAGGAGCTGCTTTTGCTAGGTAACAGGGGGAAGGGGTTGCAGTGAAGACTGGGTAAAGAGATTTTGGACTCTCAGAGAAGGAGGGAGGAAGGAGGAGCACCAGACCAGAGATCCCTCTGCAACCCATGGTGAGAATGCAAGCTGTACCCCTGAAATCCATGTAGGGCCATGGCAGGACTGAGAGCCACCAGCAGCTCCATGTGAGTGCACCCGGACAGGCGAGGGACTGTGTGAGGAGGTGGCCATGGCACAGGCCGTGCCGGAGAGCCTGCGGGCCCCAGAGCAGCCCCACACGAGAGGTAGAGAGGAGCTGCAGCCTTTGGCATGAATGCATGTCGGAGCAGCCCGTGCAGGGCTGCCGGTTACGTGAAGCAGGGGGGACTGGTGAGGAGCCCATCTGCCCCGAGGAGAGACAAATGGCAGAAGCTCTCAGGAATGACTGACTGAAACCCCCATTCTCTGCGCCCCTGAGCTCTTCATCGGAGGAGGAGATAAAGACACCAGCCCGGGAAGAGGGGAGGAGTGGTCTTAAAGGGCTGGTTGTACTCTTCATTGTTGTACCACTCTGTGTTGTTCTGTGTTTGTTATGTTTTTGGGGTTTTATGGTTATGTTTTAGTTGGTGTTGTATTAAATTATTTTCTGGTTTCTTCCCCGAGGAGTAGCAGCAATTAGGCCCTCCCTGCCCTTTGGCAATTCTCAAGTCTTTGGTACTTGAGTCTAATTGTAGTCTTTTTCCCTTGATGGGCCTAAACCGGGACAGACAGATATGGCCTACAGTGTGCCATGTGCCAGGATTTAGAGACATATGACAGAATCACAGAATCTTAAGGGTTGGGTTGGAAGGGTCCTCTAAAGATCCTCTAATCCAACCCACCTGTCAGAGCAGGACCACCTAGGGTAGGTTACACAGGAACTCGCATCCTAGTCCTGGGGCACACTGGAGCAGATGCATGCAGTCCCAAGGGGATGGGGGAGGGCAGTGTGCAGGATTGACACTGCTGACTCACATGGTGACTAAATTAGGTGGTCTTAAAAACTTACCTCTCCAGGTATCTGGAGACTGACATCTCCAGAGCACAACCCACATCTTGCCTGACTTGAAGCAGCCCCTGCAGTGCTCTCACCAGTGAGGCCATGCAGGCACCAGTGGGGGTGCTGGTGCTGACCTACCCTGAACTAACATAGCCCCAGGGCCTCTGCTATCACTGACTGGTTTGTTTGTTTTACAGAGCTGCAACTGAAGATTAAACGTTGGTAATGGCCTCCGAGGAACATGAAAGAGAAGCAATTTATGACAATGTTTCACTTTATTTATTTAGGTTTTTTGCAGCCATTCTGAAGGAAGGGGAAAAATCATCATGGGACATGAAAGCCAAAATGCCTACATTCCCTCTTTTTTTTGTATGTTAGAAAAAGCTTAAGCATTGAAATAGTTGAACTATGTGGTTAATCTACTGTCATACCCAAACTTTAAATTAGTTAAAAATATATTAAATAATTGTCATATTAAAATTACAGGGCATGAACATCACTGCACAGAGACCTTTCCACACACTACTCGTGTGCACACAGTGAACATGAGTGCATTGGCAAACCTTTGCCTCACCTCAGTTTTCAGCACACTGGATTTCACCACTGTGGCACCTTCCCCTGCCATGTCCCTGGGACAGTACACAGCAGAAAAGGATGTGGTCACACAGAGCTGCTGCTAGTTTTCAAAGATATCTCAAGCCCTTGTATTTGGAGGAAGGAATGGCCAACATTCATTTGTTTTGGAGCTTTCTGGTTGTTTGGTTTTTTTTTTTCTTTCTTCACATTAATTGCATTAGGAAATGTCCCAGCTTGAAGTCCCCTGCCCAGAAATCTCTTTTTCTTACTTTCTCCACTATCTCTCTATGCTGTGAGCTAAGAAACATCTTCGGGGTTTACTACTAATTAGTTGTGCCAGTGACCTGGTTAGTGGTGTCACAGAGCTGTTTCTCTAGCAATAGCTACTGGCATGAACAAAACTTGCAGTTTTCCAGATGCAATGTTTCCTCACTTTTTGCAGAAACCCCCACAGGACAACAAAACAGAACCTGCAAAGATCAAATATAACTGCAATGCACTGTAGCCTTTCAGTACAGAGCTATGAAAACCTTCCTAAACTACACGTAACACTCCACTAGAAACTGAAGTCTTTCCACTTGCAATTTGTCACTGCTGCTGTGACCATACTGCTCTCCCCATACACCTCCCTGCTTGCCCATGCTACATGGTGTGAGGCTGGCAGACACTCAGAAAGACTGAAGCTCTTGCTTAGGCACATTTCAGCTGTTCATCTGTCACAGGAAGAAGGGTCCTTGTAACAGACTCCAGGCATATCCACTGCAGCAGGGTCAGTCTTTGAAATGCTTGTGCTGTTGTGTGTGGACTTGCTGAAGGACTGTTACTCTTTCAGTGGGTTTACTCTTGGAAGTAGTTGCTCTATGAGGAACAGAGGCATTTGGTCTTTCTCCTGGACAGTACGGGTGCAGATCTGGGTGCATATCCACTTTGGTGCAACTGGGGAGCCAGGGCATGACCAGATTTCCTCCTTGCCCCACCATGCCGAGGGAGCCTCACAGTTGCACAAAATCTCACTGTCTTCAGCCAGGCACTGTGGCCAAGGAGGACAGCAGTTGTCTAATTATCATGTTGCCTCTCCCCACTCTCAACCAAGCCTCCGGGGCAGTGGGATTCAGGTGTCCAGTGCCTCATATGGTTCACATATATAACCTTTTATTTTGTCTCTGAAGGCCATTGATGGGTTATCACTAGGACATGGCCTTCACCTTGACACAGGGACACATGTGGTAGCCCTTGAACAAGGGATGCAGTACAAGACCAGGTCCATGCCATCATGTGGGGAGACAAATTAGCTGTAGGTAAAATGGTTAAATGTAGATTAAATGTAGAAAAATTAGTATGTAAATAAATTAGAAGTGTTTCCTTTGTTTAAAGGAGAAATGTGATACAGAGGTGCTGAACTGGGCAGTGGCACAGGGATGACTTATGTTGCCTACATGTACGACTCTCTGTTTTTCCTCAGGGATGATTTTGGCATTACAAATAGAGCATTTACAACAGAAAAGTACAGAAAGGAAGAGGAACTCTCTAATAAACTTCAAACCTTCTTCAAAGGGTCCAAGTGAGAAAAAATGTATGTCCAACAACAGGAAAGTTTCAAAGAAACTTGTACCAAATATTATAAATTCACATGAGGAAAAAGTATTTTTATTTCTTCGCTCTGTGTAGGAAGATACAAAGATTTTGATACTTTATGCTTAAGTGGGGAAAAGATTGAGACTGTTTTTTGCTGTTTTGTGATTAAAAAAATCGTGCTGTTAAAATTGTATTAAACAGAACTGCTTTCTTGCAGCTATAGATTTCAGAACAATTTCTTCTCATTCAGCTTGTCCAAAGGTTTGCCTAACAACCATCTGGCACCAACTAAACTAAAGTATTATTTAACTTACAACAAGATATAGGAATCTTGTCCCAAATGCTTATTGCTGTCAGCTGTGGACAAACCAGGGATGCCAGGTCTGATTTTGTGTGAGAAATGTCTTAGATACCAGCACAATTTGGCTTGTGGTGAGTTGTGGCAATCCAGGTTCCCCACGTGTGATACCAGAGATGGTAAACATGCTGCAGGTGAGGAGCAGCATTTGGGTTGTCACTTCTTGGGGATCAGCAGATGTCCTGCAGAGTGCTTCCCACTGTCCCACTCTAGCCAAATGCTCCTCCCCAGGCAGTCACTACTGCTGGGAACAGGCCCTATTGTTACTTGATGGCTTTGCACATGGGCTGTGAGAGGAAGCTGCTTGCCTGGCAGTTTTGCTGGTGGACTGTGGAGAAAGAGACCTGAATTTGAGTGGAAGGTGCAACAGCATGAAGATAAAATTGTGTTTTCCCGTCTCCAGCTCAGTGCTTCAAAACTCTTCTGCTCCCTTTCTAGTAAACATGAAGAAAAAAACCAGACATGCCATAAAAATTCACATGTACATAGAGAGAAGGATAATGCATATTTTAGAGTCAAATTTGAAGATGAATTAGTCTTTGAGATACCGTCTGTTTAAGGATTATGTTGTTAATAACCTAAATTTGATACACATTTTTTCCCCCTTCAGTCAGTACCTGCAAAGCCTCTCTGAAAATTATCTCTTATGAAGCTATGTCATTAATGTCTTCCTGTGAGGTTTCTTTTGGAAGTGGCAGAAAGGTAAATAAAAATTAATTAATATGGTGTTTTGGGTTTGTAGGCAAAGTATGCAAATATCTTACTGACAAAGCCTTAGTAGCATTAAGGGCTTTCAGATCCTATCCTCAGAGGCTCTGCTTGTGGAATCAGAAGCCTTTAGTCAACCTTTAACTTAGTTTATGTGTATTACACACACTTTCCCTCTCTCTCTTTCTAATGTCCTCTTGGACCAATTCCTTTTGGTGCAGTTTTCAGCTTCACAGTTCATGAATTTTATTTTGAATCAATATATAAACCTATTATCAAGTTTTGTATTCTCATCATATATTGTCATTTCTCATAAACCATTTCGCTGTATGGGTCAGCTTCACTGAGCACTTGCCACTCACCTTTATGTCTCAGATGAGGGCTGTCTGGTACACAGAGAGAATGTATATGATGATCTAATCAGGTTTCAGTTCTAACTAATAATTATTATTAAGTCTGCATAATCTTTATTATTACTAATAATAGTTATTAATTATTATTATTATTACTGTGTTGAGATAGTGATCAGCATTTTGGTACTCTTTGAGCCCTGGTTTGTGACATTTACTTATAGTACAGAGCAGAGGATTGCCTTGCAGTTCCCCAGACCCACTCTCATAGAAAATGATGTTTCTGATGTATAACATCACAGAATTTATCAGCCATTTTAGACAACTAAAGAAAAGCTTCTCGCATGCTCCTTACAAGGTTGTCAACTTCCCACTGTAGTAAACTACAAAAGGAATAATTTTAAGAGCTGTTTATTCACCATAATGAACCCCTTCTAATTGCTCATGCAGATTTCTTTAGGCAGTATTAGTTTGGGCATGGTGTAGAAAGAGAGGTCATCTTTGTGGTGATCAGGTGTATTGGATTTGTGTGGTGGGTTTTCAGTAGTGGGGGAGGGACTACAAGGCTGGCTTCTGTGAGAAGCTTCTAGAAGCTTCCCTGGCTCCAAGTCAGATTTGCTGCTGGCCACGGCTGAGCCCATCTGTGATGGTGGTAGCACCTCTAGGATAACCTGTTTAAGCATTTCATGGTCAGATGGCAGGCCCTGCCCCTGCAGCCTGTGGAGGGTGTGGAGCAGATATCCACACCCTGCAGCCCATGGAGGACCCTTTACTGGGGCAGGTGGATGTGCCTGAAGGAGACTGTGATCCCATGGCAAGCCTGTGCTGGAGCAGTTCATTCTTAAGGGGCTGCACCCTGCAGAGTGAACCCACACTGGAGCAGTTTGTGAAGAACTGTAGCCTGTGGGAAGGACTGAGAAGTTCATGGAGGGCCGTCTCCCGTAGAAGGGACCCCATGCTGGAGCAGGGGAAGAGTGCAGGGAGTCCTCCCCTGGGGATAAAGGAATAACAGAAACAACATGTGATGAACTGACCACAACTTCCACTCCCAATCCCTCTTCACTACTGTGAGGGAGGAGGAAGAGAAAATTGGGGATGGAGTTGAGCTTGGGCAGAAGGGAGGGGTGGAGGGAAAGTGTTTTAAGATTTGGTTTTATTTCTCGTTATCCTATTCTGATTTGATTGGTGACAAATTAAACTCTCTTTTCCTCCCAAAGCTGAGTCTGTTCTGCATGTGACCATAATCAATGAGTGATCTCCCTGTCTTTGTCTCAACTCAAGACCCTTTCATTATATTTTCTTCTCCCTATCCCACAAGTGAGGGGTTGCATAGTGCTTTGTTGCTGTTTGGGCTTAAATCGTGACACCAGGTGCTTGGACAGTTCCTGATTTGTGTCTTGAATTTTATCTGTCAGCCCAGACAGAGTATTAAATGCTGATGTCATATGCAGTTATCGAATTATAGTATTACAAGGTCAACTGAAAAATAATATTCTAAAACAAAGTCCCCAAATTGCCTACATTGCTAACCTCTGACTGTGTGTAACCTTGTATGTAAGTGAAAAAAAATAGTCTGTCATGGCCAAAAAGGGTAGAAGCAAGCACAAGATCAAGGAAGTTGGAAGTAAAGGTTCCCAGCTAAGCACATTTTCATAAGCACAGGAAAATCCATTAGTGCTTTGAATTTATCATGATAACACCTCAACTACTTAAATCTCCACTACTATCATTACTATAGGGTAGCAGATGTGATACTATTACAGTACAACACCACTGCCACTGGTGCAAGTACAATTACTACCGCTAATAGTAGACTAAGTAGTATCACTGTACACTTCTAATTAGTTGAAGCAACTCTTTCCTTATATCCATTTACTTATCACTCTCTAACCTTTTTTTCTTCTTTTGGACCTGTCTGAAATAGCAGGAGAGAAGATTTTTTGAGCCAAAGCAACAACTTCTCAAAAGAGCATTTGGGATTTCTCACTTTTAAGGGAGACACGGACTCCAGGAAGATATACTTCCGTCTGCAGCAGTGGCTCAGTTACAGAGAGTCTCTAAGAAGAAGGAAGGTTTGCATTCACGGTCTAAGAAGTGTCTAGAATATTATAGTGACAATTTAGTTTGAAAAAAACCCCTCTTGTCTGTATTGGAAGATGAATTTAAGTAGTGGGAACAAATATCTAGCGCATAAAGTCCGTGTCTCATTGCAGCACTACAAAGCCAAACTGGCAGATGTTTGAAATGATGCACACCTCGGCACCATCCCTTTAGAACAATGGAAGAGTTTTTGAGCTTTATTAATTTTGAGCTTTATTCTTTTTCTTGAGTCTGGTATTGAGCTACTGGTGAAGTTAGTATTTGTGAGGACTGTGAAAATCATTTTCATGGTGTGATTTCTGGTCACATGAATTTTAATATTCTAAGTAAACCAATTTCAATTTTGATGGTCCCAAGTGTCTTCTGAAATTCTGTGCTGTGCTCACAACCCCCCGAGTCAGTATATCCCTGCTGCTAGCAGCCAGGAGCAATGTATGGGAAGGACAGTGTGAGGAACATGAGGACTGGCAGCAAGGTAGGCCTGTGGTGGAGGTTCCTGTCTCTTGCTGTCCTGCCATGACTCTGATCCATCTGGTGGGTGTGAGTCACTGCTCTGCCTTGGGGGACCAGTTCACCATTGGTATATGGAGATGTTTGAGCTGTGAGTCAAACAAGAAGAGAAGGAAGATGCCCTGCAGATACTTACTGCTGAAGTTAAAGGATATCTCCTATCTCAAATGTCAATTCCTCCCATGGATGCTTTCTCTGTGCACTGCTGATTCCTGTAAGTACAATTCACCTGCTGCAGGAGAACATGTAGCCAATATAATAATGAAAAGAGGCTTCTGATCTGTCACAGACTTCACTATTTGCTCACAAATATACGCTGGGAATCGTAGGCAGAATTATTTATCATTATAGCCATGGTAAATAATTTTGATGCTGGTTTTGTTTCATGTTTTTTTTGTTCACTTTTTTTATTCCTAATTATCTACACAAATTACACGCTTCTAGAGCAGGTTTTTTGCTACTGTCAGCAAAGCCACTGTTTCAATGGAGTTCATCATCAGATCTGTCACCCATGATCAGATTTGTTCAGAACTTGCTTTCTGATGGAACTTTCTATGATATATACCTATTCAATAGCCAATTCCTTAAAAGTGTTTGGTAACTTGGACTGCATGCATAGCTTTATATGATGCACTTGATATTAAACCATATTTCTTTGACTGTGGGACTCTGTATAGCTGTGATTTATCTTTATGTCAATGACAAGACTATATGTTTTAACTGCAGATATGAACAATGTGATTACTGGGGCAACCTGATTTTTTTTTTTTACTTTTCTGCTTTTTGTTTGCCTAAGAAATACATGATAGTTTTACTTCCTTTTCAGAACTCTTTCATCATAAAGCATGTGAGCAATCTTTTTCTCCAAACAGGGAAGACATGCTCAACCATTTCTCTAATACCCTCATAACCCTTAAGTTATGCTTCTCTGTATTGACCTGTTTTTGCAAATTATTTTTCTGAGCATGTCTGTGCTGGCTATTATAGGGTCAAGGCCTTGAAAGCAAGCTAAATTGATTTGGGGGCCTCTCTCCTTTGTTTCAGTGGATGTTTTCCAGAATATTGAAGTCCTCAGCAGCACTGTGCTAAACTCTCCCAGAACAATGTCTCCCTCACAATACATGAACTACTGCATTTCTGATTTGAAGGTGCAAGGGAACCATACATGTGAATATCTAGGAAAAAAGCAATAAGCCTCCACAAGGTGTAGACTAGAAGACTCTCTGTGAGCACTTTGGACGTGCCATAAAGCAGGTGGCCAAAGTTTGGTTTCCCAAGCGATGTCTTTGACCTCCTCTGGATCTCGGTGTCTTTGATGCATATGTTGTCAAACAAGCTCAAGACGCACTTTTGGGATCAATTTTTTTCTTCCCCACCCAAACTAGAGAAACCTCAATTATGCTTACAGCATTGAAGAGTGCATTTTCAGTTACAGAGGTAAAAAAGTTAGCAAAATATACCTAATTTGTGCCTAAACTGCTGCCAGGGTTCACTGCTGAGAGCCTCTTCCCTCACCCTGCTTGTGCAGGCTGCCACCTTCATACCCTACCAAGCAGACGAGGGGACATGGTACATGACTCCCTCAGCTGTACTTTACAGTCCCTCAGCCCACCCCAGCTGTTAATGTCCATGGAAACAGTGGCTTCTCTGGCATCAGTCAGTAGCAACGTGCTCAGAGCAGGCACATGCTTCCGGTGAAGCAAGATTCCAAATGTCTTAATGAGATAATGAGAAAATTGTTGCAGCTGATGCAGTACCAGTGCTCTCCAGTACCTTTCCCAAGACAAAAGACTCTCTTGGTATCCTTTGGCTGTGCTTGTGCAAGAAGCAAATGCCCACACTGCCTTTTGACATGCAATGCAGATACTGCTCTTCTTGGAAGCTGTGGGACAATGTTCTGTTGAAGTTTTTGCAATATCTTTGTGATTTTGACTTAATTGTAGATGAGTAAAAGCAGAACTCAGTTCTCTCCTCATCCCCAGTGATCGCTCACATCTGCAATAGGCAAATGCAGATAAAAGTTTCTGTTTTCTCCAGAGGCATTCTGGTTGCGACCCTGGGAAGGGATCTGGCCACTAACAAGTTCTTGGCAAACCATCTGACCTAATACTGTTAACTTCAGTGTATCAGTGATTCCCATCTCTCCCCTCCACACAAAGCAAACTTAGGTTGCATTTATGTGTCAGGCCCTCTTTGAGCCTGTGTCCTGACTTAATATCAATCTAATATAGATTGGTTAGAGATGGTCAGTATGGATCTACAAAAGGGAGATCATGCTTAACAATCTCAATTCATTTATCTGAGGAAGTGACAATGAGAGTGGACAGGGGTGAAGAAGGAGACATAATTTACTTGGACTTGAAAAGGCTCTCAATACAGTGCCACCTAACAGATTAATGTATAAGGTTAGCAAGTATGGGACTGATGGTAAAATACTCGATTGGATACAAAATTGGCTTGGTAACAAGGGCCAGGGAGTAGCAATAATGGTTACAGATCACACTGGGGAAGTGCTATGCACCCAAGGGTGTACTTGAAGACATTGTGAAGCTAAAAGGGATAGGCAAAGATAGAAACAAAGGCAGTGAGAAGAGGAGGAAAAATGATGCCCTACAAAAACCATGAAGGCTACAGCCTCACGGGAAGCAAATGATCACATCAACATTGGCAATTTCAGGTAATGCTCAGTGAAGGAAATGATCTAGGAACTGAAAGGGGCCAAGTCAGGCTCATCAGCTGCAGATCTTGTAGCAGAGGCAAAAGTATATAGAGCAGCAAGAACCCTATCTTTTAAGTGCGAAAGAAAGCACAAATGAGAGCTTGTTTAAAATGCCAATGAGCAATAAGTGGGAGGCATGTTCTCAGAAACTGATCTTACCCTGCAAAGTCTAAGATCCCTAGGTCCTTGCTACAGGGATGAATCACAGCATTTAGAGTGTATTTTTCAGCTCAAAGTAAATATTTGGAGAATTCTAGTTTTCCCATTTACTATAATCTAAGGAGACTGGTTTTCCTTAGATGAAATCAGCACTTGTCACTACCCTGCAAGATGTTATCCTACATGCTGTAATATAGCAGAGGACTGTCTAGAAGAAAGGAATGAAATTTTAACTGATCAAAGGATGCTGAGGCCTCAGAGATTCACAGTACTGAGTGGAAACTAGAAACTTGTTTCAGTGAATATGTACCTCCTTACCATGTGCTGAACATTCCCATCCCTTGGATAACATTCAAAGAGGGTCTGGGAAAGCTGTACTGGTGATATTGGTGCTGCCATTAAATAGCACTGCTAGTGGTTCAAGAAAGTGCAATCTTCAATGTCCAACAGAATTTCCACGTGAGTCCTTTGCTTTCATATTAAAGACCAAGGCAACCAAGCCGACTGCCAGAGAGTATGCATGTGAAAGGTCTTCTCAGTCCTACCTGTGCCTCTGCCTCACTCCCCATGCATTTTAAAGACAGGAATATCTGGAAAGATGAAACAATGAAGTTTAGGAAGACTGGGAAAGGCTTTTTAATTAAACAAAAAAGAGCTGCTCTCTTAGTGTGTGAGTGATGTGGTGCAGGATTACCAATTAGCCTGACTCATGTGTCTGCAGTTTGTACTATAGGCTCTGCTTTATTATTTGCTTATGAGTATTGCCTCAAAACTTTGGTCCTGCTCCTGCAGCCATTAAAGTCATTAGTCAAGATCTCATTGATTTGAGCAGGACCAAGACTTGACCCTTTGTGGCTATTCAGAGGACTCAGAGAAACTTTTAAATCAATCAAGGGTGTAGACTCATTCTGCTGGGGTCATATGGTTAATACATCCTGTTCCTGTCATTTCCGCTATAAATCTGTGAATGCTTTTAATGAAAGAGGAAAACCTGATTCCCTTCCTTTTCCAACAAAATATTATGTTCCCTT
Organism: Colius striatus; assembly: GCF_028858725.1. NCBI lineage: Eukaryota > Metazoa > Chordata > Aves > Coliiformes > Coliidae > Colius > Colius striatus. Next base: position 18,938,229 of record NC_084764.1, on the reverse strand, counting down.
TTATTATAAACAAGACAGAGGTCCTTTTTCTCAGGAAAACTTGTAATGGGAAACGTAATCTACATACTTTCCATGTCTCTCAAGTCAGTGAAATGTAATTTGAGACAAAGTACTGGGCAATCAAGTCTCCTATCTGCAAAGCAATGCAGTCTTTCTCCCACTGACTATAAGCCTTTATTGGGTCCTGATAATCTTTTTGCTTGGGTATTAAGTCAGTACTCATTGTACTGTTGTCTATTAAAAGATCCCTTATTTTCTTCATTGTATCTACTCTACACAATGCCTACAAGATGGGAAAGATTTTAAAATTCCTACAAATGTAACCAAACTCATAACTATTGACTTCATTTGCATGGCTTTGGATGTGAGTCATTAAGTCCTCTGGCTTTACTTCTTGAGTGGGATACTTCTAGGAATGTGGTTATTAGTATGAAACAATTCTGACCTGTTCTGGGCTTTTGTTTTGCCAAAAGAGTCACCTCGTGGTGATTACAGAATCTCTTACTGAACTTAGGATTCTGAACAAAACTGTAGTGGAGAATACCCATCTTGACTCAGGACAATTAAAAGCAGAACTCTGCATCCTTGGCTTATCTCGAGTCCTATTGCTTTTGGAAAAAGCCTATTTGATTTGGTGAAAAAAAGTGTTGACGTGATTGGATATGTTTTATGAAAACTGTACTCATTCTAATGGAAAGATGAAGGAATAGGTGAAAGAGGCAAAGAGAGGACCTTTATTATACATATATACATAGGTACTACCCTATCCAGTCTTAATACCCAACTGACTTTCAGAGGGAGCAGATCTGTGAGTATGTGTGAATGTTTTAGAAATTGTTTGACCTTACCTGAGCATCTCTGGCTCTGGAGACATCCCATTTGTTCACATTTCTGTAGGCTCCTCAGTAAACTCACTGGATAGATGACAGTTCATTACATTAGTTGACAATGCACATCCAGCCTTTCCACCCTCCTCCCCTAGCCCTAAAATGAAAATAAAGAAATTACAATGGCAAGAAGGAAAAATACTATGCAAATAGCTCTGAAGGCACTGACACATTTAAACTAATGCAGTTCCTAGAACCATAACAATAAATGTGCTGTCAGGGGCATCACAGTTATGGCAGTGACATGACTACCTTGCAAGAGCACCAGTGCAAGCTGTCAAAGCTGGTTATCTAAGTTGTCCTGAAACATTTTTCTATCACTGTAACTTTTCAGAGTCATTATTCCTCAAGAGGGCCTTTTTTCCCTTGCAGTTCTTCAGGTGGCTTTTAAAAACCTGCAGGAATAGACATTCCAGACATGTAAGTTACTGAGATCAATTGTATTAGGAAATGTTCTTTGATGAAGTGAATGACTTCACAAAGTCTGCCCAAATTCCTGCATGGCAAACAGCTTTCATAGAATCATAGAATGGTAGGGGTTGGAATAGCAAGTAGGCTAACCCCAAAGAACCCTTTTCAAAGGAGTTGGGTTTGTTTCTTAAAGTTGCTACAAATAATAATTTCCAAAATCCATTTGCCATAGCTAAACCAACGAAATAGCATCACTATATTATAAAGTGTCATGAAACAGCCTTTCCATCATTTCCTTTAATGCGCACACAATCTCCTTCAACAATCTTAGAACAGTCTATTCATTTTGATCATCAACTCTGTGCTCTGATGCAATGTATAGACAGTATGGTTGAGACTTGAAAAGCCTTTATAACACCTCAAGAAACGCCTTCCTCAAGCACCTTCTTGGAATTAGTGGCTTTAATTAATATTGGTTAACATTTATTTGGAACAGGCATGTTATTCTTCCATTAAGCTTTATTCTGGTCTTTCTTCTAATCTCCATTTGAATTCTGTTTTCCTCTCAGCTGGCAGCTGTACCCTTAGCTACCTCATAAACAAGATGCATTGCCAACTGGAACACGCGAGCAGAGCTGAAAGCAGCACCACTAACCTCTGCTCCTTTCTACCCCCTGCAAGTTGGAGACATATCAAACTCAATGCTTGGAGCCTGGGCAGTGGGAATCCTGAACTGCTTGAAAATCCAAAGAGCCAGAATTCAAGCTATTAAACTATTGGGTTGGCTCACTGAGCTGTAGCTGTGCATACATATTTTTGTAGGTTTTTGGGGGGTTTTTTTGTTCATTTTATCAGCCCAGAAGACAGATTCACATGCTCTTACTTCAGCAGAGTGTATTTTTTTGCTATGTGCAACTGGTAAGAATTTTACTCAGCATTAATAAGGCAACCTGATCTGGAATGACTAGCCCAGTAGTTTTAATTTCTAAGTGGACATACAGAGAAGAGAAATTTGGGCAATCAAAGCAGGTTACTGATTTTGGCTCTGGGCAGCATTATCTTGATTTTACAAGCCCAAAATTTGCCTTCTTAGAGACTGCATACTCAGCAATAACAGAACACACTATAGAATCTGGAAATCTTTGTCACAGGTAGGGGAGGCCCCGTAAGGAGAGCCAATGCACAGAGGAGAAATGCTGAGACTGGGAGTGGTAGATGCACAGGTCCCTGCTCCCCTCCCCTGCCACAACTCAATTGCTCCTTGTGTGTGCAGCAGCCACAGTGAAAGCCAGAATACAGGGGTGGGTAACTGGGGTGGCATCTCCTGCAGTATAGCTCCTCCTTGCTACATTTCCAGAGATGAAACACACTTGATCTGGGTCTTACTTTTAGGACTTACACAGGTGTAATTGCCAATGGCTGTTCCCTTTTTAAGGTCAGCCACTGTGTGTGGATGTCTGCGTAACCAGAGCTGTATTTGACTATTTTTTCCCTTCAGTTATGAGGTCAAGGCTTTTGCCTTGTCTTTTCTACACTGGTAAATGTTGTCCTCGACTTGTAAGGCAGAAAGTCTAGCCACATGACACCAACAACTTACATGTTGCCAGTCTGGGGGAGGAAAGCACACATTTAAAGGAATCAGCAGCCCAGATGGGATATAATGTGACTGAAGAGCTTCATCGTACCATTGTAGAGTACAAAAAAGAAAATATAAAGTGCATTTTAAATGATTAATGTAGAAAAGCTGACCTCTTCCAGTGTGCATTAATCAAGAAAAAATGCACACTTTCTATAGTGGTTAATGTTGCAGGTCCATTATTCAGCTTTGATAATGTGCATAAAAATGCTCAATATGACAATGAGTTGGGGTAGCTGAAAATTTAGGATGGTGGCAAGTTTGTTGTAGTATTTGGATTAGCATTCTTAACCTACATCTCGAACAGCTTCTTTTCTTCATTTCACAAGCATTAATAAAATCTAGCTTTATCCTTTTTGGTTATTTTTTCTTGTGGTTTTTTTTTTTTTTTTTTTAACAAAGCAATTAAAAAATACCTGCTCAAACAAATACTACCAGCATTCATTAGTCAGGATGATTATATGTAAAAGAAATGATGCCAGATAGTAACAAATCCAAGAGAAGTTTATTATGAAAATGGCACCTGCGGGATGAAAAAAAATTAAGTTACATAAAGACAACCATGTATGACATGTATGAGAATCTACAAAAGTATAAAAAGAACCCTGTTGTAAATGAAGTATGTACATTTCTGATTTGCAGCATTATCAATGATCAATGAAAAAATGTTTCAAATAAGCCAGGCACTCAAGAAGTTAGATTCGGTTAGCTTAACACAAAATAAATGTACCATAGCTGTCACTTTTTAACATTTTAATTTGTTTTTATATTGTAGAGTTGGTAACACTGCTAAGATTTATACGAACAGAATCCCTTTCCCCATTATTCAGCTACTTGGCACCAGTCTCCTCATAAAAGATTTCATATATTTGTACAAGAAATAGTTAAAAACACAGACACAGTCTTCACAGGTAATGAAGTTTTTTTTTTCATTTTGTAATTTTAAACACTATGGATTTAGACAGCAGCTGTGATTATCTGTTAGTTTAAATCACCAGAAATCATTTTGACACAACACAGAAACATTTATAAAAAAAACCCAAAACAACAACAGCTGTCTAGCTGTTCTTTGTAGCTGATAGGTGCACTCCTTTGATTGTTCCATAGCTAGAGTAGAGCTTCCAAAATTAAACTTTGAATTTCCTAATCAGCTCGCTCGTCCTTTTATTTTTTTTCAGACTTACTCAAATCCCTCCAATGGAACCTTTAAGACCTCATTAATTAAATTTGTGGTGTCCAAACCCTTTTTCGCTGTTACTCCACTGTGGCTTGGACCTACTTCTCAAATTCAAAGCTATTGCAGGAATTGACTCAATGCAGTGAGCGATCAAAAATTCAAAGGACAGCTGAGTTAATATATTAGCATTGCACACATAAGCAAATACATATGACAATTCTAAGCTCAGTTTCCTTTTTAAACAATGCTGGTCGACCTTTGAAAGCATTTCCTATCTCACTGGTAATTGCTTTACGTATTACTCCGCCAGCATACCTGGGAGAAACCAAAGAAATGCACCTTCTGCTTACAGTTCGAGCACAAGGGACTCTGGGAATGTTAACAACTGAGGCTATATGGCGTCAATTTGCTTAATATATCTGAGCATTACTCTGCAGTGCATTGTAGGGTACACTGGAAGAGTATGTCATACCCAGAATTCCTCTGTGGGAAAAATGGCTCCATTAACCTTGAGCTAGTTAAGAGTCTTTTATCTCTGAGAATGAAGAAGAGAGAACGAGAGAGTGAGAGAACAAGAGAGAGGAAAAGTGGGGGGAGGTGTGGGAGAAGGGGGAGAGAGAGGTTTGAGAATACACAACAGCAAAGCAACAGCAGAAATTAAAAGTATACAGACAGTGGAAGCAGCATAAGGTGACATTACAGAGGAAGGCCACCACACAAAAACCACTAACCCCCAAGAATCACTGGTTCACTAGGACTGCAGGAATGGGACTTTACCACTCCGGACTAGAGATAAAGCACAGAGAAGACAAAGGACAAAACAACTACATTAGCTTAGTATATACTGCATATAGTAACACACATTGAAACTGCAATGGGACTGACAGCCAAGGACACTTACACATTGTACACATTACAGTTCTCACATCTGTTATTAGATGCCTTAACAAACAGCTGCCAAAGATGGAGTGGAAGAAGAATTTATATTTGACAGTCATTTGGAGTGTTTGACACTACACTGTGATTTCTGGCAACAAAGACAAAATAGGAGATTTCTTTTCTTTTCCTTAATGTGCAGTTTTCAGTTGTAGTCATCTATTTCAAGCTTATTAACCCATTCTTTAGTTTTAAAACATATTGGTTTCAACACTAGAAATAAAGAAAAAACAAAAAAAAAATACCCAAATCAAAGAACAAAAAGAAATTTACAACCTTCCCTCTATAATATTAAATGAAAAACAAACCAAAACATGTTAAATAGTTCTTCTGGGTGGTTTTTTTTGGGTTTTTTTGTTTTTTTTTTACTCTGAAGTGTTATTTGATGTTGCAAAATTAGCCTCAGTTACACTGAGAAAAAAATAAAGCAAAACAATATGCACCTAAGAAACTGCTCCTCGCGTCAATTAAATTGAGTTTTTTGTTGTTAAGCACTTTTTGAAAAAGGCTTCCTGACCCATTTAAATTTGATGTGAGGCTATGCTTGTTAGCTTGGAGGTAAAAAATTTTAAAGTCCTGCAGCAAACGTTAATGAGGGCTTTTGTCTTAACTAACCAAGGAGACTGCAGCACCCGATTATAAACCAGTACGGAACACATTCTTTCCAAAAAACCCAGCCCACAAGCTGCATATTGTATGAAGACATTAGAGATTAATAAATGATAGCACCATGGTTTTAGAAATTAAGTTAAAGTTTCAGTAATTAACATTTAGTCCAACTTTTTAACATTCTAGTCACAGGCCAGAAATTAACTTTTTAAGAACCCAAATTATTTTATGTGCAAGTAAGAAAATCTTAACCATAAAAAGAGAATTAAACTCTGCATAAAATTCTAAAATACTATCCCCTATTTTAAAGGAATTAGGAACAAAAACCCCTTTTCATTTGACTTAGTCAAACAGGGCACATTGTTTATGCTTGTCTCTTTTAATCTTGATCATATCAAGATCATTTTGAAGTAAAACCAATGGTTGTCACTTTAAAATCTCTTTACCACAACACTGAGTATTCTATGGCAGAGGCATACACATATTAAAGGCATCTTAATAAAGATGCAAAGGAAAAAACACACATCTTAGAAGAAGACAAAATGGCAGGCAACTGGTACTTTGACTCTCTGAAGGCAAAAATAAAAAAATATCTTTACATTAAAGAATAAGTCAAGTTAAAGAGAAAGGGAATGAAATGGGGACCATCATATTGAGAGAATAAGCTGACCTGCTCAAATTCAAAGTGCTAGAATTAAAGGTCTAAATTAAAACATAGTCTATGCCTCAGAGTATAACACTGAACACAGTATGTGGTCATATTTTAATCCTCTTTCCGTTCCAGAGTCTGTGTAGTGTGAATGCCATTGCTGTACACAGGAAATGGAAGAGTGGAAAAAAGTCCTTCGGCAGTCGTGAACACATTCCCTGCAGGCATTTGGGTCAGACTGGCCCCGCTCACAGCACTTCCAAACGGTCCCGACATATTGAGTCGGTGAACGTGGTGGTAGAGCATTTCCATCGGCGTTTTAGGATCCAGCCCAAAGCTGGGGCTGTTAACATCAACAAAGTTAACAGCGTGGGTGTTGGGGAGGAGGTTGCCCTGCATGGCTAAAGTAACTTCAGCTGGAGCATACCGAATAGTGCCAGTGGTGTAGACCCTCTGAGCAGCAGTGCTGGTCGCAGCAAGGGTTCCCGTTACCCTGTGAACCAAAGGAAGCACCACATTGCCTGCTTGTAACCTCTGAAGGGCTTCCAGGTCCCCAGTGTACAACAAAGAGTTGGAAGTTGTGGGACCTCCTGGGTGTTTGTCCCGTGGAGACGCTGAAAGTGGGGGTGACAAAGGGTCAGAGGACACAGGAGCCAAGGCTGAGTTGGATGAGGTGCTGAACTGAGTTTTACGGCTGGCAGTATTTTCAGTCCCTGGTGGGGTGAGAACGGAGTCTGGAATGGAGACATGTAAACTACTGCTGGCTTGGGGGGAAGGGAAGTGCTCGGAGCTGGGGGGCTTGGTCATACTGTAGGGTGATTCATTCCTTGAGATTTCCCTGTTGGGTGGGTAATTCCAAATACTGCTATCGTTATCAAAATTGATAGGTTCTGAGATTTCTGTTTTAATTTTGAGCACTGAGGCACTGTTTGGTGACGAGAGCAGCTGGGGCTGGTCCACCAAAGATGAGTCAAGTCCGTTTGGACTTGAGGTGCTTGACAGCCTTCTCCGGATCATGCTGCCTCCCTTTTGCTTTTTTCTCCTCTTCTTCCTCTTTTGATGTTTGCTGGAAGACTGAGCATTTACTTCCCCTGCACTGTCTGAGTCCTTGGCACTGTCCGAGGTCAGTGATTCACAGTTCTGCAACCGCAAGTCTGACTCGCTCTCAACATAGCGCTCCACCTTAATCTGCATAGAGCCAAGAGTGCCAAAACTGTCCTCAGGGGCCTTTTGATTCTCAAAGTCAGAGTTTTCAAAGCTGTCGTCGCTGTCCCTGCTGTCCTGGTTGCTTGAGCTGTTACCATCATCATTACAGTTCATTTCATTATCTGACTGATTTCCTGACTTTTTCCTGTCAGATTCAGGGTCTTCACTGTTTTCTGACTGGTTTCCTTTCTCATCTGACTTTGAGTTCTCATTGTCCTCTGGAGCAAAAGGAAAGTAAAACAAAACATTAGCAACAAGAACACAATATTATAACTCAACTCCAGACAGCTACCTACCAATAAATTTGATAGCCCTAAACTTTTTTGGCAAAAGGCATTCTCTTCCATAGAGACACAATTTTTTGCAGTGTTATGTTGGGACATCACCATGAATCTCTCTGATTCAAGACTGTTAATGCACTAAAAGCCTATGCTACATGGCCTGCACCTTGATTGAAGGGGGCCTTTTCATCTGCTTGCTGAACAAGAAGAATTTTGACAACTGTGAGCACAATGACATTGTAGGTGCGTCATCCAAAAAGAAGTCAGTGAACAATCCCATCGTGACTGTTATGTTCTGGTGACTGTTCTTTCACACCCACGTTGCTCTACAGTGGGCAGGCATCGAGCTCCTCTACTGCTTCCCAATGAAGATTCTAGTCCTCTCATTTTTGTTTCACCATTGCCACTTCTGAAGCAGCACAGTGTCTCTGACTTCAGTGGAATTACTGCTGGTTTCCTTCTGAGTGAGAGGAGAAGCAGGTCATACGTGTATAAATGTGAATGAATAAACCAGTTAAAATAATTTTGTTACATTGCTTGACTGTCTTCTCATATTCCTCTGAAGGGCAGCAAATAATGACCGTGCCCCCTGCCCCGGGAAAAAAAATCAGGCAATGAATTAAATTCATGATTGATCCAAATCATCTAAAGACCATTGAAAACAGCCCAGCTACAGTGCTGAGAAGCTGTCACTCTTCTTGCCTGAATTAACTTAGCTGTGGTTTAGATTTTTACCTAATTCTAATATGGATGAGATAAACACTCCAGCCCGCTGGACTCAGACAGCCAAAGCAGCTTTGAGACTGAATACACTCCATTATCATACTATGTTTGAAAGGGTCACGGAAGGCTTCAGGAGACCCTGTCTTTCACACATCAGCCAGAAATCTTTTGTCGGGAAATAAAAGACGTTTTTTCACTCATCAGAGCCAAGTACTTGCTTTAGGAGGGGAGGGGAAGGGCCAGTTTTCCTCTAAAGATTGGTTACTCCTGGAGCCATGTCAGCACCAAACAGTTTCCTAGACGTGCTGGAGGAGGTAGGCTTGACAGGGAAGCTGCCTGAGGACCCAGGGCAATGCTCTTCACAAGTCATTTAGTGGGATTTTTCTTTGAATCATCATCAGCAGAGGTACTCTCCCTTTCGAAAACATAAAACTCATGGAAGCAAATTAACAGCCACAAACTCCTAAATCTCACCCAGTTTTTTCTTCCCTTTAGGACTGAGTTTTTCCTATTTTTTTTTCTTTTTTTGAAGCTGCTTTCTTTCAAGGCATGCTTTCTAGCTGGTCAAGATTGGGCTTAGAGTGAGGTAGTCTAAAGCTGCACAAAATTTGCCTAGATTTTATTAAAGATTGAACTGAAATTATTGGTTTGCTGTTCGGACCTCAGATCCTTTTGCATCTCTTATCCTTTGTAAGAAACAACCCCCTGTCTGTTCTCTTCCAAGACTCCAAAACATCTTCTTCTGAGATTGTAATCATCTGTGCACCTCTGAAGAGCGTTTTCTTGCTCTGCAGCAGTCTTAGGAGTCATGAATGCACTTCTCACTTGGAGAAATGCACATGGGAAATGCAAACTCGTCTCCACATCTGTGTTATTTGGCTATCTAGGAACAAGGCAGTATAAAGGAAGCACTGGGAATGGGCAAAGAGGTTCTCAATGATGGGGGGAAACAAGCCTGCATATGTGCCTAATGTTGACATAAACCATCAAACCAAGCTGTCAAAGGAGAACAAATAAAGGCAAAAGATGAAAGAGAACAGCCATATCATATAACATTAAGGCCTGACCCTCCTCTTGCTTTTGTTTTATTGTTAATTGTTTTCTCTTTTTTTTTTTTTTTTTTTTTGTTATCATAGACATGATAGAAAAATCAGATTTTATACTACATATTACAGCAGAGTAACATCCTTAGCTCCTGGGCCACAGGAAAACATGCTCCTTTCAAAACCAGATGATTTGTACCTGTGCCTTGGTAACCACTTTGAAAATGAATGGCGAATGTGTGAACCATCTGTGCACTGGACCATCTGTAGGACTAATTTACACATTGAGTTTGATAAGTACATTTAGCTTTTAAAAACCTGCTGAAGTCCCAGACTTAAAGAGCTTAGAAAGAAGTGCTTGAACTTATACCTTCCAATAAAATATAATTCTTTTAACCCAAGAAAACCCTCAAATTTTGCAATCTTCACTGATCCCTAGTGAGACTCTTAAAAAATGTATTTATACGGGAAAAAGGGTCATAAAGATTGACAGTAGAAACTTATCTTCAGAATGTATGCCTACTGTGGAAGGATAAGAACTAGAACTATATTCAACAGTTACAATCCCAGGTCTTCTGCAAAAGGCACAATACCTGTTCATGAAGCTTAGCTGGGAAATGGAATAATTAGCTCAGTGCAATATAGGCATGGATCCATGCACACAGTGAAGAGAAATACTGAGGAAATGGAGATACTGTGGAAATGCTGAGGTCATTATAAGATTTTGTTAGTTTTTTTCCAAACTGATTTTGCAGGAATTAATTTTTGTTTGTTTGTGTGTTTTTTTGTAATGGAACAATGCTTGAGTAGTAAAAGCAACTGGAAAGACAGTCACATGGCTCTCAGGATATGAGTCTTTTGTGGATATAAAGACACACCACATATGCTACCTGAGTTGTCCTTTGAGTCCGATTCAGAGTCAGAGGTTTCAGAGGATTCTGAGGTTTTCTCTGGCAGATGAGGAAGCTGTGCAATATCCATTGGAGTGTCCTTGTACTCTGGGTTACTGAAGGGGAGGCAGAAAATATAAACATGATTTGATGATCTGCAGTTTCATGTTTTTTCTCGCTTTTCATATCAAAGCTCAGGAACAAAGAACATAGGAAGAATAGCACAACAAACATAGAAACATGCATTTTTGACTCCTCAGAACCAATCCATCCTCAGCAGGGATTTTATGAAGGTTTATTTTAATGCTGCTGTCAAATACTTACATTGACTAATTATTAACACTCGTTTGATTCTAGTGAAGTTTTAGAGCTAACAAAGCATTCTTACTGAAGTGGGACACCATGGCTTGTGTGATATCTAACAGTAAAGCTACACTGTGTAATTATCCAACAACAAAATATCTTGATTTTGATCCCATTACTGTGCCTGGAAGGACAGAGGGAGTGTTTTAACTTTTCCAATGTTTTCTTCCCACTGGCAATATCTGTTAGCGTTATCTCTGTACCAATGTTCTCTATCAACCTTGCCAGAGCCCTTTCAATACCTGTTTTTCTCAGTGTTCCCCTTTTCCACACTTTAATCAAGTACACCATACATAAAGTTAGTAAGAAGGTGCTTAGTTAAGGCTAGAGAAAATGACCACTGCTCAAAAGAATTTGGCCAAAAAAATAGATAAAAAAGGTTACGTATTTTTTAAATGCTGCACGTATGCATCCACATCACCAACAAACCAAAAGCAACCACTCTAACTGCATGACAGATACACATGTGCATGTTAAGATGCATATGTTAGGGATAAAGAACTGTCAACACACCCATTATAATCATATCTTCATCTGCTCGTGTGGTGCTCACCTGTGACTTGTTAGCAACGAACATGACTGCAATGTAAAAAAGCTACACTACAAGAGAAAGTGAAAAAAAGCACCCCAAAGCTAGGATCCTTCATGGTCTGAAATTTTTAAAATGTGTTCCTTTCCCAAATCTGTGCAAAGGTAGGGGAACAGACACAGCTAGACATAAGTGGCAGAGGAATACTGAAAACAAACAGTCTTTAATAATTTTTGAATAAGTGAGCATTTCTGTGCAGTTCAAATTCCAGCCTGGTGATAGAGCAGAAAATCTGCAGTCCTGCCAGCAACCTGAGGCAGCACTGGGGGTGACTGACACACTATCACAATGACAGTGTGCCCATATTCAGCCTATTACAGTGTACTGTGAAAATTCAGAGTTCACACAGTTCACATTGAAATGCCATTCTTACGATTGTCATCTTTATGGTTTTGTCCTCACAAAGTGACTTTATTCTGTTGCATCCCAGGGTAGTCCCCAAATTTGCCCCCTCGAAGCAAAAGACGTTTGAGGGCTTTCACAGGGTGAATAACAAGTTGCTAGAACAAGAACAGCATTAATCCTCCCTGTCACTATAATTAGTCTATCCTTTTACAGACAGCTGAATCATACTTTCTAATGCATGGAAATGTATACAGACCAGTACTCCTGCTAAGAGTAGACCTAATTATGCCTTGATCTGTCATTAAAATATCATTTGGACATTTGGATCTTTTGTGGATTCCAGTACTAGAAGAAATCTAAATTAAAAATACTAATTCAGTAGATAAGTTAATCTTTTCCTAACAGACCCATGAAGGGAATGCAGCAGGAAAAATAGGTTCTGGGAGAAGATCTAGGGAGGACTACATCATGTTTCTGTTTTTCTTAGGTATATTCCCTTGGTAGAGAAAACAATTTTGTGGGACGTTTGTGGAGGTTCACTTCTTGTCAGGAAAGTAGCAAAGGGGACAGAGGCAACTGTTATGGACCTGTCATGGTTTAGCAAAGAGCTGCTTTTTCTCAGTACAGGGGAATGGGATGCAGTGAAGACCCGGTAACGAGTTCTCAGACTTTCCCCCCCGCCAGGTCTTGGGTTCAGATCCACCTCTGGCCCAGCTGAGCCAATCTGGCACCTCTGTCATCACTATTTAAAGAAGGGAATTTGAAGAAGTGTAAGAGTGATACAAGATGGAGGCGACCACGCGGACCCCACAGTCAGAGAAGGAGGAAGGAATGAGGAGCGCCAGACCAGAGACCCTTCTGCAACCCATGGCAAGAATGTAGGCTGTGCCCCTGCAACACATGGAGGGCAATAGCAGGACTGAGAGCCACCAGCAGCTCCATGTGAGCGCACTCATATGGACAAGACTGTGTGGGGAGGCGGCCATGGCACAGGCCGTGCTGGAGAGCCTGCATGCCACAGAGCAGATCCACACGAGAGGCAGAGAGGAGCTGCAGCCTTGGGGATAAATGCACGTCAGAGCAGCCCGTGGAGGGCTGCCGTGTGTGTGAGGTACCCCACGGACTTGCAGGGAGGACTGGTGCGGAGCCCACCTGCCCTGAGGAGGGACAAACGGCAGAAGCTATGGGAATAGACTGACTGAAACTCTCACTCCCCGCCCCCCTGGGCCGTTCAGGGGGAGGAGGAGATAAAGACACTGGGATCAGGGCTCTGAGCCCGGGAAGAGGAGAGGGGTGGGGAAAAGGTAGTCTTAAAGGGCTGGTCGGACTCTTAATCGTTGTACCACTCTGTGTTGTTTTGTGTTTGTTATGTTTTGGGGTTTTATGGTTACACTTTAGTTGGTATTGGATTAAACTATTTTCTGTTTTCTTCCCCAAGCCGAGTAGCCTGGTCTGTTTTGTCCTGGACCTTAAGCGGCAATTAAGCTCTCCCTGCCCTTTGGCAATCCTCAGGTCTTTGGTAGTTGAGTCTAATCCTGGTCTTTTGTCCCCTGATGGGCCTAAACCAGGACAGGACCTCCTTTTCAGCTAGAGTATGAGCAGATTTCTAGGCATTTTGAAGGACTGGGGCAGTGAAGATGTAATTCCAGTTCAAAATTAGCAGGTGTAAGCTGACTTCTTGAAATGCTACATTTTGCCTCACTCTTGCAAAAAGAGACAAAAATGTAGCGGGGTAAGGATATATTCAGAAATGCCTGTGCTCAATGGTAGCAGGACAGAAATATGGAAGCCCTAGTGAACTCTCTGCTGCTGTGGAAGGTTTCCTACAGTATCAGTCAATGCTCTCCTCCTAGGGGTTGCTTTCTCCTCTTCCCCGAAAGGGGAATCGAAAGTATTTCAATATGCAAGTTTAGGGCAGGCACAGTATCTTCAGGGCTTGCTGGACTTGGCATAATAAGTCACAATCTAACCCCTAGACATCACTTTGAACTCTCATGGCATCAAAGGCAATGTAACAAACCATGACAAGCAACTTAAAAGGAGAACAGGCCAGAAAATGACAATTGCATTTCATGACTATCTCAAGGTTTCAAATTTTATTTGTTTGTTTGTTCTGCTCTGGAATGAAACAGAAAATCCTCCAACCTTATTGAACGTTTTCACAAAATAGAATGTGCTGAAAGGTTCTTTCAGATGAGAAAGGTCAGGTTTATAATTCACTGTCTCTCAGTAACTGTTGGTCTTCCCTTGAGCTCAGAAACCAGTCCTTTAAAAATGCTTTGGTAAAATAGAATTTCTCAGGGTTGAGCCTTTCATTCAAGATATTACTACTATTTCTGTTTTAAAAAGTTCTAACAGTTTAAAATAGTTTATTTTTAAATCCTCTTTATGCATTTTTCAGTATGCATCCTGTCTGATGGTTACAGGAGCAACATACTGATTCAAGGCTTTTCTCCTGAGAAAATTCCTCTCTCTGGACGGAACTGGCAAACACCTTATTGAGAAACATTTTTGAGGCAGAAGTTTGCTTCCGTACATTTTCAATAACCAAATAAACCAGTGACCAACACTTCATACCAGGTTTAACACAACTACTAAAAGTTGGTGCGGATCATTTTTATCTTTGAGCTCAGGTTGAGTAGATTTCAGGGCAGTGGAGGCATGCAATAAAATGGTGAAGAGTTTATTTGAAGACTAAGGCAGTATAATACTTCACGAATATATGAGTGTACTGATACATGACAGATGTCTCAATAAATACAACCAAATGGCACTGTTTTTGAGGTGGACCATATGGAAAGCTTTTCTCCTTAACTTTCTCAAGTAGGATACTGTTTTTTCCCTAAAGCTGTCACCAACAGAAACAAGCAACAGAAACAGCAGTTTAAGTGAGAGAAGTGACTTGAAGACCTACCTAAGAAGGTAATTGACCCAGATGATATTCTTCTCACTTGCGTTCTTGGCATTGACGGCTATGGTTGCACTAGACTGTATCCAGATATAACCTCCATTCTTCTGCATCCAGCGGTAATACTTTGTTACACACTGACCCTTATTCAGCACTGGCAAAAAAATACAAACAAAACAAAAGTAAGATATAGTACATGTTAGAACGCATGATCTTCACTGTATAACGTGATGTAAGTATAAGCAGAAGATACTTCGCTTCCTTCAGGTTTAATGCAGCATTGCCAGTGAAATGGCAAACAGGATCTGAAGTTTGATATACAAGTTTTAAAGTACAATTTTAATCTGGTTTTGGAAAGTCTAGTGGAAGAAAAAAAGTAAAAAGGACTACAAATCTCTTTGGTTTGCAGAATACTTATTACTGTGTGGACATTTTAAATGCACTCACTGTCAAACTGTAAAAAAAGAAAAGGAAAAAAGAAGAGGCAAATTTATATGTGATTTATTCATAGCTCCTAGGTAGACCTCTCTGAGATTCTGGATATTTGAAAGGTTTGGGAAGATATTCTACCCCTGCTGCTTTGATCATTTCTCCTTATTGCAGGCAATATCAACCACTGAACTTATACATCTGTTTCTTTGATCTTGTCAAACAGAATTTACAGTTCTCAGATGAACCAAATCTCCATTGGTCAGTGAGGGGAAAGTCTGGAGAATTTATTTTCTACCAGAGCAAAGTAAATCCACCAACAGGCTGAGAAAGAGGCCTAAGGAAGGTGCAGAATGGCTTCATTTGAGTCAAAGAGTGACAGCTTTCTCCGATGTTTGAAACATGCCAGGAAACAGAGAAACAAGTGAAAGCAATCAGTAACGTGAAACGTTGCTATTAAATGCTCACAGAAAGAAGGATTAAAATTACAGATGTTTAAAGTGGTACTTCAGCCAAAACATTGCCAAGCTGAAACAGGTTTGGTTTGTATCTGATGCTTCAGCGTCAGGAGGTGGGAATGAATTGGAACTCTTTCAGTGGCAAGGAGCAGCACGGTTTGGAAAACCCCCCAGGCAATGCAAACTTCGGGTACAATAGTCGGAGACTCGCTGCCCACGGCCCGCCGTGCACTAGAGGGCACTGCGCATTCACAGACACCCTGCCGCTGCTGCCATGTCCTTGTCTCCGGCTGCTGAAATGAAAAACCTCTAACTGCTGCAATAAATTTGGCTAAATTAGCTGCTAAATGGTTATCTCAAGTAATATGTATTTGCATTAATCATCTTGCTCTAAACCAGAACAAGCCAGAGTCCTAAAGATGTAGTAAATTCATATTGTCCATTTAATTACAGCTAATAAGTGCTTCATATACAATAGTTTCATGAAGTACATTTTCATTCTTTTGGGGTTTTTTTTTGTTTGTTTTTTTGTTGTAGAGGGAAAAGAAAAAAGTAACTTTGGAAAAGAATAGGTATTTAAGGCAGTTTAAGTTTGTACCATAAATGTGATAAATGACACTTTAGAGCTTTGAAGTTAACCAAACGTCTATACCCCTAATTATACACATTAATGTATCTATATCCAAATTCATGTACAACAGATATCTGCAGAAAAAATTATTTATAAAGGTAGCCATGTAAACTTGGGCACTTTTTTAACTTGGAAGGATACCTCAATCCCCATTCTAATTTTTCAACTACTGATTAAAAAAAATGCATGTAAAAAAGCTCAGTATAAATGGAATGAAAAATGCAAGTTAAGTTCATCTGTAATATCAAAAAAAATTCGTGATCTGAGTCCTGCTGTGTCTCAACAACCTCTAGCTTACTGGGTTTGTTTCTACGCAAAAGTTTTCCTTAATTTTTACTTTTGTATTCCAGGCTCTAAATATTCTGCTATGACAATTCATTCGCTTCAAAACCTCATTATACAGCAGAATAAAGATAAAACACAAACAACTGACTACCCAGCATTTCCGTCAAAGCAATGTTGTATGCCACTTTAGAAAACAATCTCACATAAATTAGCCCGACTTCATCAGTTATGAAGAATAAGGGAAGAAAAGTACTGCTGTAGTTTTGATTACAGTAGACTTTTCCATTTCAGTAAAATAGGACATTCAAAATACTCTGCTTACAGCTGACAGTAAAACTGATATGGATGGATATCTGGAGTGATATTGTCTTTTTTTCTGGAAACCTAAACACCCATAGGTGTGTGTAGAATCTAGTAAAATCTACATGCATCTGTAACTACTAATTATACTGCTGTCTTTATAACAGTTTTTATCTGAAGAATATACCATTTTATACAAACACCAAAGGATGAGTCCTCACAACTGCTCACCCACATTTGAAAGTTAAGGTACCAAGTGAGTCACTAGCTGAAGAGTATGCTGCAATTCTGCATAGTGATAGCTATGAGGACCCAGCCCCTCCAGTTGTTTCAGTCCATTTCCTAGGCAAGTACTTCCTTCTTCAGTACCTTTCCTATTGGTTGTTGCAACACCGGGAAAGTCTATGTCATGAGCTGAACAGAGCATTCATTTCAGAACTATGGGAAAAAAGGGGGAAATTAAAACCTTGTGAGTTATTTCTGAAGGAGAAGGTTCTTGCTTTTTCAAGAAAGAGAATTCAGTACACCAGAGTTGTATACAAACCATTTCCAGCCAGAGCTCCCAAATTACTATATATCCAAAGACTACCTGAAATGCTGTCTTGAAAATGAGCTTTCCATGAAGTTCATCTGCCTACGATTGCCTGCTCTCTATTTGGCCAGCCCAGATATATTACCACATACACAGGATTTTCCTTCCTGCATCTGACTAAAGTACATTCCATGTGAGAGATTTGTGGACCATGGTCAGAAGGAAGAAGTCCCACGATTCAATATAAAAACACTCTGTAAAGAGATTCTCCAGCAGGCCAGCTGTGCCATGCTGCTAAATCTAGTTCTTACATCCTTTGAGATGCGCTAGACAGCCTCAAGCCAGTTCTGAAGGCTCATACTATAGCTTGGGAAGAAATTTATCAGTATGACAAATGTGAAAGAATTAAAAAAAAAAAAAGAAATGTTTTCTAATGTGTGGTATTTTTCAACTGCTGGCATTGTCAAGCTGAAATTTATGAATTAGATGAGAATTTTGAGTAAACAAGCAACTAGAAGGTCATATCAGGAGGTGATATTTATCTGGTTTACTGATACCCTAGTGTTACTGAGTAAAGATTCATTTTGATGATCTTAAGTTTGCAGGCACAGGGAGTCCATTAATAAAGTTACTGATTTTAAGAAGAAATGAAAGTAAATAATTATATCCACTGTCAGCTGTGCTTGTGAAGTTGCTAACAATAGACCATGCATTTAAGCTTAGCATAAACTTCTGAAAAAGTAATGCATGTGGACCACATCCTGAACTTAACGCAGACTGTACTTAAGGCATATCCCTTACTGACAATTTTTGTACTCTGAGAAATGTAAAGAGTTCTAAATTTGTACTTGTATTCTCCATGGAGTTCCACATCTGGCAGACAATGCAGTGTGGTGGAAGGTGAGACTTGTGACCACATCAGTGGGATGGCTTGTGTGACTGAAGTTACATAGGATTATGCAGAATTGGGTTTTGTATTTACATATACAGACAGGTATATTCGAGAGTTAATCTTTTAAAACTACTGACCTTTACATTAGCTGCACAGATATATTCCTTAAGATGGTGGGTGCTGAACTTGTTGAAAATTTGCTGAAACGTAATGTAGTTACCCAATTTGAATTCAGTGGTTAGGCTGCAAAAAGTGTATGGTATGTCACGCTCTGAATTAAAAAAACATCTCACATTTCTCAGTGTATGAATATATTGCTATGTACACAGTTCCCAACAGAAGGATCTCAGTTTTCCTTGGTAGCTTTGTGCACAGCAATATTCTTGTGGCGGTGGAGTGAAGGAGCATGGAGAAGAAGAAGCAGTCAGTGTTCTTTTCAGGAACCTATTTCTGTTAGAAAATCAAAATAAATCAGTACAAGTTTGTCTTCAGAAATATGGTTACAAAAAGAAGAAGAACATAGTTTCTTCCTGTAAGGCTGTTCTGAGAAATCAAAGCCAAAGCTTCTAAATAGTGAGTTGTGTTTTAAAAGGAGGAAGTAGCTTAATTCAGTTTGAAGAGGAGATGAAGCAATTGTGTATCAAAAGCAGCCTTTTAGCGAAGTCTCTTACAAAAGGACATTTTACTCATGTGCATATGCAGTTAAAAGCTACACTATATTGCGCATTCAGGTAAGTATTGAGTAAATAGGAAATGATGAGATCATCTTACATATTCACACAGCTTCACAAAGAGTCTCTTTATAATTGGTGAAAATTTTGAGGTTACATCTGCTGCGCTATTCACCCTTCTCCTTGAAATACCTTTATCAATGACTGGATGGTATTGATGCTGAATTCCCCCTGAGATAAACTTGTAAGAATATTTTTAATTTACTACATGAGGATGAAAATGCCATACTTAATACCATAGTTGGATACTTAGCTGCAGCCACAAGTACTCTTTCTACATTCACAAAACTGGCAGACGAAACATGAAAAGGAATACTGACTCTTTAATCTCCACTTCTCCACCTAAAGCCCAAGGCAAGCTGACAGGGTAACTTCATCCTGGAAACAGAAGGGGTTTTATTTTTTTAATTCTGGATTACTTTTTCTTCTGCTTTTGAAAACTGTGGGCTACAGGGGAATGAACCTGGCATAGACTTAAAACAAGAACAAGTTTCTTTATCTGAAAAGTTACAGTCCTTGATGCTTACACGAAGGTCATTTTCAAAACCCACAGGAAAAATAGCATCACAGCCAGAAAGAGTGCATTAAGTGCCTTATTTGCTTGTAACAGAGACAGTTTTTCATTTATAACAGCTCCGAGGATCAAGTGAGTCTTTGATGTCGTAAGGACTTTTCTATAGATTTTGCAATTAGTGAGTTTAGTGCTTTAAATAGTGGGTATCCACAAATTGGATTTTCACAATGAAAAAAGGAAGTACTGAGCAATATTTAGGAATGTTAAATGATGTCTGTAACTTAAACAGAATTGTGAGCTAGATGACAGGAGATTTGTAGACATTCAGGTGAGTAAACGTGTGCCATCTATATGATTTCAGATCTCCTATCTGGAGTGGGGTGAGGAGGAGGGGAGGTAAGCCAGGACAGTGTGCAAATGTGCCAGACCAAAAATGTGGCAGATTGCTTGGAGACAAACGCCACCTTTGCATTACAAAAGTCCCCATATGGGACATTGCTCTACGTCCCTTCATTGCAGACAGTTTTTTACCAGCCCTGTGTGACTTACCGTATCTTGACAGAGTTCTCTTAAAAATAGAAAGACGATAATGGTTTATAAAAATACTGGTTCTGGGAATCTTTAGAAAGCTCCATTTTACTTACATCATATGATGGGAGAAAGGCCTGAGTGCTGGACAGAGAACGTATTTTTTAGGTTTGGGAAGAATTACATGTATTGTATGAGTAACACTGAGACTTGGCTACTATTGTGATGTGAATATTAGACAGTAAAAATTGGTGGCTCCTAAATATAAGTTCATCTTTTCCAAAGGCAAGTAGGAAATAGAAGATCAGACTCATGAAAGAAAACTGTACTTCACTGGTATCCAAATTCTCACCTGGGATAATTCTTTTAGGCATATAAAGGAACTCTAAAAATGCTAGGTGTGGCAACTGGTTCATTGCTTACTTCTGCAATGCTGGAATACTGTTTAATCTGCCAGTGTAGAGATGTTACATACATAAATACCTGACAAATTAGACAAAAATATATATCAACAACTTCGCAGGGAAAAACAACACCCAAAAGCAAAGCCATAATAATCCATTTAGAAAAACTAGACAGTTTAGGATTTTTGAAAAACTAAGCAATATTCTCCTGCCTCACTTTGCAGAAAATCAAATGTTAAAAGTTGTCTGAGTCAAATTGTTGAAAAAAATGTGGATTCATGTGAGGACTGAAGTCTGTAGCTCAAGATCATCACCTGACAAATACAGTGAGAAAAGTCTTGCATGCCACATGTCCAGCTAGGAGAAAGAAAAGTCACTGTAAATAATGAAAATAGTTCGGAAAAACAGTAATGGATTTTGCAATCTATCTTATTCCCACAACAGTGGTACTCCAGTCCTCTGAAAATTCCAAGCCTCTGCTAGAGATCCTGCCTTCATTTGATTGCAAATTATCTCAGAAAAGTACCAGGAAGAGGTTTTGTTTAAAATCAACCCTATGTTATCAGTTTACATTATGTCAGTTTACAGCAGCAATACAAATTTATTAAAACCCAGGAAAATCACAGAAGTATTTCCCAGCACTAAAGACAAATCATTATCTCCTACTCAAATAACAGAAATGCTTTTCTTCCCCTTTCCCTTTCATGGTGGTTACATAATTTAAAAATTACAATTTCATGATTATGCTTAACAATATTAACAAGAATGCATAATACTAGGTAGGATGTTTATTTTAAAATATTATGTAGATATTGATCAAACATAATAGCTAAATTATAATTATATAACTCAATGTATCACTACATGCACTCTTCCATGGAAGTTTACACCTTGCATAACAGAAAACTCTGTTGTTTCTATAGATTTAATAATAAAGTGGATTGAAAAATGAATACTAGATTTGTCTGCCTATGATTCTCTAGGTTTTCTTCTCTCTTTCTTAACTTTTCCCTTATGATTTGCCTGTCTCCCCATGACTTGTAAAACTTCAATTCTGCCACAAAGTGATTTCCTTCTGCTAATATTGAAATGGTCGTTTAGAAATCCAAGTCTGCTTTGAACATCAACTTCAGACAGAACTTCCATTATCATTAATGAACTCTCTCTGTTCAAACTGGAGGGGAAAATGAAATCCCAGATCCAAATTTTGCCCTCAGCTACTAAAACGCAACATCAGAGGAGAAATTTGGCCCTGCTTGCTCAAGAAACTTAAATCTGTCCTCCATCTCTCCACTAATATTAATGCCTGTCATATGACAACCTATGTAAGATTAATGACTTTAGAACGTAACCCCTTCCATACCAAACGTATCAGCAGACTATATACAACTATATCTCCTACAAATAGGAAAAAAGAGAGAAGTTTCACAGAAACAATTTGGCAGCAATATTAATTCTCTCTTTGAATTTCACAGGTTACAGATGGTCTGTTTCAAGGGATAGGATCTCTTTAAATGTACTTTTGTCTCTGGGACAGGGGACCCTGCTTGAGTACTTGGACTAAGTGAAATAAGTGGTTTTCTCAGCCTAATTGCTAGAGGAAAGGGATCCAAAGCACAATGTCATGACACAACTGAATTTTCAAACACCATTCTAACCACCATCTTACCAGATTCATCATCATCTCGCATTTGGTAGTAAACAACAATAGACATTTTTAAAGCATATTGTCCCTTTGTATCAGATGACTTGTAAAAAGAAAAGGAAACAAAACATTCTCCACAAGCCTTAAAAAGATAGCTTAGCACTAACAAAACCCATTCCCTTGTAAAATAAAATAAAAATAAAAGAGCTTCTGCATAAGTAAGCATCTTAGGATCTCAGAACCAATATCTACCAATCTGTGAACACTGGGTACAAAGGCTTCAGATGTTTTTTAGGGCATTCCCAAAAGCCCATTGTGCCCTAGTCCTGGACACCAGCCCACTCACTTTACAAGTTATCAGACATCAAAACCAACATTGATCCACCACTGGCAGTATCACTCATGTATGGCAAAGCCACATGTGACTTATGCAGGTTCTTTCAAACAAGTGCTAATAAAGACCTATTGCCACAGCGTCAAACATTTGTTATATGCCACACATCTCACTGATGCTATTTTCATATCCTTCTGGTTTGAAAACTGACTCCCTCAGAGACACAAGGTCAACAGTCTAGACCTTGGAAAAATAAACAGATTAAAAAAATCCAGTAGCACTAAGGTACTCTGGAAAGATCTGCAACACTTTCTTCATACCTTCACTTTTTTTTTTTAAGATGGAGCATTTCACCTTAATCAGTCCTTGGATTTTCAGTGAGGCAACACTTTCTCACTTAGGCTACAAGGTGGTGAACACTTCTGATCTCAGTAATCTTGAAGCGAACCTCAGCAATGAGGGTAAAAAGGTATTTCCCCTAGAGGTTCCCAGCAGAAGTCAGAGCTCAGTCTTCACTCTCTAGCCCCATAATGCAGTAGCTGCACTTATACAGCTGGTACTACATGCCCTTTTGAATGTAAAAAGAGAAGAATTTAGGTGTAAATTTGACTATGAGCTATGGAAGACTTACAAAGGCAAGTCTACAAATTGAAATGGGAACATAATAATCAGCATTGTATATAATTTAATTTGAAGATGAAATAACATCAGGAATTAAGTTAAAGGGTTATCAATGGAAACTATATCTGAGGCATCTTGCAAAATAACTGTATATTGCTAAGCTACAGAAGGCAATACTCTGCAATTAGGTTTAGCAGCTTAAAGGTTTATATATTTGTATGGATAATTACAACACCAAATGTTACAATACTGACAACTGTCCTCCACAAACTTACAGAAATGCTTACAGAAATGTAAGCAGTAGGATAAATTCTCTTCTTTCATGGAATGAATGAACCATGAGTTAATAGTGTATTGTGGAGAAAACAAGGGTGCAAGGTGTATATAATTGCATATTGCAGAGTGTTTTCTCCGTTCTTTTAAAGTAACTAGCTTTGGTAAGAGAGCAGTCAAAGAAATTAAGCTAGATCAACATCTCTCATACCCAAAGAAGCATTTGCAGGAGCAAACACAACATCTGTAGGATTTCAGATCATGGCTAAAAGACACGAAACATACACACTCTTGGTTAGATGCACATTTTAAGATTAATTAGGACTGAAAAACAAACACTATCTCTGGGCTAAAACTAAAGTCCTTTTTTCCCTCATATGAATTTCAAAAATGTTTTCTTTGTATGTTTCCATTTCTTCTGATTTCTTATCTCCCATTCCCTCATTTTGCTCTATCATCACTATCTCAAGTTAAAAGAATGTTAAGAATGTCTCCAGTGCAGAAATCTTTTCTGGCGCATAGCATGGACAGAAAGGAAGAATGTGCATGTGGTCAGACCAACACTTCTGCAATACTTTGAAAGCAAGATAACACTAAACTGTCGTCAGGATCCCAGATGGGCTTGGTTTAAGAGTTAGCTAAACACCAGACATTCTATCAGCCTAATTTAGAATCAATCTTGCTTTTTAGTGATGATAATAAACTTGTACAAACATAAGATTCATTTGTATATTTTAGCATTTTATTTCAGCCCAGAATGCAAAACTTGACATTGGAATCAGTTTGATTTTTTGATGATTGAAGATATTAAGCACTACAAGAGCACTGAAATTTCGATCTGATTAAGATAAAAAATCCTCAGGATCAAAGCACTTTTTTTTTTCCCCCTACAGTTTTACTAATTGTGTGCTACTTGACATTGCAGAGTTATTCCACAGCATGATAGCAAAATATGTGAAGTGTATTTTACCATTAGAAATTATCAACTCATTCTATTTGTTTTTCATGTGTTTGAGGTTATTAAGAGAATAAAAAATTATTACTGATGTGCATAAGTTAAAGGGGTTAGTTCAACTGCAGCTGGTAGGCTAAACTACTGAGCAGTATTTTGTAGAGCAATAGAATTTTTCTACTGAACATACATAAAATCATGAATATATAACTGATTTAGAAGCAGACTGAGGGGATAATATCCCTTGAAAAATAGGGGAGCCATGAAAAAGGTGAATGTTGAATAGTTTATTTTCAGAAAGTCTGGATTATTCTAACCACTGGAAACCAGATAAAGTACATCAGAGGGAGTGCCACCAAACATACTCATCAGAGACCTTTGCTTTATGGGGAAATGAACTGCCCTGGCTCACCGTTCCTGAGGAACTGTATTTCTTATAGCTGTAAATCAAATCCTGAAGAAACAGGATGATATTTTCTAAGCAATAGTTGAGGACAACAAGTATCTTTTTTGTCAGTGTCAGGTTTCTGAATTTAGATCTCAATTAGGATTCCAAAATGAAAAAGCACATATTATACACCAATACATACTTGTGATAGTGTTCTTACAAGCAAGATATTAAATTTCCAACGGTCGCATGTTGTCTTATATTTGTCCAAAGGTACATTCATGGTTGCCTTCAGAGGTCTTGACATTTATCCTTCCTTGCTATTTTCTTAATGACCTTCATTGAATAGTAATATCAAGTATTTGATCTTCAATGAAAGTTGTTATTTTTTTTTAATTAAGTGTAAGACATATACTCCTACAGCATACGAGACACATTCATTATTAGCAAGAAATTTATTTCTTAAACAAAATGCAATGTTGGGGACCTCTGTATGATAACAGTGTAAACCAAAGGGAAGTACATATGCACAGCATCATACACCACAGCGCAGCAATAGGACAGTTGCCCTTGCTGAGCTCTGCAGACAGTGCTAAGGCCTGATACAACAGTAATTTTATGAATCTGCTTGATTTCTGACATCGATTTGCAATAAAATGTATCCTGCTAGCTCTAAGATCAGGGATATTTTCTTGTCAATGGAACAGGGGCAGTTCTAACCATGTAGGGACTAATGGCTTGGCAAAAGTGTATGGACTGCCCTATGTTTTACATGCAGTTCACAGGTGTAAGGAGAAAGGGAGGATGAGATCACCTTCTCCATTCTAGTAAGTGGTAAAGTAGAACTGAGAGTATGAAGGGTCTTTCAAGGATGTTAGTTCAAGATGCACAACTGTGAAAGATACATAACTTCAAGTATTTCATACCACATATCAACAGCTCAACGTATGCAACCTGATCTAGGTGGATCTGCTTCTGCAGGGGGGTTGGACTAGATGACCTCTAAAGGTCCCTTCCAACCCCAACCATTCTATGATTCTATGATATCAACAGCTGAGCCATGATGCTGGATGGAGCAGAGAACATTTTGACTATAATCTCTGTAAGGAGACTTGACTTATGGTAAGTGATATCTGTCAGAATTCTACCAGTAATTTGTTAAAAAAAACACAGTGAAGACAAACAAATGAGGTTTCCTAAACTTCTAAAACAATGAAGCATTATAAAATAGAGAAAAGATTAATAAGGTAGAATTTTAGGACGTGGAGATTTGTGAAAAAGCACAGTCATTGAAAGCTTGAATAAAACAAGGTAGAAACAGTATCCTTAAACTTTTTTTTATATCCATTTGAAAAATATGAGGCTTCAATAACTTGTGGGATCACCACCATGTATTATTGTGTTGGAATAAATGCAGGCACATGTAGCATTAGAGTATGAATGTTGTTATACTAAACCACAAAGGCATCCAGCTATAACTAACATAAATCTTTAAGTACAAAACTTGACTCCACTGGACCTAATGGAATTTTTGCCTTTACTTCACTGGGATCAGAATTTTAGTCCATATAAATTTGCTTTTTCAGTGCATAATTTCCCTGTCCATTGAAGACAATGAAAGCTTTTCCATTAACTGTAACTGACCCTTCATTAGGGCAGCAGTAGCCTTACAAAAGACTGTTGTCACTGCTATAGTCCTGCAGACCTTCTTCATTATATTTGTCACAGTCACATTCCTGAAACCGCTTTTGTCTTCTTTTATCTGAGATGGCCTTAACAAGGCATGTTTTTCAAAGTTTCTAATGCACTGCTATGATCTGAAGCCATCAACAGCACTCTTGACTTTTTTTTTAGTGAGATTTGGTGCAACATTTTCTTCTTTGCTTGTTTTCCTCTTTGATGTCTTTGAATAACCTGGATGAGAAGGCACGATGTACTGGTCTTACTTTTTCTATGTTTTTATGATATGTTGTCAGTGAATAGGCAGAGTGGTAGTTTTGTTTGTTTCCTTTTACCCTCATACCTATGATTGCAGTTCAGGAGTCTTCTTGTTTTAATCTTTAAAAATTATTCTTGCAAAAATCAATCAAGGTTTCTATCTGCATTCTGCAGTTCTCCATCAAACACACCTTTTTGGTTTGCTGTTTTCTCAAATCCTATTTATACTTTTCAATAGGACTTTCTAACCATTACTTTACCTTTCAGCTCCTCTTCAAACTATTGCATAATCTTGCTTTTTTTCATTGCAATCTCACGCAATTATTTCCTACGTTGTACTGACAAATCTTCTGCCTGTTTTGAGGAACTGCAGTTCTGATCGATTCTGCCTTCTAGAGACAGTGTCTGTATTCATGAATTTTAGCTCTAAGCTTATTTTAACTAAATCAGGAGAATTTTCTTGTTTGATCTCAACTTGATTTTCTAGGACGGACAAGTTGCTATGAAGTGCTTTGCGGTTTTGAAATTTCTTGTTTTTCTCAAAGTTTTTATCCAAATGCTAGAAAAGTTGATCGTCTCTCTCTGGGCAAATAGATGAACCATTTCAGCTTCTGTGGGACTTAAAATGAGCAGGTATACTTCCTGAGCTGTTCCCAAGTCCAATTTAAACTTGCTGATTTTTCATCCAGAGTGTGAGTTGAACATAAAAAGACAAATGCAAGGTCCTGTACCTGGGATGGACTGATTCCCTGCTGGGACCTACTGTCTGCATTGCTGATTTTTGGAAAAGGAGCTGGAGGTCCTGTTGGACATTATGCTAAGCATGAATCAGCCATGTGCTCCATGGGCTGTACTAAAAAGCTTATAGGTAGTAGATCACATAAAGTCATTATTTCCCTTCACTCATCCTCTCATCACTATTTATTCATCTTCAACCTAATTCTAGGCTTCCAGTGCAGAAAACTCATTGATAAACTTCAGTGAACTTAGCAGAGGCCTGTCAAGATGGTCAGATGCTGGAGTATTTGCCCTGTGACTAAAGGCTGTGGGACCAGCCCAGGGTTGTTCAGCCTGAAGAGGTGGCTTCAGGGGGACCTAGCAGCAAAGATGAAGCCATGAGCTGCACAATCAAAACAAGGAAATTCCAACCGGATAGAAGGAAAAAACCCCAAGCTGTGAGGATAATTAAGCCTTTATTAAGGATAATTGGAATAAGTCACTCAGAGAAATTGTGGCAAGTCTGACCTTGAAGATTTTCAAGATCAACTAGACAAAGTGCTAAACAATTTGCTTGAATCAGTACTGACACTGTTTTGAGCATGAGACTAGATGATGTCACGGAGTCCCTTCCAACCTGAATTATTCTATGAACATCTTGTTCCTGCAAGTCAAGAGAACAACTATGCATAGAAATACATAACTAGCCTTGTCTACTCTAAAACAAAATTTGCCTAGCAAGAATAATTATGCTATAGCCACACAGCCAAGTTTGGAACCACGGTGTGCTAGATGCTGATAACAGGAGAAAATATTTGTGTTTATAAAGCTTATAATCCAATCAGCTAAACTGGACATACAGTGAGACCAGGAACACAGTAAGATGAAGTGATTTTCTAGAAGTCGTTCCTGTCTCCAAAGTCTCTCCAGTGCTTATACACTGGACCACACTGCTGTCACACTGTGTGCACAGGTCTCTCAGTTTTCTGAAGATGAATGTTTCATAAAGCATATTCTATTTCTGAGAGAAGTGGTCATTCAGAAGATTAGGGTCTTTTTCAAATACGATGTTCATCTCTGCCAGGTGGTATGTTAAGTCTGGGTCATAAATACAGTTTATTTCCTCAGTCACTTAGTGCCGTGTAAGTGCAACTTGTCATTTTTGATTTCCAGTTTCGAGAGTAGTAAGCAAGTTTCTGCATTTGTTCCTTCATTTCTGAGCAATTGACATATTTTCCTGGATATTAAATGCTCAAAATGTAAATGATGCAAAATTATTTTGTTTATTGGTTTGGATAGTTGATTTTATTTTTTTTCTGCAGAAATGTATCTAACCTGACCATTACATGTCAAATGCCTTTTACCTTCTAGAAACTTCAGGGACTATTTGAAAGCTTTACAGAGCTTGACATTGTTGTTAGCTGCCATATGTTATTATTGAGGCTGTCCCTGTTCTCCTGCTTTCCAGTTGCAGTTATCCTCCTATACTCTTGCAGATCAAGCAAGGTGCTTTCAGACTGAATATTTATACTGCTTTCTATTGCAGTCATATGGTTTTATAAAAGTTAAGTGTATCTGTATTTGAGTTGCTATCCTTTTATCAGGAAATACTAACAGGACAGGGTGCAGAGGGAGTAGAGTTATTAAAATCTGGGACCCTGAATTTAAGAGACAGTTTGCAGACAGTCTTTTACATTAAGAAAAACACACAAGTCAATCATAAACGCAGTCAGTCACTGAAACTTCCAAAGAATTATCTGGCTTCACTGCAGGCACAGATAAATTACAGATTATGGGCCTAAGTCTCTTTTCGTACCAGGGTAAATCAGGAGCACCATCACTGAAGTCAACAGATCTCAACAAGAAAAGAATTAGGCCCTATGGCTTTTAATACGAGGAATACAAAGAGTTTAATTACAAGGAATCAAGTTGAACCTCCCTTCCCCTCCCCACAGGCATATATGCACATGCTCTCTGGTTAGGTTTGTCTCTTTTAGCACTTTTGTACTTCTGTTATCCTTGCCCTGGTCAGATACTACTTGTGCAAATAACAGGGACTTTGATGCTATAGGGATGGAGGACTTTTAGATGTTAATACAGGGGTGTGGTTAAAACACTGGTAAAGCTGTAGCTCAGTTCTGTATTGAAAAAAAAAAGGTGAAATACCAAATATGCTGCAGTTTTGGACCCCCACATTATGATTTAGAAATAATAAACAAAGACAGGAGCTGGTTTTCTGTGCTAGGGAGTTTCTCGCCTAAGTAATACCTCTTTGAACAAGTAAAATAATGCATAGCATGTGTAAATGAACAATCTTGTATGTCTACAGAAAGTCCTGAAAATTAATCAGACATAAAGTTATGTTTGAGCCATCTTCCATGAAACCCTATGATAAAAACGGCAGATGCAAGACAAAGACCCCAGTCATGGACTATAAACAGTTCACGAACAATCAAAGTGTTACATCAGATTATTTTGACAAAAATGGAAGTACTTACAGTCTAAGTGACTATGTCTGATGCCTTCCACATCTTCAGCATGAATGAAGTGGTAACATCTCTTTCCTACAATATCTACAGGGGTCAGATCCATGTAATCACTAATCCTAAAAAGGAAAAAAATATAGCCTATGTAATCCAAGAAGGAAAAGAATACAAGTACTGTTAAATGACTCAGAAGGTGAAATCTCTGAAAAAGTTTTTTCATAACTATACTAAATTGAATGGAATATCTGTACAAACAAGACACAGTCTTAAAAAAATATGTTTTTTAAGGAAACCTTGAGATCATTTTATCCATTTAAATAAGTGGAAAGTTAAGTTCTAGTGCTTATTCTCCCTGTAGCATAACACCAAGACAGTATAATTCCATGAAATTGGAAAGCATTAGCAACAATCCAAAATCCTCATTAAAAGATCGAATTCAAGGTTACATAATAAAGTAAAAACATCTTATGTTTATACCAAATGATTAGAGACACATTTCATTTCACCAGATTGGTCTTCTATTGGGTATATTCATGAAAAAGCTCTTCAACTATTTCTTGGCACTAAGTCCAAAATGATATTTCAAGGGATATAATTTAAATGCTGAGACACACAGATGCCTCAGGGTGTTATCTTTTTTAGTCTAATTCATTTGGGAGCTCAGCTTTCACTCTGGGCCCTTTCAACTGGGACTTTGTTGTTTATTGCACACAGAAACTTCAAAATCTCTTCTGCAGACCTTTGTGTGACTGTGTCTGCTTGCTTGTGTCTGTGTGCACGTGTAAACTTCTGTCATGGGGTGTCAAGATGTCAGTGTCCTTAAATGCAGTACAGAAAATCACAAAACAATTGGAAGATGTCCTTCTCACACAAGTATTTAAAAGTATGTCTATTTTCTAGAAATAGAATAACTTTTTGGAGTATCTCATATGCTGCAATGATAGGGGTTAATCTCACTTTGCAATTGTAAGATATAATTATCATCCATTAAGGGAGCTGTAATACACCAAACTTCTTGATATAAGCAGATACATGAAACTACTGGAGTGTCATCCTGAGGAAGGCCAACAGGGAAGCCAAACTAGAAACCAAACTGTGCAGGTCTGAGGGGTTCTCAGAGATTCAGTGAGCACGGACACTGAGGCATTGACTAACAGAATTGTGTTTGCCTGGATGTCTGAGGTGGGGAGAATGCATAGACTGGAAAGACTGAAGGAGAATGGAAGCATTAGAGAGCACCACAGCATCACTACTGATTTGTCTCTATTTAAGAAACCCAAACAAACACAAAAAATGTCACAGGTAAAGAAGGTAGACTCAAATTTGCTGGCAAAAAAATGTCAAATCAAGTTTAGCACAAAACACAACAGTTTTCTCCTACATTCATGAGAGCATGTTGAAGGATATGCACTTTCAAACAATTGCCTAGCAGTTGCAGCACTCAACCAACTGTGGGATACCTATCTGGAGATACCCGTATAATGTTTATTGCAAACCACAATTGAAAAGCAACTCTCCTACCTTTACATAGAGGACATGATTCAAAAGGATAAAGACAAGTCTGTAACAGTGGTAGTGAAACTTCCCATCTCACCTGCTGAGTTCCTCCACTTTGGTCGCACAGTAAATTATGGGCTGGGAAACAAAGGATCTGGGATCTCTGCCTAGTGATAAGAAACCTTACCAAAAGGAAGAGAGTTTGAGATTTAAAGGTTCCTGTCCCCTGGACTGTATATTTCATACTAAACTAAGTATATGAGCAGTCCATGGAACAGGAATCAGAACTCCAGTCTCTGCTCTTCCCATGTCTACACTCTCCTCACTGGCACATTTTGCTGTCTCTGGGCCAAGAACTCCATGTTTTCTGTTAGGTGGTGGCTCTGCTTCAGAATTGAGGAGATGAAATCTGACCCTGCCCAGCCTAATAGAAAGGGGCAATCTTCAGGTAGACCACTGCCCTGTGATGTACCCTGGCTGCGAGTGCTACAGTACATAGAGTTAACACAGAAGATGACCATTCTGCTTCCCCTCCCATGTAAATTTAACTCAGCTGTATTTTTTTTCTCTGCAGCAGTATGCTTGTGTAAAGTCTTCACAGATAAAACGAACACAACAAGGCAACTGTGGGAGCATATTCACAACCCTTTAGATTTAAGGTTGTGCCAGGGAAGGTTTAGATAGGATATTAGGAAAAACTTCTTCATTGAAAGGGTTGTTGAGCATTGGAACAGGCTGCCCAGGGAAGTGGTTACGTCACCATCCATGGAGGTATTTAAAAGACATGTAGATGTGGCACTTGGGGACATGGTTTAGTCATAGGCTTGACTGTCTTAGGTTTATGGTTGGACTTATGATCTTAAAGGTCTTTCCCAACCATGATTTTGTGATATTAAGAAAATAGTGTTTCAAATAGACATATGAAGGTCATAGGATTTTTTTTTTAATTAATAAAGCAGAAGTAGAAACAGAAAGACTACCCAGCTGTAAGTGATGATCACTGGCAATCAATAACATCAAAGCAGAAGCAGAAGAAATGACATCAAGTAGGACACTCATGCTTATATCAAAGGTATCAGAGATGGAAAATAAATAATTCACATGGAGAAAAGAAAGAAATATTATAGAATATCTTAGAGTAAAAGTTAGGAGAGAGATCTTGTCACTCCCAAGCCCTTTGATGACATAAAGGAACAGGTTGATGGGTAGGGACTCATTTCCGCTGAATACACAGACCTGATCCTGTAAAACACAAGAATGGGCTTACATTTGAGCAGGTCAGTGGTCCTACTTACTTACAGAGTTGTTAACATGACTGAAATTTAAGTGAGGTATATGGTAGAGTATTTTGTTGAATTAGGACCAAATTATGCACACATTTGTAGGCTTGAGTCTCTCTATACTACACTGTTTCTGCATATCTGAAGGAACTATTGGCAAACACTGTCATGGCCAATAGGTCAAATCAGTTGCATTTGGAAAACATCATATTCACTAGGTTGATTTCTTTGGGGCATATATTAGCAGAAATGGCTAGAGCAGTCCACATGAAACTGGGCTATAAAATCTCTCCAGTGGTCTCCAATCACTAGCAGATGACACTGAAAATACATAGACTGAGGCTGTATTCTAGCAGCAGTCTCTTTTACTTTGCTTTTAGTTATCACCATCTAAGATGATTTGCCCTCTGTAGGTGCTTTTCTTACTCCACTGACTAATAAAATTCTAGACTATTTTAGAATAGGTGAAGTTTAGATGACATGAATCCCACATTTAGAGAACAGACATAGATTAACACACCACATTTCAGGTGAACAAGAGTTTACATGCCCGTTTAACATTCTCAGAACAAGATATTAATTGTTAGAAATAGCCAGTGTACTAGCCAACAGATCTTGTCCCAAAGAAAAGCTAATTAGTAGTTTTTGCACTGAGTCCAGAAATCTGATACAGATATCTTAATTCAGAGGAAAGTAATAAGATGCACCCAAAGACTTGAGTAATGTCACTCCTGCTCCCTGCTGTTGCAAGCAGGCAACCACTTGGAAAACTAGGAGTACTCTTGATCTCAGCCCTGTTGGTCCAACAGTCCACTGTGAACATTCATTTCAGTTAAGTAGTATGGCTTCTGCTCCATACTCCCTGCAGCTGCCAGTAACTCCCCATTGTTCCATAAATAGTGCTTAGAGCTTCCCCAGCATGGATCTATTTTTCTCTGTTCTCATCAGTGTTGTGCTTGCTTTACTGTGGCACCACAAAGAATTTCCCAGCTGCCTGCAAGTGCCAGGAGTCAAGCCCATATATTCAGGATGGGATACTTATCTCAGTTTCTAAAGTCCCTTAAGAGATATCCCAGCTTCTTTGAGTTGGAGAACATTCAACTCCCATCCCCAGCAGAAGAGTTTCTTCTGTTTGAAATTCTTTTTACAAACTATTTTTAACACTGGCACAGGAGATTAAACCAGAATTATTACAACATAAATTCAAGTACCATCATATGCATTCCACCCTAGTATATAAGATAAAATCCATCACAAACAAGGACAAGTTGCTTTATAATGTTGCCTTTACCTAAACAAATTATAAACATTAGTAATCTCAACACTTGCTTGCAGGTCAGCTGGTTTACCATAGATTACCACGTTAGCATCTCTATGTGATTACCAACCAGCACTCCACATCTGATACATTTTACGTTTTTCAGCAAAATCCTCTCAGGCATTTGAAAGTTTCATTGCTACATTAACGTAAAGGGAAAGATAGAGAAAAATGTTTAATTAAAAAAAACATATACAATTTAGGGCTAATAAAAATGCCAAACTGATGGCAGAGAAAGTATAAATCTTTATAACATGGCCCACAAATTCATATAATACTTGACCTGACTCAACAGTTAATATTTCACATCTATTTGATTCCTTGCTTTTTTATTGAGACTGCCAATGAAGGCAACAGTAAGTGCAGGTGATTTTATTAGAAGGAATTCTGTTCGTTAGGAACTGGATAGATACTAGCAACTCATTTCACAGAGGCCATTGAAGAGCTCTGAAGTAGTAGCACCTTTCCATTACTACCTAGACAGGTCACAGTCAAAGCAAAGAATAAGGGAAAAGGTTTCTTCCAGATCCTACTGCTAATCTCCAGAGCTCTTTCACAGCTGCCAGATTATACAGAATCTAGATGCACATTGAGTAGAGTCACAGGCAAAAACTGAAATACTGTCACCAGGTTTCTTTGTGATCTTGTGCAAGCCACTTTTTACAGATCATTTTTTCCAAGCTTAATAGTAAGACTAATATATTCACTTTTAGATAATGCTTTGGAATTTTAGATGAAGTGTTCTCTCCGATAGCCACATAATATTATTAATGTTATTGTGACAGTTCAGCTACATAACAGCAAAGATAACCTCATAAGTGAAATTCAAGATCATTTAAAATTGTTTAAGGCCCTGATTCAACAAAGCATTTGAGTTTATCCTTTTTTATAAAAGTTTATATTGATGTGTTATCCTGATCATAGGTATGCCATTATGATTGAGCTATCATAAGATTGCTCATATCAGAGAGTTTCCACTCTTAACTTATAATATACCACGGCTGATATCACATTAAAGGCTTGCATTAGTCATCTTGTTTGTTCCACTTTTTGCTGACAGGTCCTCTTAACAAAATTTCCTCTGGCTGCATTGCCTTTTTTCTTATTTTCCAATCTTTCCCCCAAACACAGAATCACAGAATGGTAGGGTTTTGGAACAGACCTCTAGAGATCATCTAGTCCAAATCCCCTGCTAAAGCAGGTCCACCAGCATAGTGTCTAGATGGACTTACACTTCAGACTTCCATAAACGGACCCAAACTTCTTTATTACTTATCTCTTCCTTCTTAGATATCTTCACTCTGCTCTAAACATCCATTCCCTAGTTTGTTTTTTTTTTTTTTCAGGACCTTTTGGGCACAAATAAACCTAAAATGGACTTGACCAGCCCCTTGGGCCTTTCTGCACTCTGCCTACAGTCCAGGATCCCATTTCATTCTCCTGGGGCTTCTCTCATGCACACCCCGAGTCAGTCTCCGGGGCCATCTGCCCCTGCCTCAGCCATGCCGCAGCAGGGCTAGTCTCTAGGCCCCCATAGCCCTGCCTGGCCTAGCCACAGGCTCCACTGAGCTGGGCCCAGCCTGTATCCTAGCTTCAGCTCATCCCTGACCCCAAGAAGGTGCCTAGTGCCTGAGGCTGAGGCTGCCTTGGTGCCCCCAGCTGCCCTGCTCCCTTCTGGGATGGTGGGATGGGCCCTGGCTGCAAGGCCCTGTCCCGACAGACCCCTGTGGGGAGCCCCTGATGCTACCCAGCCCCCAGGCAGTAGACAGCTGAATTTAATTCTTACTTTCCACCTTCACAGATCTCTTGTCACTATCACATTAAACATAGCCCCCTCCTCAACCAACTCATCACCTGTTCCCATTGCACTGCTGTCTTTCCCAGTATGCCCTTAACCAATTTTATTCTACAGTTTTCCCACCTCTTACTGCAACAGATCCCACCTCTCTAGCTTACTTTCTAGGCCATCTGTGCTTCTGTTCTGTTAAATGCTGAGCATGATATGCTGTAATCTGTAAATTAGTTCAAAAATGTAAAACTTTAAAACTTCAGACAGAAAGACTTGTGCAGAAGAGGACAGGGGAGCATAACGACAACCACACAGGTCAGATCAATGTCTGTCTAGTCTCAAATCTTGCCTCTCAGAAGGACGTCAAGAGATTGTAAAAACAAGGGAAAGCTTAGAGGAATCTTTCCCAGTCTATCCTCCGCTATTCCAGCAAGATATCATGCAAACTATAGTTTTTAATTTGCCTTTATCCTCTCAGAGTGCAATGAAAATGAAGGTGATGGTGATGAGAGTGAATGCAATGCTCTCATACAACACCAGGATGACTTTGTGGGAGTCACAAATTTCAAAATTTTTTGCCAAGTGCATGGAACAAAGAATACACAGAGCTAAAACAAAGAAAAAGGAGCTAAATGCTGTACCTATTTTCACAGTAAATGATATTGAGGTCCATATTCACACGAGTGACAAACATGTGGCAGTCAATCCTGACTTCATTAATTGTAGGAGGTGGCAAAGCATGAGCAACGACAACAAGTCCCATGATTTGGCTGGGTACCGTCCGTCCGTGGGACAGTGACACTCTCAGACGTAACCGGCCTGTTATATGAATCACCTGGAAAATAAAAACAATAAAAGAAACCCCAATGAATTCTGAATGCAACTATGTAATCAGGTTTTTTTTTTAAAGGATAGCATTACTATTCCCTACAGACCACTTAACACAGACAAAAATTGTACTAAGTAACTGCCAGTGTTAGTGTTAAGCTTATTAATATTGGCTGTCAACGTGTCCTATATCTCCTCATGGCAAAAAAGAAGATAAGAACATAACAGGCAAATGCTTTACATGCATCAAATAAAAACCTCAGAACTCCTGTGGTATTGATTTTTGTTGTGGTGTTGTTACAGGAAGAAAGAAGAAAAAAACAAATTAGAAATTAAAAGAGAAAGGGGGATCAAATGGAAATAATGAAGGTAGACATTCATAAAATAATAAATTTCTTACATTTGGAAATTGAATATGACACAAAAAGATCAGTAGTTTTGAAATTTTTCCAGAATGGATTAAATTGAATTGCTAGTCACTTACACCATGGAAACACTGCTCATAGCCTTGAACTACTTCTTTGTGGCTGGCAGTTTGAGAAGTGACAGCCTAGAAGTGATCAATGAGCTCAACTGCAGGATGGTCTTCTTGCATCCAAGGCAAGCTTTTTCAGAGCTGGTAGACATATAATGCCTTTTCCTAGAACACTATGTACGCATGGAGAGCTCTAGGGGCAGATGGTTTCTTTCCCTGTTCACAAGATAACACCAGAAGATGCCCAGGAAAACCAATTGCATCCCTGGAGAGTGAAAATCTAAGAATGCTGCCTGAAATAGAGTAAGTTGAAACTCTGTGAAGAGAATGATCCACTACTTCCAGTTTCACTCCTTCAGGAGTTCTGTAGATAAAGTGTTGTGTTTTTTTGTTTGTTTGATTGATTGATTCCCCCCCCCCAAAAAAAAAACCAATATAAAGGCAGCACTGATGCCAGATACTAAACTGAAAACAGAAACTCCAGTTCCTGTACTCATGGATAAGAGAGCCATAAAAATTGTCTCCCCCAGACTTTCACCCTCAGAAGTTGTGTTACAACATCAACATAAAGAGAAGGTTCCCAGGAGATGAGGGCCTCTTTCACTGTGATCCCAGCCTCACTACTCAGAGGTAAACAGTTATGTTAGTTGATATCAGGTGGATTGGAGGATGTGACCGAGATGGGATGTTGTTATAAGTGCACTGATGCTCATCTCAAAAGACAGCAGCCAAACTCTTTGATTCTGATCTGAGATTGATTGTTAATAGAAAGTGAGAGAGAAGAAAATCTTTCATTAATAAGATTGCAAACCATAAAGTGCATCCAAATTAAAATCTAATTCATGCTAGCAGATCTGTGATCTAAGCCTCGAAGTTTGGTGGTTTATTTGGGTTTTTTTTGGTTTTTTTTGTTTTTTTTTTTTTTTAATGCAAAAATTAAAATATCTTCTTTCTCCACTATTTAACATTTTGAATCCAGCCAGTATGGTGAATCTGAATGAGGAAAGGGATTAGCTGCTGTGTTTGTCCATTTGAGTTTCAGGCTTCTGACCACACACATTTGAAGTAATTATTGCTGAAACTCACACTTAATACACCTTCTAAAAGCAAACTATTCTATGAATATTTGAAAAAGTTCCTAAAGGCAAGGATGCAAAACCACCATTTTGAACACAGTTTTTTTCTTTTTTTCTCAAGATCTCATTAACTAATGAAGAAATGGCTAAAAGAAAAAGGATTAACTTCACAGGAGGGGCAGTAATAGTATATTTTGCTCCTTCTAGCTAAACTTGCATATACATCTGCTTTTCATCATTATCTGTCCCTTTTTATCATGCAGTTTCAGCCTACTGCAAAAACTCAAATCTGTAAATGCTTGGAAAAATGCTGATGGATAACTAGTAATAATGTGAAAAATAATCTTATACTGAACGTGCTATGCAAAAGTATTGTTGTTCTGTTATTTTTCATAAAAGTCCTTATGCTAATATGTTTGAAGTTGGCACTGTCACTTGAGGGAATTTTTAAGACATATCATACTTAAAATCCAGTTATCTCTTCCTTTATTTTTTTGAAACCTCCATGTCATTTGCAACTAAATGTCAACATGATTTATTTTTTAACAACTCTCTAGTCAGCCAGTACCTCACTTTTTCTGATTCCTTCTTTGAAATACGTCTCAGATGTAGGATTACTCCAAGAGATAGTTCCAAACCTGCTAGACCCACCATATATTAACATTATTGAATTTCTAGAGGCTTGGCTTCTGATTCAAATTATTTAGCCTGTTCCTAGCTGTATCATGGACTAAAATGTGCTCTAAATCCCCATGTCAATTAAAATTTTAAGGATCAACACTCAATTGCATTCTGACTCTGTACACTGGGAAACGTACAGCAAGCTATCCATCAGTCCCAGTGTCTGTATACCTTTAAAGAAACTGTATTTCCATGCCTGAAATCCCTTTCTATGACAACATTAGTCAAATGCACCAAGTGGGAAATCAAATTTGTAGCAAAAAACAATTCTAGCCATCATGACCTTGTCTAGCTTGTGAGTATTGCCACTTTTAACAGTGGGTCATTTGAACTGGGATTAAGGGTGATAGGAATTAAAGGGTCAATTATCTCCAGTAGCTAAAGTTAATCTCTTTATAATTCAATCCCACAGCATTAGTCTATCATATCCTAAAGCAGTATTATGACTTTGACGAAGCTAAATTGCAAGAATAAATTGTTTCATGAAGGACAGTACTTGGATCCAAATCTAAATATTTAGCAAAAGTTGAATATGAATATTCCAGAAATCAAAAATATAGCTCTTCTGTGGTTTTATTTAGAAATGCTTTCTTCTGAAAAGTATGCAGCGGTCCAAATCCATCTTTAAATTATAATTTTCTTCTTTCCAATAATGTTATATGAATTAGACAATTAGACGTCACAGCAAGAGAAGACAGTGATACAGTGTTCTATCCATTATGAAAAGGTGGGTGAATGAATTTCCTGATTACAGAAAACTTTGTATATTCAAAGCTGTACAGATTTGCCCAGCACTTCTCCATCTGCCACCTAAACGAAATTAGTAGCAAGACTCCTGTTTTATCTAATAGGAGCTGTACCGAGTTAACTGATTAAAGTTCAGTTTCCTGTTTACAAACTGTTTATTGGCAGGTTTTGTAATTTCATGATGACTTTATCCTATAGGAGCAGAGGGAAATCTTATGGTCAAAATAAACTGTGTGACCTGATCTGGACCAGGATTTAGCACAGGTCATTCTGATCTGTGTTATTGCTTGTAGTGTAACCTAGCTGTATAATAGCTATACTTGGATAGATGGGTGGGTGAACCAAGAAGCATTCTATAACAATGAAACTTTTAAAACTGTGAAGTGAAAATAACACATAGGCTGCTGTAAAGATGACACTCTGGAGCAAAATATATACTGTAAAAATAACCTATACTGTGTAATTGCTTTGTTAAAAAAAATTCTAAATCAACTTTGCCTGACATTCCAATATTGGAAAAAAAATTACTGTTTGGCTTTTATTTTTAGCTGATTAGGAAAGGGATTTGCAAAATATTGTAAGCACATGTAAACACAGTTTATGAGTGTGGGAGTGTTAACAAGCCACACTGCTTGGACAAATATATATTTCTTTCCCTTGCCATATGCTCTCTCTAGACATCTGTTAGTGATAAGCACTTAGATGTGCTCTACTGACTACCGTTTATAAACAAGCACATCACAAAGACCTTGATAAAACCTTCCCTCTGCCAATACTTAAGGAAAGGAAAGTCCAGCAATTGAAAAACACATCTGGAACCTGCTCATCATCCTTTAAAGCTAAATCTCACCTCCGGAGATGGAAATACTTTCTTTGTCAAAAGACATCTTTAAATATAACATTCATTTTTTCACATACATGTGATGTCAGAGTAAGGACATGCATTACCAGAGGCTATAAAAACCTGCAAGCATGAAAAATCTGTGAATTTCACCTTTCAGATGTCTCTGTGTTCTTCAGAACTTAAACTTTCATTAGAAAGAAAGTTGTAAAGTGTTTCTTTTGTTCTCTGGGTAAATCACTATGCCAATTTATTACGAGACTAAAACCACAGCACTGGCAGAAGTGCTCCCTCCAACTCATTTCTCTTAATGGGATACAAAATTTGAAGCATTAAAATTACTGCTTACATCCAAGTTTTGAGAAGACAGTCACATCTGAAAATGTCCTAATTGTGCACCTAGATACTTATTTAGCTGTTTTTTGAACAATTCACACATAGATTTATCCCTTTTTACAGAAACAACTGTAACTGTAACGGAAATATAACATATTTGTACATATTTATTATGTTCTCACAAAGATGTTATTCTGTACTTCCAAAATTAACACCCAAATGTATCTCAAAACATGTCTTTTAACAGTCCATAAGGTAAAGGGTTCTTATATGGTTTCCGGTGATTTCTAAGGTAAGATGGAACATTTGGAAAGAGACTTTCCTCTGGACTTTTCAAAGAAAAGTGTAATCTGTCATATCAGGAGTTTACACAGTAATATCTTAAAGTTTCTGTTTTTCTGACCTCAAAATATATCCATGCCTGTCATCCTAAACATCAGTATAGAATTCTTTATCTCTTCATTCTTTTCTCTTCTTTCCTCCCTGTACCCCACTGTATTCACTATAACATTTCTATTTGCTTATGTTTTCTTATGGTCAGAAGCCATTTATTTCGGGGGTCCCACAGTCCCATCCAAAGCTTGCTTTCCCAGTCTTCAGGAAAGCTTTAGGAAAATACATCACTTGCTTAGACTTAGCATTCATCGGGGTTCAGAAAGGTCCAGTAAGGTCCTGTGTTTGCAGTTCCACTAATACTTGCATACCTTACTCTCAGACTTACTGTATGTCTACAAACACTTCAGTATTCCTAATAGGAGATCTCATGGAGCATGAGATTTTGGTGTTGAAAAGGAGCGATACAATACAAATCACAGCTGCAAGATATTGGTTCACTCCACATATGCAGCAAGATTGATGCATCTAACTAACATAGATTAATTCTCCATCAAGTGTACAGTTAACACACATTGAACTTGCAGCATGGCCCATGTAAAGTAGCATGCACATACTTAGTGGTCACTCTTGGGGATTCCTGCACATCTGGAAGCCTGATCAATCACATCTCAGATAATGGAGTTGTGAAAGATAAAGTTTGTAGATGTATGTTCCTGTGGTATCAATGTTAGATTTACTATATCTTTTCCCCTAATGAAATAATCATCATCTTTTTCACAGAATCATAGAATGGTAGGGGTTGGAAGGGACCTTTAGAGATCATCCAGTCCAACCCCCCTGCAGAAGCAGGTTCACCTAGATCAAATCGCATAGGAACATGTCCAGGCTGATCTTGAAGACCTCCAAGGAAGGAGACTTCACAACCCCTCTGGACAGCCTGTTCCACTGCACCGTCATCTGCACAGTAAAATAGTTTTTCCTTATGTTTAAGTGGAACTTTTTGTGTTCCACCTTCATCCCATTACCCTTTGTCCTGTTGCTAGCTATTATAGAAAAAAGGGATGCTCCAACCTCCTGACATCCACCATTTAGATATTTATAAATGTTAATAAGATCTCTCCTCAGTCTCCTCCAGACTAAACAGCCCCAGTTCCCGCAGCCTTTCCTCGTATGAAAGATGTTCCAGTCCCCTGATCATCTTGGTGGCCCTGTTCTGGACTCTCTCCAGCACTTTCTTGTCCCTCTTGAGCTGAGGAGCCCAGAACTGGACACAATACTCTAGATGAGGCCTCACCAGGGCAGAGTAGAGAGGGAGAAGAACCTCCCTTTACCTGTTGGCCACACTCTTCTTGATGCATCCCAGGATGCCATTGGCCTTCTTGGCCATGAGGGCACATTGCTGACTCATATTTAGCTTATTATCAATCAGGGCTCCCAGGTCTCTCTCTGCAGAGCTGCTCTCCAGCAGTTTGACCCCCAGCCTGTACTGGTACGTGGGGTTGTTCCTTCCCAGATGGAGGACTCTGCACTTGTCCTTGTTGAACCTCATGAGGTTCCTCTCTGCCCAACTCTCAAGCTGGTCGAGATCCCGCTGAATGGCAGCACAGCCTTCTGGGGAATCAGCCAGTCCTCCCAGTTTAGTGTCATCAGCCAACTTGCTGAGGGTACACTCTGTCCCCTCATCCAGGTTGTTGATGAAGATGTTGAACAAGACTGGCCCCAGAACTGATCCCTGTGGAACTCCACTGGCCACAGGCCTCCAACTCGACTCTGTGCCATTGATCACCACCCTCTGGGCTCTGTCATTCAGCCAGCTCTCGATCCACCTCACTGTCCACTTATCCAAGCCACACTGCTTGAGCTTTCTGATGAGGATATTTGCTTAATATCACCATCTCAAACTTCATAAGTATCATCTACTCTTTCAGACACATAACAGAATAATGTGTCTATTTATAGGAATTGTTCTTAATTCTTATTTGATTCAGAAGTTTGCTGCTTCAGTTTTTAGTCTTGAAAAAGTGCTTGTTTGCTGAAAAACCTATTGTTTGCTTTTTTTTTTACCTGACTATACTAGTCCACCTAATAAAAGATATTGCTTCGAGACACAAACCTTGTACTATTATATCTAGTCCACACCAGAAAAATGGAAACTAGTAGTGTAGCTGTCAGTCAGTCATTCTGAACCATGGTGGATTAAAAAAAAAACAAAAAGAGACTATGCAGTAATTATGACTCCTGAGAAACAGCTTTGTAAGTAAAATGCAGTCAGTTTTAACTCAGTTATGCACTGAATGCTACCTGAACCACTGCTAAGAGTTGTGGTCTTGAGTACTCATTCAAACAATACAAATCAGATTTCAAGGAGCATGAATGTTATTCCTAACACATACATAGTTTCAAGGTCAATAGCCTCTTTTCCATCTACAAGTACATTTCAAATCCCCTCAAATACGGTTGCAGAACACAGTCAGAAAATGGAAATGGTACTTACATTTAAGCAGTATATTTGGTCTTAGGCTGGATTTTATTGTTAAAAAGTCAATACTAGTTTTTGTAGACACTCTAGGCTTTTGCCGTCTTTCCTCTGATATCACTCTCTCCAAACAATAAGATTCAAAAGCTGTTTTGCTGCTTAAAAAGGTCAGAGACGGAATTTAGGCTAATCCTAAGGAGCTAAAAAAATGTATCCTTATGAAATGTCAAACTCATTGGGTCCTTAAAGATGAGCATCACATGAGAAACACCTTGGCTTGACAGGCTCAGTTCATAATTCTTGCTCAACCTCTGAGTACAGTACTATTTATTGCACGTGAGATATGTTAGGACCAGCAGCAAGCACAACAGCCACAGTAACTTTACACCAAAGTACACCAAAGGGAACAGCTGCTCTTCTGCATAAAAGTTTATGTTTCGAACACTCGTGTAAAAAGCTGCTTGTTCTGCCACCTCAAGATGCATCTCCCACTTGCCTCTCATTACATAATAAACTAAGGGGAAGGGAATGGGGACAGCTTTCTGCTCCCAAAAGAGTGAAGACAAAACAATAACCTGACATGAGACAGGTTACATCTATCATATTAAGCTTCTTGATCTGGATGTGACTACGTTAGGGTTACTTAAAGAACAAACTTTATCTTCTCTGTGGGAGTAAAGTTAGACTTATGTATGGTAAACAATTCCTAAAGCTGCCATTTAAATAAACCCAAAAAAACCATTTTCAAGTGTGTACAATAGGTTGCTTGTCAAGAGTTATCAAATCTTAATAGCATGGGAAATGAACAGCAGACCAGAGGTTGCTCAAGAATAATTAATAAAAATGTACTTGCTATCAACATTTTAGATCCTTTAAAATAATATTTTTAGACCTTCAAGTTATGGGTACTGTTTTATTCTGTTACATAACAGCATTTCCATTTTATTATTTGGGGTAATAAATCAGTAGCCATTGTTTAGTATGGCATAGTAGAGTGTCTTGCACTGTGTATGCACACATATATATTTATCACTATGATGGCTCTCATGT
Source organism: Colius striatus (assembly GCF_028858725.1). NCBI lineage: Eukaryota > Metazoa > Chordata > Aves > Coliiformes > Coliidae > Colius > Colius striatus. The sequence goes on along the minus strand of NC_084764.1, from coordinate 18,893,788 downwards.
TATAATTCTGAGGTCTAGTCTTGCATTGGCATTCATCATGGTAGTAAAAGCTGCTTGATCAAGACCCTCCATTCAAAAGCATATTTCTATTATAAAATGTTATCATGTCTTCCCATGTTGTTTTAATAATTGCAATGGATTAGCAAGCTGTCTTTCCCTAAATAAAAGACATTGCAGAGCTGAGACTCCTGAAATCAGGCCCATAATACAAGCTTAAGAAATAGTGTTGAGTCATCACTCATTACACTTTTTCACTTATTTTGTTTTATGTAATTGCAAAGGTTGCTTTTTTCATAATCAGCCCCCACAGTAAGAGCTCCAAACATTCTACTATTAAATAGTACTCTTTAAATACATGCAGTATTAGTAATTCTACATGCCAGGTTTTATTTCAATACCTTTGAACTTTTTTCCTTTTAAAGATATCTTATTAACAACTCAATCTATCAGCACTGCATTATTTTTTCATAATTCAAAATATAGAAGCATTTGAAGATCATCAACATTAAAAAAATGGAAAAAGAAGAAATTAAATGAAATCACCACACTGCAACCTGAGAAAGCAGCCATAAAAATTGGTTTTATAACAAATACTTTTTGAAGTAATTGGCACAAAGACTGTTCTAGTGCAGATTGCTGCAAGAGTGCTCTTGGCAAGAACATCATAAGCAGTAGCAAAACTTTAATATGTGCAAACAGCCAAATACAAACTGACACCAGGAACCCATGTGTGGCAACAAACAGGAAAAAATAAAGTATCTCAATTTAATACAAACGTATGTACAAAGAGATCAATTTTTACAATTCGTGGTTTAGCATACAATACAGCTGTCCTCAGAGTGAATACAGAGTAGCTATACATAAGAAATTGGAATTATCAATTCGGGGGAATTTCTCGAGAGTCCTTTTGATATGTAATACAGCAAACATAATGACTAAGAAACCAGACATCAATGCATTAAATGAGATCAGGTTGGTATCTATTTAGAAAAGACAGGTTTAAGCTGAAAAAAGAATCTCTTTGATATGACCTCCAGAGCAGACCATTTGCAGAAGGATTCAAGATGAGCAGATTTACCCTTGTATATTTGCTTGCTTCACATCTGCTTTTAAATATAAACCCTAAAATGTTCAATATTGAGTTATTGCAAAATTAAGTCCATATAGCAGAACAGATTAAGAACACGTGATTTTCTTATTCTCCTGGCAAATGTTATAATGGATTTTGTATGTTGAATTTGGAGGAATAAATGAAACAGAGTTAATTTAAAATCTTGCTAACATAACTAGCTAAATTCTAAATGATCTATTATAGAATCTGGCTACTTCTGATTCAAGGTAGAAATCAGGAATGCCTCAAAATTTTTGACAATCTGCATCACTGATTTATGGCCAATACTTATTTAACCTAGAAATTCAAAACCTAGCTCCACTTTAACAGATTTCCCACTGCAAATCCCTTGGTGTTCAAATGCGTTGCATTTTTTTCCTTCTTGGAATGTTTGAAGTCCCCTTAAAAAATAATGCCTTGAGGATATTTTTTCCTTAATACTACTTAAAGAAAGTTGAAAGCATTTAGCTATTGAAGTGTGCAGGGTTCTAATAAAGGAATTGTCACCCCTGCCCATGAGCAAACTCTTGCAGAGCTCACTATTCCAGAATTCTGGTGCTCCTGCCAGTAGTAAAAATTAAACCTCAAAAAGGACTTTCTTTGTATCAGTTCCAATGCAGTTTCTCTGAGTATGGGGCTGGTGGAAATTGACTACATCATTCTAAGACAGAAAGAATGGAAAAGTGTTTTTATAAAAAGCTATACCAAATCTTTTATGTCAGGGCAACCAAATCTTATTGCACTAAAGACAACCAACAATAAGTATTCTTCAGATGTAGTGACTTTATTTTTATCTTTGGAGAGGGAAATGAAGCGCTTTTGTTTTTGTTGGTGTGTTTTTTTTTCCTCCCCACTGTTCTATTTGATGTAGTTCTTAGCAGTCCAACAATTACCTTAGGTGATTCTCTGCACAGTGAGCAAAGGCTAGATAAAACAAAATATCTGATATTAATGCATTTTTCCTACACACAAAGAAAAAATGTAGAAAATACTGTTGTCTGTATAGACAAAAATGGATTCCTTAAATTAGCCTTGATTAAGACAGTAATATTTATGTTACACTCAAGCTCCCCACCTGGGGCTGCAACTCCAGAATTTGTTCCGAAAGTAGTCAAGAAAAGTCATATTCACTCCCCCTTATTTTGTGGCTAAATGGGTGGAAAGGTCTGATTTTTTCTCATAGTGAAGTAGAGACACACTGTGAAAAATACCGAGAACTCTATTTGAATGTCATTAACATTAAGGCTCCTCTGCTTGTGCTAATGGTGCCTGGTAAAGGCTCTTACAATGAGAAGCAATCATTTTGTTTATTTTAATGCTTGCATAGTTTCCCCTAGCATGGCTCAATTTTTTCTGTCTGTACATAAACATACATTGCACTGAAAGCTCTTCGACAACAGAACGTGTAAGCTTTCCTGCAGAACACCACAACTGTGGAAAAAGCAAAGGCAGAGATGGATAAAAAAGATTATGTTCCCACAATAACTAATTAATATGCTTTTATCTTCCTCCTATCAATGAAACTTATATGAATCTAAACTACAAATTTTCAGTTTAGGGAAAATGTAGAATAAAATATATGAGCTGGCTTTATGAAAAATACAACTGTGAATTTCAGAAAAGCTGCTGCAGGTGGCTAGTAATGCCTCCACATCCAGATGGCAAAAAGGAATGATCATAGGATGAGAGACATGTCTTCTGGCATGTCTACCAACATCTAGTCTCAGTAGTTCTCTGACTTGGCTTAGCATTATATTAGAACGGTTTTAAATAAGTCTCACATAGTCCTGATAAAGAAAATAGCTGGCATTCAAACTGCAAGCTCCAAGCATTAAAGTGGCTTTACAGAGACTCTGGCTGTAGGAGATGGCTAGGACACACCATGACAGTTCTGCCAGAGAAGCAACTGTGTGTTCCTAAAGAGCAGCTGTAGCAGGTCAAAACGAAGGCCTGTCTAGATTGACATTGTCAATGTGTCACTATGGTTGAATAAGGAAGAGCATCACACTAGGCAAGCATTTAATGGCATTTCTCTTGGGTATCCTTCCAGTACAGGCATGCTCTTTGGTAAGCTTTTGGCATTCATAGTGTCCTGTGGCAATGAGTTCACTGTTAAACTCCCTGATAGGTAAGTAGCTCTTTTTCTGAATTCTGAATTTATCCTTTAAAACTGGAATTTTGTTCCCCACCCTACATATTGAGAGACTACAGAAAATTATACCCCATGTATTTTCTCTATATAGTGATGTTTCTTATAACATGTCTCCATAACCATCTTTCTTCCAGGCTGAACCTACTATGGGTATCTTGGCTGCTGCACCACGTTGATCAATGTTGTCACTTTTTCACTGTTCTACAATCTTCAGTTTGACACAAGGTAGGATAACAAGGGCACAAATATTCAAGACAAAGGAAAAACATTGATTTATACAGCAGCACAATGACATTTTCTGTTTATTTTTTAATTTCTTTACTAATACTTTCTTAGCACTCTGCTCTCTGACCATTACTGAGCACTAAGCTCTTCCTTTCATAAATCTCCCATTACAATTTGAAAGTATGCCCTCTGAGCAGTAACAGCTTGTTCAGAGCTCTCCATAGTATGCATACAGCCAGGATTGTTTTTTCTCAGGTGTATTACTTTACATTTACCCAAAATGGGTTTTATCTGATAATTTATTGCCCCTTCACACAGAATCATGAAGTTTTTCTGCTACTGTTCACATTAGACTTCTATTTTTGCAATGCAATATGCATTCTAACTTTCCCATTCATTTTGGTTTCCATTTAACTTATGAATTTGTTGAGAACCAAAGGCCCCAGGAACAGGAATCTCTGTGAAAAAGCAGCAGCGACTGCTTAAGTTGAGAAAACTAAACAATCTCTTTTTTTTGTATTTTTAAAGCACACACTTATCCATGAGAGGATTCTCCCTCTCCTCTGGCAGCTGAATATTTTCTGTCTTTTGGTCAGGTACAATGCTGGTTCTCATGTTGGAAATGCAGCTACTCTGTATGAAATGGAAATCCCCTTTAGACATGCTTGCGTGACAAAGCTTCACAATGGTCTTTGACTTTTCCTTGGCATATTTTATTTACTCAGATGTCTAGCAATCCTATTTTTATTTTAGTTCCACTAGAGGTGTTCTAGGTTATGAGCTCCCTTGTGCTAAGAAAGGAAGGTGTTGCCTACTGTTTACACTAAGCACTGTAAATTACTGTATAAGAAAGGAACATGTCTACTAGGAGATGGCCTTCCTGAAACAAATCTCTATATGATTTTCTGCAAAAAATGAATATATAGACTTACTTTGCACAATCCTGTGAAATTCAATGAAATTACACTGATAAGTTAAGAGACATACAAACTGTGTTCAGTGGCAGTGACAGCAATAAGTTATAAATGTTTGGATCCTAGGCTCAAGGTCCTGTCCACAGACATGTGACCGGTAAGCCTCCGCTGCCATCATAAGCCTCTTCTGAAACTTCTGATGAATGTGAAAAAAAAAACCATTTTTTTTCAATCAAATCAAATTTGCCCAGAAATATTCAGTGATGACATCTGTTACATTTCAAATGATCCCAACTTTTCAAAATTTGTGACCCAAAATCAAGCTAATTTTGTGGATAGGGTGGTTTTTGTGGTTATTTCAACAAACTGTACTGTTATTACTAGCTGAAGTCTACCCTTAACAAAGTGTGTGATTTCACTTTGTAGAAATAACTTTTATTCCATTTGGAGATGGATGGTCTTTGCAAAGCCCTGACCTTCTCCTTGACAGCTACAAATGGACTGCTATTTATGATTTGTTTCTATAATCCACTTAATGTATCAAGCTAGATTATAGATAGCAATTTATTTCTAAAAATCATAATAAACCAGCATTGTTTTAAATGCCAGATGTGGACAAATGGGGAGCCAGAACTGATGAGACAAGATTCGTGTTCTTGAATTTACACTGAAGAATTATGGCAGCCTCTCACTTTATCTGCATTGGAATCAATTTAGTAATTTTTAATTCACTGATTTTCTGTTGTTTGCTTAACATTTATTAATTGATTGTCATACTCATGCAGTTAATTCAAAAGTTGGCAAGTTTAACATGCAGAGATTAATTTTCTTTTACTAAGCCACCATGTAGAATGCATTTTTTTTTGAAAAACAGGCTACCAAGAAATTACCTGCATTTCAATCATATTTATAAATGAGATACAGGAGAGGTGCTGCATACCATCTGTCAATCCAAATAGAACCTTTCCTTATATTTGACTAAGTTTTTCTGTATAATTTAATAAGAAGAAAAAATTAGGACATCTCTCTCATTCACTGCAGTTCTAACCAAAGCCACTTTGATTGAACATCTAGGACTTATCCTCTACAAGGCTGGGAATCCTGCATTTCAGAGTATGATGCACCTCAGGTGGTATTGAAATAAATGGTATGCCTGACCCATCATCCAGTGGTCACAGGATCTGTATCTTCACAACAACCTTCAGGTTGCTCAGCTGTCAAGTGCTTCTCATCTGGAATGAGAGCCATTCATTTGCCCTTCATATCATGCTCATTTACAACAGCTGAAATGTTTATTCAGAAGAGAAGTAGAGATAATGAGCAAGGTTTCTTTGCTCATGGTTACCAGGTGTTATTCATAAGATTTCAGACTTCCTCACTGTGTTCCTCATTGCGACACGGAGTGACAAAAAACGGTGTTCCCAACTCTCATTATTCTATTATGACTTTCACAATATTTGGTGTTTAACTGAAAGTTAACTCAGTTTCTAAATTTTGTCTTTTTTATCTCTGTGTATCACTCAGGCTGTAAACTGGACAAAATGAGGACTTAATATCTTTCACAGACAATACAGAGGTTCAGATAAATCTATAGTTAAGTTCAAGAACGCATACAGTACTCAATGCAGATAGTAAGCTACAAGTGCAAGCTGTGATGCATGGAAGTGCTGCGAGGCTTGTAAGAACCCAAGTCAGACATTTACGTATTCTTGGCCAGAAAATAAATAATCGCCATATTTCTCTATTCTGTAATACTGTGAAAACTATGTAGAAGAAAAACTTGGTCTTTTCAGATTTGAGTTAAAATCTGAAGTTAGCTTTTTACACAACAACTAAAGGTAGAACATATATGTAGGTTCATCTATGTTCTGATCACATGACTAGCCCCCTGATTTAGTCGGAATAGATCTATGGTTTATTTGAAAATAAAAGTCTAAATGACTTTGGAATCCACTTATAAAATTGTGTGGAATGCACACAATATTTAACAAATCAAGATCAGTGGTTTCCTACAGAATGCAATATAAATCTATAAAACTAATGTGAAAAGCCTTAGAAGGGTATATTTTTTGATGGGTTGTAAAATGATTGTATGGAAATCTTTTGCAAGCCCATAAATTGGCTGTTAAAGTCTATGGGATTGTTAAAGATACCTGAGAAAAAAAAAAAAATCAATCATTCTTGTTAAACTGGTAGAACTTTCCAGTAAAGAAAGGGAAACAATTTGTGAGCATATGTAAACTTTTGAGACTTTTATGTATTTTGACCTGGTGTAGCCCACTGCACATCAATGTACACCCCTATGAAATCCAGTGATGTCTGCCCAAGTACTGCTTAGACCATGTTAAAAAACCCTCAGTATTTGCCTCATTATCGTGTTTAAGTCACTTCTATTATAATTTTTCCTGTTTTGTCATCCACTTATGTTGAGCACTTTCCTTAAATTTCAGGTGAAATCCATAAACATGTGCTTTGAATAATTGACTGTTTGGTTTAGCTGCTAAATTTGAAGCAAGGCAGGGCTACAGCACTGTATATTTTGTTGGATATATTTTCTGGCTTTGTGGGGTATTGGCTGCATGATCTGATAAAAACTGAGGCTAAACGAACTCTACAATTTGTATTCCTACAGCCACAAGTTTATTGGCTTGTTTTTTTTTTTTTTTCATGGATCTGTCTGTAAGGTTCATTACTTACAGTTACTGCAGAATCAATTTGAAATGGCCAAAATCAGTGATGGAATTTATAGCACAATAAATGTACTGCCATACAAGTGCTGTTACACATGAAAGGACCTCGGAATATTCTTTTCAGCAATCCTTCTACATAGCAGAGTGTTCTGTTTTTATCAATTTAACAGAATCATCACAGGCATATTCTGAGAGGTGTAATCCTGACAGCTACACAGCAGATTTTCTCTGAGGCAGATATTTTTACAGGAAAACAATATTATTGATAAAATCTTAGCATATCAGAACACAGAAAAGAAATTGAACACATCTTTTTCATTCTCTACGTGAGGCATCTGCAGCTCCATTTCACAAAAAAACCCACCCTGAACTGAAAAGAGTTTATGAAGAAACCCTTCTCACACTCCTTGAGATATATGTTAATTACTTAGCGATTAGCAACCCTAAAATCTAGAGTGAGAGCACACGATGAGTTCTATCGTGTGTGGCAAATGTGGAGGGCACTTGTCACTAAAACATAAAGCATAGCACCAGTAGTTGCCTGTTTATAAAGATTTACACTTCTGCTTAGTATATTTCTCTTTCCAAGTGTCTCTATTATAGACATCTCATATTTTACACCATTCTGAAGCACAGAAAGTTTTAACTTCAGCATGATATGTTGTGGAAAAAACGCAGAAAAGACAGATGGCAGGCTGTCCTCCCCAAAATTCAATTTCATAATATGCACGCGATTGCTAATAGACGGGCACTAAAAATCAATTTCCCTTGATGGAGAAGAGATGACAAATTGTCAATGTAAACTTTGTCTATGGTTACTCCAGTGATCTAAAGCTTTTTTGTGAGTTTTGTAGCACCAAACTCTGCGTCTTACAACCACATCAAAATCTATGAATGCCTAGGACTATAAAGTGACTGAAAACTACCCATAATGCACGTTTGTGAATCGTCAATCAGCTCCTTGCCTCCTCAGGGAAAACTGTCCAGTGGCCCATTCCTAACCCTGGGCATTTGACCATGGGAGAGCCAGAATGGATTCGGGGATACACTGTGAGATAATTAAAACAGGGCTCTGCATTTAGGTACCTCTTGAACATAGTGATAGGTCTAGTGGTGGACTGGCCTAACTAACACAGTCTTTGTAACAATACAACAATGTGAAGGACCACAAAAACTGAAAGCAGTTAGGAAAAAAATACACGTCTGAGCACCTGAGCAAGGAGACATTAATGGAAAGGCCAATAAGGTAGTGATTTTCAGGAAGAGAAATGTTTATCTAACATTTCATAGAAAAAACATGTCTGAGCCTTCTAAAATACATCAAAAGGATCATTGAGTTCACCTGAAATAAGCATTCAGCTCATGCATACAGAAATTCTCAGGGAAAATGCCCAAACTATTTGTACATAGAATGAGACTTGTTTACATTGAAAGCACAGAGCTCATTTCAGATTTATGCATTTCACTGTAACTGATAACTGCTAATTTTGAATTTTTAAAATCTTATAACTATTAAATACTTGCATGCCTGTAAGAACTTAGATCTTATTTCTGAGAATAACTGAGAAGCAGTCACTCAACAGCAGATGAGCCGTGACTGCTCTGTTATAAATATATTGCCTGTAACAGAATAATGTGATGATACCACCATATATTTAATTGCAAAACTTTCCTTAGTTTGATTGTGAAAAGACTATGAAACATTTTGATCAGGCTCTTCTTGTTATACAGAGGACTGCTTGCAAGTACATGACCAGTTCTGTAAACTGAAGTCATGGGAAGAATCTATCTTTTTTTTACTTTCTTTTAATTAGAAAAAACCTGGAAATTTTAAGGGCATTGAACTTGCATCCTATTGCCCTAATTGTTTTCAGTCTATAACTCTTCATATGACCCCTAAATAAATTAAAAATAAAGGAACAAAAAATAACAGCAGTAGACCAAGAATAGATTTGAAATTTAGGAAATACTGCAAAACTATTTTCCAAGTGTATTTGGATAGAGTCACTGATATGCTGTACTGTTTGTTTCAGGTTGGACAAAATATACAAAGACTAGAATTATAACCAAATATGTCTGTAGAAAGGGAAGGAGAATGGAAGCTTCTAATGTGCTATCACAAACAAAAGTGAAAAACATATTGTTTATAACTGATGAAACAGACCTTGGCTGTGTCCTTTTAATGGCAAGCAATTCAAGCAGCAATGTGCACAGGAAGTTCAGAGAGAATAAAATACCTATCCATAAAAAGTGAAATAAAACTTGTAATCCCCCTCAGAGCTCAGACATCTTTATGCAATCTGTATGGATTCCCAGTAAAGGCTCCAATGTGAAATCTGTAAGAAAATTACCTCTCCTTGTAATACACTTAGTTGTTTGGAGTATTTTGTATTAGTTTTAAATAATAGGGAAAAAAAAAGAAAATTGTGTGCTTCCAAGCTTATTCTCTGACACTGAGAATTTTCCTTTAAGTAGGCACAAAATTCTTGGTTATAAGGAGGGAGAGCCAAAATATATAACAGTAACAATTAAAATTTCTTATTTCATAGTGGTTATAGAAGCATTAAGGTATATAAGCTCCAGGGTCAGCATAAGCCTTGCTCAGCTGTCTTTAAAAGCATTGGGAGTAAAAAAGGCTTACATTTTATCTTCAGTGAAACAATACTGCTGAAATACCACCCCATTTTTGATGTCAGCACTGATTTCCTTTACCTTCACAATGTCAAATGGGAATTATTATTATTAGAATGATGGCTTCCTAATGATGCTGTCAAAAGGAGAAACAGAAACCCTTCCCACTAAACATCTATATTTTGCATTCTCCATAGAGTAAAGCAGATGGACTCAACCAAACACCATTCTGCAGCTAGTATCAGTGCATTAGACAGACAAGTCAAGAGGCATGCTTAAACATTTAGAAACAGAAACACAACGGCTTACTTGGTTATTTAGTGGTATATATGCACTTTGGACAATAGAGAAAAAGGATATTTTTACAACATAAACTCTGGGAAATGTGGCCTGAAACACTTATGATAAATTTTTCTGTTCTATAAGGTAAAAAGAGCAAATCACTGACCAGATCACTACCCAGAAATTGCAACATGTTAAGTCAACAGCTACAGTGAATGAAAGCCTGATGTGACAGTCCTTATTCAGCTACTGGTGCTATGGCATACTGGTGATGGACACATCACTGAAATGCTCTGTGCCTTTGTTCTCTTATTCTGTAAAATGATCAGGTACATAGGAACCTTGCTTCATATGACAACACGTTGCGCTAAAAAAACTTGGCTTTTGAGTAAATGATGGGCCTTGAACCTCATGCAACCACCTATTTACATAGAAAGTTAGTGAAGAGCAGATGTAAAGTGGTACTATCTGCATGAAGGAATGGGGTATTTTGATTTGCTAATACTTTTACTTTCATCCAAACATGAAGAGCTACAGCATATATTGATTCCCTACCATTTTTATATGTGTTTATTACATGTACTGCTTCACACTAGTTGATAAAGCTTGGAAGTCTATGGGGTTTCTCTTTAGAGAAATCTATGGAAGGTATGGAAAAAAACTATTCACATTGAAAAAGAGTCTCTTTATAAAGTTTGCTTTGAAACAGGAAAGGCAAAGTTTGCAGAGATCCAAGCCATCTGCCAGCCGAGAAGGCTGATGCCACTAGCCCTGCTCCTCTCCCACAAGAAGACGGCAGGAATAGCAACCTGCCATGGGAGCTCCCATGGGTTAAATCAAAGAGGCAGGAAAAATGTGTCTTTCTACTGGTACATTGCTTCTTTTTCTTTCTGAGGAAAAGGATTCTGGAGTAGTTCACTCGAGAGCAGGAGTTCACTTTTTTCTGGCGTTTCTGGGAAGATTCTGTTAAACTTCACAGTATCTATTCTGAGTACTTTTTTATTTAGCATCTCATTTTGCTTGTTCAGGACAACCATCAAAATAAAGGAAGTACTACCCTGAGAAAAAGAAGTGTGATGTGCTGGAACAGAGAGATGATTTGACAATATTCATGTGGTAGGAAGAAAGGCTGAGGATGAAGTATGGCAAGTAATCATGGTTGGCTCTGACACAACCATGGCGATCTTTCGCAAGCTGCTTGATCTCTTGGTATGTCAGCACTTTCCAGCCTCAGGCTTCATGATGAGGTGAAATCAGAATTCGGTGTTTATCTTGTTGCACAATGCAAATAAATTAATACAGGTATTAGAGTTTGTTGTAGTTTTGTCCAGCCGGGGACAAAGAGCCACGAGGGTGCTCACTCACTCCTCCCCCTCCTGGCGGAGTGGGGAGGGGAACCAGAGAAAAAGGGGAAACACCTGCATAGGTTGAAAAAAGAACAGTTTAATAGAACAACAATAAGAATAAACAAGTTCAGGAAAAACAGTTTTAACAGTAAATGAGGGGCTATACAAAAGGAATGGTGCGTGCCGCAGCTTCTCACCGCCCAGGACCCGACACAACAGCTCCCGACCGGCAGCTGAACTCGCGGTTCTGCAGCGCCACCTCCGATTATCTCCCTGCCTATATGTACTGGGCATGATGTCAGTATGGTATTGAATACCTCTGTTGGCCAGCCTGGGTCAGCTGCCCATGCTGTGCCCCTTCCTACTTCCTCATCACAGTTAACCCTATCCTAGCCCAAACCAGGACAGAGTTCAATGGAATGCCACCAAGATGATCAGGGGAAAAGAACATCTTTCTTATGAGGAGAGGCTGTGGGACCTGGGACTTTTCAGCCTGGAGAAGATTGAGGGAGGACCCCATTAATATCTACAGGTATTTAAAAGGTGTTTGTCAAAAGGATGGGGCAGCAATTTTTTCTGTTGTCTCAAATGACAGGACAATTGATAATGGAGATAAGCTGGAACACAAAAGTTCCACTTAAACATAAGGAAAAACTTTTTTACTCTAAGGGTGACGGGTTCCTGTGTGACCTGATCTAGGTGTACCTGCTTTAGCAGGGTGGTTGGACTAGATGATCTCTAGAGGTCCCTTCCAACCTCTACCATCCTATGATTCTATGATTATATTATTAAGAAGATGTGAAGATTGGAGAACAGGGAAAAAAATGAACTTCTTTTAAAAGGATTCAGCTTTAATAGGACAAAGAAACCTGGTGTCTGTTACACATGAATGCTACGTTCAAAAGGAACTTTTGCTTGTTAGCTATTAGAGCCTGTGAGAGATCCCGGTATAATTAAAGTAATGTATGTATGCAGGTTCCACATATGTGGTACAACTTTATCCCTAGAAGATGTTTTTGCTTGGAATTTTCATGCAACTCCACAAAAATAATTACTTGCAGAGACAACAGTGAAAATACTATCTTGCAAAAATGTGGTCTTCTCCCTTCAGTTAACCCATCACATTTCTACAAAAGCTAAATACACATATGTGTTTGCATATGGTATCACATTATATCCTTATGACTATCAATTCAAGACTTAGATACACTGTTCAACAGCTATTGATCTCTTGTTACTAGATCAAGGCAATTTGCAACAAAGCAAAACACAATGAGAAACAATTTTTCTTAAATTCAAAATTCACTCAAATGCAAGTTTAAGAACCTTCCATTCAGTTTCAACTTAGTTCTGAATTTCACTGACTGTTTCACACTCAATAAAGTATTACCAATGGAAAAATGATACTGCTACTGTAAGTATCTGCTGAGGATCAGGAAGATATACTCATCTATATTAACTAAATATTAGCTAAATTTTTTAAAATGTACAAGCTTATTGCCTTTTGTAAGCATACTTTGGACAAAAACTTGGAACTTTTGGAAGTGGTAGACATAATTTAAGAGGCTATTAGTGTCCGCATTTACACACTTAATACAATGTTTACATCATGAAAAGGAGGTGGGCCAAAATATGCACTGATAGCTGTTACAAAATGACCAAGTGAAGCATAAATGTGAACAACAGCATCTGTCTCTCCTAGGGCAAATTCTGGCTGGTGACTCTTCAGAGAGCACGGTGTGGCTTGCTTTGCTCATACATAAGGCATATTCCCAATCATTAACAATAAGCAGTGGCAGAGAATGTTGGTGGATATTTTAAGAAGACTCTGAACTGAAGATCTCTCTTTTTCAGTAGGCATTAACGTCTGGGAGCATAGTATCTTTCTCCCAAAATGTAATGGGGGGTATTTTCTGGTTCCCACTCTGGTGAGACTTCATTATTGTCACCGCACTTGCTGATCTCTGTTTATTAACACTGCAGTTGGTCTCACACTGCACTATTAGTTCATATATCTTAGATAATTAGTATGCTACTTATGAAAGTGCCACATCTGACTCAATAAAACTTGATTCTTGAAAGAATATCAGATTTGGCTTGCAGATGACCTCTGTTCATTTTTTTTTGACCATTTGTATTTTATTATATATCAGAAAAAATCTTGATCTCATAGATTTTTTTTTGCTTTTATATCCACTGACTTTTAAGAAAGGTAGTTTCAGAATCATACTGTCTTAAGATCAGAATCAAAGACAATTGCTGCTAATTTGGTAATAACATTGTATTTTTATACCACTTATTCTTTGATAACAGAATTCATGACAACAGAACATCTCCCAGAAAATAATCTGTGTTTGCTCAGTTTTATGTTTTCTTTTCTTTCAGAACCCACTTCGTGATTCCATTTAAACAGTCTGGAACACATTGCAACAAAATCACAACATTGAAACCATATAAACATTTAAGGCAATATTTGAGGAGAAACACATCCTGATACAGATGTCAGGAATACTACAGCTGCAGTCATCATAAGGAATGATCAAAACTTGAATCTCTCTTTTAAAGATGAGTACTATTAAAAAGGCCTTTTCTATAATACTAACTGGTTAGTTTCATTAGTGCTACTGCAATAATGAATGCTTAACATATATTAGTGTATCCAGATGGTAGAACAGTGCTATAACTGATGTCCAGCCCTGAAAATGTTTTTTTAGAAGGTGGAGTTAATAGTTAAAAAAAATGGTTAATGTATTTAGGTGGTGAGTGTGAACCTAGTTTTTCCAGATAGCTCTTCTAATAGAGTCTCACAGCTGTATACCAAGGCATAAAATGAACTCTAGTCTTCTTAATACTATTGCAGACCATCTTTTCTTGATCCGTATCTTTATATCTACAAGTAGATACTTCATAAGGTTCAGATTGGCCCATTAGTTTTTTGTGCTTTTATAAGTAATGCTGCATCTTTACTAGCTAAGAGACTTCCTTTTGACTAAAAGGTCATCGATTTACATGGGTGAATTCTCGATCAGTTCTTTCTCTCTGACAAATTACCTTTAAGTCTTCCCAGTGCTGAAAAGTCTGGGGAATGCATGTGCTGACATTTAGAAAACTCTTCACATAATGCTTCCTGATGTTGGTTTCTTATTCCTTCTTCACTCAATTAAGGAGATGTGGCAGTAGCCATGTGATAAAATACTAAATTCTGCAGCTTGCTTTCTTCCTACAAAGAAAGGTCGGGATACCTTTTCGGGACAGAGTAAAATGCTTGACAGAAAAGATTTCAAGGGGGAAAAATATTAGAAGAGAAAAGAATTTAGACCAAGCTGCAAAGTAGGATATGTGAATGCCCTCAGGCTGAGAAGGGAATTAAATTTAACTCTAACTTAGCCCACATCCGAGAAATGTACTAATCATTCAACTATTATGTAAAAAAACAGCTGCCTTCTCTTTCTTCCTCCTTCCTATTGCTCTGAAACTGAAAGTGGTTTTCTGCTGTGTTCTTAACAAGTCCATGGTATATTTGGTTCTTAAAATGACTTTGGAATAGGGACATCTCGTTTCTGAATTCATTTAGATAGGAAACAATGGTTTCAATTTTGGAATGAATCAAGAGAATGGTATCACAAGGAAAATGTAATTGCATAATTTTGTCTAGCAGGGCTTTGGCTCTCTTGCTTTCTTGGATTAAGGAATCTAAATGCTGCCAAAACCTATAGTTACTTCAAGTGCACAATTGAGATTTATAAACCTTGACCAACTTCAAGTTCTTCTAAAAAAGAAGAAATACTAAAAAAAATTAATTTAAGTTTGATAATGAAAAAGTAGCATGAGAAAAAAAATAAAAGAGCTGTGAAAGATATAAAATTTCAAGAGAAAATTCAGACTTCCACCTTCAAAATCAGCATTCAAAGGATTCTAACTTAATGATTTTAAATGCAAAATCTGGGGGCATAGTCTCAGAAAATGTTTGATTTTAAACAAGTTTGTAGAAAGATACCATTTCACAAAACAAAAAGATGAATTAATGTGGACTACAAAGATTTATTTGTGCAAACACTTCTATGGAGTTCAAAATATTACTTAAAACATGTTTATTTACAGCAACTGATGTATGAGGCATACAAACTTGACTCCTCTGCAGACTTTAGATATGCAACAAAACATCAACATTTCTAAACTAAACTTCCTAAACCACATGTTTTGTATAACAATTTATTTATTTTTATGCAATATGTCATGTTGTTATCAATCCTCTGTGTTTTAATAAACAATGAAAATAACTTTGCTCACTTTATTGCAATTTGTCGAGTTTGTTTAAGCTTGCTTACTTTCTACAATTCTCTTGCACATGAAGAACACCAGAGAGGAAAACAGGTGTAAATACCTGCTCATCAATAAGAGCAGGTTGCTTTTATCAATAAGAGCATTGTTGCTTTTCTGTAAAGCAACAATGCTGGGCTTACATCTGTATTCAGTGCTAACACTTCCATGCCATATTAAAATAATCTAAAAATGGCTGAAAAAGTCCATTTCATGCATCTCCAGAGATGATCTATATGCTTTTCTCTAATCCCAAAGCATTTTTAAAGACACCAAGGCCTCACTTCAAGGCAGAAGTATCTGAGTAACCTTAATTTTCTCAATAATACCGTCTCAAAATTTTAAGGTTGTAAGTAAGATTTTGCTCAGCACAGGATAGTTGCCATATTTACCTCCAGTTACTGAACAGTCTCTAGTAGATGCATTGCTTTGTAACCTCAATGCTTTTGATGTTTTAATGACATGGAGACTGTTTCTTGTTGACACTGACTGGGCCAAAGCAGGCATCTAGGCAGCACAGCAGACAGGAAGTACCACTCCAAGGAAGAAGGTATAGCCTGAAGGATTTTAAGATTCTTAACTCCCCTGATGGATTGCCAGGAAGGTTGATTGCCAGCATCTTGGGAGATGGAGAGGCAACATGTGTTGGTTATATCAAATTCAGAGACTGCCACAGTAACAATATAAGGGAATCTCCTCGTGTTTGCTCATCCACCTCTGTAATAAGTTATCATGAGAGGGCTACTTGATGAAACAGTAGAGAAACATGTATGGATATATTCTAACGAATCTGATGAGCTGATGAACTGGAAGCTACTGGCAACTACTGGCTCTGATGATGTTCAATGCTTTGACTACTTATTCATCCTATTATTTATGCTTTGTTCAAGAGACTAGTACAAGGTCCTAAAGAGCATAACAGATTAAATTACATGAAAGTAAATGGGACAAAACAATAATAGGATACTACAGGGAAGTAGGAAATGTATCACTGGACTTGAACAAGGTAGTTTTAAATTAAAATTAGCTTTGACATATGTCTGAGTAAGTCAGACAATAGAAACATTGAAAGTAGATATCTGTTAAGTAGACTGAAGTGTGACCCTGAAATGGAGCAAAACAAATGGAAAAGGACACAACAGAAGTCTAAATTCAGTACAAAACTATATTCTATTGATGGAAAAAAGTTGAAAAAAAGAAAATGTGATACTTTTTCAGCTGAGAAAAATGCCAAGTCTCTGCATCCTGTATCTTAGACAACAGCTATAATGGTAATACATCCTGACTTTTACAGTGAAGGAATTACTGGTTTTTTCCTTTAAATTTGTTTTTAATGTGTTTTATCAGCTGACTACATTCTATTTTACTTTTGTTTTTAAGAATTGTAGGTTTAGTCACACAAAACTGAATAGCTCTTTAGCTCTGTGTGTAAACTTTTCCTACAAGCTGTGAGCCTAAGAATATTAAGAATGGGAAAATCTAATTCAATGAGGGTGCGGGAACAATGAAAGGGAAGGAGAGAGTGAGGATTAGTCATGTAACCACTTTCCCATTTCAGACTTTTAAGGTAATATAATTAATGGAAAAAAAGTCATTACATCTGTCTTTCCATATAATTCATGACTAATTAAATCTATCCAGGAAAGAACTATAAACGGGTCATCTTATGGCAGAACAATACTGAACGGGGTCTCTTTTGAGGTATACATTTGTGTAAGTCTATCAGCGTGATTTTTGTTCCACCATTTCTTTTGATAGAAAATTAGTCTTGACTAGATCAACCCAAATGATTAATCAATCTCATTCTCTGACTGTTTTCAACGTTATATGATTTTCCTGAGGCAGGGATCACTCATTCTGAAAACTGGCTAAGCATCTTGTGGACCACCTCAGTCATTTGCTTCCTAAAGAAAACATTCATCATCAGTCCTTAAAGCAAGGAAAACATGGACATGTGGTTCTGAGTTCACTAAGAGTTTGAAACAAGACACAACCATGTCACAAAGCTGAAAATTTTTGTCATTGCTAATCCACAGGGACCTGAATACCTTTGACACAGTGAAAACCTGGCTCACATAAGATACAGCATTTCCAGTACACTGCTCCTGATGCTGATTCAGGAGGGTTTCCCATCTAAAATGATAGAATAGTTTAAGGGAAGCTGCTAACCAGGAGTTTTGCTTTTTGCAGAGGGAAAACTCAGTGCTCTGATGTCTTCTGAAAGTGTGTGGCAGCAGCTCCTGAGTCATCCTGCTCCACTAGGACTTCCCACACGAACCGTGCAGCACCTGATCCCAGCTGGCATAGTGTTTCCTAAGTAGCGGAGGTCATCCAGGGACCTCCGCTGCAGTAGCCAGCCATTCCCATGAGCTTTGTCATTGTCTAACTATTCCCTTTGATAATTGGTCATAGCTGTACATTCAT
The DNA here is from genome assembly GCF_028858725.1 of Colius striatus. Lineage (NCBI taxonomy): Eukaryota > Metazoa > Chordata > Aves > Coliiformes > Coliidae > Colius > Colius striatus. Next base: position 18,875,693 of record NC_084764.1, on the reverse strand, counting down.
AAAGTTCATGGATCTTTCTTAATTTTAGTAAAATATATTCCTGAACAAATTCTTCTGGCACTGGACTTCTAGAAATCAATGAATCAATTGGTAACATTCCTAAACATATGAGTAACATTTACTATAACAGTTGAGTTTTATTATGCTTATCTAACATACCGAGAATGATGTTTAAACAAAGCAGCTCTTAACATGTTTAAAAAAACCTTCATGTGATCCAGCTCTTCTAAAATGAATACACAGTTTTTCTAGGGCTCTGCTACTGAGGCTGTAGATAATTCTCCTTCCATAGAACATATTGGCTAATAACCATTCTTTTTGAAAAACAAAATACAATTCATATGGCTGGACACAGCTGAATTCATCCAAACACTGTCAGTTGCAAAATCCTTGAAAACATAAAAAAAAGCAAAGGAACTACACCTCTATATTTACAGCTGCCTAGCATGTGCACACCATTGATGCAATTTTACTCATGGTGACTTGCTGATGCCTCATAAAAAATTTGGAAAAAATCCAAATGTTTTATTTACAGGCAGTTTTGTTGACTATCATACTTTATCATTTTATCTATTCTTTAAAACTAGGAAAAACCAACTAAAAATATCCGATCTTTCAAAATTCATTCTGTGCCATCTCAATTATGGTTTTCAGTGTATCCATGAGTTATTAGCAAGTCTAAGACAAATGAAACTGTATTTATATGATAGGCATTACTGTTCCTTTCTTTTGAGTAAAGGATCTACTTTAAATTTCAAAACCTGTATGTAATGAGTGAAAAACCTACTTTGTGAAGCCATCCCATTCTAAATATATCTTATTCTGATGACAGACTAACATTTGATTATTGTGAGTCCAAGAAGAGGGACTGAGAAACTCACTCATGTCTTCCTTTTGTTCTCACCTAGATCTGGCAAATAATGTCAAACTACAATACCCACAGGTGAATTCTCAATTTATTTCCCAATACTATTGCAGCAAAAATATCCAGCAAGGTACAACTTAACTTTGGCGTAATCTAAATGGACCATGCCTAATCATGAAAATTAGTATAACTTCAATGACCTGCCCATTCATGCATTCATCTTCTTCCTCCTGGTACTGCCAGCACACTTCCTGGTCTTGATACCTTCTAAGACTTGTAAACTGGTCAGCAGGAACAGGTACAGAGTGCATTCTTTCAGGTGTTGACAATTAAGCAGTAGACAGATCAAAACTTGGGGATGCTTTAGGAAATTACTGATTTGGACCTAAACTTCCACTAGCAACCACTTTAAAAATTTTGACCCAGAAACCAGCCAACAGAAGGTCTCCCAGCCATCTGTTTGCAAAGACATTTATACCAGGTTTTTACTGCTCAAGTAGACTGCCTTGATGCCTTGATTCACAGAGAATTTTTTGAGAAAAGTAAGTTGGGCAATTTAAAGCTCTTCTAAATCTTCCCCTTAGACCGAAAAAAAATGCTTGTGAAAGTCTTTAAATGAACATTGACAAGAGAAGTCTTTAAATACACACATTCTCAGACTTACTTTCTTGCACCATTCTTTTATCTTGTATAATACTCAATGGATGACATATTTAATTCCACAAGTTGACAATGTTAAAGATGCGCTATTCCTTCTAGTTTTAGTATACTGCAAAGGCACTGATAGCTACAGGCACTATGAGCAATATATGACTGAAGAAAAATGAGATTACTGCTGATAAGAAACAAGAGACTTTCATATCTTAAAAGAGTCTGAAATCCAGCAAATATGATCACCAGCAGCAGATGTCCCTCAGACGGAGAATGAAAGAAAAATAGTGGAAAAGTACTTGTTGTGGCTTGTTGTTTCCTTCAGCCAGGATGGCAGCAAAATTAAACAGCTCTAGCATACTGTCTGCATGAACAAATCCTAGCTCCCTGGAAAAACATAACCCAAAGATGACTAACAGTCTTAACAAAATAAAAAAATGAGAAGAAATTTTCTGCTATGGAAAGAGTGACTCACCTTCTGTCATAAAATGTACCTTTACTCTGGAAGTGTTGTCTTTTGAAAGCTATCATGCTGTTATCATCAATGTTAATCATAATAATGATCAATTTAATAGAGGTGTAGTACCAAAGCCAAATCTCAGGCTGGAAATATTGTATTAATGATTCTTTAACAAAAAGAATAATACATATGCAAATGTGAAATAGCTCCTTTCTCAGTCTATTAATGTATCCCTGGAACATGAATGAACAGAATTCAAAGATGTCAATATTTAATGCTTAATTAAATATAATTTAATATTTAGTGCAACCCTTACCTTGTATCCTGACGATTTGATGTGCACTCCTCGCTTGGTCAGCGTAGACTTCATTCGGATGAAAAAAGAGCGCTCTAGAGTGTTGTCAGTGGTTAGTAAACTGGGGCTTGTAGATTCCACTGGGAAATAGAAAAAATACATATACACATCATTTAGATTTTATACATCTGCTCTAAGCAATTTTTCAGGTGCAATCCTTGAACTCACTAAAAATAAATGACTGATGGATGCTAAGAGTGTTGTAATCAATTTACCTCATTTAGAAAATGTTTACTTAGCAAAAAAAAAAATTGAAAAGTATATGTACACTCAGTAAGTCTTGTTTTCAAGTTATTTTTCCCACAGAATTTTTAACAGATATTTGCCTCTTTAACTCTTTCTTGCACAATTCTTGTACAATTGGCCAAGAAGGCCAATGGCATCCTGGGATGCATCAAGAAGAGTGTAGTCAGCAGGCCAAGGGAGGGTTCTTCTCCCCCTCTACTCTGCCCTAGTGAGGTCTCATCTGGAGTCCTGTGTCCAGTTCTGGGCTCCTCAGCTCAAGAGGGACAGGGAAGTGGTGGAGAGAGTCCAGCACACGGCCACCAAGATGATCAGGGGACTGGAATATTTTTTCATACAAGGAGAGGCTGCGGGAACTGGGGCTGTTTAGTCTAGAAAAGAGAAGACTGAGGGGGGATCTTATTAATGTTTACAAATATCTAAATGGTGGATGTCAGGAGGTTGGGACATCCCTTTTTTCTATAGTAGCTAGCAACAGGACAAGGAGTAATGGGATGAAGCTGGAACACAAAAAGTTCCATTTAAATATAAGGAAAACTATTTCACTGAGAGGGTGCCAGAGCAGTGGCATAGGCTGCCCAGAGGGGTTGTGAAGTCTCCTTCCTTGGAGGTCTTCAAGACCTGCCTGGACATGTTCCTATGCGACCTGATCTAGATTAACCTGCTTCTGCAGTTGGGTTGGCCTAGATGATCTCTAAAGGTCCCTTCCAACCCCTACCATTCTATGATTCTATGATTTTGTTACAACTGGAGTTATTTTGTTAGGGTATGACAATGTTTTAAAAACACTTAAGAACTCTTCAGTATTTTGTGAAAGGCACTTGGGTAGCAATTATGTCTGTTGAAACAGGATGAAAATTGTGCAGGCTTTTATTCCCTTGTCTCCACCTCTTACTTGCAATGATATCTAGGGTGAGTCACTGCTGGTTTTGAGTGCCTTGGTTTCCCTGTTACTGAGGGTTAATTATTATCAATAAAACAGTGAGCAGCCTGAAGGCAAAAATGCTCATGTAAATGACATGTATTGTCATCATCATCACAATCATTGTTACTTATTGGTAACTAATTAGTCACTAACGAAATATCTTTGTAGTCCAATTGAAGAGACATTTCCTACTTAAAACTCTAGCTCTCACCTGTGCTTTTCACTCCATCTGCAACCACTGAAAATAGTAAACAAGTAGGCAAGCATTATTGGAGATTAACTAACTTTGTTTCAGTGAGTAATCAACACTGAATAAAAGTTATTGTGAATTTATTGTGCTATTGTTTTAAAGCAAAACAACCAAACTACTAATAGAAAGTATTCAAGCATTTAAAAAGCATTTGTTATTCAGTCAACACAAATCCAAAAACTTGTTTGTGAGCTAAGGACTATATTGAATTGTCCTTGATTTAATGCGGTAACATTTTTTTTTGTTTTTGTGTCATTTCATCTCTATTGTGATGAAATAACTGACAACAGTATCCTGTTCTTTAGTGTCTCTCTTAAGATTTTTGTTTTAGAGAGCATGAATTTGATGTCATTTTAAATGTACAGCTCTTTATCACTCGAGGGAAAAGCAGAGCCATGTTATATTTAGTACTTTCATTTCTTCTGATTAAATATGAATTACTATGAAATTTTTCTCATCATCTAACACGCCATAATACGCCAACAGCTTTTTAATACACTATATAAGCACAAACTTCTGCTCTAAGAGTTTAATTTGCCCCTCTAATCCAATCACATCAACCTTATTTCTCTTATCAGAGATTCCCATTTTGAATTAAATGAGCTCATTAGTTTTAATCAAAAGCAGAGAGATCAAAACTTAAACGTAAATGCTTTAGATCAGAACTGTCAGTCAGCCGTGCAGTTCTATTTTACTAAAACACAAGATCAGAGACCCTTAGAACCATTTTTTTCTTGTAAGAGATGCCAAGAGCTTGAAGATGCTATATCCTTTTTTTTTGTTTTTGCTCCCAAGGACAGATTATACATTTAAGGTTAGACTTAATTTAGAGTACTTTTTTTTCCCATCTTAATGGAAATGGGAAAGTATGTCATTCTGCTGTTGTCTCTTTCACATTTATTGGTGCTGGTCCTTGGAGACCTGAACAAATGTGAAGCTATCACAGTCCATGCCACAAACCTGTCCTCAAAGAATTCATCTCTGTTCAGCATCTAAAAACCAAAACTGTGAAAGATATGTGTTTCAGAGTACAGGACAGTGGAACCCTGAAACAGCAACCTGTATCACCAGGATAGCAGCAGTATCAGCACAATGAGGACCATAATTAATTATTATTTTTATTGTACAATACAATGCAGTTAGTACTTAGAGTACATTAAGAAACCACAGCATGGGTGCTTCCTGCTGTGTGAAGAACTGCTAAAATCAGCTTAACAAGTGTAGTCGCTGTAGTCCAGCATATTCCGCTTTAGCACAGGCAATAAGTACATGTCCTTATGTGTTCTAATGGTAATTACCTAAACACACAGTATCTCACGCTCAAAAATGATCAGGTTGTGTACAATTCCAAAGCAATTGAAATGACAATTTATCTTTCATATACAGCTCTATGAAAGAAAAGGAAACATCTGACATATAGCACAGCATACTTGGCATTGACATTTTCTGGGCTCACGCCACTTCGTATCTTAAATGTTTAACATTAACATGTTAAACTTAAGTTTAACATTATTTTGCTGTTATTATAATATGTAAGAACCTATACATCTCTGTAAGTGAACGCTATATAACGCATATAATTTATCCAGCAGACTGGAACAGCATCTGTCATATAAATATGTATTCTGAAGTGATTTCCGTTAACAAAAAGTACCTAAGAGAGTATGTGTGAAATGAGATTAGTTACCTAAAAGTCCAGAACAGCTTCTGAACAGCTTTCTGAACTTCCCTCAGAAGAAAACCACTAAAGCTGACAGTACAAATCTGCATTCAGAGTTGCAGTGATCTGCAGTAGATAGTGTAACAACGCTACCCATGATTATGTATGCTGGATTTTAGAAATATGATATGTACAGAACCCATCTATTGATGTCAGTGAGATTTGCACAGGAATATATGGAATATGGTCTATTACGAGCTCTCAGGAGTTGATTTTAAATGCTTATCACTCAGCCTTTTCAATTTTTTCCAATTATATCCAAGGAGGCTAGCAATCTGAGGAACATTAAAATGAAACTCTGTAGCAATTAATTTTTAAGTTCAGGGGGGTTTTGTTGGGTATCTTTGTGGGGTTTTCCTGTTTTTGTTTGTTTGTTTAATTTGTCATCTAAGACATTTTAAAAGGCCTGAAATACACAAAGTCTACTTGGCTTTGTACTGTTGTAACTAAAGATAACTTTTACACTGAAAAATAGTGCTCCTGGGCTGACTTTACTAAGTCTAAACGTAATGTTGAGTTAGAAACCTCTGAAATTGTGAGTTTAGAAACCTAATAATATGAAAGAATTCAAAGGCCAATGTCATGCCAGTCTTCAACAAGGGCAAGAAAGACGGCCCAGAAAACTACAGGCGGGTCAGCCTCACCTCCATCCCTGGAAAAGTGATGGAACAACTCATCCTGAATGTTATCACTGAACATATGAAGGATAAGATGGTTACTGGGGGGAGTCAACATGGATTCACCAAGGGGAAATCCCGTTCGACCAACCTGATAGCCTTCTATGGTGCATAACTGGCTGGCTAGACGAAGGGAGAGCAGCGGATGTCATCTACCTTGACTTCAGCAAGGCTTTCGACACTGTTTCCCATAACATCCTCATCAGAAAGCTCAGGCAGTGTGGCTTGGATGAGTGGACAGTGAGGTGGATCGAGAGCTGGCTGAATGATAGAGCCCAGAGGGTGGTGATCAATAGCACAGAATCGAGTTGGAGGCCTGTGGCCAGTGGAGTTCCACAGGGATCGGTTCTGGGGTCAGTCTTGTTCAACATCTTCATCAACGACCTGGATGAGGGGACAGAGTGTACCCTCAGCAAGTTGGCTGATGACACCAAACTGGGAGGACTGGCTGATTCCCCAGAAGGTTGTGCTGCCATTCAGCGGGATCTCGACCGACTTGAGAGTTGGGCAGAGAGGAACCTCATGAGGTTCAACAAGGACAAGTGCAGAGTCCTGCATCGGGGAAGGAACACCAGTACAGACTGGGGGTTGAACTGCTGAAGAGCAACTCTGCAGAGAGAGACCTGGGAGTCCTGGTTGACAATAAACTAACCATGAGCGAGTAATGTACCCTTGTGGCCAAGAAGGCCAATGGCATTGTGGGATGCATCAAGAAGAGTGTGGCTAGCAGGTCCAGGGAGGTTCTTCTCCCTCTCTACTCTGCCCTGGTGAGGTCTCATCTGGAGTCCTGTGTCTAGTTCTGGGCTCCTCAGCTCAAGAGAGACAGAGAACTTCTGAAGAGAGTCCAGTGCAGGGACCAAGACGATCAGGGAACTGGAACATCTTTCATATGAGGAAAGGCTGCGGGAACTGGGGCTGTTTAGTCTGGAGAAGAGGAGACTAAGGGGAGATCTTATTAACATTTACAAATATCTGGAGGGTGAGTGTCAGGAGGTTGGAGCATCCCTTTTTTCTATAGTAGCTAGCAACAGGACAAGGGATAATGGGATGAAGCTGGAACACAAAAAGTTTAAATATAAGAAAAACTATTTCACTGTGAGGGTGAGGGAGCCCTGGCACAGGCTGCCCAGAGGGGTTGTGGAGTCTCCTTCCTTGGAGGCCTTCAAGACCCGCCTGGACATGTTCCTATGTGACCTGATCTAGGTGAACCGGCTTCTGCAGGGGGGTTGGACTAGATGATCTCTAAAGGTCCATTCCAACCCTACCATTCTATGATTCTATGAAAGAAGTCAGTGCTCACTGTGTGTGAATGAAAGCACTATACACTGTCAGGCTTAGAAGTATAAAAAGTAAGTCAGGATTGTCTTCGCAAACCAGATAACTGGGTACTCTGTTGGGAAAGTACTTGCCTTTGTGTGTCCTTAAATATCATCAGGAGATACTACTAAAGGATAAACCTCTTCTCTTTCCACTTCTAAAGTTGCTAATGCAGGATGAGATTTCTGGGCACAAGGAATGGATTGTCCATTTCAAAGGACACGACGCTGAAACCCACTATACCCATACCAAACTTTCATACACGTTAAAGCACTAAGAGGCATAGATACAAATGGGAAGATAGGGTGAAGTAGTAGCCAATTCACAAACTTACTTAGTTCACTCCTCCCAAGCATTTCTTTGTGAACAATATTGCAGCTGATTCAACACTGGGCTTTGCCTTAGGAACAATCTGGGGCCCAGATCTCACAAACCAGTCATGCATTGTTAAACTTCACATGATGGAACAGATCTTCTGATGTTAGTGAAATGTGTACTGATTGGTATCATGCACCTAACTGTTTAGAGAATGGAGGTCCATGGCTCTAATCCTGCAGTGATCTGCAGATGTACTATGCACCTGTGCGCGGAATAGTAAGAAAAGGGCAGCTCCCTTCTCATGTTATCTTCTACACTTGCAAACCTCTTCCCACATTTCCCACATTTTCTTAAAGTCTTAGAGTCCTTTGCATATGCAACTAAGAATCATGATGTTCAGATGAATAATTATATACTATAAATCTATGATTTTTAGTTGGACTAGATGCATCTTTGTAAATGTTTCTATTTCTTCTGTGCTGTTTACTGTCTGTAACCAAGCATTAAAAGACTTTCTAGGAAAATTTAACCTTGAGTAGTTAACTGTCCTGTTTTTTCTCATATTATGGCCTCTTAAAGTGTGTTTTTAATCAGAAAAGTGACTCTGAAAAAAAAACTACTGTTGCCAAGGACATTCTCTCTTAGTAGCTTACAAATCAAATTCCATCATTTTATAACAAAAGATTTTTCCAACTACTACCCCAGCAAATACAATAAAAAAGTTTGTAGTTAAGACAATTTATTTCTAGGAAGTGTGAGTTACTATGAAATTATTACTAGCACTTGTACAAATGCCTGATTTTAAGTGAAGTGGGTTCACTCCGATTGCAGGCTGAACATGGGCAAGTACTGGATGCTAAAGCTTGGTCTGGGAAGGTGCTGAAGATTCTTGGATGATTTGGATGAATCACTTAGGTGTATTTATGCACATGGGTAGCCTGCCTGGATATTAACTGATAAGCACAGAGCTAGCAATTTCTATAGGTTCTCTTTTGGTCTCACTGGTGTGTTCAGCATCTTGCAAAAATCAAGGACTATCTGAATTATTTAGTTACATTGTGGGTGGCAAAAAGTACGCTAGTTCATCCTTGTAAGGCAACAATATTTCTAAAAGGAGCTGTACAAATAATATTTTTTTAGTAAGCTGTGCCAGTTATATACAGTGTCATGGTTTAGTGAGGAGCCGCTTTTGCTTGGTAACGGGGTTGCAGTGAAGACCCAGTAAAGAGTTCTTGGATTTTCCCCCAGCTCTTGGGTTCAGACCCACCTCTGGCCTGGCTGGGCCAATCTGGCACCTCTGCCATCACTATTTAAGGATGGGAATTTGAAGTGCTTGGGAGGAGGTGTAGGGGTGGTACAAGATGGAATCGACCATGCGGACCCCACAGTCAGAGAGGGAGGAAGGAAGGAGGAGCATCAGATCAGAGACTCCTCTGCAAGCTGTGGCAAGAACGCAGGCCTTGCAACCCATGCAGGGCCATGGCAGGACCGAGAGCCACCAGCAGCTCTGGGTGGGTGCACCTGGATGGGCAATAGACTCTGTGAGGAGGCGGCCATGGCACAGGCCGTGCTGGAGAGCCTGCAGGCCGCAGAGCAGCCCCACACGAGAGGCAGAGAGGAGCTGCAGCCTTTGGGATAAATGCATGTCGCAGCGGCTTGTGCAGGGCTGCCGTGTGTGTGAGGTACCCCGCAGAGGAGCAGGGAGGATGGGTGTGGAGCCCACGTGCCCTGAGGAGAGACAAATGGCAGAAACCATTGAGAACAGACTGACTGAAACCCCCATGAGCAGGGAAGGAGATAAAGACTTCGGGGTCAGGGCTCTGAGCCTGGGAAGGGGGAAGGAGTGGGGAGAAGGTGGTCTTAAAGGGCTGGTTGTGTTCTTCATCACTGTAACTACTCTGTGTTGGTTTGTGTTTGTTATGTTTTGGGGTTTTATGGTTATGGTTTAGTTGGTGTTGGATTAAATTATTTTCTGTTTTCTTACCCAAGCCGAGTAGCCTGGTCTGTTTTGTCTGGGACCGTAAGTGGCAATTAAGCCCTCCCTGCCCTTTAGGAATTCTCAAGTCTTTGGTACTTGAGTTTAATCATGGTCTTTTGTCCCCTGATGGGCCTAAACCAGGACATACAGGAACCTATATTCCTGATTAACCATACTGGGATTTGAAATTAATGGTACTTGTATCTAACTTGGTAAGGCTCCTAAAATTTCTAGTTTGCTATTTACTGAAAAAATGAGTAAGTCAAGAACTATATTGCAGCATTTTTGTGACTCAGTTCCCTTCTTTTCTTTACACAGGGGGAATAATGCTGAATTCTAGCCAAGGCCTCACCAAAAAGACGAAGACCCAGGGCAGCTTTTCCAAAAGAAAAGGAAAGATGGATTACATTCTCCAAAGAATTTACTGCTAGATAATGTTTTCAGACAAGATAATAAACTATTCTTTCCTGTCATTCTACTCCAAGATGAAGACAATTCACTTTTCAGGACCAATAAACCTGTTAGAAATTCAAAGGCATAAAAACTTTAAACTATTGAAAGTTGGTTCTTTTAACATTTTTGTTTGCTTGTTTTCTCTCTCATCCCTCCAAATTTTCCAGATCCAACAATTGATGGGATGGGCTGGCATCTCAGATTGTTTCGGTCCTGTTGTCATTATATAAAAATCTGTGTTTTTTACAACTAACTTGAATACTGAAGCCTTATATATATTAATTTCATCTTTTTAATATTATTAAAATTATCATAGATCATGCAGTCTGCAACAAAGAAGCATGCAGCCGCTCGCTCACTCCTCCTTGCATGAGATGGGGAGGAGTACTGGAAGAAAAAGGTAAAACCTTATGGGCTGAGGTAAGGACAATTTAACAGAAGAGTACAAGGAGAGAAAAAACAGCCATAAAAACTGTAAAGGAACACACAAAGTGAGCAATGCCTGGTGTAACTGCTCACTGCTCAGAACCCAGTGCTCAGAGCAGCTAGTCAGAGCAGCTTCTGCCTCTATACTGAACATGATGTTACCATGGTATGTAATAGTTTGAACACTGCCCTCATAGAGTCTAGTGAAAATCAACCCTATCCCAGCCACATCCTGGATGAGCTATGATTAGTTTTATAACACAAATCTGTAATTACTGGGCTATGATGGTGCACACATGATGGTGCACACTGATGGTGCACACTGTTAACCACAGATGTTTGAGACTAGGAGAACTAGTGACTAACTAACTCAGATATATACAGCATATATTTTTTAATATGATAAAAGTACACAGTGAAGTAACATCAAAATTAGATTGAATAGCCTGAAAAGTGAGAGAACTTGTTTAGTATTTAATCCACCTTATAGATGGTGGATTTACAAGAACTTGGATATTACACAGGAATCTGTTGACTTGAACTGTTTGGCCACAACATAGTGTAGTTAATGTTTTTATTTTGCATGGTTAATCCAGACATTTTAATTTGTTGAAAATTGTCTGCAAAGGAAGTATTGAAAACCTCAATGCTTAACTGCATAAAATTTAATGGGACAAACAATTAGAATCACATAAAAAAGCATAGTTCCTTCCTTTCAGAGATGAATTCTAAGTGACAAAAGGCTCAATTCAGTTGCCTACAAATTGGCTTACAGTATTCCTGTGAGCTGCCCCGCAGGGCCTGAGATGTGTAGAGGAATGACAACTTCACAGAACTCCAGAAAACTCAAGTCTTTCTAGAGTGATCAATGAATGCCGGGTATGTCTGAAGCAGCACAAGTTCTCTACCCTTAGGAAACTTAAGGCAGTAGAGCTTGGTCTCATGTAAATCCATAGGAACACTACAAAAAGACTTGGATTAAGTTCCTGATTATGACTTTGTCATTTTTAGCATCCTATGTGGCCTATTGCTTAGGGCTTTGGTTGCACATGCTGACATTCAATCTGGTATATGTGGTTACAAACAGGCTTTGAAATACACTTGTGTTATTCCTCTAAATATGTCAGATTTAGCATTAACCACAGGCAAAAGTAAGCCAGAATTTTCTAAAGGACCTCAGTGTTGTTTTACCAATGAATAAGGATAACTGTGCATGTAATTATTGGCAAAATGACTTATAGTTTCACATAACTACCATATATATACAAACAACAAAACTTTAATGTGCAAAGTATATTTGTCTGTTGTTGATACTCATTTTGCAGGTTTTACAATTGCAAATTTTGCTACATGCATACTGTATTTTGGGCACTCAAAAGAATGCATCTGCAGAGAAATAAGCCATATGCTTTGAAAAGTTATCCTGTAGTGTTACAAACACTGAGCTTAACCTATTTGGTTTTAAATCCAGACTAGGTCCATGTATTGGCTGTATGTAGGGCAAACTAAAGCACTCATTGACAGGCTTTCACTGTTATTATGCAGAGAAATTTTTGAATTATCTATTATTCTTGTGGAACTACTCTTTATTGGACTAAGAAGCATTTTATGCTTCTTAGGACTTTATGCAATGCCTCTCACAGCTTCCCATCTTCTGCTTCTCCATCTCCTTGTGTTTCTTATTCTAGTCTAGAAACAGGTCTTCTTAGACTATTAATTCCCAACATATGCAATTTACTTCTCATGTAAACTTTACTCCACAGAATTCTTTATATAGCTGATAAAATACAGAATGGTATTTTACAGGTGCCAGGACACAGTTATAAAGTGTTGTCAGGATGAAGCTATGAATAAGATTTTTGTTACTCCTATAATGTTGAAAGACAGATTTTACAACAAATTTTGGTAGGTCAGTGATCTATGAAATACGTAGAGCTTTTTTGCTTGTTTGGAAACAACCTAATAAAGATTTGCTATAAATAGAACTAATCATGGCAGGAAACTTTAACTTTGAAAAAACCTTTGGAAATGTTACAGTCTGCTGCATTTCAATCCATTATCTAAACACTTGCAAATGTATCCAACATTCATCCAACAGACCAGAACAACTCTCGAAGAGCTGTTATGGTCTGGTAAGTGAGTGGTACATAAACCAAACTGTGTATGAAGCTAAAATTTTCTTTTATGCTTTTACATTTAAAGTTAATTTATTTTAAGCAATGAAAGAAATAATCTAACCTGACCTGTTGGCTTGGTTTCACATGAGGTCAGCATCACTCTTAAATTTTCAAAGTTCAGTGGCAGTCCCAAAGAAAATTAGCACAGTGATACAGTTCCCTCACTGTTTACTTGCATTGCAGCAATTCTAATAAAGTTTGAAACGGAACACATCCCATAGCTAGGAGAAAATGATGCTAGGAGAATACAGGATCATAAGTATATAGCATATCTTCCATCCCTTTAAGGAATGGATACGGAAAAAAAAGAAACTGAGAAACGCGGAAACAGCATGGGAAAAAAGGATCCTGACTAATTTTGAGGGCAAATCACTGAATTCCCTGAGAGCTTAATAGGCCTGTGAGGAATACCAGACTGGATGCTAAATCTTCTCTTGAGATGTGGCTGGTTTCCACACCTAAATGATCATTATACTCACTGAGCAACTTATAAACAATTTTGAGAATTTTGTTTCAGCACAAAACTGCCATTAAATGCTGATGCTTTTCCCCCTCTTTCATGCCCCAGAAGGATCAGCTAAGGGTATTTTTTCTCTCTTGCTAGTTTTTTGCTCTTGCCTAGTAACTTGTGAATCATTAACTGACACTCCAGAGCATAGCTGTGAAAATAACTGTGGTACAGAGCTGCCAATAATGGCCCACTAAAGTTCCTTCCCAGCACATGGCATAAATAAACCCCCAACAAACATGAAAATAGTCCCTTCTGATGTTGCCTAACATTGCCAGCCTGCTTAGGCTTAAAAAGCACAATAAAGAGGTTGCTTTCCAGTTTTTCATATGCCAAATGGGAGGTCCTTTTGGTGAAGCTATTCCCTGAGGGAAGGAAGAGCATCCGAGTTACCTCATGCTGCTCAGTTGATGTTTGGATGATCCCACTCCAGGGAAACATACATAAGTGTCAAAGTCAAGCTGCAGCTAGTGGATGTTTCTGTACTCAGCAACTAAGAAGTAGGAAAGTTCAAGAGAAAAAATGAAGTGTCATAAAGATAGTCTTTGAGAGCACATGACATCCAGCAAAAGCTATTTTGCAGCAGCCTGCGTACATCAAGGAACAAACTCTATGAATGCAAACAGTGAATGTTTTAAATCTTAGTGGAATACCTCTGTAAATATAGCCAGCCACTTGAGGAATCTATTTCTTCAGAAAATACCTTTTGTGCTGCTGGGATATTTGGGGGATTCTATTTTCAATACCTGTGTTCTGGATCTAGTGGAGCAATGCTTTTATCACGACTATAAAATGGTTACGAGCCAATTCCTCATATAAAACAGTCAGTAACAGTGGGGCTTTTTTATGACAAACATGATGTCAGACAAAGGGCATCAGGACTTAGTCTTTGTACTACAATACAAAATAACAATACATAAACACCTTTGTGAAAGCAGCTTGAAACCCCATGTTTTCTATTAAAAAGTCATGTTCAATCTTCACTGTTGATAGAATAGAATAGCTAACACAGAGAACATTGTATATCAGAAAGGTCAATAGTTATTATGAGCTACAAATATATTTTTTTCCATCCTTCAGGCTGTTTAGCGCATATCACAGCATGAGCAGCTGTCTTCTTTAATGCTTTTAAAATTAGAATCCCAAAGAGGAAGAAAAAATTACATTTGCAATGATTGCTCTTTGCTTTTCTAAGTTTACTTTAATACACTATTTTATATACATGAATCTTCCATGCAGCCTAACTAAGGGGCAGTAACCGGTTGCTAGTATCTACTGGATTGCTATATCAATGTGTATAGAATCCTGCCAAAAAATCACTTTGCACAAATTGTGTAACCTTGCTGAATAACCTTTCTAGGAAAGTATGTAGCTACTGGGCACATGTTTAAATACTGAGGACCATCTGACCTACCACGTTCCATTCACACATCCAAAACGAGGTGTTAAGATTGTGGCATCATTTGATTTTTTTGTTTGTTTGGTTGGGTTTTTTTTGTTCAAACACAGCAAGTGTTGTGCTAACGCAGAATCACAGAATCTTACAGGCTGGAAGGGACCTTGAAAGATTATCTAGTCCAAACCCCCTGCCAGAGCAGGACCTCCTAGAGTAGGTCACACAGGAGCTCATCCAGGTGGGTTTTGAATGTCTCCAGAGAAGGAGACTCCACAACCCATCTAGGCAGCCTGTTTCAGTGCTCCATCACACTCACAGTGGAGAAATTCTTCCTTGTATTTCTTTGGAACCTCTTATGTTCCAGTTTATACCCACTGCCCCTTGTCCTATCATTGGACATCACTGACAACAGCCTGGCTCCATCCTCCTGACACCTACCCTTTCCATATTTGTAAACATTAATGAGGTCACTCCTGACACCTACCCTTTCCATATTTGTAAACATTAATGAGGTCACTCCTGACACCTGCCCTTTCCATATTTGTAAACATTAATGAGGTCACTTCTCAGTCTCCTCCAAGCTAAAGAGCCCCAGCTCCCTCAGTCTTTCATCATAAGGGAGATACTCCACTCCCTTCATCATTTTTGTGGCCCTGAGCTGAACTCCTTCCAGCAGCTCCCTGCCCTTCTTGAACTGAGGGGCCCAGAACTTGACACAATATTCCAGATGTGGTCTCACAAGGGCAGAGTAGAGGGGGACGAGAACCTCTCTTGACCCCCAGGTCTCTTTCCCCTACACTACTCTCTAACAGTTCATTTCCAACCTGTACTGGTACATAGGGTTATTCTTTTCCAGATGCAAGACTCTACACTTGCCCTTGTTCAATTTTATTAGGTTTCCCTCTGCTCAACTCTGCAGCCTGTCCAGGTCTCATTGAATGGCAGCACAGCCTTCTGGTGTGTCAGCCACTCCTCCTAGTTTAGTATCATCAGCAAACTTGCTGACAGTGCCCTGTTCCCTCAGCAAGGTCATCAACAAATATATTGACCAGTACTGGTCTCAGCACCAACCCCTGAGGGACTCCATTAGATACAGGCCTCCATCTGGACCCTGACCCACTGATCACCACTCTGCCTTCTTCCCTTCAACCAGTTCACAATCCACCTCACTACCTGATCATCCAGCCCACACTTTCTCAGTTTTGCTGCAAGGATGTTGTGGGAGACGGTGTCAAACGCTTTACTGAAATCAAAGTAAGCCACATCCACTGTGCTACCATCATGTATCCACCTGGTTACATCTTCATAAAAGGCTCTGAAATAGGTCAAACATGTCTTCCCCTCGGTAGAGTCATATTGACTGCTCCTAATAACCCTCTTATCCTTTAAATGCCTGGAGACAGCACCCAGGATAAGTCATTCCATCACCTTTCCAGGGATGGACGTGAGGCTGACCAGTCTGTAGTTACCTGGCTCCTCCTTCTTGCTCTTTTTGAAGGCTGGAGTGACATTTGCTGTCCCTCAGTCCTCAGGCACCTCCCCTGTTTTCCATGACTTACTGAAGATGATGGAGAGTGGTTTAGCAATGACTTCTGCCAGCTCCCTCAGCACCCGTGAGTGCATCCCATCGAGGCCCATGGATTTATGCACATCCAGATTGATCAACTGATCCTTAATCCAGTCCTCATCAACCAAACAGAAATCATCCTTTAACCTGACTTCCTCTGGAGCCTGGGGCATTCTCCAGCAGTATAGACAGAGGCAAAGAAGGCAGTAATCCTGCCTTCTCTGTGTCCTGATCTAATGTATCTTAGGAACTACTTTCTCCAGCTGCATGGCTTCATAGTTCAGAAGACAGTCAGCAATGCTTTTAAAATGTCAGAAAACATATAATTTCACATACTCAGATAGAATCTACTTATCCATGTAAAAAATCAGTGTGACTAACACTGTTATTTTCAAAGAAAATAATGGAAAAAAAGTGCAAAACAGGCTTTCCCATCCCTTGCCCCAGACAAGTAACACTTAAAAATATCCAGTGAATAGCACTAATACTTAAACATGAAAATACTTATGTCCTTAGCACTGCGCATCCAAATTTGCTTCAGATTGCTATTAACATTTCCATCATCACAAGATTTGCTGTGTAACTCTTCCCTTTCATCTATCATAAAGGAAGTTTGAGACCTAGTCCAGACTAGGCAGAACCAAGCAGGCTGTGAAACCTGCTGCTGCTTAGGGACTTGCTAGAACAGCTGACATGGCAGGTAGTTGATGTCATTGGGATGTACTGCTCAGTTGGTAGTGCTTCTGGCAGCAGCAGGAACCTCCAGTACTCATGTTCCTAGTTGCAGAAGGAGCAAGAAGCTCAGCTATCTGGGTCTCTCTACAGCTTTGCACCCTTATTAGTACAGTTTCCTTGTTCCTGATAGTGTTCTCTCCTCAGGGCAGCATATTAAATTAAACAGGGCAGTAATATTCTTAAGATATACTGAGATACTGAGAGAGTTCTTATGCCAGTTAAGTTAGCATTTACAGATTTCTTTACTTATGCAGAATTTCCAAAAAAGCTTAAAACAATGATAAGCACTGTGCAACTGAAATTCAAAAAGAGTTGAGAACAGGTATCTCAAAAAATGGCAGACTTGAGGCTGCTGAAAATGAAAACCTAACAGTAGTTCCAGTAGTCTTCAGGCATACATTATTCTTAGGAAACAACTCATATTATTTGGTGAAAACAAATGTCAAATGAACTGGATGTCTTACTTATTATACCTTTTCCCTTTATTTATTTATTTTGCACTGTGGAGTTAAGGAGGTTTTTGACAGACACAATCAGAATCTGTCATATTACACAGGAAATAGTATTTTAAAATCAGCCCACAGTTCAGCTATTTTGTCAGATTTATCACAATACTTGAATGGTAAACACTTAACAGAAGGAATTATGGGTTTTTTTTCTTTATTTCAACAATAGGAACAATTACATTTTCCCATAATGCCTCTTCTTTTCAAGCTTTAAGCAAAATAAAGCGAAACCCAATATAATAGGAATAAGATAATCAGTAACAATTGTTCTTGCTTTTTTTTGTTAGCCCATTTTTCTATCTCCAGTGTTTGCAAACTGAGTAACTTGAAGAATGATCATTTAGTTACAGGCAGAACACAGTATGATTGGTGAAATTTCCATAGTATAGTATTTCCTGAGATTTTCTGAGTTAAATTTTTTCTTCGCTGTATTTTCACAACCCTGGAGCTTGCACTGTTTCTTTTTCCTCCGAGTCTGAAGATCACCCCATGGATTAACAAATGATTGAGGATTCTCTGTTAAAAGACTCTTTAAAAAACTGTCAGAACCGGCCTGAGACAAAGATTTATTATGAACTATTTAAAGGGCTTAATATATGTATCCCAAAAGAGCCCTTGGAGCAAACTAAAAAGGAAGAGTGGAATTCTCAAAGAATGGGAAAAATCTCCAATGCCTCACTTTCTTCACACCATGATTACTGTTTACTCAAAGGATAAAATGCCTAACCTGTCACATGAAGTCTTCAGAAGCCACATTACTGCTGATGTACAGTAAAAAACCAAAACAATGAGCTTCAACAGTAATATGCCTAAGAAAGGCAGTTGTAATTGGCTTTCTAACCTGTTCACTAACACAATAATGTGGATACATCTTGTAAAAAGAGCTGATCTTCTGACCCAGACAGCAATCAAACAACTGTCAGAGTGTTTGCTGCCATACAAGCTGTGTGACCATTACCTTAATTATATGTTACCATATAACAAACCTTCCCTAATGAGCAACTCTTCTCCCACCTGTGTGCCAGCTAACCCTTCTGTCCTTGAAGAGGACAGCAGATTACTTCAATTTGAAATTTGAAAAGCATATTCATATGCATTCCTTCCAATAGATAAAAACATTATGTATTTTAACAAGGTTAGTTGCTTTACTAGACTGCCAAGACAACAAAAAATATAGGCTTATACCAAAGAAAGAAATGAGAAAATAATATACCATACTACTGCTAAAATTGAAAGAAAGCCGGATCTGATCTTTGACTTTACGTTTGTGTATAAATACATCTATCTTCCATATTCTTTTGTGTTTACGGAAGTATATAAAATATTTTTACATTGATAGTTTTCACTTTGTGCCAAAAACAGGAATCATATCTGGATCCATGGTTTATACAAATTCAGCTGTTCCTCTCTGATACCAATTTCCAGCAGGTTAAATTTCTTTCTTCTGTTCTAGTTTTTATTTCTTTTTACATTACTTTATTTTCTTCTATTGTCTGATATTTAGGATATTTCCATTCATGTTACAATTTCCAGGATACCATATCCTTATGAACAAATAAAGGATGACTCTCCTCTCCACAGAAGTTATTTGTATTCTATCTCAGATACAGTAGTGAGAAAAAGAAGGAAAGATTGAGGCATAAGAATCTGGTGTTGGTTTTGGCCTATCTAGGTTATTAGCCTCTCTACTTATGGGACAGTTACAATGTTTTACATGTTCATGTTAAATGCACACCAAAACTAAGCAAATCAGTGGAAGGCATCTGCAGACTTCCCATCTGCTATGTGTTTTACTTGAATAGTGAATGTCAGTGTAGAACAAAAAAATGCAGCTACTACGTCAAAAGAAGATCAGGAGGAACGTGAAGGAGACTTAAACAGTAATCAGAGCAGACAATTGAACAATGGAGCAATTGATGAAATTTCATGCTAACAAGTGCAAAATGTAGCACATTTATGAAGAAACTACTCCTATATATTGAGGAGTTTTAAATAACAGTAACTAGTAAGTAAAAGGAAATGGAAATATCTCAGTGAAAATATGTACTCTGTAAGGAGAGTGTTATGACTAAAAAGTTAAATGAGATGTTAGAACAGAATTATTTATGTGTTCTAAAAATAAATTAATAAAGAACATATTACAATGTAATTATGTACATTTTTAGCCCAATCTTTACACTGAGTATTGTGTTCAGTCCTGGTCATTTGCTATTAAAAAAGAGAATAGTGGAAACAGAAAAATTCTAGTAGAAGGGCATCTGAAGAGAGATTAATGAGATTATACATATTTAGCTTTGAGAGCAGATAAATAAGAGTTGAGGTAAGAAAAGGTACATAATGAATGACAAATAGAAGATCACATAAGAATGAGACTTCCAGTAAATTGAATGGAAAACACATTTTGAGCTGATAAAGACAAAATGATAAAAAGAATAATTTTTCCTCCATAACTTGTAATCTATGCAATTCACAATCAATATGTATATAAAAAGACTTCAAAAGACAGACTAAATATCTATGAGGCCAGAAAGCCTATCTGTGCTACACTACATATAATAAAATTTACATGAGATGTCAAGTGTCATGCTTCAAGTTATGTGGTATAGTTATCATTCTGCAGATTTTACATGTGTTTTGGAAATATTTGGTAACAGCTACTCTAAAAACAAACTAGTGGGCTGGATAGACAATGTTCACTCAGATGTTTTATTAATTACTCTGTTTCTGAGAAATTCCTCTTCTAGATAAAGACGTGTGGCAGGAGATGCTTCTCTTGTTTACTCATCTACCACCAGGTTCAAAATCCTCCAGTAGTTTCTAAGAAATCAGTAGCACTAAAAAAACCCAACAGAGCAGTCTCTCCAGAAGGAATATACATCTTCTTGACCTTCTCTTTCCTTCATTTGCTGGCTTTAAATTGGAACATTCTGATGTATTTTTTCTAGAAGTGAAAAGCAGCAACATAAAGTTGATTTGTGTTAAGTTAGGAGTAAATTCTGAAGCTAAGGAGATCTGTGGTGAACCTCTTGCCAATGGTTCTCTTTGAGTACTGAAACATTTTCAGATGAAGTTATTACAGTTCTTTGAATGGACTTATTAAGTGCAACACCTCTTCATAATTGAGAAGGTCCATGCTCCAGCTGGCCTAAGATGTCTGCCTTTGCCACATATACATTATATGTTTAAAATGTTCTCTGTTTTTTTTGCCACTCAACTACTTACATGGCAGAAAGTAGCTTGCAAAGCTTACTCATTATCATCATGAGATTGTTCATGAAGCTATGCTGAAGTCCATTTCCTGAATCTTTACAGCTGATCTTTAACATTAAAAGATTGTTATTACATAGAGTGTATAAGAATGAAGGCTTTATAACCAGAGTCTTTTCAAAGAAAGCATAATAGAGATGTACCATACTAAATCAAAGAGTTTTGGTATCAGATTATATTTTATGTATTAAAAGTATTATTATAATAATTTTAATTTAAGCCTTGTATGTTTTTAATGGACAGCTCTAAAGTTATCAGGGAAGGTGTTCTACAATACATGTGTGTCTTGCTACAAAACTCACAAATTTTAACAGTGAAATGAACATGTTTCAATGAAATTTTGCATAAGTAAATTCTTATATACTGCAAAATATGGCTTGAAATGTGAAATTACTTTTCAAAGCAAAGAGGTGATATAAGACCAACAGTGATCCACATTCTTGTTATAGAATCTTACTGGCTTAGTCACAAGAAAGCTCATTATATGGTTCACTGTTCTCTGGAAAGAAGTTTTCTATGCCAAGAAATTTAACTTCAGAATGACTTTAAGTGATATTGATATTGCAATACAAAAGAAAATCCATATCTCCAAAAAGCTTTTGTTAAAAAGTATCTGTATTTTCCTATTTAGGCACCCCAAATTCTCCTAGAAAATCCCAGTCCAGTGCAAATAGTGATTTCATATAAAAACTGTTAGTAGTTGCTTAATATAATCAGGTGTTAGAATAATGATAATGATTACCTCATCATATTGGTAATTTTTGCATTCTGTTAGCAAATTTTGCTTTCGCTAACATGATGCAAAAGTTGTTAATATAATGAGTCTTATTGTATTAGCAACTTTCTATCACATTAACAAAGATAAATTTCCTAATGTAATATGACAGCCACTAACATAAGATTAGTGCAAACAGAGACCAAAATCTCTGTAGACCTCTTAAAGGTAATGAGGAATGCTCATTTGTTTTTCCTTTGTTAGCTATAATTTGACTGTCTTAAGTGTCACATCCATGTACACTCACTGAATATTCTCCAGAAAGGTCCATTTTATCAAACACTAATGCAGCCATGAGACAATGATTAACTTTTGATCAAAAATCATCAAGAAGGCCAACGGCATCCTGGCTTGTAGAAGAAAAAGTGTGTCCAGCATGATCAGGGAAGTGATTAAGCCCCTGTACTCAGCAGCGGTGAGGTTGCACCTCAAATACTGTTTTGGGCCTGTCACTACAAGAAGGACACCAAGGTGCTGGAGTGTGTCCAGGGATGGGCAATGAAGCTGGTGATGTGTCTAGAGAACAAGTCTTATGAGGAGCAGCTGAGGGAGCTGGGGATGTTTAGCCTAGAGAAGAGAAGGCTGAGAGGAGATGTGATCACTCTCTACAACTACCTGAAAGGATGTTGTAGTGAGGTGGGGCTCATTTTCTTCTCCCAAGTAATAGACAGTGGAAATGGCCTCAAGTTGCACCAGAGGAGGTTTAGAATGGATATTAGGAAGAACTTTTTAACTGAGAGTGTTGTTAAACATCGGAGGAGGCTGCCCAGGGAGGTGGTAGAGTCACCATTCCTGGAAATACATAAAAGATGTGTAGATGACATGCTGAGCGACACTGTTTAGTGGTGGGCTTGGCGGTATTAGGTTAGTGGTTGGACTAGATGATCTTAAAGGTCTTTTCCAAACCCAACAATTCTATGATTCCATGATTCTATGAACCATAAAGTTTCTTTATTAGAAAATAAGTGACTCATGCAAATGGATTAGCTGATATTTATGCAACAGAGATGTGTGTTAATAGAATCTGACATTAGTAATACTGCTGATTAATTTATACAGGATCTTCCATGATGAGCATACTGTCATCTACACAAATATAAAACATATACAGAAAACACCCTTGGAGTACATTGCTCATGGGTCTCTCCCAAAGAGATTTCACAAGTTAGAAAGTTTATTGCAAATTGCCATATTAGTAAATGACAAGCAGCTGAACTCAGCTTGAATACTATGATTGTCTTTGTCCATGCTTGTACACTGAAATGCTAAAATAACTGCACAGCCCCATCCACACCTGCACAAGTGACTTGGGAAGCAAGACATGCTTAGGCATGCATATACCAAGGAAGATTAAGAGGCTTTAGCCCTGTCAATGTTCCTTGACTCCTGATGCAGCACTGGAACCATTCACACTCCTGGAGTAATGGCTTCCAGCTCCTGGTCACAGACTTCAAACATGAGGAGCCAAAGAGAAGGTGCAGCACTATGTGACAATGGAAGTATAGGTTCCCTCTTCTCAGAGGAAGCCTAATCTTAACTAAATTAATGAGTAGCTATGTCATGTGCTAAGTTAAAGAAGAGTTGTGATGGACTTATTTTCTCTTCCATCCTGTCCACCAGAGGAAAAACAGAAAAGTCACTAATGCAAAAATTGCACAAGTTAACTGCTGGCTAAGAGGTTGGTGCTGGCCAGAAGGTTTTGGTTTCTATTACAATGGAATCTTCTTTGGTGACTGTAATTTGATAGGGCAGGATGGAATACACCTCTCTCACAAGGGTACTGGAATATTTGGAAATAGGCTAGCCAACTTGATCAAGAGGGCTTTAAACTGAAGAACTTGGGGGGTGGGGGGAGAAATGGCAAAGAAGAAGCTATTTTGTCTAACAGGGAAACAGGACAGGGCAGGGCAGGGAATGCAATGATAAGTGCCCCTCAGCCTCACACCAAGATGAGATGCAGAAGGCTGATCACCCTGAGGGAGTATCAAATCATCCATCCTCTTTGCAACCACCCAGGGAAACGTATGCATTTGAGTAAGCCCCCGTGTTTCCTCTACACCAACACACTGGACATGTGGGTGCGCATGTGGGGCTACCACCTCATTGCGGTCACACAGACGTGGTGGAGCAGCTCCCATGATTGGAGCACAGCCACGGAGAGAGGTGAAGAGGTGGAGTTGTTCTCTATATGAGAGACTAATCAGAGTGCATTG
The DNA here is from genome assembly GCF_028858725.1 of Colius striatus. Taxonomy (NCBI): domain Eukaryota; kingdom Metazoa; phylum Chordata; class Aves; order Coliiformes; family Coliidae; genus Colius; species Colius striatus. The sequence continues at coordinate 18,851,911 of NC_084764.1, read as the reverse complement.
AGCTCTGCCTGGGTGGGGATGAGGAGTGGATTGAATGCTTGTGGGTGAAAATTAAGGGGCAGGGTAAGGTAGGTGATGCTGGTGTGGGAGTTTGTTACACGCCACCTGATCAGAAGGACGAAGTGGATGAGGCCTTCTACAAACAGCTGAGAGCTGCTTCACAGCCATAATCCCTGGTCTTCATGAGGGACTTAAACCACCCTTATATTTGCTGGCAAAGCCACTCAGCCAAGCACACACAGTCCAGGAGGTTCCTACAGATTGTTGGTAACTTCCTGCCACAGGTGGTTGAGGAAACAACGAGGAGGGGTGTGCTGCTGGACCTTTCGCTGGCAAATAAAGAAGGTCTGGTTGTGGATGTGAAGGTTGGAGGCAACCTCGGCTGCAGTGACCATGATGATAGAGTTCAAGATCCTGTGTGGAAGAAACAGGGCACCAACCAGGAGTGTGACCCTGAATTTCAGGTGAGCCGACTTTGGGCCTCTTCAAAGATCTGCTTGGAGGGATCTCATGGGATAAGACCCCTCATCAGAAAGCTCAGGCAATGTGGCTTGGACGAGTGGACAGTGAGGTGGATCGAGAGCTGGCTGAATGACAGAGCCCAGAGGGTGGTGATCAATGGCACAGAATCGAATTGGAGGCCTGTGGCCAGTGGAGTTCCACAGGGATCAGTTCTGGGGCCAGTCTTGTTCAACATCTTCTTCAATGGCCTGGATGAGGGGACAGAGTGTACCCTCAGCAAGTTGACTGATGACACCAAACTGGGAGAACTGGCTGATTCCCCAGAAGGTTGTGCTGCCATTCAGCGGGATCTCGACCCGCTTGAGAGTTGGGCAGAGAGGAACCTCATGAGGTTCAACAAGGACAAGTGCAGAGTCCTGCATCTGGCCAGGAACAACCCTATGCACCAGTACAGGCTAGGGACTGACCTGCTGGAGAGCAGCTCTGCAGAGAGAGAACTGGGAGTGCTGGTTGATAATAAACTAGCCACGAGGCTGCAAAGTGTCCTCGTGGCCAAGAAGGCCAATGGCATCCTGAGATGCATCAAGAAGAGTGTGGCCAGCAGGTCCAGGGAGGTTCTGCTTTCCCTCTACTCTGCCCTGGTGAGACCTCATCTGGAGTCCTGTGTCTAGTTCTGGGCTCCCCAGCTCAGGAGGGACAGGGAACTTCTGGAGAGAGTCCAGCGCAGGGCCACCAAGATGATCGGGGGACTGGAACATCTTTCATACGAGGAAAGGCTGCAGGAACTGGGGCTGTTTAGTCTAGAGAAGAAGAGACTGAGGGAGGATCTCAGTAATATTTACAGATATCTAAATGGTATGTGTCAGGAGGTTGGGGTATCCCTTTTTTTCTGTTTTATCAAGTGACAAGAGAAGGGGTAATGGGAACTTAAAGTTCCATTTAAACATAAGAAAAACTATTTTACTGTGAGAGATGGAGTCTCCTTCTCTGGAGATTTTCAAAACCTGACTGGATGTGTTCTTGTGTGACCTGATCTAGGTGGACTTGCTTTGGCAGGGGGGTTGGACTAGATGATCTCCCTGTCCCTTCCAACCCTACCATTCTATGATTCTTTGACTTACTACAAAAGAGCTTTAGAAGTGGAGCTTGCTCTCAACTTCCATTTTGAGTCTTTTAGATCAAGCTATATACCAAATTCTACAGTCTGAGAGGCATTATCCTTGTTATGTTCTGTCTCTGAACAACTTACAAAATAAAAGTACTTCTTCCCAAAGTTTGAATGCATCCAGTGTTGGGCTTTAAAATACTATAACACGTGAGTGTCTGAATGCAATTCTGGTTGGACAAAAGTGAAAATGAAACACAATGCTTGGTCAACACAACAACTATTTACAGCAGTAAGCAATTAAATACTACTAAAATATCCTGATGATAAAGAGCAGCTGCTTGTCTACAGCATGGAGTGGAAACCCATGGTATCTGAAAGACTGTAGACACAGGCTTTCAATGAACAACCTCAGCATATCCTCATGAGAAACATTTGGTATATAGTTTCTGTCTTCCTCTTAGGAAAATTACAAGTAAATTTAGCCCACATAATGTAGTCACTAAAGAAAAAGAGGAAAAGTAAAAGCAAGTGCAGGATTCCTGCAGAACAGAGCTGCTGAGTAAACCAGGAACTCAGTAAATAAACTTGAGAACTGGGCAAATAAATAAGACATGCTCCAATTTCGATTTACTTTATGCTTTATTTACTTTTATAGCCAATGAATCACTTCTGTGGTCAAGGGAGTAGAAAAGTTAGAATTAGTACATAAGAATGATCTGAGCTGTGAAGTCCTAGATACAGTGGCACAACTGCAGGATTCAAAATCAGGTCTGTAAATAAAGGAAGGGGCTGAAGAGGGAGACAGACATTTAACAAGGCTCATCTGAAGAGTATGAAGGGCCTTTTGGCATCAGAAGAGCTTAAAACTGGATTCATGGCTTTATGTTAATATGTAATTTTCTTTTACTATAAACATCAGACTGAACTGAAGAAAAATCTAGTTTTGTGATAAATTGTATTTCACTTCATAGTACTAAGATATGAAAAGGAACAATCATGAGTTTTCCATTTCTTTTCCTTCAGTTCTTGGGATGTGATTTCTGTGAACAATTGTTTAATTAGAAGACTATTTCTTTTGGGGGAAGTGTATAAGTGAGGCCCTAACCACTTATTGTTACGAACAGCATGCGGCTTTTTTTCTTTGCTAGAGTGGTATTTCTGGAGCTGATTTGTGACTGAATTCTAATATGGCAAACTGTATTCTGCTGATCTAAATTTTACTGCCACAGTTTTCTTTTTTTTTTTTCTTTTTTTTTTTTTTTTTTTCCCCTGCAGGAATCCTATTCTGCCTTGCCAAGTTTTATTTGACTCTGACAGTTCACAGCTGAGCAGTTCAGAGGAATACACAGCTTCCTTAATTTACCTCACTTTACAACAGCAGGACCTGATCCTGCAAGTCAGCTTTAAAAGAGCACTTGGAAACTCTCATTAAAATCATGTGAGAGATAAATTGGTTCTTATCATTTCCAAAAATTAGGTCACTTATTTAGGACATTAAAAAGAACTTGAGGCACATATTACTTTTTTTTTTTTTTTTTGGCCAGTGTACTCCCCTTACCTAATGCAGAGAAATAGATTTGTAATAGTGTAATTCTAATAAACCAGTTTGTCTTAAAAGGGTCCTTTACAGACATCTTTAATTATGAAACTCTATGTTTGTGTTGAATTGTATGAATGACGATGACCCTTCTTTCACAAAGCTTCCACAATGCCAAAGATCTTTGGATTGAGCACAAGAAAATGTAGGTCGTACAGGGATAGCACCATGAAGGAACAAAAGCCAAAACCAGGGCAGAGAACCCAAATGACATGCAGCATTCCAACAGAGGAAGGTGTTTGAGGAATACATTGTCTTCTCCTAAGGCACAGAGGCAAAAGGAGGCAAGTGACATGAGCAAGAGGAACAATGTAATTTCCTGATATTTTTCCCCTCTATTCTTTGCACAGAATAATTGCTGAATGCATAGCACAGCATTCTACTCTGACATTTTCTGTCAAAGTTTAGCCTTTTTATATTATTTCTCTCTTCCTGTGAGAACCCCCATGCATCTCCACGGCTAAGTAGAGGATTGCATAGAGGAGATGATCAGGCCCTTCTGTTCCAGTGCCACACTTCCTCACACCTAAACCATTGAAAAATCTCAGTAAGGGGCAGTAGTACCGAGACTGATGTCATCTGCAGGCCAGCCACTAGAAGTCAGCAGTCAGATACACTCTTACAAAGTGCTTACACAAAAAAACCCTCAATAGAAAAGCATCTTGATATCCACGATCTATATACAGATTCCTCGTGTCTGCTAGAGCATCTCAGAGTTCTGAGAGTTGCCCAAACACATGCCCTTCAAAGACTGTGTAAGGTATCTGTTCCCAAGAGTTTACATCTAAAAACTATACAGCAGCATATAGAGACATAGACATGGCTTTTTGTGCAGACAACAGAGCTGCCATTTAAGCAGCTCTCCTGGATTCTCCATGTCTGGAAAGGAAGTACAGTTTGGGGAAGAAAGGAATGAATGGTGCACAGGCCTGTGTGATTACAAATGGACCAAGTAGACAAAGAAGCTACCATAAAGGCTGTTGGGGTTGGATACTTCTGAATCAAAGGCATAGTATTACCATCCTGTCCTTAGTGTTGTGTGCTGTTTTACATTGTCTGATAAAAGTAAAGCACAAGAATTTCCCAGATGACTTGATTTCTGCCCTTGACAGATCACTTTGCTTAGTTTCAGATGAAAACCTAAGACAAGCTTTGCAAAATTATTTTTGTGGATTTTCTCCTCAACTTCTTTTCTCTTTCTAATGCCCCATCTAATATATTTATCTATGGCTCAATTCATCCACTAGAATGCTAGATACATATCCTATAAGTGATATCAGCTTATTTTGGTTACATTATATATAGTCAGCAAATACTCTGAATTGCATCTGTGCATAAAAAGCATCACAAATTGTTATTAATTATGCTCAAAGGAAGATGTACTCCACTGTTGAGCTTTCCAAAAAGGCAAAGTAAAATAATTCTTCTCTTCACTGAACAATTTTTTCCTTTGTTATGGGACAGCTGATGAACACAATATTGCTTTTACTATGCAGTCCTGAAAGTGCCAGCTTGGGGAAAAAATATTTTTCAGTACTTAAAATAAAAATACCAAAAAGTTACAAGAGCTTGCATGCAAGCTCCATGTATGACCGCTTAACAAAAATAGCCTTTGAACTGCAAAGACATTTGGTGTTGATTACTGTTCACCGAAAAAAAATAATTACAAAATGTTATTCATCTATTTCTTTTCTTGTCCATGTGTTTATCTACCATTTTGCAGTTTTCAGCAGAGCAGATGTGCTATGACAGAAACAGCAGCTACAGTATTTGCTTCACATATAGAAACAACAAGCAAATGTGACTCATATCCTGGATTACATTAAACAAAATGGAAGAGTGACAAAAAAAATCTGTTAGTCTAACAACAGATTTTAATTGCAAACTAAATTGAAATTCATTTGTTTAAAAAAGTGTTTTCAAATGTTAACTCACAGATTTTTACTGTAGTGTTTGCCAAAAATGTTAATGTTTTGAGGTGAAATCCCATTTCTAATGAGGTCACAAGAGCTTTGCCACTGCATCTAGGGGGCAAGAGTCCATCTTGGTCTTTTACTTGAGTCATCCTGGATAATTTACACATTTTAACTACACCACATAAACACTAAGCTTTAACTTGTCTTTTAAAAAAACAAAAATGACAATGCTGCAAATGACATTGATGCAATTAAGAATTTGTCCATAAAAGATTTCATCAATAATTAGCATTTCACAACCAGCTGCAGAGACCAGGGTTTGAAATATGAGCTATTTGTCAAAGGGCAAGCTGAAATGTCTTTAACACAGGCAGGTCCTCTGCTCTTGACCTATTAAAACTTTGTTTGCTATTATACTTGCTGGTGAACGAGCCATGTGGAAAGGTGTTGAGGAAATGAGCCAGTGTGTTCCCTAGGTGATATAAATGCTTTATCAAACTGATCCCTGCCTTGTTATGTAAACTATACCAGGTACCGTTCATTTTAAACAGAGAGATAAACAGATCTAATATGCTTCAGGGCATCATGCTTTATGCATGAATTGCTTTTTATTTTTATATTAAAGAATTTCTTGACACAACCCTTTGCAATGAAGGAAAGCTCCAATATAACATCTTAACTACAACCACTGCTGCACCTGCAAGTTCAAAGCACTGAGACTGATATTCCCAGATCAGGCAGTCCCATGCTAACCTATTTAATTAATTCTTAATAAACAATTAATTTTTTAGGGAAATACCTCTTGTAATGAGAAAGCCTCTCTCAAAAGATAAATGAAGTAATCCTCTGAGATGGAATTTATAAAAAAATAACTTGATCTATCCATCTATTTACAATATTTAGCTACCTACTCCTTGCTTTCAGTTGTCTGATCCACCATTTGTTTTCTTACTTATTATACAGTTTTCAGTCTGAAGTGATATCAGGTAGAATGTTTTTAACCTTCCCAAGAGTAACATCCAGTTTCTTTTTATAGTAATGGGATTAAAATCTACTCTCAGTTTTCATGGGAACAAATGCAGAGTATCACCAAACAGTATAGTTACTTAAGATTTATATCCATAAACAAGACCAAAATTTAGTTAGCTCTTTTAAATTTGAGACATACAAGATGAAAGCAGACACATTTATGCTCTCATTTTAAAAAAGTGCTCCCACAGCGTATTACAAGGATCCACTTTGAGAATTGTGTACACTTTTAGCCGAAAATATTTTAAAAAATTACTTGTCCTTGGTTTAATATTCAACATCATCCTGCAAAATTTTAAGGACAGCTATAGCACCTATTTTCTTAGAAAGCAGTAGAAGAAAGAGGAAAAAGATCTTGTGTGCATTGTCATATGCACAAAAATATTTATCCCACCCAAACCAAGATTTTACATGCATTTCCCAGTCTAAGCGCAGTCTTAATTATGGAATCACTAATGGTAGTTGCTATTTATCTGCTTCTACAGATAGATTTGTATTAATGTGTACATGTGTATGCTAGTGCAGGTATAAAGATGTGTATTCAAATGGCTTCTGTGCATCCTCCTGCTAAGTTTCAGTGGTGTTCCCAATGCCTAATTAATTAAAAATCATCAGTAAAAATGTGTTTCCAAAGCTTTATTTGTATTATAGTCAACACAACATGTGTAATTACTCTCAGGCTGATAAGAGTAGTAGGTTTAGTCTGCCTTAGTTCACATTTTCTAGGCTGAAAAAAACCCCACTACTTGATAAAAGCTTTTGTTTTGGCAAGCACATATGCTAGGAGAAATAGCATGGTTTTAATGCTAAAGATATCAGATTAACAAGTGGAAACTGGATAATATAACATTCTTTAGTGAAAGTCTGGTTTGTTTGTATTCATAATGTAATGTTTATTTCAGGACATATTTTCTGGAGACATATGCCTTCTTACCCTTTATTCCATGTGCAACTCAAAATAGAAAAACTAATGAAACTTAACTATCCAGAAGTCTTTGTTGTGGATGGACTGAATTATAACTTTTTAATTTAGTCAAGTAAAGAATTATTACAGTAGGACTCTAGGGCAGGAATGTGTTAATAAAATCATACTCTCTGCCTTTTCATTTAAAATAATCCCCTTGAGCTGATTAAATGAAATATCACTTGTTTAATAACTGACAGAACATTATTTTTAAGCAGAAGTGTTTTGCATATCTTCATATCCTGTTTTTAATTCCAGGCACAAAGTAGCAAAGCCACTGACATCACACAAAGGGAGCAGAGTTTAGCACTTGGATATAGTTTGTCCTGTCACAGTGGCATCTATAATTTAGTGTGAAGCAGTGAGGTAGACAGAGCATTATCATTAGAAATCATCCTGAACAGGGATATAAAACACAGTCGCAATAACGCTTGTCAGAAAGGTGACTGCAGTCAAAACTAATATCCAAGAGTTTCAAGATAAATGCTGACACTGCAGCCATCTTACAAAGACTATTATCGCTCAAAAAAAACCCAAGAAAAAACAAAATCAAACTGTGAACCTTCCCCAGAGTGAAGAAGTTAGTGTGAAGTTTGTATCTGGGGTGGCATAAACTTTGTAAGATTTACAGTAAATAAAGCCCTTCTTTACCTGAATAAGGTACTTTATGTTGCTACAGAGAAGGAATCACAGTCTCTCTGGCTTAATGACTTGAAGCTACTCTAAATTCCTCCCTCCACCCTCTTCCCATTATACAGAGTATGAGTGCAATCCTTAGAACAGGTGATTAAACTAGTTCAATCCAGGTTCAATCCTTCTCCCTGCTGCCTACTTTCTCAACCTGTACTCATGAAACAACAGTTGATTTTCCTAGTCCTACTATTTAGACTCATCTCTGGCTCAGAATACATCAGTGATTTTACAGCCTTTTAACACTGATTTTGTAAACTGCAAAGCTGCAGGGAAACTCCCAAATGAAAACGATACTCTTGAAACCTGGAGTTAAGTATAGTAACTTTATTGTGCTTGTTTACTTAGCACTGTTAATGCATATCTCAATGCAAACAATTGCACAAGAATGCTGCCTCTTTAATACACTGATTCATAACTCAATGTCTTTTCAGAGGTATTGCAGGACCTGTGTACAGAGTATTTCTTCAGCAGTAAGCAACCTGTCCTAATCAGAGATTTAGAACAGACACAATGGTTTGAGGATCTATAGAGCCTAGTATCCCAGATTAGATGAACTTCTGACAGCGGCCATCACTGATGAGAAATAGGAGAAAAGTGAGGAGTATCTGCTACTCTAGGTTCTGTTCCAGGCCTCAGCCATTTTCTGTGAGTAACATATTCTGAGTGTACTGTTCATTTACCACCATTTTCCAAGGTCTGCTTTTTTGCCTGGAGAAAGCAAGGAGGAGGTTCTTCACACCAGCTTGCTGACTCTCATGAGCTATATCATGTGGTATGATGTAGTATAACAGAAACTCAGCCATAAACACAATGAGATTTATCTTGTGTTGGTCGAAACAAATGGTATATTTAATGAAAAATAAAGGAGAACAGAAGAGTCATTGTTAGTAAAGAACTTGAGAGGACTGTCTTGTTTAATAATCTCTTTCTGGTTGTAGATAACAACAAATTTCTCTGTAAAGAGTGCCAGAAGATGTGTTGTGCACCATTAGATAATAATGTGCATGTAGAAGACCTTAAATCACCAATTGGTATCTAAATTGACTTGAAGCGCAATACACTCCTCCATAAAAACAGTTTAACTAAAATTAGAATGGAGTGTTGTCACTATACATAAATGCCCACATATTTTAAAAGTCTACTCTGCAGGTATAGCTAGTGGAAGTGAGTTCCATGGATCCGCAGTGCTCAACAAACATGTTTACTTTTACCTGTTTTGCTGACCTTCCAGATGAGTTTTACTGAATGCTTTTATCTCCTTGTAAAAAGACACCTAGGGTACTATGAGGAAAATGATTCTAGTAATTTATATCTTTCCTCAGAAAAAAAGATTCCTACACTTCCAGTCATTTTTGTGATTCACATTTAAGACCATTTTTTACTTGATATATTATGTCATGTGCGTATGTTAATAAAAATAGCACATATAAAATCACATAATTTTTCAAAGGTAACTTTAGTAGTCTTTTCCAAAACATTTTGGTAGACTAGGAAAATTTCTTTCTGCTAGGTAATCATTGTTACCCTGCAGCTTTCTGCTTACCATGTTACTAGAACTTTGTACAGTTTTTAGCAGCTTGGCCATTTCATTTTTCCTTCCTACTTTTTCTATAGTTATATATCATCTAGACTTGCTAATTTGCTGCTCCTGAATATATCAGTTTGCTTTGACATCTTCTTTGAAATTTCAGGTTTTGACTGTAGTTGTTTTGATGTCAGTAAACAATTGTAAAACCTCACTAGCATTTGTGGTTTAGACTAATGGAAAGAACATAAACTAAATGACTATATTCCATGCAAATTCTGTAAAATGAGTAGTTCATTTGTGTCTACCAATAAATAGACTTTCTCATTTTTTTTTTGCGTGTAGCCTAAATTACTTTTCAGTCTTGCTCTTACTTCTCCACATTATTACATTGCATTTAACTGGCCATACTTGACATACTCGTCTTTTCTGTGATGGATTCATAGTTTCTCCAAAAGAAGTGGGTTTCACTACAACCTTAGGAATGTCACCATTTAGAGAGTCATTATTACACTTAGTAAGTTCACACATGATGCCATTCAGTTGTGCTTCCTTAAATAAATTTCACAATGAATTTATGGAATATGGTTTCTCAGTACTGGCTAATGAATCTATGGATTACACTTTCGCTGTATGTGCTATATTAAGTTCATTCCTTCACTTAAAATATCCCACATCACTTGCAGTGGTGGTTTGTGATGGGAATACTACCTACATCATGACATTGAACACAATTACATTAGAGGCTCAACTATAAATATTTTTAAACCTACTTCTTTATAATATGAGAGATTAAGGTGGAAGACAGACTTACCACTTCTGTATGCCAAGAAGCACAAGTGTCTCAAGATCAAGAAGTATTTATTAAAACGGGTGTCAGGGTGTTGAAATTTTTGGATAGCCAAATGCATTCACCATTGCTCTTTAATTAGATTAGTTGACTAATTTATTGTCCTCAATACTGCGTTTCCTAAACAACATGTCTGAATATGAACCACGTGCATCCTTGCATGTTAAAGAATTGGTATTTCTACATGAGCCAGCAATGTGCCCTTGTGGCCAAGAAGAATGTGGCCAGCAGGTCCAGGGAGGTTCTGCTCCCCCTCTACTCTTCCCTGATGAGGCCTCATCTGGAGTACTGTGCCCAATTCAGGGCTCCTCAGCTCAAGAGAGACAGAGAACTTCTGAAGAGAGTCCAGCACAGGGACCAAGATGATCAGGGAACTGGAACACCTTTCATACGAGGAAAGGCTGCGGGAACTGGGGCCGTTTAGCCTGGAGAAGAGGAGACTAAGGGGAGATCTCATTAACATTTACAAATATCTGGAGGGTGAGTGTCAGGAGGTTGGAGCATCCCTTTTTTCTATAGTAGCTAGCAACAGGACAAGGGATAATGGGATGAAGCTGGAACACAAAAAGTTTAAATATAAGAAAAACTATTTCACTGTGAGGGTGAGGGAGCCCTGGCACAGGCTGCCCAGAGAGGTTGTGGAGTCTCCTTCCTTGGAGGCCTTCAAGACCCGCCTGGACATGTTCCTATGCAACCTGATCTAGGTGAACCTGCTTCTGCAGGGGAAGTTGGACTAGATGATCTCTAAAGGTCCCTTCCAACCCCTCTCATTGTATGATTCTATGATATATATACAGAATTACAGAATTGTTTAGGTTGGAAAAAACCTTTAAGATCATCGTGATTTTAAAGACTTCATTCTGACATCAAATTATGCCATAAAGATGTCATGACTAGTAAGATTTAACACCATCCACTGTTTCCAACTGGTGATATCTTTCAACAATGCCTGATTCAATAAAATGATGAAATTATGCAGCTTGGAGCACAAGCAGTAAAATGTGTAAACTCTTTTTTTGGGATGTGCCACCATTGTTAGCCAGTCAAACACAAAGGCTTAATAAACATAAAAACATAAACATAAAACTCCCAACTTTTTTATTGTAAGCGCACACATTGTGCATGTAAGAACTACTATTTAAGATAGAACACTCACATGCAGATATTGTCACGGAAACTTCCTTTTCAAAATTACAGATATGTAGAGGTATCAACCTGCTGGCAGATTGTAGATCTAAATGCAACTTCTGGTTTTGTTACTGAGAAAAAAAATCTCACAGTTCAAAAGTAGGATATGTTATATTTATAAAATGGAAGCTATAAAGCAACCACATACCGAATTTCTTTGGTAGCAAAAAAGAGTCTAGATTTACAGTAAATTTACTTTCCTTCATAGCTTGAAAATTGCATTAAATAAAAAAAATTAAGTTAGATAGAGAGGAATAAATTTAATCAAAACACTGTTAGATAAAATAACTTAGATTTAGAAGTCTGCAGCAGCTACTGCCAAAACAAAGCTGTTGTTATTTACCAAAGCTAACAGCATTCATAGTTTAAGAACTCAAAGGTAGAAAACCAACAAAATATTGCTAAATTATCTACAGTATGCAATGTGGCAGACTACTTTGTTGCAATGGATTCCTTACAGTTGTATCTCAGATAGAAGATGCTAGAACTATTTCAAACTTTGTTCTTCCTATATAAGGAAATTCTAAAAAGAAGAAAAAAATTATCATGGATGTGTAAGCAAGAAGAGGACATGATGCTAAAGAAAGTGCTCCCTCTCACTGTAATTGTACAAGATTATGCATAATACTGGCACAACTTCATTACAGAAGTCAGAGACTTGCATTGTTTATAATGGGAATATGATTTGGCTTATCAGCTTCAACAGGATTGTGATTTTGGACCAAGAGCTGCTATTGCAAAATACTTATCACAGAGTGGAAAGAAATTTCATTTGAGTGTTACAAATGATAATTGTAAAAATATGAATATACAGAATCTACTAAATCTACAGATACTAATGTTTCTCTCTACATATCTTCAAATTTTCACTGTTCAAAGAAATCACATTCCAGATCAATTTGCTCTGTTTCTTGTAGTGTATGGAAGAATAAATAGCAAAGCACTTCAGGTGATTTTTCAAGTATTAAAAGAGACAGATGTGTAAATCAATTCCTTTTATTTGTTCTTTCTTTTGCCTTTATCTTGAACACAGAAATAGAAAATAAATCATAGTAACTATATTTTTTCAGAAGTCAGTATCGTTCACTTTCAATAGACACAGTAACACTGTTTAAGCCTTGAAAGCTAATAAACATGGATTTGTAGAATTAAAAATATTGAACAATTGGAGAAACAGCAACTCATAAAATTAAAGTTTTATAGCTCAAAGTTGAAGATTGTATTCCATAGTTTAAATATTTCATATCTGACATTTTCAGACTCTACTACAGTGTAAAGTCTAATTTGATTTTTCAATCCAATAAAACTTTCTAAGTTTGGTCTTAAAATCTAGATACTACTAGCTCAGATTAATCTTTGTATTAAAAGGACATACATTGTTTACCTAATGATATTTCCTAAATTCTTTTTAGTCTTTTATTCCTTTTATTTGAAAATTCACTGTGCTATTACAGCATCAAGTCTTCAGAGGTGACTGCCATAGAAAAAAACCCAGTATAGTACTGAGATACCAACTTTGCCATACAAGACAAGTAATATTCGAGCCATCTTCTATTCCACAGCTATGGGGTGTCAGGTTGCTTTCTGAATATTATTAGAATGCACGCTTTGTATTCATATTCAAGGTAGGAGTCAGTATTCACATCTGCAAGCAAAGATATAGGGTTTTTTGTCCAATTAAGGCCAACGTACATTCCTGGGTCTACCAGAAGTAGCAATTATGAGGATACCTATGACTAGGAGCACTTTCTATTAAAATACATCAACTGATTAAGCTGTAGCAGTAATTGCAGAGAAGTAGGTTCACATCTGAAATTAGTCTTTTGAGTTAACACATTGTTTTGGTGTTATGGATGGATTTAACTGCCCTAAATTCATAATTAGACCTGGTGATTTCAAAAGGTCCTCAGCCAAACTCACAGCTGACTCACATCTTTAAAACCAAGGTGGCTATGCTGATTTATACCTGTTAATTATTGCGGTTATTGTGTATTTTTTTCAGTGATATCAAAGGGGTTACTTGTCAAACAAGACGCTGAGTAAATGTAGATTAATAAAACCCTACCGGACAGAAAGGCACAGTATGTGTTTAAAGAGAAGCAAAGATATTACTGGGTGTCTATATACATTGTATCTAGAATCACAGACTATTAAAACGTAAAAATATTAGAATACAAGGATATCAGTCCCATCAGTGAAGATAAAATGAACCCAAGTATCTTGCACAGTAAATACTTTCATAAGTATTTCGGAAACGGTGACTCAAAATCCATGACTATTAACTGTAAGACAGCAATACTGTAGGGAACTCTCCTGCACTGGCAGGGGGATAGATAAGTTGACCTAATGGTTCTTTTCCATTTCTAATTTCTCTGATACTATTAAGTCTTGGTATTTTCAGAAGAATGCAACTGCTTTCCAGGGCCCCTGAGACATGAGGATTTAGGCAATTCCTTCCTGTAAATAACACTGCTTTTCAGACAGTAAAAATACAGGCTAGGACAGGACATTGAGTCCAGTTTAATAACTTCTAAGCTCTGCCACAGCAGAACTCCCTTTTTTTCCCCCTACACTTTTCCTACAGGAGTTTAATTAAGATTGACAAAGCACTAACTCTAAATCAGCAAGGAGATCCTTAGATCCATTTTGTTGTCAAATATACTTTCCCTGCAAATAGCAGGAGTAACACATATCATTTCACAGATAATGTTTTAATATCCTGCATTGAATAAAACTTTTTTTTAATCAAGTTGCAATGGTAGCACTAAACTACACAAGGGGCTTGGGGGTTGCAGATGGCTGCATTACTCTAAATGTTCAAGCTTGACTGACCCATTTCATCAGCACTGTCAGAGCCTTGCACTGATACATGTTGACAACATTTAATCTTAAAAAATTGAAAGAAATGAATTAATATGCAAATTTCATCAGCTTTGTAATAAAAATGTCCTTGAAAAAAAACAGAGAACATGACCCCCAAGGAATAGTGTGAATTATCCCAGCTCAATTCTTTAAGTTAGTCAGAGGTATGTGAGTCCACAAGGAAATCAGTGCAGATTTGACTTGGAAATAATTATGA